>NW_028227262.1:94410000-95042500 GCF_978045245.1 Mus caroli
CTTGACACTCAGAAGGAGAAGTGTGAGGGCCGAGACAAAATATTTGCCAAAGAGGCTCAGGGAGGTAGAGGGACTTGCCTGTGATCACACAGCTGGTAGCTGGCAGAGTTGAGTTTTGGGTCAGCCTAGTGCAGTGGCTCTGTACCTTCTTTTTTATTTATTTATTTATTTATTTATTTATTTATTATTACGTATTTTCCTCAATTACACTTCCAATGCTATCCCAAAAGTCCCCCATATCCCCCCCCACTTCCCTACCCACCCATTCCCATTCTTTTGGCCCTGGCATTCCCCTGTATTGGGGCATATAAAGTTTGCAAGTCCAATGGGCCTCTTTCCAGTGATGGCCGACTAGGCCATCTTTCGATACATATGCAGCTAGAGACAAGAGCTCCGGGGTACTGGTTAGTTCATCATGTTGTTCCAACTATAGGGTTGCAGATCCCTTTAGCTCCTTGGGTACTTTCTCTAGCTTCTCCATTGGGAGCCCTGTGATCCATCCAATAGCTGACAGTGAGCATCCACTTCTGTGTTTGTTTGGCCCCAGCATAGTTTCACAAGAGAGAGCTATATCTGGGTCCTTTCAGCAAAATCTTGCTAGTATATGCAGTGGTGTCAGCGTTTGGAAGCTGATTATGGGATGGATCCCTGGATATGGCAGTCTCTAGATGGTCCATCCTTTCATCACAGCTCCAAACTTTGTCTCTGTAACTCCTTCCCTGGGTGTTTTGTTCCCACTTCTAAGAAGGGGCACAGTGTCCACACTTTGGTCTTCATTCTTCTTGAGTTTCATGCGTTTAGCAAATTGTATCTTATATCTTGGGTATCCTAAGTTTTGGGCTAATATCCACTTATCAGTGAATACATATTGTGTGAGTTCCTTTGTGATTGTGTTACCTCACTCAAGATGATGCCCTCCAGGTCCATCCATTTGGCTAGGAATTTCATAAATTCATTCTTTTTAATAGCTGAGTAGTACTCCATTGTGTAAATGTACCACATTTTCTGTATCCATTCCTCTGTTGAGGGGCATCTGGGTTCTTTCCAGCTTCTGGCTATTATAAATAAGGCTGCTATGAACATAGTGGAGCATGTGTCCTTCTTACCGGTTGGGACATCTTCTGGATATATGCCCAGGAGAGGTATTGCTAGATCCTCCGGTAGTACTATGTCCAATTTTCTGAGGAACCGCCAGACTGATTTCCAGAGTGGTTGTACAAGCTTGCAATCCCACCAACAATGGAGGAGTGTTCCTCTTTCTCCACATCCTCGCCAGCATCTGCTGTCACCTGAATTTTTGATCTTAGCCATTCTGACTGGTGTGAGGTGGAATTTCAGGGTTGTTTTGATTTGCATTTCCCTGATGATTAAGGATGTTGAACATTTTTTCAGGTGCTTCTCTGACATTCGGTATTCCTCAGGTGAGAATTCTTTGTTCAGTTCTGAGCCCCATTTTTTAATGGGGTTATTTGATTTTCTGGAGTCCACCTTCTTGAGTTCTTTATATATATTGGATATTAGTCCCTTATCTGATTTAGGATAGGTAAAGATCCTTTCCCAATCTGTTGGTGGTCTTTTTGTCTTATTGATGGTGTATTTTGCCTTGCAGAAGCTTTGCAGTTTCATGAGGTCCCACTTGTCAATTCTCAATCTTACAGCACAAGCCATTGCTGTTCTATTCAAGAATTTTTCCCCTGTGCCCATATCTTCAAGGCTTTTCCCCATTTTATCCTCTATAAGTTTCAGTGTCTCTGGTTTTATGTGAAGTTCCTTGATCCACTTAGATTTGACCTTAGTACAAGGAGATAGGAATGGATCAATTTGCATTCTTCTACATGATAACAACCAGTTGTGCCAGCACCATTTGTTGAAAATGCTGTCTTTCTTCCACTGGATGGTTTTAGCTCCCTTGGGCTCTGTACCTTCTTAATGCTGCGACCTGTTTAATACAGTTCCTTATGTTGTGGTGACCCTCAACTGTAAAATAATTTTCATTACTATTTCATATCTGTAATTTTGCTATTTTATGAATCATAATATAAATATTTGTGTTTTCATAGTCTTAGGTGACTCCTGTGAAAAGGATCATTTGATGCCCAAAGGGGTGGTGACCCACAGGTTCAGAACCACTGCTGTAGAAAGTGGACCTTTATTTCCAAGCAACCAATGTATGTTATTCTAGACCAAGCTAGAAGTGTTAGTGCTCATAGATGCTGAATAACTGGCCGGGTTCTTTCTAGAGCAGGCCTCTTTCCAGTTCTCCAAAATCCTGGGCCTTTGCTCTGCTCCTTCCTCCACCCCCCAGTCTCTGCTGTATAGCTGTAACTGTAATAGCTTTTGCTCAAGTTCAAACAGCGTTCTAACTTAAGTGACCATGTTACACCTCTCGTAAAAGCCTGTCTTCTGCTTTTGAAGTGACAAGCAGTCGGAAACACCTCTACTATCACCTCATTGCCAGCAGCTTTGAATCAGATCACGACACGCAAAAAGGCTAAGGAAAAAGGCTCTTGGGCCAGGTGCAGAGGTCACGGCAAAGGAGACACTTGTAGACAGAAACTTCAGTTTGTAGAATGTTAGAAAACAAGAGGGTGCTTGTTTATTGAAAATACACTCTGCATAATATATATAGTGGATCTGGGTTTGCATGGTCACACTAGCTAGAACTGTGTTTGAACTTGAGCAGATGCTGTTAGAGTTGCTACACAGAGAGCAGGGAGGGAGTTAGGGTGGAGGTGGGAGCAGAGCGAAGGCCTAGGGTGTTGGAGAATTGGAAGAGGCCTGTGTGCTGCTGACAGTGGAGGGGTGAGGAGGGTGGGGTGAGGCTGAGGTAGGAAGACACAGGCTGATTAGGCATCATTTACCAGGTCTTTGTTTTAAGAGCTGTCATCAGCTTTCAAAGTATGTAAAGCAGAGATCACATTACTGAATGCATTCTTTAAAAAAACGTTGCTTTGGCAGCAGGGTGGAGAATTTTTTGAAGCAGGAAATGCGTTTTCATGAGGGGTTCCCATGTGACCCTGGCTAGAGAAGGTGGTGCATAGTGGCAGGCAGTTGGGATGAAAGGGAATGGCTAATTCCCAGAGGGATGTAGGAGATGGTAAAGCAGCCAGTAAGGATGGCTTCTGAGTGCTGGTGCTTTAATGAGATGGATGCTGGAGCTGGCCCCGAAGTCTAGAACTTGAGAAAGATCAGCCTCGGACATCAGAGAGGTAGCAGGGTAGAGGGCTTGGAGACTCAAGTTGAGAACTGAGCTGGGTCAGTTTGTATGGTTTCAGACAACTGAGGGTCAGAAATTGCAAAGGGGAATTGCATCCGGACTAAACACACACAGGCTATTTCATCTTGTTAGTCCCCAAGCAATATAGTATATGAATTATTTATGTAGCATTTACACTGTGTTAGATATTCTAATCAATCTAGAGATGATTTAATGTCTACCGGAAATGTGTATAGGTTATAAACAGTTACTTTTATAGAAGGGCCTGGATGTGCCTGCAGGGTCCTGGCACCACTCTCCTGTGAATACCAAGGGATAACTGTATATCATTTATTCATGTGATTGTGGGGTGTGTGTGTGTGTGTGTGTGTGATACCAGGAACAATAACCTCTTTTCCTTTCTCCTATGTCACTGCCCTCTTTGGCCACCATTATGGCCTGCTGCCAATTTGAGTTTATTTAACCCAGGAAGGACTGAGCATGTGTGGTCCCTGCAACTTTGCAGTTCTGCATCACACTCCCCGGATTGATGTTGGCGGGATTCTGTTTGGAGTTAACCACAAGCAGTTCAACAGTTAGCCTGCATCCGCGGCTGGTGTGTGGGTTAAGCATCAGTAGCTGAAGTGCTCCCTGTCTAACCTGCTGCCCTATCCCTTGCTGCCGTTCTCATTGCAGGATGTCTGGCGCGCCTCCAAGTTACTCTTTTGTGGCTCTGCCACCTCGAGCTAAGGATGGTCTGGTGGTATTTGGGAAAAATTCAGCTCGGCCCAGAGATGAAGTCCAGGAGGTTGTGTATTTCCCAGCTGTTGACCATGACGCTGAGAGCAAAGTTGAGGTAAGTGATAAGATGTGGTCCCTCTGCTCCTTCAAAAGTCCTCTTCTGGCTTTGCCTCTAACCACCGACTTCTTCCCCGGAAGCCTGCTCACCTTTCAGACGGTCCTGTCATTTCCACTACTTCCGTTTTTCATGCAGATGCCCAGAGCCTTAACAACAAGGGCACCTGGAGAATTCTGTGTTCACAATTGTCTTATGGTAAAGGAAAATACTTAACGTAATTCTGAAGACAGATCTGGAAAATACGATAGATTCGCTGAAATCGATCTTGCCTCTTTACTCCGTTTCTTTTCTCTCCATAAGAAACCTTGGATGCAGCTGGGCGGTGGCGGCGCATGCCTTTAATCCCAGCACTTGGGAGGCAGAGGCAGGCAGATTTCTGAGTTCGAGGCCAGCCTGGTCTACAAAGTGAGTTCCAGGACAGCCAGGGCAACACAGAGAAACCCTGTCTCGAAAAACCAAAACCAAACAAACAAACAAACAACCAAACAAAACAAAACCTTGAAAGCAGAGTACTCTGAGCGCTCACATCTCGAGCTGAAAGCAGGAAGCAGAGAGCACTCTGGGAATTGCGCATGGCTTTTAAAACCCCAAAGTCCACCCCTCAGTGATATACTTCCTCTAGTAAGGTCTTACTAATGAGCTTATGCTCTAAACCTATCCAAACAGTGCCACACAACACACTAGGGACCTAGTATTCAAACATCTGAGCCTATGGGGACATTCACATTGAAACTAACACACTTAGAGGTCGGAAGATTCAGTATACACTGCATAGGCGTCCTCATTGTGTAGCTTTGCATTCAACAGCTGTGCTAGTGGCCCCACATTGGTGTTGGACACTGGGGGTTTTCTAGTTTTTTGCTGCTACCAGCAGTGCTGGATGAATAGTAGCCTACTCCTCCTCTTCCTCCTTCAAAAATCTATCACAGAATGTTGGGGTTTTTTTTTTTGTTTGTTTGTTTTTGGTTTTGGTTTTTGTATTTCTATCATGTTAAAGATTGTCCATCAATTTCTATTTTGAATGCTTTAAAATGTCATTGTTATTAGTACTTATTTGGGGTGCATGACTAGGGATGAGGTTCCAGGCCACATGCTAAATAAATATGTGGTCATACTGCTTCCCATAGGTGGTTTACTGTTTTGCATGTCCACCAGAAACACATGACAGTGTGTGTCTCTGTATTTCTTGAGAGTGTTATTGGACTTTCATGATGGTCATCTTATATTATTTTTAAATCCAGCTATTTTACCAAATCCTTTTTCAGCTGTCTCAGCTCTTGCGCTAGACTGTTTCCAGGTGTCCTGTTACGGTCTCCAAGGAGGGGTGCTTTGATTCCTGTACCTCTGATTCATTCCTTGTCTGATTGTGTTGGCTTCTATCTTGAATGCAGTAAGATAGTGGTGTCTTTGCAACTGGGCCTGGTTGGGTGGGGATGCCCATAGACATCCCCATCAGGATACTAGGGGTGGTGGTGGGGGCGGGAACCAAGATTTGTATAGCTTTAGTATATCAAAGTCTCTACATGCATTCCTATTTAAATGTCTTAAAAATAGGTCAGAGGTATGTGCTAAATTCTGTTGAACTTTTTTTTTTTTAACCAGTTACGGGGGGGTTTGCCTAATTCCTTCCTTTCCATTTCTTCGGCACATGGAGCCACAGGTTATGCGCTTCTTAGTTATGGTATACTTATTTGTGTGTTTAAATGGCAGTTGTTAAATGATTAAGAGTTTGTAAAGCAAAACTGGGCTAGTAAGTGAATAAGCTCTTTCTACATCTATACCCCTTAGTATTCTATAAACTAAAAGATTTTCCTAACATCCTGCTTGGTTTTAAAGGTGCAGTTACCAACATGTCTAGTGTTTTCTGAACAACTGTTTCTGCATCAATCTTTTAAGTACACCTTAGCACCAAAAGGTAACAGACCCCCAAGGAGAAGCTACCTGATTTGAGGAAGGCAAAGTTGGGTGTGACTTGATGTAGTCATTCGTGTACAGGACGGCGAGAGACTGTGTCCCACAGGGCTTTCAGCAGGACCGCTTGCTGCTTGAGTTGAGCCACTAACTAGCCCATGTCTTCAGTGGGATTCTCCTGCAAGCGAAGGGAAATGAGTTTCTCTAGTGAGCCTGTCAGATTCTACCCTCTATTCCTCAGTGAGTGAATGCCAGTGCCATTTGGATGGGAGTGTTCTTCTTTCCCAGGAACAGGGCAGACTGCCTGGATGAATCTTGCTGGCTTGAGTTGTTGTCCTCTCCTGTCTGCTTTCCTGAATATCTTTACCCCGCCCCCCACCCTGACAGATGTACAAACTGAAACAGTCTTGTAGTTTTTAGAGGTTGGATTTAAATTCCCACAGGCAGTGGTATCAAGTACCATCCCACGTGTACCTCTTATAACGTGAAGAGTGTTCCTCGAAGGCAGACAGATGGTTGGGTCTGCATCATTCACCCCGACCACAAACATGAATGTTGCTGATGGCTGGTGGTTGCTCTGACCAGTGGGGTCTTGGAGAAGTGGTGATACTGCTCGATTTCCAGGGCTGGATAATAAGACTGTGTTGTTTTTTTCTGTCAGTCTCTATGCTAAGAACACAGTCATCTGTCCTGCTGGGAGGTATTAAAGTAGTCCACCTATGCAGGGAGGTCCCACATGGACAAAACCTGAGGACTAATAGTCCATTGCCAGCATTAACTGTCTGAACATAGATGAATGAACTTCAGTTGAGCAAGCCCCAGACGCTTGTATGGAGAAAGGGGACACAGTGTCTGGTCGTTTGCTATCCACATGCCTGATTCATCGAATCTATGAGCACAATACATGGTTGCTAATACCATGTGCTTTAGGGATAATTTGTTAAGTAACCAGGGTATCTACAATATCATACAAAATCCTGGTATAAAATCTTATAGGGCCCATGGCTGTTCGGTCAGAGAACACTGGTTCGAATCTCAGCACCCACATGGCAGCTCACAGTCGTCCCTGGCTCCAGTTCCAGGGGATCTGCACTCTTTTCTGAACTCTTCAGGCATCAGAGATACTTGTGCTGCATAGGCACACACACAGACAAATCACACTTAGTTTTTAAAAAATAATTAAAAAAAAAAGATTTTCAGAAAGTTTGTTTCCTTTCTTCATTAGCAAGCTAAGTAGGTACTGGAATTCTGCTGGCACATCAAGAATCGTCTCAGGAAACAGACATGGTTCTGTTCACTGGCTAACCCACAAAATGTTATCACTCATGGATGCTGGAGGCGGGGTTGATAATATCTAACAGTTAGTCTCTGGGACGCTCCTAACCTCTTCTCCACACTCCGCACCTATGCTGTGAGCTGCCACTGCATGCATGTATATTTGGCAGGTAAAACAATACTCCAGGTGAAACCACTTCCATGGTCTCTATTCCATTTGTCTCTCTTGTCTGCCCACACCACTGCATACACACAGTTCACACTGGAAGCCAGGACAGAGCCTGGCCCTCTCACCTCCCAGCATCCCAGGGTGCACAGAGACAGCTGTCACAGCATCTCCTCCACACCCTTCCTACCTCATCCCTGCAGACCTCATCTGCCTTCCATTATTCTCTTCTTACTGGCTGGTGCCCACTTCTCTCTGCCTTGGACCCTTTCTCTTGAAAGATCACCAGCAATTTCTTTACATAGTTAAGCTGGCCCTGCCTATTTGAAGTGTTTGGCTGGATGATAGTCAGGGCTGATATGTGAGCCACGTAGAGAGCAGAAAGTAACTTCCCACAGACCCCTCATTTGTGCCCATCCTCCCTGTTGCCCGCCTCCTGCATCAGTCTGGTGTATCTGGTGTAACTGATGGATGGATACCGACATGAGTTACATCATCTCATTTATGCTCATCTGTCTTTGCTCTTAGTTACTCATTCAGCTTGAACCCTAGGCTTCAGCTACAGTGAACTCTTGCCATTTCTTAGACAAACAACTCATGTTTCCCTGTTCTTTTGATCTTCCTGTCACTGCCGAGATTGTCCTTCCTTCCCCTTTTGCTTCATTTATTTGGTAGACTCCTAGGCATCCTTCAAGGTCTTTATACCAATATGTCCTTTTTCTTCTAGTCTGAGACTCCTCTACAGATATGGAACATGTTATGCATGATCTTCCATTGGAAGTCAAGTGATACACTAACCTGAAGCCAACACAATGAGTTACGACCCTGATGATCTCTGTTGCCTTTTTTTTTTTTCTCCTTTAACAATGTGGGTCCCTGGGGAATCAAACTCGGTTCTTCAGGCTGAGCTGCAAACCCCTTTCCCTATTGAGCCATTTTGCTGGCCCACAATCTGAATCTTAAATGACTTCCAAAGGCTCATGTGTTGAAGGCCTGGTCCACAGATGGTGGTGATGCGGGTCTCTGGGGACAGTCCCCTGTCTCTTTCTGCTTCCTGGTCACCATGAGGTGAGCAGCTGTGCTCTATCACATGCATACTGCCATGGTGCTCTGCTATACCATAGCCTCAGAGACAGCAAGCAGAGTGGCCACTCATGGAAGCCTGAGCCAAAGCCAACCATGGTCACTGACATAGGGTCTTAGTGGCTGAATTGTCATTGGCACTGTGTCTCAGCCTGCTTTTTAGCCTTCCTCTTGCCTCCTTAACTTCTTATAGTTATGAGTCTCCATGTTATCCTTAACACAAGTACAGAATGGTACCTTCTTTTATATATTTGCTGCTGTGAACCACAACCACTATCGTGAGACGTTCATAGAAGCACTCTACCACACAGACTTAAAACAAATCAAAACAACCTCTGAGAGCTTCTCATAAATAAGTCAGGGGCTGGAGAGATGGCTCTGCGGTTAAGAGCACTTGTGGCTCTTGCAGAGGACCCAGGTTCAGTTCCCATCACCCACATTGTAGTTCACAACCATCTGTGACTCCAGTTTCAAAAGATCTGATGCCCTCTTCTGACTTCCATGGGCACCAGGCTCACAGAGGGTAAACAAGTACAGGGAGGAAAAATATTCATGCACATAAAAAAATGAACCTAAAATTGATGTTTTATGTCATCATTTAATAAAATCAACATCTCACCCATCTCCTGCTGGTGAGAGCACACGGGTCCTGAGGTGGGCTTAGAAGCACCCACGAGGGGGTTAAAGCGGCCTCCTGACTTGACAGCTAGCATCCTTCCTCTCTGCTCCCTCCCACTCTCTTTGACAACCTACCCTTCTGTCTCTCCCCATCCTACCTCTTCCCATCAGTCATGCCTATCTGCCTGTCACTCTGCTTGAGGTGCTAAGAATAAGAAATGGGGTTCCCCAGCACAAGATTCTCAGTTCTAAATTTACACTGGGTGCCTTTGTTCCAACGCACAGCCGGGGGACTGAAACATCTGAGTTTGATATTCTTTAGTTTTTCAGTGAGGATTCTCAGTTTATAACAGCTTCTTTAAGACTGAAGAAAAGGATGGATAAGACTTTTTTCTATTTATTACTATGTATAAGAACTGTGGTAGAAATTATTTAAATCCAGATCGGGGCTTCTACCCTGCTTTTGGTTATTGAGTTCCCAGATAAAAAAAAACACCCCCAGCCTTTATATTTACCATAAGCCTTAATCAACACAAGAGCTGGGCAACCACCTACCCTCTGTTCTGTTAGAATCTATTTTTCCTATTGATAACCCTGAGTTATTACTTATGTTTCTTCTGGACTGCTCCTAGCTCCAGTTGGGCAGCCCCCAGGGCCAGGGTCTCTTGACTCTTAACCCATGGACGATTCTCTGGCTTCCTCTCCTGCACTTTCTTCCTTCTTGTGGGCCTCCTTCCTACCCCCCCCCCCCGCCCCCCAGCCCTCAAAAACTAAACCCCACCTACGTCTATTCTGCCCAGCTATTGGCTGTCCAATTCACCAACCAGAATTAACTTGGGGGCTGAGTCACAAGGGCAACATGCAGAATCCAGGTCTTGGGGGCCTGCACTTAGCATTACAAAAGACAGTAAAAGACAAGACCTCAATAAAGAGCTGTGCTAATCTCCACGTGACTCTAATTTTAGAGTATGTATCGCTGATGCCAGCACCTGACTTTATCTTTGAAAGCCCTCTGTGCAGTCTGGGGATGTTGTATTGCTGTGACTGTCATGTTTCATCTCTGTCTTAGGGCAAGCATGTGTGCAGCAGCTCTTCCTGGATGGGGAGAGGAGGCAGATGACCAACTTCCTGAGTTATGTTCTACTGTGTATGTGTGTCTCTGTGTATCCATATATGTCTGTGGACACACATTTAGTCTATGGTCAGATCTTCTATTTAGGAAAGCATTAGACTATTGTTTCATAAAAAAAATGAGTTTTTAGTAAACTTCATGTTTATACTTGTCGCCCATGAGAATAAATGTTAATAGCAAAGTTAGATTCAACACCTAATATATCTTGAGAGAGTCTAGTGCTGCTTGGTAACGAATCTCAGTCTCCGTTATTTTGATGTTTGTTGTGTCCTTTGTTTATTTTTTCTGAAGGTCTGTTTTTACTTATGTCTTTTTTTTTTTTTTTTTTTTTTTTAACATGGAGGGCTTTCAAGGAACAGCAGCCTTAATGAGACTATTTAACCTCCTTGATTTGGGAGCAAATTGTTTCTCTTCCTCTCCAGGGAAAATATTTATAAGAAGAGCAGAAATAACAAAAAATGGATGTTGACTCGTGCATTGTTAGGAACGTTGTTTAGATGGAGGCTATGATTTCTGTTGTGAGGCACGTGGATGCAAAAACTACAGGTATCCTCGTAAAAGGAATAAGAGATGGTTTATTCTGGAACCAAAGATTTGGATGACCATGACCTGCGAACACATATTTAGGTTACTCCAAATTCCATGGTCCAACGTGGAAGCAGTTCCATGAAGTTGTATAGTTTTACAGAAAAAAGAAAGTCATGAATCAAGGCAAGTTTAAAACTCATGGTAGGTCCATCAGAGAGGTGGTTCCTGCAAGATGGAAGAGGCTTTTCTATAGCCTCAGGATGCGATCTGATGACATTCTTAACGTTTGGATTGGTGAAAACTAAAGGTCTGCCAAGCTAATAGATTCTAAAAGGTTTCTATCTGTCATTCACAAGATGTTCTGTCACAGAGGTGGGCAAGGGATGGCTATTCTGGAAGACGAGAACCAAGAAAGGTAATTAATTAGCTTCTGGATCTGCAACATTCCAACTTCTCCACAGAGCTATGGTTCTCATAGTCAGTCGATCTCTGTGGATATAGCTTCTTTCCAGGAATTCTCTTTCACAGGTGTGTGTGTGTGTGTGCGTGTGTGTGTGTGTGTGTGTGTGTGTAAGTTTGAATTTTAACTCTGTAGGTGATTTCTTATAACAGGTGAACACAGTTCACTGCAGCATCAGAATAACTGAACAGAGTTTCGTGGCCACTGGCCTTAAACTAGATGTTTCATGCCTTTCTCCTGCTTTCTTCTCTGCAGCTGTAAGATCAAGGCCAGCTCTGAGTCGAAAGCGCAATCAATGCTCATGGCTTTGCGAGCACGGCTTAGTAGAGGGCTTCCTTCTGGCATGCTTCCCTCCCCAAATCCAGTCCTCAGGCCCGGCCTGCACACTGACCGTCCCAGAGATCAGGCACAGTTTCAGGGAAATGCCAGGCAGTTCTGAAATGTGACCGAGAGAGGTCCTCTGTGCCCTCAGCACCTTCTTTCGCACCCACTGAGAAGTCAAATGGCAGATTTGACTCTGGGCTAAACCAGGCCCCTGCCCTAAGCCTCGGGGATCAGGATAATGCTGCTTTAAAGAGGCAAGCCTCTTAATGTTCTTTCCCAAGCTGGCCAGTCTCCAGCCTTTTCTCTTCTGCCCTTGAAGTCTGGCTGACTCATCAGCTCTCCAATAAAGGTCCTCCCTGGTGGTGTCAGGGCTGTGGTCCCCATCTGAGTACAGTAGGGAAGATACAATGACTGCATTTCACAAGCTGAAATGCCTATTGTGTGAGTCTGTGTCGGCCTTTCACTGGGTGACAGCCAGAAATAGTGTGCTCTGGAACTCGGGTGCGTAGGCGCCCATGAAGCCGAGCTTGCCTTTCAGTTTCCATCCAGCCCCACAGGACAGTGGAGGGCTTGCTCTTCACAGTGGTTGTGCCTGTTATTGTACGTGGGGTTTATTGAAGGCCTAGGCCTACCTTCTCTGCCCCCTCCCTCAGGTGTTCTCCTGAAGCCACCTGAAAGGATGAGACCTCAGGTGAGACAAATGCTGACTGACAATGGAAAGTGCCCCTTGTGCTCAGGTCCCCTTCTATCCTTGTGGCTTTGGCACCATAAGTCACACTCACTGACAGACTGTTTAATGAAAGGCAGGGTGGGAGGGGCTGTGGGGCTGTGGGGCTGTGGGGCAAGCTGCTCATTCCTTTCCTTAGATTCTTCTAAGTGGTGTATTTTGTGTACATATGTGTTTGTGTATGTGAACAGTGTGTGTGTGTGTGCGCGCGTGCACGCACGCGTGCACTGTATTCACGTACACATGTGGAGACCTGGGGTTGATGTCAGGTGTTTCCCTCAATCATTTCCACTTAACTTCTGAAGAGGGGTTTCTCACTGAACACAGAGCCTACCAGTTTGGCAAGACTAGCAGGCATCCCCCTATCTCTGCCTCACCGGTATTAGTGTTACAGGTGTGCTCCGCTGCAGAGAGCTTTCCCTGGGTGCTGAGAGTGGACTCACATCCTCATGCTTGGGTGGCAAGCACTTAATGTTCTGAGACCTCTCCCTAACCTCTGATCTTCTCGCTCTTGTTGTTTGTTTTCCTATAAATTTAAATAGGAATCTTTGACTTGGAGCGCTCCCCTGCTTCTGCCATGAAAGATGCTCTCTGGATTTGTGTTCCTGGGGGGAGGCCTCTGTAGCTCACTTCTGCTTCTTCTTTCCCTTACTAATTATGGCATAGTCGCCAAGGTCCATGGATTTTACTTATAAAAATGACCTCTTCAGAGGCCGAGCTCTAAATGGTTGGCTGAAGAAAGCCTAGCTAATCACATCTGTTGTAAATGACCCTTGTTTTGTGAGATTTCTTTTTTCACTGGCACTGTGAATAACCAAGCTGTGTGAGTTTGTGATGCTCACTCTTCCCCAACCCAGCCCCACCTTATGATTAGCTGTGCTTAAGTGACAGTGAAGCACAGAGGGCTTGAATAGCTGTCACACAAGGGCCCTTGTCAGGCCAGGGCTCCTGTGGCCTGTGACAAAGAGGCTTCTAGGGGCATGCATTGGAGGCTCCCTGAGGCTCCCTGGTAGGGTGGATTTGGAGCACTCTGAAAGGGCTGACTTGACCCATCTGGTCACTTGGGAATCCCTTCCTTCCTCATCATCTAAGTTTAGCCTGCACAGCGTCAGATTGGCTACATGGATTTTAACTCCCACAAACACCATCTGGTCCTTTGATTCAGTGTGGGACACACTTACCATTCAGCACTTACTGAGCCCTTGTAGTTCTGGGCTGCCCACAGAGCCCCTCTCAGTGCCACTGAGGGGATCTTCTTGAACTGTGAATACACAAGGAACATATGGTTTTCTGTTCTCAGTTCTGCATGAAATCTCCATTACCCGGATCATTTTAAAATTACTTCAAATATCCTCTGCTTGGTAGAGTGGCCAACTAGATGTAATCTCTCTTATATTCCCTGAGAACTTGATCTCTCTCTCTCTCTCTCTCTCTCTCTCTCTCTCTCTCTCTCTCTCTCTCTCCCCCCACCCCTTTCTCTCCCAGCAAAAAATTCATTGACAGGTCTGGAAAGATGGCTCAGAGGTTAAGCGCTTACTGCTCTAATAGAGGACCTGAGTTCAGTCCCCAGCACCCATATGGTGGCTTACAATTATCTATAA
The DNA here is from genome assembly GCF_978045245.1 of Mus caroli. Lineage (NCBI taxonomy): Eukaryota > Metazoa > Chordata > Mammalia > Rodentia > Muridae > Mus > Mus caroli. The sequence goes on from NW_028227262.1 coordinate 94,423,881, forward strand.
CTCCAGTGCCAGGGGATCTGATATAGCCTGCTGGCTATGACTGGCCCTGAATATATACAGTGCACACATGTACATGCCGGCAAAAGAGTCATACACATTAAATAAAAGTAAATCCTTAGAAAAGCTCATTGCCAATTGCTAAATTCAACCTCGGGATGTGTTAATAAGCTAGGCGACAAAAACATCTTTACTAGTGGAACTGACGTTCTCGCTGAAGGAGGCAGCCATTGTGTAACTAGCACATATAATTAAAACATCAATTATATGGAATAGAATAGGAAGCATGGTAAAGCTAATCAGAGAAGGGCCACAAGATACCATGTGTATGGAACACACAGGCCCCTGTGACATGTCCTGAAGTCATCCTGATGATGGTCACTATTTGTGCGTGCTCTGTATCCTTCCCAGTCACAGAGCAGGGACTGGCCTCCATGCTGTCATCCAACAGCAGTAAGTATATGATGTAAATGCTCTTGAGGCAAGACAGAAATGAAAACCCAAAGGGAATACAGGGAGGAATTCTGATTGAAGCCTCTTGCCAGATGAAATTCCAGTGTAATTTATAGCATTTGCTGTAAAGGCGGCCTATGTGGTGACATTACTCCTTATACAGATACATTTCAAATATACATATTAAAATAGCAATGGACAATTTTTGAGGACCACAACAGTTAATATCAATTATCAAACTTGTTAGGATCTAGAAATCACCCAGGAGATAAACCTCTGACCACGCCTGTGAGGGAGTATCTAGGTTGGGTTAGCCTCTGACCACGCCTGTGAGGGAGTATCTAGGTTGGGTTAGCCTCTGACCATGCTGGTGAGTGAGTATCAAGGTTGGGTTAGCCTCTGACCACGCCTGTGAGGGAGTATCTAGGTTGGGTTAGCCTCTGACCATGCTGGTGAGTGAATATCAAGGTTGGGTTAGCCTCTGACCACGCCTGTGAGGGAGTATCTGGATTAGACAAGTAGGCAGAATTCTGGGCTCTGGTCCTGCACTGCACAGACAGGGGCAAGGGAGCTTGCCCAGTGTCTCGGGTCCTCTGATTTCCAGCCGTGGACACACTGAGCAGTAGCCTTCTGCTGCTGCACCAGGACTTCCTGCTGTGGGCTGACAGGACCTTGTAACTCTGAGCCCAGATAAGCCCTTTGTTGATTTGTCTCCAAAGCTGCTTTTTTTTTTTTTTGTCAGGATACAAAGTTGCTTTTATTTTCGGTCGGGATACTCTGTCACAGCAATGAAAACATAACTAAGGCAAAGCACGACTGTGTCAGGCTTGAGCCAAGCTTTTCTTCTGTCCCTCACCTTAATCTGCAGTTTCCAGGGACTCTCAGGACAGGTGTCTCTGGACACCTTCTGGAGCTGCTCCCGTGACTCAGGATTAACCTTACAGGCTGGAGTCCTATTCAAGACACCCCATAATCCCACTTAGAGGAAACAGGAAGGAAACAATGTTTCTTAGCAGCTTTTTGAGATACAACTTGACAGCAGCCACAGTACTGAAGTCTCCCTTGAGAATCTAAACCCCACACTTAAGTATATCTTGTTTTCCCTGAGAGCTTTTATACTAACCTCCTCGCTTAAGTTTCACTAAGATCTCTTCATTAACTCCAGCTCTGCCTCAACATGACTTGTCCTGAAATTCTTTTCTGTTCCCAAATCAAGAATTGCACTTCCCCTGAGTAGAGGTCACTGGAAGGAACTCCCGGGTCTCTGGCCCATGCCCCACTGCCTCGGGTGCTGCGTCTGAGAGTCATGGGTGCTCTGTAAATAGTTGGAAATGAGTGTGTAAAAACAGACCTAAGACAGATTAATAAAACCATTTTGTATTTTAACTTTCTAACTGTCTAAAAAAAAAAAAAGCAACAATGATTCTATACCCTGGAGAAGCCATGGCTATGTCCTGACTCATTCTTTTCAAGATAAACTTTGTCAGCCTGTATTTGGGGGAGGAGTTGTGAAGAGTCTTGGCCAGTGCCTGAGTTAAGCATGGTTTTATCAGCATAAAGCTGCTCCAGGTAGGTAAGCTTTACAGAGAAAAGGGATATTTTGGCTCCCAGTTTGGGGGTCCCAGTTGTGACTGTTGGGTCTGTGGGAAGGCATCCCATCAAGGCAGGAGCGTGTGGTTAAGAATCACCTACGTCAAGACTCAGGGATGGAGGTAGAAAGAGGCCAGAGTCTATAGTACCCCCTCCCTCCCAACCCACCAAAACACCTCTGGGGATCCAAGGCTCTCACAAGGTTGCCCCTCTAACGGCCTCCGTGACAGGTTTTGAAACTTTTGCTACCAAACATCAGCTCCTTGTCTACAGGTAGCTGAAAGCAGGAGAAAGACTTCTGCCTTAGTTTCTCTGACTTCTCACTTCGTGTCAGATTCCTGCCAACCAATGCACATCAGCCTGGCCTGTTAGTCACTCCTCGTGTGTCCGTCAGTGCGTGTGTGTGTGTGTGTGTGTGTGTGTGTGTGTGTGTGTGCGCGCGTGTGTGTGGCTTACCACCAACAGCCTCAGCCCAGGTAAAACTGGATGCTCTGCCACACAGAGAAGGTTCAGGATGAGCCAGAGTAGAGCAGAGTTAGTAGATTTAATAGGCATTTAGGCAAGGATCTGTACAGGAAGTGGGTCGGTAGTGCACAATGAAGAACGAAGATGCTGCCTTTTCTAGGGTGTCGGGGTTTATGTGGCTGTATGCTTGATCCTGAGGCTTTCTAAGTTACATTCCTCAAAGGGTGGAATTTATGATATTTAAAGATTAAACAATGGTGAAAATTAAAAATTTCAAATTGAGGGAACAATATGAGATGATATAGTTTTTTTTATATCAATAATTTCTCTTTGTAAATGTAATTGCATTTTTCAAAGGAGTGGTGTTAGGGCTTAGAGATAAATGCAGAAGGAGAGATAATTCAATGGAGCCTGGGGTACAAACGTTCTGGGCTTCAGGAAGCACCGATTGTTTGTTATTTATTTTTATTTTATGTGTGTAAGTATTTTGCCTGTATATATGTCTGGGTCCCACGTGCTTGCCTGGCGGCCATGGAGAGCAGAAGGAGACATTAGATGCTCTGGAAGTGGAGTTATAAACAGGTGTGGGCCGGTGGTGAGCCGTGATGTGATTGCTGGGAATTGAACCCAGGTCTTTTGAGAGAGAAGCCGTTGCCCTTAACCACAGAGCCGCCTCTCTGCCCTCCTCATTTGCTGTCTTGAATATTCTTGCTGGAGATGCTTCTAGGAAAGCACGCAGGTCATTTTGGCCTCACCAGTTGTGCTGAAGTCTCTAGGCTCTCAGAAGGCAAACTAGATCCCAGGGTGAGAGGTTTTCCCTGCTTCTTGTGTCCATTTAAGTTTCTCTCGTCTTTCTATTTGGCCTCGAGCTGCTTTGCCTATCTTACTTCCTGACAAGGATGAGCACACAGAGGCCATTTCTTGTCTTAAACCTGCAGTCCCTTTGAATTCCAGGAACAGCAGTGCCTTACTGGATGACCACCTCCCAGAAGAAGGCAATGCTGCAGCCTCGGATAGAAGTGATCATTTCCTGAGAACCAACTTGTCCCATAAGCAGCAAGTCTTTCTTAGCCCACCTTCCAGAATCAGCTGAGACAGTGATCAACAGACTGTACCTCGACTTTGTGTATAGCCAGTACTTTTGTACCTAGATTCTCTCCCTATTAAAACCTAGAGCTGCCGGGCATGGTGGTGCACACCTTTAATCCCAGCAGAGGCAGGTGGATTTCTGAGTTCGAGGTCAGCCTGGTCTACAAAGTGAGTTCCAGGATAGCCAGAGTTATACAGAGAAACCCTGTCTCAAAAAACCATGAAAACAAAAAAACAAAACCAAAAAACCTAGAGCTCATCACCAGTAACCCAAAGATGAAGTTGGGGTCACTGGACACTTCCCAATATCCACTAGCTCCCCGTCATTCTCTTTCAATGTGGTTGCTCTTTTAATTGGCACATTGCGTGGGCAGCTGAGCCTAGTCTGCTGGGGCTCCTGGAGCTGGGGAGACTGCCCTAAATGTCAGGTGACTGATCCACCATCTCCCAGTAGTACCACCCAGGGGATCAGGCCTTTAATTCCACATGAAGCCCTGGTGATGCAGAATGGCTTGCTTTGGACACTGCAGTGAATACATTTTGAAGACAGAGATTTCAATTCCATTTAAAGAAACATGGGATCAAGCTCAGGACATTCCGGGTGATAGGAAAGCACTCTACCGACAATGATCCCCAGCCCATGGCAGAATGATCCCCAGCCCATGGCAGAAGATTAAAAATACTTTACAAGTCGTTCATTAGGCTCAAGTTCTTGGAGTAGTGGGAACTGTACCTCTGACAATGGTGAAGTACATCTCTCTGGAAAGTTTTTCCGTTGGTGGCTTCGCTAGCTTAGCAAGAGAGTTCAGTGGTTAGGCAGGGGAGTGAGTGTGTGTGAGAACACCTTGTCATGTGGAAGGGGACTGTTTCTAGGTCCCTTTAACTACACTCCAGAGACTCTAGATCATCAAATGTTCCATAAACCCTGGGGAGGGAAGGATCATCTTATGGGCCTCCGAAGTCCTGTTTTAGTTTGCTTTAGACAAAGCACCTGCATACCTGCTTTCTGGGTCAGGTTTCTGGGTAAAGTTTCATTTGAAGCTAGAGAGCTATGATTTCTAGAAAGTTTAGAAACTGGGGTTTTCATGTGAGGAGGAAGTTTTCTGGGGGCAACACGGGGGTGTAAGCAGAGAAGGGCAGTACAGTGGTCAGCTCGACACCTGGCTGAGGGTGATGCTGTGGGGAAAACTCTGTGAACAGCCCAGCTTGAACAAAGCACAGGGGTGCTCAGCAAGGAGCCCCGGGCTGCCCCACGGTGTCTGGAGGCTGTATTTCAGGTCTTGTACTCTCTGCTCTGTAACCAATGTGAAGGTCCAGCGTAGGTACCAAGGTGGGAACTGAAAGGTTTCTGACACATGATGGCACCGTCTTGCTTGTTTTCATTTGCAGTGCACTTACATCTCAATCGACCAAGTCCCCAGGACCCATGCCATCGTGATAAGCAGACCTGCCTGGCTCTGGGGGGCAGAAATGGGAGCCAATGAACATGGGGTATGCATAGCCAACGAAGCCATCAATGCCAGAGAGCCAGCTGCTGAGACGGAAGCCTTACTGGGAATGGATCTGGTCAGGTACAGAATGGTGATTCTTCGAAACAATTGCCAATGGGAGTGGGCATTAATGTTTTCCTGTACTTCTGGTGTTGTAAGAGGCTCTATTTCATGGAATTCTAAGATGATGGGGGAAAATAGGTAGATGGTAATGGAATATTATTTACCAATAAAAAAGGATTAAATACTGCTGTGTGTTACAAATAGGATCCCGAGAACTTGATAAACCCTAAGTGAAAGACACAGATACAAAAGCCATTTGTGTGAATCACAGAAGTTATAGAGGCAGAAAGTAGAAGGATGCTTCTGTGGGGTTGGATGGCATAGGGAAGTGGATAGGAGAATGTCTTAGGGGATAATGAAGATGTTTTAAACTTAGGTTGTGGTAGTGGTTATATAACTTATTATATAAAATGTTTTAATAGACACCCTGAAAATGAAGAATTATGTCAATTCCTCACTTACAAGCTCATGTTTTGAACCTTTATAAACAATATTTTAAATAGAATTCTATTGAGTTAGAAATTATAATAACATACAAGAAAACAATAAATATAGTGCATAAAATATTAAAAGAACGGGGGTAGCTAGGGCACAGGGTCGGCTGACACTCGCCAGCTACCCACAACACCCGCCACAGGATCTTAAGACTTCTGGTGAGTGGAACACAGCTTCTGCTCCAATCCAAGTGCGCGCGGGACCTGAGACTGCATTAGTTAGGGAAGCAGAAACCGGCCTGAGTAGGGCCACAGGCCTCATCCGGCCGGATCAGCACCGGGGTAGCTGGAGCGCAGGGTCGGCTGACACCTGCCAGCTACCCACGACCCCCGCCACAGGATTTTGAGACTGCTGGTGAGTGGAACACAGCTTCTGCTCCAGTCCAATCACGCGGGACCTGAGACTGCTCTGGTTGGGGAGAGAGAAATCCGGCCTACATAGGGCCACAAGCCTCTTCCGGTCAGAAAAGCACCAGGGTAGCTAGGGTGCAGGGTCGGCTGACACTCGACAGCTACCCACAACACCCGCCACAGGATCTTAAGACTTCTGGAGAGTGGAACACAGCTTCTGCTCCAATCCAATTGCGCGCGGGACCTGAGATTGCATTAGTTAGGGAAGCAGAAAACCTGCCTGAGTAGGACCACAGGCCTCTTCCGGCTGGACCAGCACCGGGGTACCGCCAGCTATCCACGACCCCCGCCACAGGATTTTGAGACTGCTGGTGAGTGGAACACAGCTTCTGCTCCAATCTTTAAACAGTGACAACGACAACAACTAACCCCAGAGATTACCAGATGGCGAAAGGTAAACGTAATAATCTTACTAACAGAAACCAAGACCACTCACCATCATCAGAACCCAGCACTCCCACTTCGCCCAGTCCAGGGCACCCCAACACACCAGAAAAGCTAGACACGGATCTAAAAGCATATCTCCTGATGATGGTAGAGGACTTCAAAAAGGACTTTAATAACACACTTAAAGAAATACAAAGGAACACTGGTAAACAGGTAGAAGACAGTAAAGAGGAAGCACAAAAATCCCTTAAAGAATTGCAGGAGAACACTGCTAAAGAGTTACAAATCCTTAAAGAAAAACAGGATAACATAATCAAATAGGTAGAAGTCCTTACAGAAAAACAGGAAAACACATGCAAACAGATGATGGAAATGAACAAAACCATACTAGACCTAAAAAGGGAAGTAGACACAATAAAGAAAACCCAAAATGAGGCAACACTGGAGATAGAAACCCTAGGAAAGAAATCTGGAACCATAGATACCAGCATCAGCAACAGAATACAAGAGATGGAAGAGAGAATCTCAGGTGCAGAAGATTCCATAGAGAACATCGGCACAACAATCAAGGAAAATGTAAAATGCAAAAAGATCCTAACTCAAAACATCCAAGAAATACAGGACACAATGAGAAGACCAAACCTAAGGATAATAGGAGTGGATGAGAATGAAGATTTTCAACTCAAAGGACCAGCAAACATCTTCAACAAAATTATAGAAGAAAACTTCCCAAATCTAAAGAAAGAGATGCCCATGAACATACAAGAAGCCTACAGAACTCCAAATAGACTGGACCAGAAAAGAAATACCTCCCGACACATAATAATCAGAACAACAAATGCTCTAAATAAAGATAGAATACTAAAAGCAGTAAGAGAAAAAGGCCAAGTAACATATAAAGGCAAGCCTATCAGAATTACACCAGATTTTTCACCAGAGACTATGAAAGCCAGAAGATCCTGGACGGATGTTATACAGACACTAAAAGAACACAAATTCCAGCCCAGGCTACTATACCCAGCCAAACTCTCAATTAACATAGATGGAGAAACCAAAGTATTCCACGACAAAACCAAATTCACACATTATCTCTCCACGAATCCAGCCCTTCAAAGGATAATAACAGAAAAAAACCAATACAAGGACAGGAACCACACCCTAGAAACAACAAGAAGGTAATCCCTCAACAAACCTAAAAGAAGACAGCCACAAGAACAGAATGCCAACTTTAACAACAAAAATAACAGGAAACAACAATTACTTTTCCTTAATATCTCTTCATATCAATGGACTCAACTCCCCGATAAAAAGACATAGACTAACAAACTGGCTACACAAACAAGACCCAACATTTTGCTGCTTACAGGAAACTCATCTCAGAGAAAAAGATAGACACTACCTCAGAATGAAAGGCTGGAAAACAATTTTCCAAGCAAATGGTATGAAGAAACAAGCTGGAGTAGCCATTCTAATATCTGATAAGCTTGACTTCCAACCCAAAGTCATCAAAAAAGACAGGGAGGGGCACTTCATACTCATCAAAGGTAAAATCCTCCAAGAGGAACTATCAATCCTGAATATCTATGCTCCAAATACAAAGGCAGCCACATTCATTAAAGAAACTTTAGTAAATCTCAAAGCACACATTGCACCTCATACAATAATAGTGGGAGACTTCAACACACCACTTTCACCAATGGACAGATCATGGAAACAGAAACTAAACAGGGACACAGTGAAACTAACAGAAATTATGAATCAAATGGATCTGGCAGATATCTACAGAACATTCTATCCTAAAACAAAAGGATATACCTTCTTTTCAGCACCTCATGGTACCTTCTCCAAAATTGACCACATAATTGGTCACAAAACAGGCCTCAACAGATACAAAAATATTTAAATTGTCCCATGCATCCTATCAGATCACCATGGACTAAGGCTGATCTTCAATAACAAAATAAACAATAGAAAGCCAACCTTCACGTGGAAACTGAACAACACTCTTCTCAATGATACCTTGGTCAAGGAAGGAATAAAGAAAGAAATTAAGGACTTTTTAGAGTTCAATGAAAATGAAGCCACAACATACCCAAACTTATGGGACGCAATGAAAGCATTTCTAAGAGGAAAACTCATAGCTCTGAGTGCCTCCAAAAGGAAACTAGAGAGAGCACACATTAGCAGCTTGACAACACACCTAAAAGCACTAGAACAAAAGGAAGCAAATTCACCCAAGAGGAGTAGACGGCAGGAAATAATCAAACTCAGGGGCGAAATCAACCAAATGGAAACAAGAAGAACTATTCAAAGAATCAACCAATCAAGGAGCTGGTTCTTTGAGAAAATCAACAAGATAGATAAACCCTTAGCCAGACTCACTAGAGGGCACAGGGAAAGCATCCTAATTAACAAAATCAGAAATGAAAAAGGAGACATAACAACAGATCCTGAAGACATCCAAAACACCATCAGATCCTTCTACCAAAGGCTATACTCAACAAAACTGGAGAACATGGATGAAATGGAGAAGTTCCTAGACAGATACCAGGTACCAAAGTTGAATCAAGATCAGGTTAATGATCTAAACAGCCCTATATCCCCCAAAGAAATAGAAGCAGTCATTAATAGTCTCCCAACTAAAAAAAGCCCAGGACCAGATGGGTTTAGTGCAGAGTTCTATCAGACCTTCAAAGAAGATCTAATCCCAGTTCTTCACAAACTATTCCACAAAATAGAAACAGAAGGTACTCTACCCAACTCATTCTATGAAGCCACAATTACTCTGATACCTAAACCACAAAAAGACCCAACAAAGATAGAAAACTTCAGACCAATATCCCTTATGAATATTGATGCAAAAATCCTCAATAAAGTTCTTGCTAACCGAATCCAAGAACACATCAAAACAATCATCCATCCTGACCAAGTAGGTTTCATCCCAGGGATGCAGGGATGGTTCAATATACGGAAATCCATCAATGTAATCCAGTATATAAACAAACTCAAAGACAAAAACCACATGGTCATCTCGTTAGATGCGGAAAAAGCATTTGACAAGATCCAACACCCATTCATGATAAAAGTCTTGGAAAGATCAGGAATTCAAGGCCCATACCTAAACATGATAAAAGCAATCTACAGCAAACCAGTAGCCAACATCAAAGTAAATGGTGAGAAGCTTGAAGCAATCCCTCTAAAATCAGGGACTAGACAAGGCTGTCCACTTTCTCCATACCTATTCAACATTGTACTTGAAGTCCTAGCCAGAGCAATTCGACAACAAAAGGAGATCAAAGGGATACAAATTGGAAAAGATGAAGTCAAAATATCACTTTTTGCAGATGATATGATAGTATATATAAGTGACCCTAAAAATTCCACCAGAGAACTCCTAAGCCTGATAAACAGCTTCGGTGAAGTAGCTGGATATAAAATTAACTCAAACAAATCAATGGCCTTTCTCTACACAAAGAATAAACAGGCTGAGAAAGAAATTAGGGAAACAACACCCTTCTCAATAGTCACAAATAATATAAAATATCTTGGCGTGACTCTAACTAAGGAAGTGAAAGATCTGTATAATAAAAACTTCAAGTCTCTGAAGAAAGAAATTCTAGAAGATCTCAGAAGATGGAAAGATCTCCCATGCTCATGGATTGGCAGGATCAACATTGTAAAAATGGCTATCTTGCCAAAAGCAATCTACAGATTCAATGCAATCCCCATCAAAATTCCAAATCAATTCTTCAACGAATTAGAAAGTGCAATCTGCAAATTCATCTGGAATAACAAAAAACCTAGAATAGCAAAAACTCTTCTCAAGGATAAAAGAACCTCTGGTGGAATCACCATGCTGTACCTAAAGCTTTACTACAGAACAATTGTGATAAAAACTGCATGGTACTGGTATAGTGACAGACAAATAGACCAATAGAATAGAATTGAAGACCCAGAAATGAACCCACACACCTACGGTCACTTGATCTTCGACAAGGGAGCTAAAAACATCCAGTGGAAGAAAGACAGCATTTTCAACAAATGGTGCTGGCACAACTGGTTGTTAACATGTAGAAGAATGCGAATCAATCCATTCCTATCTCCTTGTACTAAGGTCAAGTCTAAGTGGATCAAGGAACTTCACATAAAACCAGAGACACTGAAACTTATAGAGGAGAAAGTGGGGAAAAGCCTTGAAGATATGGGCACAGGGGAAAAATTCCTGAATAGAACAGTAATGGCTTGTGCTGTAAGATCGAGAATTGACAAGTGGGACCTCATGAAACTGCAAAGCTTCTGCAAGGCTAAAGACACCATCAATAAGACAAAAAAACCACCAACAGATTGGGAAAGGATCTTCACCTATCCTAAATCAGATAAGGGACTAATATCCAATATATATAAAGAACTCAAGAAGGTGGACTCCAGAAAGTCAAATAACCCCATTAAAAAATGGGGCTCAGAAATGAACAACGAATTCTCACCTGAGGAATACCGAATGGCAGAGAAGCACCTGAAAAAATGTTCAATATCCTTAATCATCAGGGAAATGCAAATCAAAACAACCCTGAGATTCCACCTCACACCAGTCAGAATGGCTAAGATCAAAAATTCAGGTGACAGCAGATGCTGGCGAGGATGTGGAGAAAGAGGAACACTCCTCCATTGTTGGTGGGATTGCAAGCTTGTACAACCACTCTGTAAATCAGTCTGGCGGTTCCTCAGAAAATTGGACATAGTACTACTGGAGGATCCAGCAATACCTCTCCTGGGCATTTATCCAGAAGATGTCCCAACCGGTAAGAAGGACACATGCTCCACTATGTTCATAGCAGCCTTATTTATAATAGCCAGAAGCTGGAAAGAACCCAGATGTCCCTCAACAGAGGAATGGATACAGAAATTATGGTACATTTACACAATGGAGTACTACTCAGCTATTAAAAAGAATGAATTTATGAAATTCCTAGCCAAATGGATGGACCTGGAGGGCATCATCTTGAGTGAGGTAACACAATCACAAAAGAACTCACACAATATGTATTCACTGATAAGTGGATATTAGCCCAAAACTTAGGATACCCAAGATATAAGATACAATTTGCTAAACGCATGAAACTCAAGAAGAATGAAGACCAAAGTGTGGACACTGTGCACCTTCTTAGAATTGGGAACAAAACACCCAGGGAAGGAGTTACAGAGACAAAGTTCGTAGCTGTGATGAAAGGATGGACCATTTAGAGACTTCCGTATCCAGGGATCCATCCCATAATCAGCTTCTAAACGCTGACACCATTGCATACACTAGCAAGATTTTGCTGAAAGGACCCAAATATAGCTGTCTCTTGTGAGACGATGCCGGGGCCTAGCAAACACAGGAGTGGATGTTCACAGTCAGCTATTGGATGTATCACAGGGCTCCCAATGGAGAAGCTAGAGAAAGTACCCAAGGAGCTAAAGGGGTCTGCAACCCTATTGTTGGAACAACATGATGTACTAACCAGAACCCCGGAGCTCTTGTCTCTAGCTGCATATGTATCGAAAGATCAATGGAAAGAGAGGCCCATTGGACTTGCAAACTTTATATGCCCCAATATAGGGGAATGCCAGAGCCAAAAGAATGGGAATGGGTGGGTAGGGAAGTGGGGGGCGCTATGGGGGACTTTTGGGATAGCATTGGAAATGTAATTGAGGAAAATATGTAATAAAATTTTAAAAATTAAAAAAAAATATTAAAAGAACAAAGAACACAATTAGAGCACTCCCTCTTCTGTCCACCCCTTGGTGGTCTTTCTTGCTTTCCACCTATTCTCAAACACATGAAACAGAAAAATCCAGATGTGGTAGCTGGGGGCTGGGATCTTGGTATCTGGTGACCCCTGTGGCACAAGGACTGGGGAGGGGGGTGGCACATGAGGGTGATAGCTGAGTGCTGAGTGAATGAGGAGAATAGAGTTTGGGAGAGAACAGGACTCCTCTGAAACGGAATCACAATGTCACTGAATGAAGATGGGGCTGGAGGGCGTGGCTTTCAGGGGGGAGTGGATGGAAATACCAAGTAATGGTTGTTCTCTGTGCTAGGTTTCCTTGGGCTTTCAATATGAGGCCTATATTGGACAGCTTTAGAACTTCCTTCCCAAAGTTAAATTTCTTTCTTTCTTCTTCTTTTTTTTTTTATATAACAACAAGCTAAATTTCTTAAGAAAAATAATTGAGGTTTAGACAATTGTTTTTCCTGGAGGAAAATTGCACATTTACTCAGAAGCCCCTATGACCCAAAGCTTCTACCAACCCCACATAGATCTGCTAGGGACAGCCCTTGGAAAGCGTTTCTGGGTCATTTTCTTTTGTTTTGTTGTTTTCTTTCCCTCCCTCCCTCCCTCCCTCCCTCCCTCCCTCCCTCCCTCCCTCCCTCCCTTCCTAAGCCGTGTTTTATTTTGTAACCCATGCCTCCCAGGCCCAGTATTGGTGATCCTCCTGCCTCAGCCTCTTGAGTGCTGAGATGTTAGTCTGGGTAAAATAAGAATTTGGGGGAAAAAGGCAGAAAAAGCTTTATGTGTTCAACGGGTTTTCTCTCCCTAAAACAGGTAGAAACCAAGTTTTGGGTTTGTTTTTTGCAGCTCCCCTAATGTGTTGTTTCTTTTAAATAAACATCTACATTTAGTAGAAACCCCAAAATGAAGAGTCAGCCACAAAATCATCTCTAAGCCCCTCGTCTATGGCTTGGTGATAGTTTTGCAGATTGGGACCTAGGGAGTTGGCAGAAATCCTAATCCTAAAAGCTAACTTGTGAGTGAGGGCAGAGAGCACGTTTTCTTTCTGAGATTCTCCACCCTGTGAGCAGTGTAGCCTGCTCAGGATCAGTGTGCTCTTTACTCTCTGCCGTGTAAAAGCTCATGGCTGCAAAGAGACCGGAGTCTACTTACAGGGAGGACAGCAAGCGGAATAGCACCGATTCTTATAAAACAAACAAACAAACCAAGAGAGTTTATTATTAAAAGCTTTGCAAATAAATACATAATATCACACACACAATTTAATCAGACCAAACAGCTATACAACCTAATGAACTTCTATACCAGAGGTTATGAACCTTTGCAAGCTGAGGTCCTTTGATACAGTTCCTCGTGTTGTGGTGACCCCCAGCCATAAAGTTATATTTGTTGCTGCTTCGTAACTGTAATGTTGCTTTTGCTATAAACTGTAATGTAAATGCCCGATATGCAGGATATCTGAAAGGGTCGTTTGACCTCAAAAGGGATGGAGACCCACAGATTGGGAACCGCTCTTTTATTGTTAGGATTAAGTTTGAATGAGGATATAAATCTGTTTTATTTTGGATCTGATTCTGCCATGAATTATTTTTCGTTTCGGTGATGGATCAGTGAGTAAAATATAAACAATACTGAAAGTATAAAATTTAATGGGAAGGGTCACAGCACCCGTGTGAATGTCAATTTTAAGTGAACAGCACAAATCTAAGGACGACTGAAAGTGACAGAGAAGAAGCAGGGAGGTCTGGGATATGATGACATAGGCGTGGTACAAAATTCCAGAGCTAGCCCCTCACAGACACTGCAGGGTGTGAATTCCAGAGCTAGCATTCCATAGACCCCTGCCTGGGGCATCTGGGATGCTCAGGGGAGATGTGCTCCAGGTGAGTCTACAGGACTGAAGGGTAGAAACACAGAAGATGTATTTGGCAGATAATGATTGCTGTGAGAGTGATCAAGGTCTGCAATAATAGCAAATGCAGGAGTAGATAATGGCTGACCTGAAGCCATTTAAGTTGACATCTCCCCTGGCTCACACAGAGTCACTGCAATAGGAATGGTATGACAAATCCAGTGACCCTGGCCACTTCTTGGAGGGGCACATAGTCTGTACCTAGAGTAGACTTCTAAGTTCAGGGTCAAGTTCAAAAGTCTGGTCCCAGCTTTAAACTGGCTAAAACTAATCTTTCATACCAAGCAAGTCCTATGAGCAACTCCTGAGCCCCAGTGTTAACTGAGGAGCTGTGGATCCCGTAGATCAAAACCACAGCACTGCACGTGGCAAGGTTCACAAAGCATGGCCTTCCATATAAACACTGCCCAGGAGCCTGCTAGGAAGGCAAGTACACCCCCGACACACACACACACACACACACACACACACACACACACACACACTGTACACGGGGTTGGCCCACAGTCTACCCCAGCAAGGCAGGTGGAGCATACGGCCAAGAATACACTGCTGCACAGCTGGAGAACACCTTCCTCAGGGTGTTCCTCATGGCTCTTCCAACTGTTGCTGTTAGCAGCATCATTTCTTGCGATGTCCTCGCTTGTCCTCTGTGCTTGGCTGCCAGCTTCCTGGGCAGCTCCTGGAAGAGCAGGCTATTTATATTTCACATGCGACTTCAAGTGTCTGTGAGACGGGGGCTGATTATTCAAAGAATGTAGCTGCTCCCCATCTGCACACTCTGGTCCTTTGTGCTCTCCATCCACACGTCAGCTCCAAGAAACAAAACTGAGTGACAGCCTCGGTTTATGAGGCACTGCCTTCAGGGTAAAGGTATGATTTTCATGTGCTTCTTAGAGGTGTGTAGGAATGTAAGCATTAAGCAACACTTGGTATAGTTCTTTCTTAGTGGTAAAAGCCAAGCTTTGTCTGTTCCCTTGCCTTTCCTCCTCCCTCCCTCCTTCTTCCTTCCTTCCTTCCTTCCTTCCTTCCTTCCTTCCTTCCTTCCTTCCTTCTTCCTTCCTTCCTTCCTTCCTTCCTTCCTTCCTTTCTTCCTTTCCTATGTATCTCTAAATAATCCTCTCCCCAGATTCCCCAACACCAAGAGGCATGTAAACACACACACACACACACATAAACACACACACACACACACACACAAACACACATAGTTTTGCTTCTTAGTGATTACAGATCCAAGTACCAAGCTGCAAGCAGGAGCTAACATTAAAATAGGGGGTCATTTTTTTGGAAGTCAAAGTGTCTCTTATACCTGGAGTCCATTAATCTAAGGTCTATCTGTCCTGATGGTCCCTGTTGGCCTCCATCATGATGAGGCCCAGGAGGCATTTGGGTCCCATTAATCAGACAGAGTATGCAGGGAATACCTAATAATCAGCTAGAAGCGAGGCTGGGGTGGCAGCCCTAAATTGTGGCTTTCCCAACACCTGTGGTGTAAAGATGATGACAGATTAGCAGCTAGCTCAAAATCCCCCAAGTTTCATTTCCGTTCTCCATTCTCCAAGTAGGTGGGGTGCCAGCTGGCTCTGGAGAGCGCTGCTTTCTGGTCATGCACTGCCCCTGCCCCTTACACTCTGGTTTCATCGTCTTCTTTTTCTGCAGACTCCCCCCACCCTTCATTTCATGTGTCTATGTGCGCACCGCGTGTGCATGCATGTGGAGGCCCACGGTCCGGAGTCTTCCTGTATCACTGTGCTCCCTCATTCTTTCAGGGAGGGTCTCTCAGCAACATCCAGAGCTTTCTAGTAGAGCTAGCCTTACCAGTCAGCTTGCTCTGGGGGTTCCTCTGCCTTTGAATTCCCAGGGAGCTGGAATCATAGGTGAGCACCCCGCATTACATGGTGTCTGAACTCTGGTCCTGAGCCATCGTCCTACACACTGACGTTTCCTGCTTCTCGTTGAGTCTGGCGTTGGCACTAAACCTGGCCAGTCTCATTGCTTCAGAGCATCTTCTCATTCTAAACACAACCCACCAGCTGCTCCTGGTGCCAGAGATCTCAGAAGATCTTGAAAGAAAGTTGAGGAAAAGCTGGAAAGGCGTGTGTGGTTTTCTGGGCAGGTTCTTAGTGACCGTGGGAGCTCACAGGTGATGGGAAAGGGGAAGCTCGGGTACAGTTATAGTCATGATTTCCCTAACTGTCTCGGGAAACTGCCTTTATATGTGCTATTTCGTTTAACACGCATAACAAGCCAAAGAGCTAGGTTTTCTAACTCCTGACGGTAGGCGAGCAAACTGGAAATTAGGGAAGTTAAGTGGCTTGCCCAGCACCCCAGGGCTAGAAGGTGACTGAACTCGGAACGCCAGGTACCACTTTCTCTCCAGATTAGACCATGCTTTACTTCTTCCGGTGAGACAGAACACTGAGATGGAAAGGACTCAAAAGGTCTCAAACACCCTCTCCCCTGTCAGAAGATGAAATGACAGCAGATTCAGTTTTAGACTGAGTTGGCGTTCGTTCCTGATGTAGGAACCCGGGCAGCCTTCACTCTGGAGAGCAGAAAGCTCCCAGCAGACAAGAGTGGAGCACTGACTTTATAGAGTGGAGATGGAGAAACAGAATAACATGGGGAAGAAAAAAAGAAACCCATTAGTATTAGGTGACTTTGGGTTACTTTTCTGTAAGGGTTACAGCTACAGGGATGTCCTTATGCTGACTCAGACAGACTAGAATCTATTGATCATTAAAGAGGGGTAAGAGTGGACTATCACTGTCCCCCAAAGCTCCAGTGATGGGATCTTTAGCACATGCAACTCCAGTTTGGCCAGCTGAGCCAATAGGAACTCAATATAAAACAATGACCTTCATAAATTTTAAAGTTCAAGTCCACACAGCACAGAACATCCACTTATCACTTTTCTTGGTCCGTGTGGAATGCTGTAACAGAGTCATAACGTCCTGGGAGGTTTAAATGACAGATATGTTGTATTTCAGTTCTAGAGGTGTGGAAGTTCAAGATCACGGTGCCAACAGGTCCCATCTGAGGTACAGAAGGCCAGAGCACAGAGAGGGCAACTTTTTGTGTCTCTTTGCTAAGAACCCTAATCTCACCACAGACTCTACCGTCATGGCCTAACCACTTCCCAAAGCTCTAATTGCCCCAAACAGGAGAAGCGGCTTCAGCACTTGAAGACAGGCACAAACTTTCTATTCTTAGTATCATCCTGAGTCCGACCCTTGCTAAAGGCTGAGACTCTTGTAAATGCCCAAAAGACTAAAAAGCAGAGGGACTGTGAAGATGTGTTGGTAGGAAGGGGTAGGGTAATTTGCACGAAGAACAGAGTCCCTGAGAGCAAAGTCCTCTAGGGGTGGTCTATCAATTACTTTCATTATTTGCTCCAGGTTAGCAGTGGTTTGCTAAACTCAATCCAGTTTGGGGTGTAGAGGAGAGCCCCTTCTAACCTACAGAGTCACAGATACAGCAAAGCTCAGCGGGAAGATTTCTAAACCAAAGTGTGGGTTCTGTCTGACGAGGTCTTTCAGGCCCTGAGCCTCATTTCTTTCCCTCTCACAAAACCAAGAACTGAATTCAGGAGTGTCTAACTCTCAGAGCCAGAATAACTTGGTCAAAGCACTTTGGAAGGATGTAGATGTTTGAATGAGACTAGCTTGGGTCCTTCCAACTCATCTTTGTCCTAGTCTATATTAGGTAGGCTAAGGCACAGCCACTAAGTCAACTTAGGCATTGGGTCAGAAATCATGCTCTTTTCATTTGGAAAATGTGCATTGAACCCATCCAGAGGTGAGAATGGATGGGACGGCTTGAAAACGTGCCTTAGGATGCTGAGTGATGTCTTCCTGTCCAGTGACTTGGGATTCATCTGTACCTCTTGAGCTTAGGAGGAGTGTGTGAAGTCCCAGTGTCCTTACCTACCTTGTACTGTGCAGTGGGCAATTATATCCTCATCCCATGGCCAGGAGGCCAGCTGGGACTGGTCATGTGGGTTAAAGGCATAGATAGCAATTAACCTGTGGTGCTGATCTGAGGAGCAGTGAAGTTAGACTCCTACCTGCATTTTGGGATGGAGGAAAAGTACGGGTACATAACCTGGCTGGGATTCCAGCAGCCAGGACATCAGCCACGTACACTAGAACCTGCAGAACAGGAATTCTCCAAAGATCATTACATGCAGCCACTGCTGCATGCTCCCAAAGTATGCTCCTGCGGGTCATATTTTGTCCTGCAGAGGCCTGGGGTCACATGAGGCATTGTGACCAAAGACCCTGGAAAAGACTTTGTTCCAAATCTTTGGGATGTTCCTCATTTCGGCACAGGAAAATCTACTTCATGTAGATTCCAGTGAGAATGTTCTCTTTATTCATGCCAGAGGGGGAATGTGCTGCCTTTGAGAGAAGGAGTTCTCAGATGACAGTTTGAGAGGCCCAGCTACCCTATTTGAGAGTTCCAAGGCTCAGGATTTTCTCTTATTACTCTTTAAAGGCTCAACGTTGTAGATTATGGCTCTGTAATCAAGTCTTCCTAAGTAAGCTTAAAAGGAGCCCTGTCGAGTGAATTGGTGTACGATGCTCTGACCATGAACATAAGCCAATTACAGGGCTCAGTCTACAGCTTGCAGTTGCATTATCCTTTCTTCCCCATGACAGCACAGTGGGACATGCCTTAAGACACATTCAATGGGGGAGATTTTAAATAGTCATTACTTCTCAAGTCATGAATTTATTAAGGACAGGTTACGTCTCTACCTGAGTAGCTCTGTCACCTGTTCTAAGATGTGAGCGCCTATGAGCCGAATAGTAGTCCAATTGAATAAAAGAATGACATGCATCTCATGGGCCATTTTCTGACTCCTTAGCTTGACAAGGAGCTGATAGTGTGTGCTCATTGCCAGTATGAGGACAAACAGCTATAAAGGTCACATGGCTAAGGTCATATGGCCATCAAGTAGCATAACAGGGGCTGGGAGCTAGGTCCCTTGCTCTCTGAGTTTCTGGGCCACTGCATTCCACCAGCTGGAGGTGATTGCTTACTAGTGTGGCTCCACCATTAGGGCTGTGTGTTTTCATGTTTATTATAACACCCTGGTGACCTTGGCACGTTTTCTAGATGGTATAAAGCTGAAGTTCACATCTATTATGCAAGCTGTCCAAGGTCACACAGAAGGAAGTGTCTGTACTCTCCTTGACAGGCTGATTCACTGATAGGACTGGGGAAAGAAGATGTCTGGCTCACTTTAGATGGAATCTATGTTCTTTTGATAGTTGATACTGTAAAGAACATCAGTTGATACAGCCTGACATGTAGGAGGGAGGGATATAGAAAAAGGACAAGTCATACATAACCTGTTCCCAGTGAGATCTCTGAGCAAATTACATGCCCAGAGGACAATGGCTGGCAACCAAACACTTAGAACCAGTTTTCTCAGTCTACTATAGGATGCTGCGACAAGACACCTTAAATGGGATTGTTCACAGAAATGTATTGTGCATGGTTTTTGAAACAAGGAAGTCCAAGATCAAGGTAGCAGTGTTTAATGTCTAATGTGGATGCATTCTGATTCATACACAGCATCCATTTACTGTGTCCTCCAATGGCGAAAGGAGGCAAGGCAGCTCTCTGATATGGCCTCTTTTATAAAGGACACTATTGGCACTCATGATGGTACCACTGCCATGACTTCATCATCTCCCGGAAGACCCACTGCCTAATACCATCTCATTGGTACTAGGTCTTTAACATGAACTTCAAAGAGACGCAAATAGGCTATAACAGTACCCAAAATACCCACCATAGAATAATCGTTGATCCAAGCTAAGGAGATTCCCTTTTTCTTAGGCAGTAGTCAGGAGGGTGCTGGTCAGTTGTACGGGACATATGGTCACCCAAGAGCAAGAAGGGCTGACCTTCCAGTACAGAGGGTATAGTCATTGGCTCCTGATATTTCTATTCTTACAAAAGGCAATCAAATCTAAAGACAGTAGAACACATTTCTACAGTTTTTAATTGGGTGTGTTAAGAGAGGCATTATGAGTTCAAGTTCTATTAAGCAGTTCATATATTGGTCTGAGTATTTAACATGTTTGTACATATTGGCATGTTTCCTCACTTAACCTTGTTCCAGCCTTCCCTTGTTATGGTAATGATTGTGTGGCCTGAAATGACAGAGGTATACTTCTGATTTCCTTCAGGCTTGGCTTAGAACGAGGGACAACAGCTAAAGAAGCCCTAGACATCATTGTTTCTTTATTGGATGAGCACGGACAAGGTGGAAATTATTATGAAGATGCACACTCCTGCCATAGCTTCCAAAGTGCATATCTGCTTGTGGATCGAGATGAAGCCTGGGTGCTGGAGACTGTAGGGAAGTATTGGGCTGCTGAGAGAATCACAGGTGAGGGGGTACAGGATAAAGACTTTTGATGATAGGACACGCTGAAGTTATGCTGGTCAGACATGCTAGGCTGGCCCAGAAGAGCTGTGGTGCTGTGGTACATCCTCTATGCATCCCCCTTCAGGCTTAAGCATGCCTTTCACTTCCAGGTACCTGCTTGCAGAGGTGTATCTGGAGTCTCCTGAAGGGATAGCAAGACTCAGAAAGTGCCCATCTAATTCTTTACATTTCCTGCTTGCTTTTTTGACATGTCTAGTTTTGACTATAAACCATGACTATGGGTTAGGCAAGAGAATGAGGAGTCTTGGATCATAATAACCAATCCCTTGTCACTCCCGGCTCAACAGCTGTTTAAGCTTAGATTCATCCTCTAAAGTAGAAACTTGGGTCTGTGAGCACTACTGAGTGCCACTGGGTGCCAACCAGGTCACACGTTTGAGACTCCATCCCTAGGAGGGCATCATGGACTTGGTCAACTACATGAGAAGTGCCCCCTGGTTCATGATGCTTCTTGTTTCTGGTTCACTGCTGAGACAGGGTACCCCCACTGTAGGGCTCTCCCTCAGATTCCCATTCGGATAGAGTCCTAGAATTGGCTAACGGGCTCCTGAACGTCCTACGTACCTCCAAAGAAAACTGGTCATTGATGGTCCCCTTGCACTCCTTGCGACAAGATGATAAATACACACTGTGTGCACCAACATTCTCCATTACCAAATTCGAGGTATCTCCAGCTAGTAGGTCAACTCTTGTCCTTTTCTTGAGCCTCTACACCACTGCATACTTTTGTTCAGCTGAGTTTACTGTGAAGTCTTTACCAGTTAATTATGGAAGATATTAGATATGCAATCTGTTTGCTACTCCAGTTTTTAGAGAATCAGAACAAAATCAGACCTTAGCCAGATCTTGACAGTCACTGGGAGTCAAACCTGGTTTTGTGCACAGGTTCCAGTTACGGAGGCTCCCCCACAATTAGCAAATGTTCTGTGCACAAAGTTATCCTGCTGAGAACAAGAGGGTAGACCAGTTCTCTATGTGGATGGAGGCTGTGTCTTCTCATTCTCACAGAATGTGGAACAGGCTAGCAGAGCCATCAGCGAGTTTTCCTACCTCCGTGGTGTGCCCAGCATATTTCTCAGGACCTGTGCACGATTCCTGGGGTCTTAGAGCATTTGCAGAACAAAAGGTTTCCCCTCCCACCCCCAGACCTCCAGCTCCCCTTCCCCTACAGGAACTTAAAACTCCTTTACAGAAACCTCCCTGAGATAAAGCAATGCTATCAAATGGCTCTCCTGGGAAAGCGGATGGGCTGTGCTTCAAAGCCGTCCAGTTGCTTTTAAGTAGAATCTAAGACTTTTTGATCTGTAGCTACATTCAGAAGCACGGCTTCCTTCAAAGCCTCACTTATAAAGGTCCATCACTACAAAATGAGTGTTGTTTTTCACTAAACATTTTTTTTCTCGAACAGCCATTTTTCCCCCTCATCAGTTTCATGTTCTCTGACCCCAGCAGCAATAGACTGATGGCAGTGGGAGTTATTGAACTCTGTCCTCTCGGTTCTGATTCTTAAAAAACAAACAAACAAACAAACAAACAACAACAAAAAACCAAAACCCCCAAACAAGTGTGTACTATAAACTAGCCTCTAGGAAAATAACCTCAGTGGAGTTCTCAAGACCATTTCCTTCTTTGAATCGCTTAGTATGAATGGTCTCTATATCACTGGGTTTTTTGTTTGTTTGTTTTTTGGTTTTTGGTTTTTTTTCTTTTTTTTTTTGGATCATAACTGTTTTCTGTTGCTTAATTAGAATTTTACACTAGTGATACCCTTTAGGAAAAAAGGAGCCTGTCAGTCAGGAGTGCATAGTTTGGAGGTATAAATCATCAAAACAAGGAATCCTGGGAAAACGGTCCAGCTGACTTGGCTTCAAGGCACCCGGATTCAGGCTGTAAGGGTTCTACTGTGGTGGGATTCAGGCAGATCGAGCTCTAAGGTAGCCTCTTCTTTCTTTCTCACTTCATTCTCCGAGAATTTGGAAGCTCAGCACACTCTCTGGGAGCAGCCTCTGTGATTTAGCAATGGTGACCCAGCCTCTGCAGTCTAGACAGCACCTTGAAGCTTAGAGACCAAGTCATCCTTCATCTGTCTGAGTGTATGGGGGTGGGGGTGGCAGAAGTGTTCTTCCAGGTAGGAGAGTGTTCCTGGGGAGAAGGAGCCTCTGAATGTTGTGGAGTAGCCCCGTAGAGGAGCCAGACATATATCCTGAGTCTCCTGAGAAGTCCTTCCAAAGACCTGTTCAGTTTCCCTGTAACCATGTATGCTTGAGGCTTATTCAGTCACAATGAAAGGCCTTGAGAGTTTGTGAACTTAAGATCAGTAAATGTGACATCCATCTAAGCTGTAACAATGTCCGATGGAGACAGGCTGAACCTTTTGGGATGTCTCCTGGAGTGAGGATCAAGGATCTCTCTTCAGAAATGGCACTGATTGCTCCCTGGAGTCTCGGCTCCCTTTCACTAACCACACATCGAACTCTTTGCAGAGGGAGTGAGGTGCATTTGCAATCATCTTTCCCTCACCACTAAGCTGGATGAAGAACACCCAGAACTCAGGACTTATGCTCAGAGTCAAGGCTGGTGGACAGGAGACGATGAATTCAATTTTGCCCAGGTTTTTTCTCCAACCGATGACCATGTGGACTGCTGTGCAGGCAAAGACAGCTTAGAAAAACAAGAAGGTAAGTTACCCTGCTCCAAACTTTGGAGGGTGGACAAAGAGGAGGGGTAGAGAATAAGCCTAGCATGGTAAACACAAAGTTGTACCTCACATCCCTGGTGAGTTTACATGCAGCTTCTACAATATATAGGAACCTGTATGGGTTTCTTGTTTCTACTGATGCTGAACACTGCTGTTATCATGTGATCCTTTGTGATACTTACTGGGGTCCTCCCTAGAACTCCAGAAACTTAGAAGAGCCCCTCTTCTCCTACTGTGTCTGAAGGATAAGCCTTCTACTCATTTGAGATCCTCTCATTGTGCCTGAATATAACTTTCTTCCATGAACTTCTGCACTGGACTGTTGAACTGAGTTCTCTCTATAACCTGTTTGTGGCATACAGCAATGCCACACATTACTAAATTCTGATTAAGAATCCATATTTAGATAAACGTACTAAACAAATTGCTCCTTGTTTATATGCATGAATAGATTACCCTCCCCCTGCCCCGGGTCAATAATGGTCACATTTCCTATTTGCTAGTTCTACATAAATATCTGTCAATCATACTTGATCATTAGAACTAATGGCTGCAACTCTAGCAGTGGTTTCTTTTGTAAATAAAATTTTGTTGGAAAATAGTCATACCATGCTAGTCAGTTTTCTTATCACTGTAGTAAAATTCCTAAGATAAAAATACTTATCAGGAGGAAATGTTTACTTTGAGTTACAGATTCAGAAATTTTTGAATCAGTTGCTCTGTTGCTTTTGGGTCTGAAATGGGGACAGGTTTCACGGTAGCTGAAGCACGTTGAGGAAGCCTCTTACCTCATGGTGGCCAGGAAGCAGTGGGGATGAGGCAGAGTCCCAGTATCTCCTCAGGGTCACATTGCCCAGTGAGCCCATCTTCCTTATATTATTAGACCCTCCACAATAGTAACATAGCCTGAGGACCAAACCTTCAACGAGGCATCTGGAGGACAGGAATCCAGGTTCAAACCAATGCACGAATCCATTTCATTGTGAACTGCCGATGGCCACCTTTGGTCTACAGTGATGAAGCCAAGAAGTTGCTGTGGGGAGAATGTAGTGGAGAACACATGGTCCAAGGTTTAAAATATCTTCTATCTGGTTCTTTATGAAAATGTTTTCTGATCCTTGATGTAGATAGAATAGTGCTTTGGAACTTTTGCCTATAGCAAAACCAACCAAACAGAACAACAAACAACAACAACAACAACAACAAAAACCCCAAGCAAATAAACAATAAAAGACAAAAGCTTGTTATATAGAATGGTGTGGAAGTATTCATTTTCAAGTGGGAACTCCATGAAAAAGTTACAAATGTTTTAAGTTAAAACAAAACTAGTGAAATTATTTACCCCTGCTCAAACATCAACCCTAAATCGGCACTGGTTAGCAGGAAGCAGAAAATGGAGGAGTTCGTTATAACTCCAGGGGGCGCCACCTACACAGTCCAGACTGGGAAGTGTGTGTGTGTGTGTGTGTGTGTGTGTGTGTGTGTGTGAGAGAGAGAGAGAGAGAGAGAGAGAGAGAGAGAGAGAGAGAGAGAGAGAGAGAGAGAGAGAGAAAGGGGGAAAGGGGCAGGGGTGAGGAGTGAAGCAAAGGCAGAAATAAAAGGCAGATGAGAGAAATATTGCCAACGTGTTAGAGAAGAGGTCATATGATAGTAAGTCGTGAGCCAGGAAGTTGGGACACAGGGTGGGTGAAGATATAAAAAGAAATTGCTAATATTTTGTGTAAAATGTAGACAGAGACTTGCAGAGAGGATGTGCATCGTCGTGAAGAATCCTCTCCCTGTTTGACTCCATTTTTGTGCACACAGACTTGCATGCTTGCTTTTGGTACTTCAGGGACTGGTTTTGAGCAACAGCGACTTTATTAAAAATTGGACTCCACCCACGGCTGGCCAGCTGCTTCTGCACACAGCTACCATGTTTTGTTTGTTTTGTTTTCTTTTGTTTTTGTTTTTGTTTTTGTTTTTGTTTTTGTTTTTGAGAAAGGTGTTCTTGTAGCTCAGGCTGGCCTGGAACTAAGGCTGTAGCTCAGGCTGGTCTCAGATGAGTGTCCCCCTGCTTCAGCCTCCCAAATGAAGGAATTATAGGCATGAACAATGACATTCAGCTGCAAGACTGTTTAATAGAACATAACCAGAGGAGACCCTGTCGGAATGGGGTTGTATCAAGGACATAACCCATTCCTGTGAATTTAGAATGAGGAGTCCCAAAGACTGAGTACTCTAGGTGCTGCCCCGTGTGGCTCACACTGCAGAGTGGTCCTTCTTCAGTCAGTGTACCTACCCCGAATGGCAAGCAGGCATGAGGGTGAGGATGTAGAGGGCCACCTTCAGGCTTCACAGTTTCATGTTTGTGTCTATTCAGTTATTGCACGAGTTGAGATAGAGTTAAAGTTGTAACAAAGAGGTCTGAATGAACACGGCTTAAGGAAACGGAAGCCATTGCTTTCCCATATCAGCATCTATGTGGCAAGAGACAGTTCAGGGCTGGGGACTTTCTGCACAACATTGGACTGCAGTTTGGGAACCACTTGTTGGCCTCTCCCAGTCAGCAGGAAGGCAGAAGGAAAAAGTGAAGGACAGAACACGGACATGCCCAGAGATGTGCACACACCATTTCTGCTCATCTCCCATTGGCCAGAGTTTATCACGTGGCCGGCCAAACCTAGTTGCCAGAGCAACTGGGAATTACATTCAGTAGTTGATAAGTTATGTTCTCAGGTATGACTTCAGGATATTTATTGGTAAAAAGTGACAAGAAGTGAATCAGTTATGGTTGGCAATCTTGACAGTTATATATGATCATATCCTCTCTCTCTCCCTCTCCCTCTCCCTCTCCCTCTCTCTCTCTCTCTCTCTCTCTTTCTCTCTCAGAAAGCATCACTGTGCAGACGATGATTAACATCTTACGAGACAAAGCCAGTGGTGTTTGCATAGATTCTGAGTCTTTCCTCACCACAGCCAGTATAGTGTCTGTCTTGTCTCAGAACAGAAGTTCACCATGCATCCACTACTTCACCGGGACCCCAGATCCTTCCAGGTATGTCTAAAACATGTCATATGGGCAGTAAGTACACGCCTCCGACCATGCCCTTCCCTTGGATACTTAACTGACATTTCCCAGTTCTTAGCCTGGGATGCTTGGCTGAAACCACATAATGTTCATTCCAGTAATGGAACTCAATTATTGTTTATGAGTCTAGATCATTGGCCAAGCGTTGGGTTATAGGTGAAGATGCAAAGATGCATAAAACACAGTTACAAGCCGGGTGTGGTGGCGCACACCTTTAATCCCAGCACTCGGGAGGCAGAGGCAGGCGGATCTCTGAGTACGAGGCCAGCCTGGTCTACAGAATGAGTTCCAGGACAGCCAGGGCTACACAGAGAAACCTTGTCTCGAAAAAACAAAAACAAACAAAAAACCAAACCAAACCAAACAAACAAACAAACAAAAAAACCCCACAGTTACAGGGATGCCCAAGGTTTAAAAAAAGCCAGTTCTTGTGAGTTACTGGGCAAAATGGTCCAGGGAGGATACAGATGGAAGCACCTGCCAATTCTTTTGACATTGTGTTTAGGGAGCTGCTTTTTGCCCACTTCAGCAGGAGGCAGTCCTGCACGGTACTGTGGGCACATCCTCCAAGAAGGACAGGCAGGTTTAGAGTTCTCTATCACCTAGCAGTTGTGTAAGTACTTTGTAACTGACTTTTGTAGTTACAATGGGATAACCCCCCCCCCCCCCCCCCCCGCTACTGCCTTTGTGTTGTCGAGAAGACGAAAGGAGACAAACTAATAATTCACAATAGGCTTAGCAATTATTTATAAAGAGCATCTTTTTGTGTCAGGCAGACAGCAGCCCTTCTCCCTGGCAGCATCCAGGCATGCAGTCACAGGTCATGTCCCTTAGAACCAACCAGCCAGAGGTTTCTAAACCTGCGCAATGAGGACAGTCTGAAAAATACAGATGCCTTGACCCAAACCTACCGTCAACTGAATGTGGGAGGTGAGCCCCGGAGCCTGTCATCCCGGGAAAATTTTCAGGCGACTCTCCAGTGTTTTCAGCTTAGTGGAATCCCTGAGCACTGTTTGAATGGCCATTGTTAAGCTGTTAGATTTGCTCCTGAAGAACCCACTGTTATTAATTTCCTGGCTTTTTGTGGCCAAAACATTTTCCTCCTACCTTGCCTTCCTCCTTTCCTAGAGACTGTTTCAGATGCCTGAAGCACCTCTTTGACCACCTAGCTTTATTTTTTAAACTATTATTGACGCCAGTAGATACTTCTGACAATGCGCTGTATAAGTAGTTCTTTTACAGCCCACTGGCAAATTGCCAGGCACTTACTACATATGAAATATTGTGCTTGTTGAGTAATTAGGGACAGCGTGTGTACATGGAAAAGGGTGGTAAAGATGAGGCGCTGAGGGCCAGAACCTCACAGGGGAAGAAGGCCTTTCCTTCCCTCCCCTCTCCTCCTCTTCCCTTATCCTCCCTTCTCTCTCTTCCCTCCTTTTCTTCCTTCCTTCCCTCCCTTTCTTTCCCTTCCCTCCCTTCCTCTCCCTCCTCCTCTTGCCTCATCCCTTCCATCCTCGCCTCTTTCCTAGCCCTCCTCTTCCCTTCCCTGTCCATCAGTCTCTCACATCATGGGCCTGAAGCACTGGAACTGGCTGGGTGTGCAGCTTCCTGTATATGAGGCTGGCGATTAGGCTTCTGTCTGTCCCTCCCTGACCTCTTACTCACCACGCTCAGCTGTCCTCATGGTCCTGCTGCTGGTCCTCCCCGGTGTCTTTCATGCTGTAGTATTCCTGGCACCCTCTCTGGATGATCCTCCCCCACTCCATCTGCTCAGTCTTGATTTTTATGTCCACCTTCCTCCATGTCTTGGCCTAGCAGATCCTGTTTTTCACACCTCTTTGCATCTAGCCCCCTCCTCTAGGTTAAGACTTGCCTCCCAAGGGCTCCGTGGGCCTACAGGAGCTGTGAGAGTTCTGTTTCAGTCTGGAGTGTTCTGCCAAGGTGGACAGACATTACTCCTTAAGGAAACCAGAGTTTTTCAACTAGTGGGTCCGACCAGGCCACGCTCCATTGCCCTGTCCAGAGATCCTACCCTAACTTTGCTTAGGATATGAGACTTATCCTCACCAGAACACTCAGAGAAAAGAATACAATTGCTCAGGTTGAAGCAGGCCACTTAATCCAATAATAGAAATGAATTGTGAAATTGCCTTCTGGTACTAAATGGAAACTTGAAAGTAGTTTTAAAAGAAAATTATTCATGGTTAAATTAATTGGAAAGACCTTGTAGAAGATTACAGTCCTTTGAGAAGACAGTTCAGTTTTGTCTTGCGTGGTGAAATGGGCCATGTCGCTCTCTATGACTCAGAACTGCAGTTAGCTCTCATTCTGTGCCTCTCTGTAATTGGGCATGCTGAACATTCTGTCTTTTGTCAGCAGGCAGTGTAATTACCTGCCCCTGGGTTTTTTCAGGTAATAAATTAGGGAGATCTCAGCTGACTTACGGTACTATTGAAATGTAGAGCTGTCTCAAGATGCTGTTTTCTGAGCAGTAGACTCTGATTATGATATACAAATTGCTTCACCTAGTCCATATTATGATCAATGGGCAGGCTCTGCATTCTTGGGTACTTCCCTAGCATGTCCCACACATTAATTTATAGATCTTGGAAAGCTAGCTTTCACGTCTATCTCTTCCCTCATCCATCCATCCCTCCATCCCTTCATCCCTCTATCCCTTCATCCCTCCATCTCTCCATTCCTTCATCCCTCCATCTCTCCATTACTCCATCCTTGCATGCCTCCATCCCTTCATTCCTTCATGTCTCCATCCTCTGTGCCCCCTCCTCTCTTGTACCAGGAACCATGGAAATTTGAGAGTGAAAGAAAATGCATTTGAGTGCTTGAGGGAAAGAAGACAAAGGCCTTTTAATTATGTTTACTGAGGAGACAAATTCTACCATGTTACTCCTCTGTCGAGTTAGCAGGCACCTCTCTTCTGACAGAGTGGGGCTGGTTGGCTTTGGGGAATGGGCTCTGACCTGCAGGAGCCATTTCCTGGGAAAGTACTACTTGTTGATGCTCCCCGGATGTGACGGGTTTGGAGGGAAAGAATATTTAGAGAGGAACCCTGGTTCTTTCAGACTATGGAGGAAAGAGTTTTAGAGTGTGGCTGCCAGAGTACTTGTGTTCATCTCTGCCAGCCCATGTGCCGTGATGTCTTTGGAGGTTCTAAACTGGCTAAAGAGAGAGTGTTCACACCACAGAAATGGGCAAGCATCACAACTCAGAGCTCATTTCTCAGATAGGAGGTATAGTTGTTAGACCGGGATGGCACCGAGAGGCCCTCGCATGTAGGCAAACCTACGCAGGCTCAAGTTATAGTATGAGGAAGCCGACAGGGAGGAGAAGATAGAGCTGTGTTAACTGGAGAGATCACACTGAGATCACAGCGCCCCTCATGGATTGGCTCTGATTGTACTGTCTGGGTAACTGTCAGCTGCACAGGGTACCTACTCGTTCCTCGAGGAAGTCAGTACAAGAGGCCTTTGGTGCACAGGGCATATCAGTGTAGATATACATGGGCTAGAGGACCAAATAGCACCTGTGCCCTGTTCAGTTTCATTCTCAGTCCCTCCTATGCTAGTCCCCTCCTCTTTCCCTCTTCCACTTCTGACCTTCCAAATGCCTCCAAGCCACTGGCTCTAGACCACTGTCTGCAGGATTGCCCTGTGCTCCACAAGTGAAGCTCTCCTTCCCAGTGGCCCTATACAGTGCTCCTTCCTGGGGCTCCTCCCGTACAGTGTCCCTTTCCAGCGCTCCTGCACAGTGCTCTTTCCCAGTGCTCCTGTAAAATATTCATTTCCAATGCTCTTTCCCAGTGCTCCTGTACAGTACTATTTCCCAGTGCTCCTGTAGAGTGTTCTTCTTTAGTACTCCTGTAGAGTGCTCTTCCTCAGTGCTCCTCTAGAGTGCTCTTTCCCAGCCCTCCTGTACAGTGCTTTTTCTTTCTCAGTGCTCCTGTACAGTGCTTTTTCTTTCCCAGTGCTCCTGTAGAGTGCTCTTCCTCAGTGCTCCTCTAGAGTGCTCTTTCCCAGTGCTCCTGTACAGTGCTCTTTCTTTCTCAGTGCTCCTGTACAGTACTCTTTCTTTCTTAGTGCTCCTTTACAGTGCTCTTTCTTTCCCAGTGCTCCTGTAGAGTACTCTTCCTCAGTGCTCCTGTAGAGTGCTCTTCCTCAGTGCTCCTGTACAGTGCTCTTCCTCAGTGCCCCTGTAGAGTGCTCTTTTCCAGTGCTCCTGTCCAATGCAAGCTCCTTCACTGAGCAGCTCTGCTCTCAGTTAAATGTAAGATTAGAGAGACATTGCCATATGGCCACAGATGAGCCATTCAGAAAGATGCCTACATTTTTGGAGAAACTGGTTATTCTAGGCTAGCTCCCTGCTGACTCCCACCCCCTCAGGGTCATGGTTGAGAAGATTCACCTGAGCTACAGCCTTTGCATTGTTCCTTTCTGTGTCTCCTGTCCCTCAGGGATTTTAGTCACAAGATCCACCCAGCATAGCTGCTTGGGGAGTATCTTATCTTCAGCAAGAACAGAAGGGTGTTTGAGGTCAGACTGTTCTCTGGTCAGATATGTATAAAAGCACATATGTATAAAGGCCAAGCAGAAGATTTAGAATGGGAAGTGGTGGGGGATGCCTATTGCACATTTATTTAGAAGATATGAATTTAGCCACTTAGTTAGAATCTAACTTAGGACAAAGCACTGGCCTCTGTGAGCCTCAGTCATCCCATGTGTAAAATGGGACCATTCCTTCCTACCTGGAGCAGTGCAGCCCTCAGGAACACTGGAACAACCTGGCCTGGACCAGTGGCTGGGAGGAATGGCCATGACTCGGAGAGGCAGTTTCAGCTTGATACCACCTAGATGTATGACCTTGGTCGAGTCATTTCTTGTCTGTGGACATTAATTAACACCCATATAGGCACATTGACAAAGTTGCTGTCTGAGATTCAGCTGTGGAAAGATGCCTGGGTGTGCCCTTATCTATTTAGAATTATAGATGTGCTTTGTACTAAAGATTGGCAAAAACATTAGAATCTTTGCAAGCTGCTAAGTGCCCTACATTTCCTTTGTAGAACCTAGGCCGGGTGTACAGATGATCAGACATATTTGACAGCTATTCCTTCAGTCATCATTTAAACAATCACTTAGTTTCAATTTATTATTAGCAACAATTCTTACAATTTATAATCTACATAATTTACATACAGTCTCAAGTTTACCCTCAGCCACAAATTGATGTCTCATATTTTTTAGCAGTTGAGGATGCTAACATTTTTTATTTTTATTTTTTACAGACCAAAAGTGGAATCTGGGAAGCTTTGGTTGTATCAAATATGATGAGTGCTTGCTCAAATTTAGTGTTTAATTTTCAAATAGAAAGGGTAGTTGAGAAGGCTAAACAGATGCTGCCCTTTGTCTTAGAGAAGCAGCCTGGCATCTTACATCACCGTTAGAGAAGTTCACATGCAGCGGGTGGTGAGGGAGGCTGACACCATACTGAGCTGCTATATGCTACTCCAGCTCCCCCTGTATATAAGATACAGAAGACAAAGACTACGGGTGGCCTGAACTTACTGAAGTTGGAATCACAAGTCTGCAGGCCTCATAGACAGAGACATGGAAAGGCACCGAGATAGCAGAACAGGTTTAGGGACAGCAATCACATCCCATCCACTTGAGAAGCAGAGCAAAACCACTGGCCTCACATCTGATGCGGAGAGGGTGCACACTGCCACTCCCAGCCTCCGTCCAATTGCTTGCCCCTTCTATTCTCACTCGGTCTGGTCCTTGACACAGTCCTCCTCAGCAATCAGTGTGTCAGAGCACAGTATGCAGGGCAAGGCTCTCAGCAAAGAAATCTCTCCTCCCTTTTGAGTTTCTGGTTTACTGCGGAGGTAGCATGTCACAGATGAACTTCCCATGCCCTGGGGTCAGTGAGAATGGGGGGAGTCTTTCCAAGGAGCCTTCACTCAGCCCCTCAGCAGTTCTGTGAGACTGTAGCTCCCTGCTGCAAGGCCTCATCCATCCCTCAGGCTGTCTGTCACTGGCTCTGCTTGGTACTGTCCGGAGCAGGGTGTTTGCACTGTGTGTGCAGAAGGGTCCCTGTGCCAGCCAGAGAGGTCTGCTGTAGCACTTGCACTGGCTGCAGCCATCTAAGAGTCACTTGCCCTGTGGAACAGGGCAGTGCTTACTGCGATGACAACTGTATGCAACCCGTGACAGTGATCTGATGCCTGTGGTGTTGTACACACACTTCTTCCTCCATCTTTTCCTCCATCTTCCTCTTTTCCCTTGTGAGGTAATCAAAGTCGGTCTAGCCAGCTTGCAGCTTTGCAGTAACTCCTCTTTCCAACAGTCAGCAGTAGAGAAAAGCAAAGATCAACTTGCAAAAGGCTGCAGGAAGTAGAAGTGTGTTCCTTCTGTCCATGGGTAGCTCCCCTCTCTTCTGGAACTTCCTTTAGTAATGGCTGAGGAACAAGGAACAAGAGCCCTGCAGACAGTCTAGTCTAACAGGTGTTCTACTATCTGGCAGATAGGGATATACATATACATATTCTATGCAAATACATGCATATGTATATAGTCTATACCCCACATGCATGCAGTGCCTGCAGAGGCCATTCTCCTGAACTTGTGAACTTCTGTGTGGGCACTGGGAATTGAATCCAGGTCCTCTGCCAGAGCACCAGTGCTTGTAACTGCTGGACCATCTTTCCACTCCATTCGTTTCTTCCTTTTAAATTAGTTTGTTGAGAACTTCAGGTGGATACATCTGCATCATCTGAGAGGACAGGAGAGGCCCAGACACCTGTCCTTATTCAGCATCCCTGGCTCTCCTGGCTCCGGTGCCTTTGGCTTTCAGGTTAAACGAACCCGAGCCTTACGTTTTCATGTCCTGATCAGTATTTCTCCCTCTTGTGTTCTCTTTCCTTTCCTCCTGTGGCCTCGGAAAATGAATCTAGAGGTCATTTATCAGCACGATGCCCATGCAGTGTCCCTCAATCTTAGATAGTATGAATGCCTTCAGGCCATGCTAATCGCAGACTCTGACTCAGCAGGACAGGGCCGAGCCCAGGGCTCTGAGAGATGTTGGTGCTGCAAGTCCAGAAACATAGGCCATGTCTTGGTAGCAAGGGTGACTGGTTTGAGGTCCTTTTCAAGTCATGGCGTCCATAACTCTTTGTGTGGCCCGTGGCAAGGGAGCTCTGGCTTCACTATACCTGTATATTCCAGAGCTAAGAGAGTCAAAGTTTCAGCTCACTTTTAACTCCTTCATGGCTTCTTGAAGTGGGCCCATTGAGAGGAGAAGAAAAGGTGTAAGCCACGCAGATCCATCAAAGTCCCATAGAGTATACAGGGTCCATATTCTCTTGTTATTATTATAAGTGGCTACATGGTGTCTGCCAGAATTGCCTCTCTGTCCAAGCAGTGTGTTCTTTGGATGTAGAGAGCAGAGGGGGAAAAATAAGACTTTTTTTCCAGCTGTTAGTCAGTTGTGAGTGTCTCTCACCCCTTAGCTCTTTATACTCCTGGCTGCTTTGCAGTGTGTACGTGTATATATATATGTGTGATGTGTGCCCAGTATGCACAAGTACATCTGAACGTACACCTGGACTCAGCATTTCCTCTGAGATATACACTCATGGTGCCAAGAGAATGGGAGTCAAACAGGGCAGGAGGCATTAGGCACCTGCTCTGGTCAGCACTAGCTCTCAGACAACCAGGCTTCTGTATATTTGGTCATGTCTCTTCGGGGGTCTCTGAGCTTAGCTGATATTATTTTGAAGTGTCTATGAGATACTTCAAAGATTTTTTTTCAAGAAGGTAGACCCTTAAGATCAAAAGCAAAACCCACTGTCTTCGCAGGAGAGAAACGGGCAAGCCCTCTTTTCCACTCAAATACACGGCTTGTTTTGCCCTGTCCTAGAACCCTGCCTACCTACACCTCTTGGCCAATAAAAAGAGGCTTCTCCAATCGCCTTCCTAGAGCAGCAGAAGTCTGTTTCAACAGCAGCCTTTATAAACAGCCATTGGTGCTACTGAAATGATAACTAAATGTGCAGCTGTGTGTCTCCTGGCCTGCACTTGGCTGCCTCACAGGGCTCCTCACTGGGTACCCCAGGCACCCAGCTCAGTCTGCCTGACTCAGCTCTCCTTTCACTCCAGGTCCATATTCAAGCCTTTCATCTTTGTTGATGATGTAAAACTTGTCCCCAAAGCACAGTCACCCTGTTTTGGTGACGATGACCCAGCCAAAAAGGAACCTCGGTTCCAGGAGAAGCCAGACCGCCGGCATGAGCTGTACAAGGCACACGAGTGGGCACGTGCTGTCATCGAGAGTGACGAGGTGAGCCCGAAGGAGGTCTCGGGAGGATGGTGAAGGTCAGTGAGAAAGGAGACAGCGAGGTGGCTGGCACATGCACCTCTCTCCTCTCTAGCCTGACTGGTCTCTTTCAGAAAGACAATGCAGGTAGATGTTAACTTTCCTATCAACCCTCCTGAAGCCAAAGAAAATGAAGCCACTACATTTTACTGTTACTCTGAATCCAGAAGGCTGACAATTTCTTTCTTATCTGCTGTTAATCTTGGGGTGTCAGAGATGCACAATCTAAAATCTTGACCTACTTTCTGGGGGTGAAAATCTGTACTGTGTGGAACCTGTCATGTGCCATTTCTAAATAGTGACTGCCCCAAAGTGGTGTGAACTTAGGGTATCACAGTATGAGTGTGCAAAACAGCTCCACACTCAAATGTGTGAAAAAGGTAGCTTCTATGTTATGAGTATTCTATCATGATCCAACAACAAGATTTTCAAGTTCCAGGGTTTTTTAAATTTTGTTTTGTTTTGTTTTGAAAATACAGAGAAACCCTGTCTCGAAAAACCAAAAAAAAAAAAAAAAAAAAAAAAAAAAAAAAAAAAATGAAAATAGCCCCACAGAGTACAACTGTTGTGCCTGAAAAAACTTTCATTAATAGAGTTAGGACACATCAATTCAATGAAGAAAAGCCCTTAGTGTTCCCTAGCACCCAGTAAACGCCCACAGGAGCCATTAGTGGTGCATCTTCACGGAATGTGGTTGTCAGTTACTCCCCTGCTTCCCCACCACCACGTGCATCACAGCTCTTCCTAGGTCTAAGCTGGCCTGAAGGAAAGAGCTGTCTCCAGGTTAGTGGGTGCACATACTTCATTTTCGTCTTTAGATTTATATTTATCCCCTTGTTTCTGTGTACATGGCTGCAGGTGCCCAAGGAAGTCAGAGGTGTCAGGCATCCCCCTCCCCTGTTGCTGGAGTTACAGACAATTGTAAGAAGCTCAACGTGGATGTTGGGATTTGAACTCAGGTCTTCCGCAAGAGCACTATGCACTCGTAACTGCTGAGCCATCTCTCTGCCCCGACTTTCTTATATTTAGCGTTGTGGTTATCTAAAAAAGGATTTTAAAAGGCAGTGACTCAGGCTGGAGGAATGGCTAGGTAGGCTTGCGCTGCCAGCATGAGCTGAGATCTGGCCTGGGGTCCTCAACACCTACATAAAAGGCTGGTCACAACTGTGCAAGCCTGTAGCCACAACCGTAGCACTGTGGGATACGGAGAAAAGTGGATTGTCTGGGCTTCTTAGTCACCAGTCTGGCTCCAGACTCAGTGACAGGCCATGATTTGAGTTAATAAGGTGGAGCAGGACACCTGACATCCTCTTCTGGCCTTATATGCTTGCATGCATGTAACATACATATGTACAGGTATGTAATCTGTACATGTGCATGTGCACCGTACACACATAAACCACACTATTCTACTTTGTTTTCTGCTGCTATTTGGCTTACATCTGGGTCACAATCCACCATTGAAGGGAGCCATGGCCAGAGCTCCAAGTAAGAGCCGGGAGGCAGGAACTCAAGCAGAGGCCATGAAGGAGTGAGTGCTGCTTACTGGCTTGCTTCCCATGTGTGCTCAGCCTGCTTCTCTACAGACTCCATGACGAGGACTAGAGAGACCCTGTCTCAAAATTGTTTCAATGCTTTAAAAGTACAAGTGTTCTTTAAAAAACCCCGTATTTCTTAACTTAGGATCCTGTGACATGAAGAATAAGCTACACCTTATATTTAAATTATAATCAGATCAAAGCAAAATTGACATCCAGCAGTGTCAATCAAACTTGGTGTGGCATCTGGAACTCACAATTTTCTGAACTCCAAAGAGATGGGGCAACTCCGTTTCTCAGGCTCTGCCATCTTTAACACACCTAGCTTGTCACAGGCCCAGACCAACTCCATTCCGCATCTGCTACTGTTGTTGGTGGCTATACACTGAGCCCAGTGTCTCCAATATGCTCCACTCTCCACTGAAACAGGTTGAATCTTCACCAATGGCCCCTCACAGTGCCAAACCCCAGCCACTCTCCTTGACCCCTTTGATCCTGCAGCTACCCTGCTGCCTAAGTCAGCATCACACGGGAGACTCTGAGATATTACCAGGTTTGGCTGCCGGCTTGGGATGCAGCCTCTTAGAAAAAGAGTGACTAGGAGATAGACGTGGCACTTATTTATGCGTTGAGCCATTTTTCCTGTCAATGGACTACCTTTTTGAGAATGCCTACTGTGCCCCAGCCATTGGAGAGCAGACACAAGCCTAGCTCTTCCTCTCCAGGAGGGCATGGTGCGATAGGAAACACAGCCATGCTGACCAGTTATACCAGCATAAATGGTGGTGATTATGGCGGAGTGAAGCTATATCCTTCTGGAGGAAGGACCTCCCACAGAGCTCTGATGATGGGGCACAAGTTGACACAGTGCTGAGGGAGGAAAGAGCCTCCAGGGGACAGAGTCACCTGAGCCATGGGGAGAGAATATCACAGAGGATAGCCATGCATATGGCTGAAGGGATAGATACACAAGGCAAGAGGCCAGTGCATCTCGACTGACACTCGGTAGTCAGGATTTATTCTGATTTCGGACAGCTGGTGGCCGTGCAAGTGTTTCTGAGCAGGCTGGTGCTGTAACCATCCATATTCTAAAGCGGCCCCCATGGTGGTAGTGGTTTGGATCAGTGGAGGTGGGGGGGGGATGGGATCGAGGCCAGGAAGCCAGCCGGATCCCGGGCTGTCACTATCCACTGCCATGACTGTTCTGCACGGCTGTGTCCTTTCCTCAGGAGCAAGGCCGCACCCTGAGGAAGACCATGCTGGAGTTGGAGAAGCAAGGCCTGGAGGCCATGGACGAGATTCTGAGCAGCCCCGAGCCCCCGGACCCCGCTGAGGTGGGGGACCTTTTCTATGACTGTGTGGACACCGAGATGAAGTTCTTTAAGTGATGTAAGCACCCTCACCCTTACTCAAAACTTCCCACCCGACTAAATTACCAGCAGATAACCACTCTTCTGTGTGAGTAAACCGAGAGTTACCATGTGGCCTCCTTGTGTCTAAATGTTCCCTCTGTTCAGCTTAGCAACCCTCCCCCCTTTGCTATGTAACTGGATCCCACTTGCCTCTTGCTCCATTGTGTGATAAGCTATGGGCTTGAAGATGTTCTTATATTTCAGTGACAATGGACACCTTAGCTTCTTATGAGGAACTAGAGTTCCCTCCGCCTTGGACAGGGCTGCAGGGCCACGCTGGTGGGAAAGACAAGAGCTGTGAAGGGCCTGGTCCCTCTCTAGATAGTGGTTTCTTTAGGGTTAACAAAAGGCTTTTGTTCATACCAAAGGCTCTTGTGTGTGGATGGGGGAGAGCCCCCCAGCTTCCTGCCACAGAGCACAGGCCTATATGTAGCTCATAGTCCCCACAAGTATGTCCTGGGAAGGAACAGAGGACTGGTACAGTCCCAGCTCTGCTCCCGTGTATGCGATTTTTGAAAGACCTGTCTTCTGAGAGCTATGCTCATGTGCAGTGGAGCAGACCTGCTTCCGCCTGCAGGAGAGCTGGGCATCCATGTTAGCCACAATTCCTCATCCAGCAGTGCTCCCACCTGAGGACCTGGCCCTGTGTGGAAATTGATTGGGATTTGATTGTCAGCAACTTGTATGAGATTCATTAAATGGCCCTGGCATACAGCCACACACGGCTGCAAATCT
Organism: Mus caroli; assembly: GCF_978045245.1. Classification (NCBI taxonomy): domain Eukaryota; kingdom Metazoa; phylum Chordata; class Mammalia; order Rodentia; family Muridae; genus Mus; species Mus caroli. The sequence continues at coordinate 94,462,319 of NW_028227262.1, forward strand.
CAGCCAAAGAGGGAAAGGAAAGGGTCGCTCTTGACTGCTGAGAGCATAGCTAATGTACCTGGAATCTGAGCAGCCCCGGTCTCAGCAGAGCCTGAAATTAAACTCATTTGTTTCCAGCATCGGTGTGTTTGCACAAAGGATTTGACGCCACAGGAGAGTGTGAGGAAGACAGGGCGGGCTGAGGGCAGAAGGCAGTGAGACATTTATCCTCAGAACAGTCTCCCTCGTCCCACCCACTGCCTCGTTAACTAGATCCCACACATCAGTGTGCTGGGCACCTGACCTCCAGGATCTCCTCCACTTTGTTCTCACACCCCACTGCCCAATAGATTCCTTTGGACGGTGTCTAGAACAGGAGAGAGGTATAGGTGCCTATCCACTGCCACTCTGCACTACTGAAGGGCCAGGCGTAAAGATGACTGACAGAAGTGTGTAGACTAGAGGAGAGGCTAGTGAGCATGTGCTGCGGGGCCTAATTATAGGTCCTCACTCTTGAGAGGGCTGAGCAAACAGAAACTGTCCACCAGTGAGCTCAAGCATGGCTTAGGGCTGGCAGGGACCTGAGCCCTCATTTCACAATGTGATGCAGGCTACAGGTTTTTTTGGGGGGACAAATCTTGTTTCTCTTCCAACCTGAAAGAGAGAGAGAGAGAGAGAGAGAGAGAGAGAGAGAGAGAGAGAGAGAGAATGTTTACTGTGAGCCCTTTCCTTGATTGGTTTGTGGGTTCCATGTATAAACAAATGGCAAAACACAAGAGATGGGACAGACTCATGACAATCTGGCATCTCTTGCTGATGAACAGAGGGGACACAGGTAGAGCAGCTAAGCTGAAAGTGCCCAGCAGGTGCAAAGGGGAAAAGAACGAGGTTTGAGGAGGAAGTAGTTGCCTGTCCAGCCTCATCTACTGAGCTCTTTAAGGAAGGTGGTGCAGAAAGCCGTCCTGTGCTTTCCCTGTGTGAGCTCCACCTCTGAGGCCAGCTCATCAGATCTGACCTGCCTGAGACAACCCAGGTAATTTGGGGTTTGATCAGAGGTCTAATGGTAGCAAACGACACAGCGACCTTCTTCAATACTTTGGCCAAGGTTGAAGATGGCTGTGACAACCTGATGTTATTATGCAGGTGTGCACTAGAAAACCCAGTGGTTGTTTTTATTATTGACTGTAGTCCGGCATCACGGAGGAAGGCCAATCCTCTTTGGAGCATTGTACAGCTCAACCATGTTTCATCTTACCACCAGAGGGCACAGCAGCCCTCTAAGGGTTTTCTCCTCGGGCAATGGATAAGAAAAGAGCCCAGATATGAAAGCTTTGCTTACTGGGATGGATGGGGGCAGACAAGAGGAGAGTAGGGAATCTGCAGAGGTGCCCGCATGTACTTTAGTGAGTTTAGCCAAACTAACAGCAGAAATAATACTGGATTTTGAGTAAGCAGACTTAGGAGAATATTTGCTTTAAAGTTCATCTAACAGATTTCCCTTTGAAGAAACACTTCTGACATGGGTAATTTCTCAATCAGGGGTCACTTTTATGAACAGCATGGAGAAAATTGATCTTCGGGAATGTTTAAGATCGATCAGTAAATAACTTCCCAGAAGACCACCCTATGTCTATTAAGCCTGAGGGCAGGGGATCCTGAGCACACGTTGGGCAGAAATAAGTCACGATCATGAAGGATGGACTGCCTGTCCCACAGAACCTAACCTAAGCTAGCTAGTGTTGTGGAGATGAGACTTGCAGGAAATGAAAATGGCAGCCTAGCTGGGGACAGACACCTGAGTATCTACGTAAGGTAGTAAAGTGGAAATAGTCTTTGCTCATTCTTGGGATGCCTGAACGCTAGCTAAGCATCTGATAAACGCTGTGGAGACTTAGCCCAACACAAGCTCCAGTGTCTGTAGGAGACAGCCTCACAAGCCGATGAAGCAGCTGTACGCCTAGTAGAGCTTGGTGGTGACACTCCCTTACTCTCAGATGAATCAGTAGCTGTGAAAATAACTGTCACCACAAAACTACTGTCGTCGAACATTGACGCAGGTGATGCTACTCTGGAAGGACCTCAGGGCAGCCAGGTGTGCGTGTCTTGAAATTACTGACTTGAGTTCTTGTATCACAACTATCTTCAGCTGAGAGTTCAGCCTTGGGAGAAAGCACACCATGGTGGGAGAGGTGTGGCAGGCATTGCTCGAGCATCCCGGCTCTCCTGTGCCTCCCGCAGCCGTGGCATTTCATTCCACATGGCGCTGAGCCCCAACGCCTGTCCTGTGGTGTGTGTCACATGTGTTTTTACTGGACTGAAGCCAACCATCCTGAACTGTCATGCAGAGAATTCTTGCAGGAATCGATAAGGACGTGTCTCTAATCATGTTGTGCAAACTGAAATGTCATAGCTGGAGCAGTATAACAGAAAACCTTTGTTTCCTGTGGGGGGAGGACTGACCATGTGGTCTTAACAGCCTTTTGTACAGATATCTACAAATCAAATGATGCCTCTGTCCAGTGCTTGCCCCCGGAGTGTCTTTAAATGCACCAAGTGTACAATAAAAACATTGAAGTCAATACCTAGGAGCCTCTTGTTTGTGTCTCATGGACACAGTCGGCACCAGCCACAGCATACACGTGTGAGGGACTGGGATTTTCCGGTAGGAGTCTTTAGAAATCTCAACCACCTCATGAGGGCCCTACAGTATGCATCTCTGCGAAGACAAATTCACTGTTTAAAAATGAAGCCCAGCTGGGTGTGGTGGGGCACCCTTCTAATCCCAGTACTTGGGAGGCAGAGAAGCAGACGGATCTCTGAGTTCGAGGACAGCCTGGTCTACAATGAGAAACCCTGTCTCCAATAACAATGAAAACACCCCAAACTATAGCCATATGCCACTCGGTCAGAACAGCAGCTGTGAGAACAGCGGCCGCAGTGTGGGGAGCTGGAAACATCAGGCATTGCTGGCAGAAAGGAAGGTGGTTGTCCATTGTAAACTATGGAGATTTTCTCATAAACTGCCACGTGGCCCAGGAATTCTGTCACCTAGTATGTACCAAAAGATTTGAAATCAAGGCCCAGAAAGATGCCTGTTCAGTCAGCTTCCTAGCTTATTTTATTACTTACCTATAGATGGATGGATGGATGGATACAGAATGTGGTATATCAAGGCAATGAAGTACTACTCACCCTTAAATGAAGGCAATTCTGACACATGCTACATACAGTCTGTATCAACATTGCGTTGGACAAAATGAATGTCATAAAAACACACACACACACATATCTGTTTACATGAAATATTTAGAAGGGTCAAATACACAGCCTGTTTACTTTTCAGAGTGTGCCCTTACTTAGCTGTAGGACCCAAGTGTTCGGAGCTTGACAGTGTGTCTTTATCTCTTTACATCCTAGCTATGCATTTACCTCCTGATTTGCCTGATGGAGAAACCGAGACACACCGAAATAATTTAATCCCCAAACTCAGGTTCATATCCGGGTTTGCCTTTCGACTCTAGTCCCAGTGCCCTGACCCTCCAAGCCCCCCGCCACTCTCCCCCCACCCCCCCCACGAACTTCATCTTCCCTTTTTTTCCAGGCTTCCGTGTCCACTAGAAACATAGCTGTGGAGGGGCGTGGCCCCTGCTTGACAGAGGAGGCTCTTTTAAAGGGCTTGCTGAGTTGCAGGAGAGAGACTAGGGGTTTTAGGTTGGAGCTTTCCTTGGTGGTAGAGATCTTGCCTATATATATATATATCCCTAGGGCTTATGTATATGCAATCCCTAGGACTACAAAATAAATAGTTAAAAACTAAACTTTTCTCATTTCAATACATTGGCAGAATTTAGAGGCAACATTCTTGACCCATACTATAGTAATAAAACTGGTAAGTATGTTGTTTTCTATTTTTAAAATGTGTATGGAAGGCACACACATGCACACACACACACACACACACACACACACCAGCATTTTTGGTGTTCCAAGGGCTAGAGGGATGGCACAGTGATAACTTTTTAATGCTTTGGGGGACAACACTCATTTCATCAACAGAGATGGGAGACTTGGACACAGACCTAGAGAGAAAGGAACGCTGCTTCAACCAGATTGAGTTTGGTGCCTGGGTACCCAGTGATGAGCCAAGTCAGGTAGGCAAGTGCAGGCCAGGAGACACACAGCTGCATGGTTTAGTTCCAGCCATTACAAAGACTGATGTCAAAGCTGACCTTTGATGCTCTGGGAAGCCCCTTTTCGTTGGCAAAGAGAGGCAAGTAGACGCAATGCTCTGGGACAGGGCAGAATAGGGCCAGAGGACTCAAGTTCAGTTCCCGACACAGGTGTTTGGAAACTCACAACCACCTGTTACTCTATCTCCAGGGGATCTGACACCCTCTTCTAGCCTCTATAGGCACCTGCACACATGGCCTATACATATATAATCATACACATAAATAAAAATATAGTTTAAAAGGTGCTATTCCTGGTGTTCCAGAAAATCACTGTCCTATGTTTAAGCGTTTCTGATTTTTAAAAATGTGCCTTAGTACTTAAAGCCTGACTGTTACGCACTGCATTCCCGCACCACAGCCTCACATCATATCCCAGAAACATGTGTATTCATCACACGTCAATCAAAAAGGCTTAGATCAGTACTGGGGATCACAGATGAGTTTTCACAGGGAAACAACCACACGCATTCTCACTTATTAAAGTTTATTAGGTACAAAGGAATAAATCCACAGCAGGGGACTTCAATAAAATATAAAGAGCATTGGGTGAGGCATCGGGGGAGTCACAGTCTGCAATGTGAGGGTAAACAAGGTTAGCGGGGACCTCTCCACGTGTGAGTTCATGGCCAGGGGCCTAACCCATGCGCTGCTGGTGGGCACTGAAGGTACCCACTTGGACTTGGAGGGGTAGGCTCTGTGACAGGCCTTGAGCTGCTCGGCCAGATCCCTGAGCCTGTTCCTCGCTTGCTATTTTTGGTTTCTGCATGTTCCTTCCTTCTGACCTTAAATAACTTTGTAAAAAATATTTATGTGTTGTGTGTGTGGTGTGTATGCATAAACAAGGGCACATGTGTACACATGCATGTGCAGGCCCAAAGGCCATTCACAAGAATCTTTTTTGGTCTATCTCTACCTTACTATCAGTTTCTCACTAACCCTGCAGCTTGCAGATTGCTCATTTTGTGAGGTTGGCTGGGCACTGACCTTCCCAGGATCAGCTGCCTCTACCCAACTTTACCCACTCCTCTACCAAGGGTTACAGACATGCACCTCTATGCCTGGCTTTTACGTGGGTCCTGGGCATATGAGCTCAGGCCCTCATGCTTGGGCAGCAGGACGTCTCGTGACAGAGGCATCTCCCCACTCGTGAACAGTTTAAATTCGTGTGCCAGCAGTGTAGAACATGGTGTCCTTCAGTGTACTGGACAAACAGACTACTTCAAAGGCGGGGCTGCCTTCCCGATGGCCCTCGTCGTAGTTATGAAAGCTTTTTAATGATTATTACTTTGCATGGCTGGGAGAAGAGTAGAGTGGATCCTGACCTTTCCACACACTTCCAGAGCCAACGCAACAAAATCAGCATTGAATGGAACCTTCGCCTCTGTTCATGTGGCTGTTACAATGGCTTGAGTCCTTACCCCAGAGATTTCGGAAACTTGGCCCTGGCTCAGTTTCACCTATCTGGACACATGTCGGACATTTGCTCCATATGACAGTTAGGTGTCTGCAGACACTCTCCTTATCCTTTGTCCCTGGATGGCCTGGCCTGGGCTAATGTTCTTGTGGGGTGAGTGCCTGAGTGAGATGCTCCAAAGCACATCGTAGCTCAGTGCCCTTCTCCTTTGTCTACAGCTATTGTGAGCACAGTGAGGGCTCAGACTCTCTCCTACCTCTTTCCCCTCCTCTGCTACAGCCTCCCCTCTCTGGTGGATGGGAGCATTTGGGGCCTGACAAGAAGCAAAAGCATACTTCACTCCCTGGAGAATCAAAGAAGGGTGCAGATTGCTGCCCCGGCCTGGAGTGGCCCTCTGTCTATTCAGGGCAGCTGACTTGGCTGCATTCATCTGAGGAGCACCCCAGACACACACCACCAGGCAAGAGAGTTGTCTGTGTTCTTCAGCTCAGTGGGAAGGACCTTTGGGCTGATGGCATTCCTACCAACGGGACCAGATATTTGAGATATACTCGAAGAGCTGCTTTGCTCTTTTGTATGTGTTTGTACATGGCTGTGCATGTTCCTGTGTGGGATGTGTGCACACATGTAATGTGTGAGCCTGTAAGAGGTCAACTTTGGGTGTTGTGGCCTCAGGAGTTGCCACCTTATATTTTGAGACAATGTCACTTTCTGGAACCTGGGGTTCCCCAATTAGCTTGGCTGGCCAGCAAGTCGCAGGGATCTGCCTGCCTCTGCCTCCCCGGCAATGGGATACCAAATGTGTACGGCACCCAGCTTTTCATGCTTAGGCTTGTCGGTCAGGCACGTTACCAGTGGATCTCTTTCTTCAGCTTCCTCTTCTTCGTCTTCTTTTTTAAATATATGTTGTATTTTCCACATAAATCTTACACTCCGAGTAGAGTTTGGGGAGGGAGACTACTGAGGTAAAAAATAAACTTATCATAATCATGAGCTATATACATTTGTAGTCTGCAGGGGTGGGAGGATATCAAAATCTCATAAAGCTGACTTTACCCTGGCTACCAGCATGGCGCTGGGAACATGGAGGGGCAGAAGGAAGTGAAGACTGGGCACTAGGGATGCTGTAAACAGTAAGAGCATTGGCTACTACTCGTAAAAGGATTGAGTTACAAAAGGGGCCCTGCGGAAGGCATGGGAGGGGCCACACCCACTCTAGCCTTTGCATTGGGATATATACATTAGGCAGCAAAATGACATCCCTGTACTGCTAAAAGGGAGCGAGACATGGCATCTCGCTCACTGGAAGCTGTGTGGCCACATCAGGGCCCGGGACACTCTGCTTCCTCTGAGCTGCATGGTTTATAAGGCATTATTTGGTTTGATTTTGCAGTTGGTGTGATGAGAGTCATGCCAATAAGAAGCTGTTGTGGATAGTTATGACTTTTGGGCGACTTGAAAACTAAGGATGCTCTGGAAAAGGTTTCAGGAGGACCAGCCTGCAAGCATGTGCTATAGACACAGTGGACACCATAGGGTGGGATAGGGCACCACCTGTACTAGACAGACCAATGCCAGGATGCGTATTTTAAAAATGTTAAAATATTACTCAAATAAAAGTTGACTAAAATGGTGCTTCAGGGTTCGTGCAAATCATTATTTACAATAAACAAATGCTCAGTTCCGAGCCTGTATGTCAAATGTGTGGAGCTTGAGTACAGTAGAGTCTCGAGGAGTTGTCCTGGTGTCCATCCAATCCAGAACCCCAGGACCTTGGCTTCACCATCATCTCACCGGAGTGCCTTTAGAGATAACTGCAGAAACATGACAGAATATTACCGCAAAAACATTCTCATGAAGACACATTGCCCACAGAAAATCCCATGGCTGGGATCTGTTTTCCTAGGCAGTGAGATGACCCTATCATATACAAGGAGCTGGGTTTTGGTTTTTTGGTGTTTGGTTTTTTTCCCCCCCAGAGACTGAGAATGGGAAGAGGTAAAGGACCTGAAATTGATGGTATGTGGAAACCTGATATGGTCTTATAAACATTTACAGAAGCAAACATATGCAATTCAGTCGGCATAGAGCGCAGGCACAGCAAACAGCATGTTGGAGAAGCCATATGAAGGCAACAGAAAGAAGGGAAGGGGACCAAAGTGCTCAGAGTTCCAGCCCTGGGCCCCGGTAACCATATCCACACCACTCCCTGGCTCGGTTTACTGTCTCAAGTCCAGTGGTTCTTCTGTGTACTGCTGTGCGTCCTCATGTAGTGCAAATCAATCAAGGCAATTCCCAATGAGACAGACAATACCTTGACTTGGGATGCCTCAAGACAATGTGACAACCTCTCCTTGACTGAACTGGGGTCTTCTTGACAGACATCATAGCCATCCCATGGCTGGGAGCCCTGAGCTAGAAGGCTGAAGATCTAGGTCCAGAGAGAGGAAAACCATCCTCGTGGGATGATTTCCACGTGTGCTTGTCCTGGGGCTGGGGACAGGTCCCGCCCAATGGCTGCACAGCCTGGCCGCAAGAGTGGGGAGGAGGATACCAGACAGAAGTCAGAAAGTCATCCTGGGTAACTAACGCCCCGAGCTTCTGCAACAGATTCTCCTTCGTGGAAATAGGCGAGCTTCTCTCTTCAGTCCGACCATCTGGTTATTGTGAAGGATAAAATGAGAGAGCCCATACAAGCTAACCCATAAACGGAAAAGCTTTGTAAATGTAGGCACTAGGATTGTGGTGATTCTTTCGGTTTTCTGATCATAAGATATTATCTATTCATTTCGGAAAATATAGGATTGGAGAGATAGCTCAGAGGTTAAGAGCCCTGACTGCTTTTCCAGAGGACCCAGGTTCAGTTCACGGCACCCACCTAGCAGCTCACAACCGTAAATGTATCTATAACTCCAGTTCCAGGGCATCTGGCACCCTCTCTGGCTTCTGTGGGCACTGCACACATGTGGTACACAGACACACATGTAGGAAAAAAAACACCCAAATGCATAAAATAAAAATACATTTAAAACATTCATTTTAGAAAAATAAAACATAGAAATCCCAGAGATATACTATGAACCAAGTAAAAACTAGTGATAATTTTCTAGAGTTAAAAGTCTAAACTGGGCCATTATTTGGTTTTACATGTCAAAGGGAAGTGACTCAGGGAGGGACTGGAGTCCTGAGACCTACCGACTGACCAGAGGCAGCCGGGCAGGTCTAAAGCTTGCCTGTAAGTGTGTGGTTTCTCTCTCACCTTTGAAGGACAGTCTGGCCAGGTACAGTACTCCTGGTGGGCAATTTTTTCTTTCTTCTAAATGCTGTATACATCCCTGACCCACCTGCTTACTAGAAGACTGTGGCTAGGCCCACTGAGGACCCTGGTGCAGGAGACAAGGTTATTCATGCTGTTCTCAAGGTTTCCTTTGTCCTTACAGTGGTGCTCACAGTGGCTTTTGGTGGGGGGTGGAGGGATGGGGTGTGGGGGGCTAAGCATCTCTCTCAGCTCATCTTCCTCACATATACTAAATTTTTAGGTACTTCCATTCAAGATTCTCATCCGATTTGAGTTTTTATTTATTTCCTCAAACTGCCTTTCCATTCCTTTCTCTCCCTCTCCCTCACTGAGTCCAGCACCGCACACCTTTACTTTCCTGAGGGTCCCCAGCAAGCTCCCTTGGGCTCTGTCCCCTTTCACTGTTTCTTTCTGTTCTTCAGACTAAGCAATTGTTTTGTCTTCAAGCTTACTGGTTCTTTTCTGATGCTCAGATCTGCCTTGCATGTTCTCTACTCCCCCCACCCCCCATCTCAGTTGTATCTGTCAGCTTTTGCCTTCCGTTTTGTTCACACACAATTTGCTTGAGTTTAGCTGAACACCTCTAGGGCAGCTCTGATAAAGTCTTTGGCGAATCTGCCGTTGAGTTCTTTTGTGGGGATAAGGTATGTTTGCTACTCTCCCTCCTGTCTTGGAAGGGGCTATGCTTTCCTGTTCCTCTGTGTGACCTGGGTATGATTGTTGTTGGGAACTGTACATTTGGATGAAATAATGCGGCAGCAACATTGGAGTTTAGACTCTCCGCTCTCTCCAGGCTTTGCTTCTTTGCTGTTATTGATCTGATATTTTGTTATTGTTTTATTGCTCTTATTATTTTTCTTATTATTGTAAATTATCTCAGTGACAAGAATATCCCTAAGGCATAAATGCAGACTCTCAGGTGCTTTCCTGTGTTTCTCCTTTCTTAATTTTTTTATACGTAAGTTTGCCTTTGAGTTTCCTTGAAAGAGTTGACATTATCCACGAATCTGCTAGGTAATAGGTCTCTGGGCGTTCCTAGTTATCCAGACTGGATAGATTACTAGTCCTAGTTATCCAGACTGGATAGATTCCTAGTTATCTAACCTTTGCCATTCTTATGAGAGTCTTTTTTTTTTTTTTTGATCAAGTAAATGAGGTAGAAGATCCACCCTATTCCCAGGCTTGTGTCCAGGCATGCATTAAATGGAGAAACAAGCTGAGCGCCTGTGTTCAGAGCTCTCTGCTTCCCACTGTAGGTTCAAGATACCCAGTTACCTCAATTGCCTGCCCCCACAAATGTGTGAAGCTTTTCTCCCTGAAGTTACTCTTGTAAGGTATTTTTATCACTCTAAAAGGAAAGGTGACTAATGGAGAGCTAGTCATTAGTGTTTGAATCCCCAAATGAGAAACAGAAAAAAAAAATGGAAGGGAAGAAGAGAACCTCCCAGCAAGCCTTTCAGCCTGAATGGGAGGGGCTTGCAACAATCTGGGGAGGGGGCGGGGTGAGAAAATGATGGACACTGACATCAGTATCTGGACCTCTGTGGTCTGAAATAGTGAGGAGACACTGGCGCATGGATCCCCAAGGTCTAAATAAGTGGTTAGCTGTTCCATGGGTACATGTAATTAATATGACTGTTTGTTAGGGGGTATGGCTGAGAAATGGCTAGATGATGGTGTCTCATGAGCTGAAACTGAGCAAAATCAACTGTAGTCTTGCCTGGACACAGTAAGTCTCCAGCAGATGCCAGAATTCATGTGCCACAGACAGAGTGCCAGAACCACCACCATCCAGGCAGAGTGGCAGACTGTGGTGCCTCCTACCTTGCCATCTTCCCGGAATCCTCTCTTCCACCTGTCAATCATCTCCCATAACTCTGTCCTTCCTCCTTTACCGTTCATTATACACTTGCTTTGGAATCTGTGCTCATTGGAGAGTGGTTACTGTGCCTCTTGGATTATCGGTGTTTAGAGTGGAGGAGGGGATGTGTAGAGGAAGCATCCCTCTCCATTGGGCAACTGCAGCTTTCAGGACTCTAGAACCCTCCCAGCCAGGCCACTTCTTTAACATATCATACAATTGCTGAATGACTCTGTCATCAGCGGCTAGCCTGCCCTCTGTTCCACAGGACTTGGAAAAAGAAGTAGGCCAGAAAGGACTAAATTCATGCATTTGGAGAAACAAAGGTTTCGAAAGAGAAGCCCGTATCACGAGCAGTGAGAGATGGCACCTCTAGCCAGGTTAGAAAGCTCTCTATGAGCTATTTTGGATGAGAATAAGGTATTTATGTGGTTTTTTTCTTTCAAGATTTGACAATTAATTACATGTAGCCAAGAGCATTAAAAATTAAGATTTAAGAGCCCTAAAAAACTGTCTATTGTATAGGCAAGCGAGAACACAAAATTATATGTCACAGATATTATGGGGTTTCCTTTAGGCTTCTGGGATGATCAGAGCCAGGACTGGATGAGACTGCAGGGTTCTGAGTAAAACTGCTTATTTCTGTATGTGGCAATGACTCTAAGGAGAGCCCCTAGCACAGGGCAGAGTGCGAAACCATAGGCGTTTCATTCTGGCCTTTAACAAAGGTACACTAAATGCTCTTCTTACGGAAGAAGAGCCAGAGAGAAAAGCGTCTACAGAGAAGAAAACCCTGCCGAGCAGAGGGTCCTGACCTTCCTAATGCTGAGATCCTCGTGTTGAGGTGCCACACCCCCCAAACACAAAATTATCTTGTGGCTACTTCATAACTTTAATTTCGCTACTTTTATGAATCACAATGTAAATGTCTGATCTGTAGGATATCCGACATGATCCCCCAAAAGGGGTCACGACCCACAGGCAGAGGACCCTAGAGAATTCCAGGCTTTCTATTCAGGGCCCAGGGAGGTGTTACCTGAGAATTTCTGCTTTTGATGTCATCAGAGCTCTGCCCAGTCGCCTCAGCTTGGAGCCAGGAACCAGGTGTGCGGCCTGAGAGAAACAAGAGTGATCTCACCATCTATTGGCCTAGGGCCACTGTACCCTGTGGAGGCACTTCTGCTAAACCCGCACTCAGAATACCAGCAGAGGATCTCCAGGCAACATGAGCCCAACCTGAAACCTTCTGCCTTCTGGCCCTGGGCTGTGTGTTTCCACCCGTCTTCTGTGTCACCTGCCATGGGCTCAGGGAGCCGCAGGCAGTGACGTGTGAGAAGGCCTTCCTGACTGGCATGTACCAGGCCTCTGGGCACACTTCTCTGTCTGCCATTGAGACAAGCCAAGCACTGTGCAGGGTCTGCTAAAATGGAGAAAGATTACTATTGGCTGACACAATTCAGGCTTCCATTTAATGAAGCTCCAACAAGATGTCTCCAAGACATATTGGGCTCCAGTGTTGTATAAGTTACACATGACAGAATGCCATAGTAAAGAACCCTGCGTGTTCCACATTCAATTCCAGTCTCCTGTCCCAGCGTCACCACCACAACAAAAAAATCTGATTTTTTATTTTAAGATGATTTACTCGAGTTTTAAAGTCACATCTCCAGGTGCTCCCCAAATTTCCCTTCAGTCAGAGCTTCTGGACCTCATGTCCTGGTGTCTTTTCCCCTGAGGTGTCTGGCTGGAAACCCCTTCCCCCTGTCCCTTGTCTTGCTGCTGGTGGGAACTAGGGATTCCACAGCCATGTCTCACAATGCACCCTATAATCTGCATTTCTGTGCCACTTAAAAAGCAGCCTGGTTACTGAGAACCGTCTCTGACAAAAGGTTCCGGGTGCTGGGTGCAGCAAGCAGTGGCTTGAATGTTCATGAAGATGATTTTGGGGGTGAAATTGTATGACTAAAAAAAATCCAGGCTTTTAAAAATCCACAAAATTCCCTAAGAAGCAAATTTCCCTCTCGGGTGTTAGAATTTTTATTTTAAAAGTCTCCAACACCTTTGAAGCTTTCTACAGTCTTAACATATTTGGCATCATAACAGTCTCGCAGGTAAGGCACAATTTTCAGTGAACTATCACAAAGTGCCCTTAAACCCACAAAACACTAAGCAAGGTCCACACCAAGGGCTGCCTTTGTTCAAGAATAAGGATGTTTTGGAGCAAATCACAGAGAGAATGTTAGCTTCTCAGCTAGTTTGAGTAAAAAGTTCCAAGACGCTGACAGGCATCCCTGGTATACCTCCACAGGGAAAGAAGGCTTGCAGACTGCGGTCTTCAGCCTTACAGATGGTCTGCCTGCCTCAGACAAACCTCTCACTCTCATAGCCTCATAGACTCATGGGCAGGCTGTTACTAACATTTTAGTTAGATGGAAATCCCCTGTGGGTGTGACCTTGCACTGTGGGACACTTGTGACATCTGCAGTGTTACTCACTCAGTGCCTTGCCTAAGCACTGGCCTATTGGTAACCACCACAAAGGACTCTGGGAACAATGGCCTCTGGAAACAACATCTGCCCACATCTGAAAACTAACATGTGGTAACCTAGGCTTCATGGGTAGGCAGTTCCCATCAGCTTCCACAAGCCGATCAGTACACATTACACTGGACGGAAATTAGTTTCTCTGAGAAAAAGGAGGGCAAACTCCATGTCTGGTTGCAAGAAAAACTTGACTGCTTTTGTGAGTGGCTGAGACATCCTTGGGGGTAGTCAGAGCAGCTTAGGGGGACTTTCCCCTCTGAGGGGCCACTAGCCTCTCTGGGGTCACTCTGTAAACAGCACCCGCCACCTGCTGTCTCCACACAGATGGGCAGAGACTTGGATCCTGTGGGGTGACAGTTTCCACGTTTGCTTCTGTAGCTTATGATATGAAATAAATGCACTTTGCTCCCTCTTCCTCATCTCATGTCTCTGTTGTGCAGAGAGCCATATACTGCCAACTTCTGTCTCAGTCATGGACATGGCTGTGGGTAAAAGGCAGAGGGACCATGGGCTTCAGGATTGGCTGTGCTTGGACCACTGAGCCCCTGACAGCTTCTAGCCTAACGTTTTGTCATGTGGAAACCAGGGGTGCCTTGTTACCTTTTCTAAGCACAGCTAGACTTTCATACTAGCAGTAAAATCCATTTACAGGCAACAGGAGGATGGCTAGGTAGGACTTGGGCAGGGTGCAGAAAGGGTTTACAAACTTGGATGGCCGTTAAGGCAGTCTTAGATGTGCCGACACCAGCCTTGGAGAGCAAGCGCTGTGAAGTGCTAACTTTATTTGGGAAAAGCTGGCTCCTCTGCAGATCAGACCTGTCAGCCAGGGGCCAACACTGCTTTCACCTTGGCAGGAAAGTGAACAATATACATCTCTTATACATTCAATATACATTTTATACAATATGTACTTTGTATATTGAACAATATATTTTTATACATTCAATATACATTTTATACAATATGTACTTTGTATATTGAACAATATATTTTTATACATTCAATATACAATTATTATACAAATCTGGGCAGAATAGTAAAGAAATAATGAAAGCCATGCAGAATTTCCCCACATTTAACCTTTTTGTGCACTTCTACACTCAAATTCTCCATTACTATATAATACAAGGTTCCGTACATTTTTACAAAGTGTTTTATTATTCTCTTTGTGTGGTCTTGCTTGGGCTGTTTTTACTGACATAGCAACATGACAATTATAACGTCACTGGATATTCAACATACTCTTTTAAAGGCCACAGAGTTCTAGCATGTGGCTGGGGAACATGGTACTATTTCCAAATTTTTCACTCTGATGGTAGTTTAGCAATGTACATATGACTAGATACTTTAAAGATTTTTTAATCCAACCATTCTTTACTGACTGTGCAGTTGGCTCCCATTCTGGGAGGCAGAGATAGGCCAGTGGATAGAGCTGATGCAGGGCCTTCTTTGATAAGTTACTTACAGCCTGAATCGACTCCAAATCTCACGTGCTGAAGGCTTAACACTCAACGCAACGGTGTTTGGACGTGGAGCCTGCGGCAGGGCAGCAGGGGTGCCCTTGAGGTGATGGCCCCCTCTGCAAAGAAGGAAGAGTCCTACCTAGAAACAGAATCAGCTGAGTAGTACCTGGACCTTGGATTTCTCAGCTTTCATAACTGTGAGAAGATATGTCTGTTAAGCTCGAGGATGCAGAGAAAATGGTGCGGGAGTGATGTGGGCATGGTGGAAAAGTGTCTCATACAGAAGGAACAACAGCAAAGAAAGAACAGAGGCAGGCTGAGCTTGGAACACTCTAGATAGCTGTTGCTGGGCCAATTAAAGTGGAGGAAAAAGATGGAAAGAGAAGGACAGAAGGTGCAGGTCCTGTGGTTATGATGGAAATGCCTAACTGATGTGGGGCAAGATGGGATGCCCTGGGGGGTTGTCGCAGAAGCAGCAGGGCTGGACTTGGGCTCTAGAGGACTCAGATGCAGTGTGAGGCAGCAAAGCCTGCTAGACAGCTAAGTGGCTTAGCAAGGATGGGAGAGGGAGAGGGACAGGGGGTGGGGAAGCTCATACCTGGGACATCTCAAAGCTAGATGATGTAGAGCTCCCCAGGGTGGTGAGTGGGGAAGGAGAATACAGACAGTCTCTCAGGAGTAAGGTGTACCCAGAAAAGGCAGCATCGTGGGGCAAGCCCTGGACTGCTGGAAGCCAGTCCAGTAAGGGTGTGGTCAACTGCACTAAGGATCAGTAAGGGACCTGCCCCATTATCACCACAAAGGTGGAACTAGATGTGACCAGTGACCATGTGCTTTCTCACACTCCTGGAACAGCCAAGCCTTTGATTGAACCCCTTGATGTTGTTTGTTATAGCAGTGTGGTGGGGAAGTTCTACAGCTTATGGGAATCATTGGCTAGTCGAATCAACAGTGCCTCTAAAATAAGAGTTGGCCAAGAGCGATCCACGTACTGCACTCACTGGAGTGGCTATGGCAGTACAGAAGAAGAAAAGTTAACTAAAATCTGAAGACAGTTGTGCTGAGGATGTGATAGGATGGGAACCACTGCACACAGAGGGTAAAGGTGAAAAGTGATTGGACGGCTATAGAACCCAGCATGGTGGCTCCTCCATCAAGTACAAACCGAACTTCCTTGTTCCCTAACATTGGACTTTGGGATATATATATATATATGGAAATCATTTATATATATGGAAATCAACTGAAAACATAATCCTGAAGAGTCCTTGAACACCCATGTGTTGCATTCTTCTCAATCCCTAGGATTCGGAAGCAATCCAAATGTCTGACAGTGGATGAATGGATAATTGAAATGTGGTGTATACTACATGCACACACATGTATGTCTACTGGCAAAGACTGTTAAAGGAAGGACATTCTAACACAGATGAACCTTGGGATATTCTGCAAAGTGAAATGAACCAGCAATAAAAAAGCAAATAGCATATGCTTCTATCTACACCAGCTATGTACAGCGTTCAAAACCATAGGGGAAAAACTGAAGGGTGGCTGTGAGAGGCTCAGGTAGGAGGAGGCCTAGGGCTATTAATTCCCTAAGGTGTGTGGAGTCTTGGTTCTGCAAGGCGAGACTCATCCTCAAGTTTGGTTGTGTGGCAGTGTGATCACACTGATCGAGCCAACCCTGGAAACTTGGTGTTACATGTTTTATTTTCCTCAAGATTGAAAAATGCCTTTAAAAAAGGAGACATCGGGTTGTAAGGACAGTCCTGGTGGCAATCCGCCACTTTCCCACTGAACTGACAGTGATGGATTTGCTGGGGACATGGGAGTAAGATGGCATGTGTGGTGTTTCCCCTCCCAACCTCCACCGTGGTGTGGCTCTTGTGGGCAGGTGTGGCACTCACCAGTCTAAATCTCTCTAGTGGGTGAGAGCATTTGGTGGGCAAGTATTTGGTCATATAACAATGGCTTTTCTTCCTGCTATAGTGACAATAAGCATTTGTGACCTAATATTTTTTTTTTAAATTTGAACTGATAAGGTTTTTGGTTTGTTTGTTTTGTTTTTGTCACTTGAATACACATTAGTAAAATAAAATTCATTGTTAGTGAGATTGTGTGTGTGTGTGTGTGTGCTTGATCAATACATGACAGCCAGCCCTAGCCTGACCGTACTCTGCCTAGAAATGAACTGTGTTACCCCTGTCACTAGAGTGCTCAGACCTGAGTGATAATTACCCAGGCCCTGTGTTGACCAAGAAACTTATTATGGAGCCAGGCATCCCTTAAGGGCCATTGACCTGTACCCTGGAATGCCTGGGCCATCCCAGTGACCTACAGGGCTGTGACATATTAGCAGCTGCCTTGGGAAAGAGACAGGATGGTCTTTTTATTACTTTATAGTGGGAAAGTAAGAAACAACTGAAAGAATTAAAACAGTTTCACCTCCCAGCTATGGATTCCACGGACAGCTGAAACACATGCCTTTCTGATATCCACCTTAAAACCCAACCTTAACCCCACTGTCGGCACAGCTTGCTGTATTGGCTCTAAAGCTGCTGTCCTTTTGCTAGCTGTAAGAATTGTAAAAAAGAATATTTAATCCCAGTCCAGGGCTTCTACCCCACTTTTGACCATTCAGTTCCTAGAGAAAAGACACACAGCTTTTATTATTTACAATAAGCCTTAATCAGCACTGGAGCTGGGCAGCTATCCCCTTTATGCTATTGATCTATTAAATCAATATATAATCTATTTACCTATTGACAACCCTGAGTTATTACTTACATTGGGTTGAGTTATTATTATTTCATCTGGGCTGCTCTTAACTCTAATTGGCTGGCCCTCAGGGCCATGCTTTCTTCCTAACCCATGGTGTCTTCCTCCTCTTTCCACCTTCTTTCTGAGTGGTCTCCTTCAACCCCAAGGCCAGGAAAACCAAGCCCCGTCTTTCTCAAGCCTGCCCAGCTATTGGCTGTAGGCATCTTTACCAATCAGAAATAACTTGGGAGCAAGGTCACACATTGAGTCACTTGGGTCCATGTGTGGACTATCTCTTCTCTAGGGCAACC
This sequence comes from Mus caroli, assembly GCF_978045245.1. Classification (NCBI taxonomy): domain Eukaryota; kingdom Metazoa; phylum Chordata; class Mammalia; order Rodentia; family Muridae; genus Mus; species Mus caroli. The sequence goes on from NW_028227262.1 coordinate 94,480,180, forward strand.
AGATCTAGGGCGGCAGCACTTAGCATTACTGTACATAACAATAAACCAAACCTCAACAAAGAATACATTTATTTAATCTAAATTTGAGTGAGGTCTAAATCTCTGGTTTCTCCCAGTGGATACGAACACCCAGCAAGTGCATTCAGAAAATGTAGCTGGCTGCACTTCCAGTACCTGGCTGCAGAAGACTTTCATCACCCTAAAAGGAAACCCCAGACCATCCAGTTGTCACTCTCGTTTCCTATGCCCCAGTCCTTAGCAGGCACTGTTCTAACCTCCTCTGTAGTCTTGCTCATTTTTGGCATTTCATATTGGTGGGATGCGGTCTTGGGCGTGGTTCCTTTCACTGAGCGCAGTGCTTTGAAGTCCATCCAGGTTGTATGCCTCAGCACTGACTCTCTTTTAGAGTTGCACTGTATCTCACAATGCATCTATACCCAGCTTTGTTGATCAGTTCCCTAGCTGTTTATGACTCTTGATTATTATCAGTCAGTAGGCTATGTATATTTACACTCCATGGTTTCATTTGAACATTAAAATTCCTTGGAGCCTAGCCAGGGTGAGGAACTGATGGGCCTCGAGTTTGGATTTGGAATGTCTCCGAGGATCCATATGTTAAAGGCTTTGTGGCGCTACTGGAGGTGGTAGGGCCTTTAAGAGGTGGGGCCTAGGAGGTCTCAAGTCACTGAGAACTTGCCCCTGAAACAGATTGACATCTGAGCCCTGCCCTGTCTTTCTTTAAGAAGAAGACACTCAAATGTTCATCTGTCTGAGACCCGTGCAACACTTTACAAGGTGGCTCTGGAAGCACGGGCTCAGAGCTGCCATTGATTGACTTTGCCAAGTTTGAGTCCTAGGCTGCCTGCATGGCCTCACCAGCGGCAGGCACACTGGGCCCTGAGGATTGTGAACTACACCTCAACTATCATGCTCTCCTGGTCTGTGCTGTCCCCAGCCTGGATGTTCCCCTGCCCATGGGGAAATATGGCTTTCTCCCTAGGGATCTCTGACTCTGCCACCCTGCCCCTGCCCTACATGGCTCCCTCAATGGCCAAATTCCAAACCTCGTGCCAGTTAACTGAGATGGCTGTAAATAACCATCTGCACTCTTAAAAATTCCACTCCCCTGTCCTGGCTAGGTTTATATCTACTGACACAAGCTAGAGTCATCTGAGAGGAGAGAACCGCCACTGAGGAAATGCCTCTGTAAGACTGAGCTCTAAGCAAGCCTGTAAGGAATTTCCTTAATTAGTGATGGATGAGAGAGGGCTCAGCACATTCTGGGTGGTGTTATCCCCTGACTGGTGGTTCTGGGTTCTCTAAGAAAGCAGACTGAGCAAGCCAGGAAGAGCAAGGCAAGAAGCAGCATCCCTCCATGACCTGAATCAGCTCCTGCTTCCAGGCTCCTGGCCTGCCTGAGTTTCTGCTCTGACTTCCTTCAGTGATGGACAGCTTCCTGGAAGTGTAAATGAAATAAACCATTTCTTTCCAAGGTGATTTTAGTCCTGGAGTTCCATCAGCAATAGAGACCCTAACTAATACTCCCATCCATTGCAGCATGTGAGGTGAGCCTGGGCACCTGGCTTCTCTCTATGGCATCTGCTGTTCACACTGTACCTGCCAGTTCATGTGCATCTACTGCCAAGCAAAGGAATGCTGGGCAGACACGTGCCCACTTCCACCCACGGCTGGGTTTCCCTGTCCATCAGAACCTTGAGAAGACTTGGCTTCCAGAACATTGACAGCTCTCTTTTTAAATTTCTACTCAGGGCAGGCACATCAGGTTCCTCTGTCTAAAGTGAGCACAGTCTGCCGAGAGAGTTGTGCCCACGGTGATGCTAGGATGCTGTCAGCATCTCTGTATTGTGCAGATCAGACATTCCCGGCTCTGCTCCTAGGGAGCTGAGCCCCATGGAAGGGACTTTACCAGGCCATCTGCAGGGACAGGTATACGACTCTGGTTTGGGGCCAGCCTTAAACATATACTTTTCCTTTTGTGTGCACAGACAAGTGGGACTAAGGTCCTACTTTGGTGGTGAGATAAGAACACCTCCAACCTCATGTTGCTGCTTCTGCCGTCTCCTGCCTTCGGCCATACTGAATGACCTAGTTCTGCACAGGACTGATAAGTAGCTGCAGGATCCCTGTGCAGTCATCTCTCCAACTCTGTTTTCTTTGGCCTTCCTGTCGTTTTGGCCCTGAGTAGCATCCATCCAGCCTCCTCCTCTCTGGACTGGACAAAGTAAGTGAAGGTGCCTTTTGGAACCTGCCTGTACAATGAAATTAGGAGGAAGAGCCCCTGGGCTATGTGGTTCTACTTTAGCTGAGCATCAGATGGTGGGCAGCTTTTGGAAACTCTACTTGGCTCTCACTCTATGACTATATGCAGGAGTTTAAAAGGCTGCTGGATCATTGTCGTGTATAAGCAAGGGTGAGAACCATTGGCCTCTGGTCATTTTCCATTTTGTAGTTTGCCAGAATCTAATGAAATTCTTCTCCAGCGGTGAATGCAAAAAGCCCATGTCCCATTTCTCGGTTTCCTGGGTGTCTCCCAGCCAAAAGGCTCTGGGGAGGGAAGGATGCCTGGCTCATTTCAGCATGTCCCAGGGGATGCCAGTGAACTCTGGCATTCTATAGACATCTTTCAGTGAAGCATTAGGCATCAGGACAAATACATCTCCTTAAGCTTGTGGGACTGTGCACACTCAGCATCCTTGCTAGCGGACAGTAAAGGCACGGTGCTATCTGCAGGCGCCCTGTATCGTGGAGGGTCTTGGTAAAGCAAGTACTTACTTCTGGGGACCTTGCTGGGGTAAATCTTCTGACATGGTTTGTATTCATCTGGAGGGGGAAAGTCTTCCATGGAGTGGAACGTGAATTTAGACTCGAAGTCATCTGTACGTGTGAGAAATACGGGAATTGGAGTTTACTTAGATTACTCCTGTGTGACCCACGTGTGACTGTTTTCAGAGGGACACAGGTCACTCTGGCAGGACACCCTGCTGGCTGCTTGCCTGCAAGGGTTTGGATGGCAGTTATTTCTCCAAGAGTCCACCTGCTTTTCAAGTGTTCCTGGCTGGACAAGGGGATGCAGCAGAGGCAAGGGCGGTAATTCCCCACCACCATGCCCGAGATCCTCCGCCCACCTAAGGGAGCCACTGAAGGAACAGAAAAGGGCTCCAGGCAGGGAGAGGAACCAACAAAGAACCTGGTACTAGCTAGTGTTCAATAAGAGTACCTACTGAATTCCTAAAGGAGGGTTTTGAGGGGGAGGAGACAGGACAGCTTGGCTGTGCCCAGTGTGAACCCTGGGCTTCCCAAAGCAAATGGGTTCTGCCCTGGGGCTCTGGTGAGGAGGGAAGTGGCCCTGCCCCCTTCTTGACTGACAGTCCCCTTTCTGATCTGACAGTAGTTGAGCACACAGAAGGGATGTGGAGGGTCTGAGGACCCTAAGTGTCTTTCTTCCAGTGTCTTTTTTTTTTTCAGTCTTCCTCCTGTCTGTCAAGAAGTCAACACATCCTTCCCTTTCTCCAAGCCACTGTGGTCCTGTAGGCTTATAGATTTACCCTCCATGGTGATGCGCATAAATGTGCATGCACGGTTTTAGTGCCAGATGTCTTCCCTTCCTCTGTCTGAGTCACACAGCTAGAGTGGGTCCTAGACCCATCCTGACGACCCGGAGGGAAAAAGCCCCATTTCATACATCCTGAAGGCTGTTCTGCGTTTCTCTCTTCACTGCTCACTGAGAGACATATACCGCAGGGACAGGTGCCCAACACTCTGCCCCGCTTGCGTGGGCAGGGAACTCTTGTCCTGTCTTTGGGGGGCAGGAAGCCTGCACTGCAAGTGGGGTCCTTACCAATCATGTGCTGGCCTCCATTCCGCAGCTGGCCTCCAGGCTGCTGGCTTTTGCTGGAAAGCTCTGTGGTGGGCGATCTTGCAGGTGGGGCTGGAGGTGGGTTTAGCTTTCCCCCACTGGTTCCTTAACAGAGAAGAAGGCAGCTATTGAGATACAGAAGTGGGACAGTAGATTTAACTTTTTATGTGAGAGGTTAGGTGGTTAGCCCCTGTGTCGATGTGGGATAAATAAGAGGACAACTGGAGCCAACTTGTTTCTGACGGAGTTATAGCTTCCTTATCTGGCACAAATTACATATCTCTTTGTACCTCAGTTTGTTCATCTATACACTGGGCATAATAGCAGCAAGCATTTTCTGGAGTGGTTGAAAAGACTGAATAAGTTAAAGTGCACGATACAGGAAATATGCCAGCCTTAGCTGCCACTATACTATCAGTGATGCACTAAGCCTCATGGTCAAATGGCACAGTCCTACTGCAGAGGAATAGAACTGAAAGGAAGACCTATGGGCAAGTGCCCAGTGAGGTCAGAAGGAGGACTTTCAGAGGGTATTCCTGTCCTGCACTCTGCGCACACTAGTTCTCCCCATGCTCTAAACCGTGCTTCTCCATCCAGCCTGGGTATAACCTTCTTGCCTGCCAGGGTCCATCTCACACCAACCTCCTTCCTCACACCTTTCCCTGCTTGGTTGGCAGAGGTGAGAGTCTCCCTGGTTCCCTCTTTCCTCTACAGTGCTTTGCTTGCTGCCTGCTGTGGTGTCTCTAACTCACACCCTGGCACCTCAGTATGGGTGTTCTCCTGCTGCCCTTTCCCTTGGTGACCCTGCCATGGCTTACTGCTCCTCAGGATAACACTGCCTCAGCAGTTCCTGTCAGTGGATCACAAACACCCTCTTCTTTCACTCACATGTTGGGCTGAAGCAAGAGTACCCTCATTTTGTAGATATCAAAAGACAGAAAGAGAAAGGCCAGAGAAGCGCCTGCTGTTAGGGGCTTGGGGACTGGAACGAAGAGCGGGGTCTGTACTATCCAGCCTCTGTCCGACCCTCAGGGCTCCTTCCTCAACCCTAGCCTCCTTCCTCAATCTCTGCCTCCTTCCTCAACCCCAGGGTTTTTCTTCAATCCCAGCCTCCTTCCTGCTCCTAGTCTCCTTTCTCAACCCCTATGTCATCCCCTCCTCCACCAGCCTCCTTTCCAGTCCCAGCCTCCTTTGTCCCTCCCAGCCTCCTTCCTCTCCCTTTCTGCTTTCCCTTCCCTAGGTACCATGTTGGCCCCTGATAAGCCTGCTACAGGAGGTGAGGGAATAAGGCTCTGATTCTCCACTGGATGGGACTCCACGAGGGACTAGGAAGTAAGTCATGCACTACAAGCTACATGCAAGCCCTCATTAGCAATGCCACGTGAAAGGTGGCCCTCAGTAGCAATGCCACATGAAAGGTGGCCCTCATTAGCAATGCCACATGAAAGGTGGCCCTCATTAGCAATGCCACGTGAAAGGTGGCCCTCATTAGCAATGCCATGTGAAAGGTGGCCCTCATTAGCAATGCCATGTGAAAGGTGGCCCTCCGTAGCAATGCCACATGGAAGGTGGCCCTCAGTAGCAGTGCCAGTGAAAGGTGGCCCTCAGTAGCAATGCCACATGAAAGGTGGCCCTCATTAGCAATGCCACATGGAAGGTGGCCCTCATTAGCAATGCCATGTGAAAGGTGGCCATCATTAGCAATGCCACGTGAAAGGTGGCATTATTTTGAAAATAGCCGCTTAAGCAGCCTCCCTTACACTGGGGTGGATGAGGAACCTCGCATTTGAATTCAGGTGCCTACAGATCCCAAGAAACTGTACACGTGCCTGTATATTTGTTTGTATGTAGTGTGCAGACATGTGTGGTATGCATGTGCATGTGATATATGTATATGTGTCTAACAGTTCATGTGTTGTATCGTGTATTGTGTGTGGTGCACATATATATTTGCTATGTGGAATGTGTTCATGTATATGTATGTGGTGTATTGTGTGTGTATATGATGGATGGACCTGTATATGTGTGCATGTATGTGTATGTGGTATAAGTAGCACGTGTGTGGGAGATGGATTGGTATGTATGAGTGACATGTATATCAGTGTACTTGTGTGAAGAAATGTGTGTTCATCAGCCTGGGCATGTCCTGAGTGTTTCTGCATGTATGCATACATGCACAGCAGTATGGCTGCACTGGTCTCTGCTACATGTAGCCCTTGCATGCTCTTTCCTCTACAGTGTGTGCTTCACTCACAGTCCTCTCTGGGAAGGAAGTATTCTTACTTTGGCTCAATACACAAGTCTGTTTTCTTCAGTTGGCTGGAGAATCTGAAGAATGCAGACTGTGTTCTAGTGGGCCCGGCTGTTGCTGCAGCTGGAAGCCAGACAGGTGTCACCCAGGTAACTAAACCAGACACCTAGCTCTGGAAACTGGCTGTACCTGACCCAGAGAGGAGGTCCAGAGCCAGCTCTCTCCAGAACCAGACCAGTGTCAAGCATCCTTCATACTGTGAGAGAGACACGTCTGCCTGCCACCCTATTTGATAGAAAAGAAAGCACAGAGAGGCTAAGTGTTTACCCCATGACACGCAGCTAATCAATAGCAAGAGGATCAAGGTCAGAATGTCTGGTACCGTCTGTGGAATCTAAGATAGGGCTCCCAGCCTCCCTCAACAGTGGCTTCCATCCCGAAACAAATAGTAAGGTCCCAAAAAAACGGGCCAGGTTTTAGTGTTCTGCCGGAGACTGGGTTTGAACCTTGCCACCGCGTGCACGTGGCTCAGAGGAGCCTTGCAAACTGCTTTACCTGGGCCTCGCCGCTTCTTCTGCAGGATAGCCTGAGGGCCGGGAGCACCTGGAGGTGTGGGCAAGGCCTTCTGCGTCTGGAAGCTGGGGGACTTGGGGGGCAACGGGGGAGGAGTCTCGCTGCCGCTGGTGTTTCCGCCTGGCAAAGGGGGCGGGGCCACAGCGGTCCTCGAGGTGCCAGAGGCATAGGCGGGGAGCGGTGGTGGCGGAGGTGGAGGTGGTGGCGGTGGAGGAGCTGGAGGTTCTCGCACCTCCTGTGCAGGGCTGTTGGGCTCTGAGTGGAGCCCTGGGTACCCACAGGGTGGGAGGAGAGGGAGCGGGGGTGGGATGGGTGGCAGGTGCAGTGGGGCTAGTTGGGGCCTCACTGCCTTGTCGCTCAGCGCCGAGGCTGGGGGCAGCGGGGGCGGAGTCGGGGGCGGAAGAGGAGGTGCGCAGGGTAGAGGAGGTGGCACCACAGATGGATTCACCTTGGTTGGAGGGACAGGCGGGGACACCAACTGAGCTTTGATGGGGGAGGATGGGGGGAGGGGCGGAGGCGGAGGCGGGGGTGGGGGTGGAGTGGGAGGTGGTGGGGCAGGCACACTAGGGCGAGGAGGGACAGGCCTGGCAGAGCTGTGCGTCTCTGAGGCATTGCCTAGCCTGGGAGATGCAGGAGCGGGAAGGGGGCCGCCGATGGCTTTGATAGGGAGCCGGGGAGAAGGTGCTCGGGAGCCAGGGCCCTGCCCGGACTTGCCACCTGGAAGTGAAATACATTCTAGGTTAGACCTGCAATGTGGGAAGGAAAAAGTCCAGGTGACTGGGCGGTACACAGGACTCCACAAGCCTGATGTCCCTGCTGCGGAGTAGTAGACTGTGCAGGCCCATTGTGAGGCTGCACACACCTGCAGCAGCCACAAGGCAGCTCTAAGGGGCATCTGCCCTTCTCCAAGGCAAAACAAGACAGCCCTTTCTACCGCTTACAGTAGCAGTGTATTTGGCTAATTTTTAATACAACGATTTAAAAAAACATACTGAACGCTCACTGAAGCATAAATTAACGCTATGGCCTGCTAATGGTCTTAGTGACCAAATCAGGCCCTCCTGTGTCATTTTTGCATGTGCTGTCAAGAGGTGAAATTCACTCCCTGTCCCCGCTGGGCTTGTCCCTTGCTGTGAGTAACCTAGAGGAAGGAGCAGGAAGTTAACACTTGGTAGACTTCTAAGTTAGCTCCTGACAAACTTCCAGGACAGTCTCTAGAGACAACGCACATCTTTCTTCTCTCTTTTGATACCCAACATGGTGACAAATCCTACAGACTTGCAGATCATGTGGCTCTGAGGACCATCAGTCCAGTTGTTCTAGCAAGGGCCCTGGAGACAGGGGAAGTAAGCCACCTCTCCAATTCTCAGCTGTTGGCAGATGCTAAGGAGCCTAGGTAAGACCCACCCTAGATTGTTAATAGACAGAATTACAGTCTAAATAAGCAGTTGTTTAAAGCCCCTACATTTTGGCTAGACAGCAGTGTCTAACTGATACGGCGATGGAGATCCATCATAACTCAGCACACGCTGGTGGATCCACAGCACTGTCATGTCTGTCATGAATGGCACTCTGTCTAACATGACACCTTTGCTAAACAAGTCATTCTCCAATTCTGATGATGCAATTTAAATAGATGATTTTTAAAAAGATGCCCAGAGAACAAATCTGGGATCTGGGAGCTTCCAGGATTAAAGTTCTCGAATGCACATCTTCTTGCTATGTAACTTCTTTTTGTTTGTTTTGTTTGCTTGTTTTTTTTTTTTTTTTGAGACAGTGTTTCTCCGTATAGTCCTGGCTGTCCTGGAACTCACTCTGTAGACCAGGCTGGCCTCGAACTCAGAAATCTGCCTGTCTCTGCCTCCCAAGTGCTGGGATTAAAGGTGTGCGCCGCCACCGCCCGGCGCTATGTAACTTCTTATGAATCACGTATCCCACATGAAGAAAGACCACCAGGCCACCGGGTTCGACACTTCCTTACCTGACACATCTCTCTGGCCTGCCGGTCTCAACACAGGAAAGCCACCAGCAAAGAGATCTCCCAGGGCAGGGGGTGTGTTTCCTCCCCTGGTATTGCTGCCAGCAGCTCCTCCCTCTTTGCTGGTTCCTTTTGAACCTGGATAGAAGAGGCAGGAAGATGAGTAGGAAGAGCCAGCAGGCCTTTCCCACTCTAGCCCAATGCCACCATTTTCACTGCATGTGTTCTCATACCTAAGCCTGTCTGCTACCCAGTCTAGTCCTATCAAGGTGCTGAGCATCTGTGGCTCAAATTAGAAAACTCAACTGACATTGAAAAGTCTAGACGTACCCCTTTCCCCCCACAAAAATTCAAGCTTAACCCACTCCGACATTTTAACTTCATATTTTTTTATTTGTGGGTCAGAATGTCCTGGCATGTGTCATCAGTGACCCTGCCTTCCATATATGGTGGTCACCAACCATAGACACTCTGAAGACATCGATGTAGACAAGAATTCCAGGTTTGAATGAGGTCTCAGGTATCTGAACACTTGGTCCCCAGTTGATGGCACTGTTTGGAAAGGTTTAGGAGGGGAATGGCTTTGTTGGAGGAAGTACATCACTGGGGGTGGGCTTTGAGAGTTTAAAGACTCTGGCCATTTCCAGTTGCTCTCTGCTTCTTCATTGTGGCTAAAGATCTCAACTCGCAGCATCCAGCTCCATCCGCAATGTCTCTACTCTGCCAGCACAGCCTCTCGTCCCTCTGGAACTGTGAACCCAAGTAAACCTTTCCTTCTATAACTTGTCTTGGTCATGGTGTTTTATAATAGCAATAGAAAAGTCACTAAGACACAAGCTAAGGCTAACACATGCAGTTAGGGTGTCCACTGTTGGATGAGCAGTCAGATTACTCAAAATATTATATGCAGTACTCCTGGCAGTAGGTGGGACAATAATAGGCATCAGTCTGCTAACTGAGCTTAACCAATTAGACAATGAGTCTAATCAGAAATGGAGCCTTATTATAATCAGTGTTGGAAAGGTTTCATTTAAAATGTGCCCATTGGGGCTGGAGAGATGGCTCAGCAGTTAAGAGCACTGATTGCTCTTCCAGAGGTCCTGAGTTCAAATCCCAGCAGCCACATGGCTCACAATCATCTATAATGAGACCTGATGACCTCTTCTGGTGTGTCTGAAGACAGCTTACAGTGTACTTATATATAATAAATAAAATAAATATTTTAAAAAAAAGTGTTTGTTCTTGGGACTGGAGACATGGCTCAGCTGTTAAGAGCATACACTGCTCTTCCAGAGGACCTGAACTCAGTTCTCCGTGAGCAGCTCACATACATTGGCAGCTTATAACCTGCTGCAACACCAGTCTCAGAGGATCTGTTGGTGCTCTGGCCTCTGCAGACACATGTACTCACATGCACATACACACATGCTTGCACACACGTGCACACACACACATACACATAATTAAAAAGAATAAAAATAACTCTGTAAAATTGTGTGTTTGTGCCCTAACATGTAGTTGAGGTACAATACTAGCTAAGTTGAGGTACAATACTAGCTAAGTTGAGGTACAATACTAGCTATAGGACTATTTTTGAGAATTGCCATCATTTTGAAATATGTGAAATCATAATAATACCTTACAAACATTACAAAATGTTTCTGGATATAACATGTTAACGTTTTGCAATCTTGACCAAACATAAAAGGGTTTTTTTTTTTCATTTGCACAATTTTCATATTGCATTCACATTGCAATAGCATTGTGCATGTACCTGATGACACTCAATGGTGAAATTTATTATGTGTATTTTATCATAATTTAAAAATGATACTTATTATGAGGGGGGTTTTGTTGTTTTGTTATTTAAAAGTAATGAAAGATAATGCAGGCTCTACTACCAGTGGCCTTTCAGAAAGGAGTGTCTGAATCTCTTGCCTGGTGGCCTGTCCCTGAAGCAGGTCCGAGGTGGTTTGAGAGTGCATGGGTCACAAATGCAGACCAGCCAGTGTTGAGTCTGACCATGCTCTATGCAGCCCCGTCCTGGGCTCCGTGCAGCTGCTCACTCACCCTCGATCTGTGGGGCACTGCGGTCATTGATCTGGGTGACTTTCCGCAGGCGTGTTCCTTGCTGGATATCAGCCAACAGTGCACTCCGGCCTTTCAGATCTGGCTTCCTGAAGCTGGGGGTGTCTGTGCTGACCTGCAAGGGAATTGGGATTTGACTGTTATAAAAACAAACAACAAGAAAAAACCCACAGCATTTGCAGAGAAACAAAATGCTCTATCAGCTGCATCTCTCTCCTACGGGAGTTCTGCTTTTCCTGCCCCATTTCCAAGGCCAGGAACTCTATACCATTATCTACACTCTCAGGTCACGCCCACACTTCTCTGCCTGGGACTTCAGGTGGACTCTGTACTAGATGTCTATACACTCACTGCCCATCTTGAGCAGAAAGTCCTGGTGGTCTCAAGGAGCCCCAAATCAGATCCTTTTCACACACCTGGGCTTCCATTTTCGCACCCCTGGCTACTCCCAGATTCTGCATGGATCTATTGTAGGCCACTGTGCTTTTTAGCTGCAGTGGATTCAGGCTCTGGGAGCCGGCTTTATGGGAGGTGTAGTGACCTTTGTATGGCGCTCAGTGGAGAACTAGGAAGCTCAAGAGAAACGGGGTTCTCCAGGGTCAGAGAATTAGAAAGACAGGGAGTCAGGGGTCACAGGGTATTTTACTGATTATATACTCTACTTACTGGGTGAGTGAATGGTTAGTAAATGAATGAATGATTGGATTGGCTCCAACAGGTGTAAGACACCCTGTGAGTTCTCCTGAACATACACTTGTGCCAGGGACACAGGTATAGCCTGCAAGGAGCTATTTCCTCTGTATCAGAGTGCATAGCCACTGATGGTCACAGAGACCAGGGACCAGGTAAATCAGGCTCCTGGGAAGTCTCACGCAGTTCCTGAAGGGGCCCTGGGCTTGGAAAATCCTTGTTCTAGTCAGAAAAGTGGGGTGGTTACAAATGCTCTCATAGATTCTAAGAGACTGGAGCTTTTGCTGACTCACAGCTGAGTTAATATACCCTGAGGTCACTGCTATCCTACTGTGGTCCTAGCCCTGTCTTTTTAACCCACCTTTAAGATAGCAACAAACAAGCAACCTCACCTGCCTTGGGTTGCCCACGTGATGAATTTAAAAAAAAAATATTTATTTTATTTATATAAGTACACATTGGAGCTGTCTTCAGACACACTCGAAGAGGACATTGGATTCCATTACAGATGGTTGTGAGCCACCACGTGGTTGCTGGGATTTGAACTCAGGACCTCTGGAAGAGCAGTCAGGGCTCTTAACCACTGAGCCATCTCTAGCCCTCCTGCCCTGATGTGATTAAACCTTTACAGCCTAAGCTAAGACATGGCTTTAATCTTATTATATGGTCTCCCATGCCCCTGGCCCCTGAGTAGTTCACACACACACACACACACACACACACACACACACACACACAGATTTACAAGACAGCATTCAGGCAGGCACAGATTCAGGTTCATATCACAGACAGATTAGAGACAAGAGAGAGACTCTGGCTTGCTCTTGGTTAAATTACTCCAAGATTGCTTTTCTTAATTCGACACTGGCATATATTGTGATTCTGGGCTTATAACTAATGGATCTATCTAATCCAATGTAGAAAAGAAAATTAGGTTGCTTGATACAAACTCCTGGGCTGTGCATCATCAGAGACGCTGTGTTCTGGGATAAACATAAGGAGTCCGCCAGTGACTCTGGCTTGACTTAGACCCTCAACCAGTTTGAAAGGCATAAGCTCTAAAGCCCAATCCGTGTTGCCTGGAAACACACTTTGTGAGCCTTTAGGAGAGGCTTGTGGATGATGGTCAGTAACATAGCTGTGGACCGGGGTCTCCAGTTCCACATCCTTCAGTACATCTAGACATAGTTCAAATGCTTTTATGATACACGTACAATAGGGTTATTTCTTACGCAACGTGGTTTTAAAATATTCTGTACAAGCCATTAAAATCAAAGTCATTTAAAACGGTATGAGTAAAAGCGTCAGGACCCTAGGCAAGAGGGATACAACTGTTCTTGTAAAACTGACCTTAGGATCTCAGGTGTGCTTTATGTATGGCTAAGGATGTGGGGCAAGGAGTGTTCTGTAATTCTCTAAGTGCAGGATAAACAGCAATGGAGGTCCTATTTGTGATGTTGGTTTTGAGGAAGGGGGAGGTTTATAATGCTCTGTTTGAGAGGCACTCATGTGGTGAGAAGCCCCTATCCCCTACCACTCCTCAGAGAAGGATCATCTCATCTACTTCAGACTCCAGGTTTTAAAAATTTTATGTTATGTGTATGGGTGTTTTGCCTGCGTGTATGTTTATGTACCATATGCTTACCCGGTGCCCTCAGAGGTCAGAAGAGGGTGCTATATCCTCTGGAACTGGAGTAACAGAGGATTGTGATCCTCTGTGTAGGCGCTGGGAATCAAACCAGGGCCTTCTGGAATATGAGGCAGTGTTCTTCACTGCTAAACCATCTCTCTCCAGCCACTCAATTTCACTTACTGCCTGAAGCATCCCTACTCTCTGATTTTGCCCATTACAGATATTTCAGGTGAGGGCCCTGGAGACTGACACATTGAAATCATTATCTTAATTTTGCTACTTCTTTAGCACGTGCCTCAGTATGTGCCTGGTGATTCTTACATGACAGATGGACAAATGAACACATTCTCCAGCAAGCACACTGGTGAACATTCCTTCTCTCTTGACTCTCTCCTGCTCCTGAGTTTGCCCTGGCGATTTCCCACTAGAGGGCTCTCCCGCACCTGCCACCATAAGGCACCTGCCAATCTCTCTGTGAGGCAGGCCAGGGAAGAATTGCTAACTTCGGGGTGGGGGTGGGGGGTGGGGGGGTGGGGAAAGCCATATATATATATATTTAGACTTAGTGGGTTTCTGACAAAAGGACACATTCATTCATATGTTGATTATACTACACACAGACAGTCATTTCTACTTAAGCTACAATATTTGTCAATCTTCCAACTATAGTGTTTAAAAAAAAAAAAAGACAACCCTAAGAATCCTTGTTACCATGGAGACAGGATAATGAAGCAGGAAAAAGAGTTCCTAAATATCCACTGAGTGTTTTTCCTCTGTGCCAATCCTCACCATTGGCAACCTCACTAAAACCATAAGCACAGGAAAGGAAGCAACCGTGGGCACTTTCCCTGTGAGAAACAAGCTTGCAAACTGTCTGAAACACCCACCATGACATCCATCCCCGCGAAGACCACTCTTGTTTCCTCCCGATAACAATGTGATTGAGAACAAAGATCTGTCTGCTTCCACCCAAAGCCCTGGTTCACACAGTTTGCTACTGTACGACTCAAAAGAAGCCATCCAGGAGCTGAAAAGGATATGAAATCCCACAGAGGACAAGCACATGAGCCTTTCTCTGTGGATAAAGAAGCTGAAAGCCAGAGGTAAGCCAATAAGCAGATAAGAAATACCAAAATCAAATGACAGCAACACAGAGCCAAGGGTAGCAGTAGAGGTGGAGAGGTGGCTACTCTGATTTGAATACATTATAAAAGCCATTTGTGTTCCTTTGCTGCTCCAGTAAATGAAGCAGCGGAGCTGCGGTTGTTATCTGGGAGGGGAGTGACAGTCTAGATCAGAACTTCGACGTGTCCTCCGCCGCACCTCCTTGCTTCCCTCTGCCATCTGGCCTCTGTGTAACACTGTCTTCTGTGAGAAAGGTTGACACCAATGTCGCTGGTTCCCTCTCCTCTCATCTGAAAAGCTGCTTCTTTAAGAATACAAATTTATGTCTTTTTAATTCTATGTGCAGACCAAATGTGTGCCCAGTGCCTGAGGAGGCCAGAAGAGCCTCCTGGAACTGGAGCTACAGAGGGCTGTGAGTGGTTATGTAGATCCTGGAAACCGAGTTCAGATCCTCTGGAGGTGTAGACAGTGCCCGGGGAAAGACTTCTTTCTGCAGTGGACAGAGGTTTGCTGAGGGGACAACAGAGATCAAAAAGCAGAGAGCCAGTATCACACATTCCTCCCAAGGCTCAGCAAATGTCTCACAGAGAATGGTTAGGTCCTAAGGACCAGAGCTCCCAGGGGCCGCTGTCAAACTGTCTTCCAGATGTGAGAGCCGCTGTACTCATAAGCTCTGTACAGTTGTGGATGCTGCAAAAGACTTTGACAAGATCAATCTGGTCAATATCCTGGCATGCATGGTGTGTGTGTGTGTTTGTGTGTTTGTGTGTGTGTTTGTGTGTGTGTGTGTGTGTTCACTAGTTGAGAAGCTACAGGTAGTTCATGACTACCAGAAGAAAGAAGTCAGATTTCTCAGAAGTTGGGGGTAGGTCCCAACCTATAAAGGCTAGTCCTACACTCATTTACATTTGGGTTACACTAATTAAACTCAATAGGTAATCTATCTATCTATCTATCTATCTATCTATCTATCTATCTATCTATCTATCTATCATCTACAGAGTGTGGAAGGACATAATACTGAAAGAAAGATGGGGTAGAACAAGCTAGAGAAAAGCTGAAGGTGGGGAGTGAGGGATGAATTTGATCAAAATAAAATGTATTCAAGTATGAATGAGGAAAAGGGCCAGTGGTTGTCCCAAACCAAGCCAGGTACTTCTTTCAAAGATGATCTAAACCCGTCCCTGTATTTGTTGGCGTTTGGAGCTACCATATAAAGTAGCAGGTTTAATTCTGACATGTCCACACACATTTTGTCCTTATTCACCTTGTCTCCTATTGCTCCTCCCTGTCCTCCTGCCTCTTGCTGGTCCCCCACACCCCAGAGCCTCCTTTCTGCTTTCTGGTCACAGGTGTTTCACTCACTTCTTTCTTTTTTTCCTCTTCCCCTTCCCTGAAAGTTTCTTCCTCCTTCTGATGAAGTCCTTTGTAGTTTCTTGACCCACCCTCACTACATATGCATATTGAAATCTAGGTCCTGCATCTGAAAGAAATCATGCAGTATTGGTATTTCTGCATCTGCCCCCTACCTCCCTTCCCACAACGATTCCAGTTCCATTCACCTTTCTGCAGATGTCAGATTTATCCTTTTCTCTTTATGGCTGTTGCACTGAAAAGGAGTGCACAGGTTCCCTGGCACACGGGGCCTGAACATTATCTCAGCCCTAGGCTACCCCAGCAGCCTCAGACTCGTGGGCAGACAGGTCTCAGCAGCTTATAACTGTCTTTGGCAGTTTATTGCCAAGCCTGGATCACAAGGACAGCTAGAATTGCCTCCCACCTGCTGCTGTGCTTTTTGCGCGGAAGAACACAGGGAACTCTGAATCCAGGAGAGAGACAGAAATATCCTGTGAAGGAGGGGTGGCGACCCACTCTCCCCCATCAGGCCTGACACGATGTTCTCCGCACTCCAAATGGTACCTAAGTCATGCTGTTCAAGAACGAGGCGTTTTTTGCCATACACAGTCTTATGTTTCATTTTTAGAATTCCAAATTGCAATTCAAATTCGTGAGCAGAATCAACGGCCTGTCTAACCTCTGCAAAAGCCGGATATCCATCCACACCAAGGCTGCGCGAACACATGCGCAGAAGCGTACTTGCTCGCTTCTCGCTTGGAGACAGGATGAGCGGGCCCTTTGCTGGTGATGCAGAATACAGGTGACGTCTGGACTTTTTGCTACCCCGTAAAAGGTTATCTTATGCAATGGTGCAACTCTGCTGCCTAGATGGGCCACTGTCGGCTTCGTTCCCTGCCCCATTCCTTCACAAATTCCTGCATTGTCTCCTGGGGCTGTGTCATAAAGCAAGCTCTCATGCTTGTGTCCAGCCCTCCTCCACATAGCAACCAGCCTGACCTTTTCAAGGGTAAACGGGCATGCTGTTTACCATGGCACTTTCCTCTATAAAATTCTTTTCTGTCTCAGAACTGCTCTTCTGCATCCAGCTCAAAATCCCCTGTAGCACAAGGTCCTTAGGGACCAGCCTAGATTTTCCATTTCACCAGCGAGCTTACCTCCAGACCCTGACTCGAGCTATCGCATTGATCTTTTTATACTGGCGTTTTGGCAATCGTCCAAGAAGCCTTGGGATCCTGGAAGACTCCGTATTCCTAGAGCAGTGTTCCTGCCTTCAGCAGAGCACCTGCCATCCAGATCATGTCACTCCACGAATACCTGCAATGGCCTTCCATCTCATACAGAATAAAACATTCATGCCCCTGCCTGAGCTCCCATGTACACCCATAAGCAGCAGCAACAGCAGCATTCCTAGATGAGATCGTGGCGAGATCGCGGAGCACATTAGTCTAGGTATTACGTTAGTAACTGAGGGCTTTTCTCTTGATCCTCCTCAAGTCCTGGGAATTAATTTATAAAGTCGTTCATCAGTGACAATGGCTGTATGTTTTGGTTGGAAATCCAGTCTCTTTATATGTCTAATGTCCTTTAGAACTTGTGGCTCTGGGGCAGTTGGACTTCTGGTTTTTTATGTACAGCTTAAATCTTTCTCTGCACAGTGACTTACTACTCCTCTGGTGTAACTCCCTACTTTTCAAATGATTTCCTATTGATCAGAGAATACGGTTTTTCTGTTTGTTTATTTGTTTAGCTGTAGTCATTTTGTAATGATCCTGACTCCACAGACCCCAGCCTGCCTGTTCTTAGAAAGCACCGAATGCAGGAGGAAGCTGCAGCCCTCCAAAGCTATCTCAAGACTCTGATTCCCCACAGTATCCTCTCACCTATATTCTGTGGTGATTTGATGGAGAACGGGCCCCATAGCCTCATATACTTGAATGTTCATCACCAGAGAACAGCGCTATTTGCAAGGATTAGAGGTTGGGAGGTGTGGCCCCGTTGGAGGAAATTTGTCACTGAGGGGTTGGAGGTGGGGTTGAGGTTTCAAAAGCCAGTGCCAGGACCTGGTTCTTTCTGGTTCCTTGCCTCCAGACCAGGATCTAGCTCTTGGCTACTGCTCCAGGGCTTGTCTGTATGCACACCACCACGCTCCCCGCCGTGACAATAAATGGACTAAACCTCTGAAACTGTAAGCCAGTCCCAAATGAAACGCTCCATTTCATAAGAGTTGCCTGGGTCATGGTGTCTCTTCACATCAATAGAGCACTGACTAAGACATTGTTGATGTTGTTGTTGATGATCTGGGTTTGTTGTTGTTGCTGTTGTTTTGGGTTTTTTTTGGGGGGGAGGGGTTGGGTTTGTTTGTTTGTTTGGTTGGTTGGTTGGTTTGGTTTGGTTTGGCTTCATTTTTTTGGCCCTAGAAACACAAATTCAATTTGAAATCACTCTTTTTCAATGTGCCAACATTCCTGGGATTTAGTCGTAATTTTAAATTTTGAGAAGATATGATTTTTAAAACCCATGTTGGATCTGGAAGGATAATTTCATTCACAACTATTAAGAAAACCAGACTTTCCTGGGCTGAGAGTCTACAGTTAATGAACAATCCATGCTGTGAACAGGACCCACACAGTGGGCAGTGTTTCTTCTCTCCTCTAAGGATGCCAATGCAAAACCGTCTCCCACTTCAAAGAGAATAGGAGTTGATTCTGGAGCCAAGCATACATGGCCATGGCTCTGGAACACAGATACGGTCACCCCAAATGCCACAGTCCAAAGTGGCAACAGTTTCACAATGTTCTTATAACAGCAGAACAAAGAATACCCCTAAGTCAAGGCATCTTTCAAAGACATGAGGGGAGGGGCATTAGTGGGTTACAGCAAGGTAGGGAGTCTTAGCAGTAGGCCTCTGACATTGTCTGATGACATTCTAAGGAGGCCTCTGAGTTGGTGGAAACTAGGGCTCTGTTTGTATATCCCTCCCCCACCCCCAAAACTTCTTACCTGATAGCCACAAGGATGTTTGGTCAAACACTGAGGCGGGAAAACAAATGGCCTTAAGGGACTAAAGGTGGAGAAATAATTTGCTTTCCAATCTGTAACATTCCAGCGCTACACAGCCACAGACATCACAGCAACCTCCCCATCCCCCATCAGCCTGCTAGAATGTGCTGGTGTGCCTTTTAAAAAAACAAAACAAAACAAAACAAAACAAAACCAACCAAACAAACAAACCTGGGAGCTTCATGTCACAAATACTGCCAAAGAGAAACACGGCCCCGTGAATAATTTGCAAATTCTATGAACTTCAAACCCAGTTCGCCACTCCAGCATTTCTCCCGCTGGTAGCGTGTTTCTTCCTCCCCTGTCTGAAACCAAAGCTCAAGGCTATTGTGGCTCCTCTCTCTTTCTTGTGATATAACAGAGCTTCCACAGATGCCTGGCTCCCTCTCTCTGTTCATGAATTCCAGGCATTATCTCCAGGCCTCTGTGTGTCTCAACCCATTTCAGGAGCCTTTGAACTACTCGAATTGGCAATATAGTGATTGTGGACACAAAGTCCAGTTTTTTTGAGTGAGGCCCAGACATGAAACAGGCTCAACTTCCTAGAAGCACAGAACCTTTGGAGAGATAAGCCCAGGGAAGTCTGACTCTCTTAATACCAAGCTTTTCAGCCCTTTCATAATGACATCACCCAAGGAATGCAAGGCAGGTCTACAGCTGGGACAATTGCCCTCTGGCCTGGGACCAGGAGGTGCATGTTGCTTCACAAACAATGTGTGTGTGTGTGTGGGGGGGGGGGGGGCGGGAGGGGTAAGAGGTATCATAAGGAAAAGGGAAGGCCCAGGGAGGGAGGGCAAAGCTTCAGAGAAGGTTGGTACCACAGGAGCAAAGTCCTAGGGCTCTGTCAGTGCCAGAAAGACAGTTAAGGCTGAGTGTCGACCCAAGAACTGCCGGGTGAGTGTATCAGACGCCTTGGTGTGGGAGGGGGTGAAGGGGTGGGGGTGGGGCTGTAAGCCCTGGATGGAAAGTGCAGAGTAACCCTATTCGGTGCAGGCCACAGATGGCCAATACCCTGCACTGTAAGTTACCTGCACCTGACACTCCCTTGTCAGGTAACCCTCAGCTCTTAGGTGCCAGCCTTACTGGTCTGCCTCTTTCTAGCTCTTCCTCTCATTGCCTCCTTGCTGGTTGCAGGCAAGACAGTGTTGATATGGCTTCTAGACCAGGGTTTCTGAATACCGTTCACATGCAAAGAGTCAGAAGTAGAAAAAAGATAAGCAAGGGGAGGGGGAGAATGACAAGATAATTCCGATAAGGTATTACGATAAGGTAGATAGATTTAGACCCACCCCACCCCCAATCACCTTTGCTTTGCACAGAACCCTCAGGAAGCTTCTAGATCTGAACATGGACTGGATCCCCGAGAAACAATGACTCCGAGATTTATTCAAAGAGAAACCAACATACTTCTCCTCCACTCTAGAACCTTCGTGGACCATGAGGTCCCTGCTCCCGAAGTCCACTGACATCCTTACCTCTAACTCGGGTCTCAGCCCAGACTCCGGGCCCTGCCGATGAAGCGTGGGGCCCCCTCCTTCATGAGGTAGCACCCGAAGCATCCTCCCTTGGCTTTAACTAGCCACCAACCTCCCCTCTTCCCTACAATCTTTTCCCACATTCATAGGTTTTTATTTTGTTTGGTAACCTATTGAATTAAAGTCCCAACATCCTCAATGGGACCCAGATCCACTTTGTATTAGCATAATACAATACCTTGACAGCTTACCTGACTTCCTCAAGTGTCCATTTTCTTACCTGCACACTTGGGAAAAGAACAACAACCACTACATACCCTGTGGGGAGGATTTAATCACTTCCATTAAAAAAAAACCACATTTTAAAATCAGTGAGTGTCACTTAAGAAACGCTCATTAGATGTTGGCTATTAATATCTGCACTCTCTCATAGTTTCCAACAGGCTCCCACCTTTTCCTGTTTTAAAGCTTGTGATTCCCGGCATAAAGCCAGAGATCAAAAAGAAGGTCCCAAACGATGGCTTCGGTAGCCTCTGGAACAACCAGTTCAAACTGAGAGAGAATGGGACCATCCCGAGCAAGGGAGTCTGGGAAAAACCGGGTGGCAACCAGCAACAAGGAAAGAGTATGTCTGCTCTCTTCTCTGCCTCTGAAAAACCCAAAGATAGCCTCAGACTACAGGAAAAGGGGGAACTGGCTGAGACAGGCGCTGACTTTGAGCAACTTCATAGAAGGACAGAGGAGATCCGAGGAGAGTTATATGTGCAGCAGGTGCTGATCTCAAAATGAGGCAAATGCAACCCCAATCAGCTCTATATGAATCATGTTTACACCTCATAATCCTGAATTTCATGGACTTTCAAACTCTCAGAGACAGTTTTAGAGTCAAAGCAGGAAACACTCAAATATGACCACAGAACAGAAGGCAGAATTTTTAATCCTTAACTGTGAAGCACATGCACACGCACACATACACACACACACATACACACACACAAACACACCATGCACTGGGTCTCAAATCTGGGACAAATGGTTGAGGTGTCTACTTAATATATCAATACAGATCTGGACCCCAGTTCTCCCAGCATCCTACCTGTTACAGGGTCCTCCTGGGCAACACATCCTGCCCCCTACCCTAGACATCTCCCACCCAGGTACTGGGCTAAGTTTCCCTTTCCTCAGCTGCCCTTCCCTATATCCATTTTGGTTACCTGGGCCACTTTGTTTGCCCTTTAGCCTTTTGGTCTGGCTCTCCCCTCCCCCTCCCCCTTTCTCCCACAAGCTCCAGCTCGGGGGTCATCTTCACTCTGAACTCTCCTAGATGTCCCTGCCTCTGGCTAGTGCTCTCCCCTTTATCTACAATAAACCTTCTCCTCCACCATACCTAAGAACAGTCATATCCTTTCTTTATTTCTTTTTTCTCTGTCTATCTATCCATCTATCTGTGTGCATACATATACACACACACGTGTGTGTGTGTGTGTGTGTGTGTGTGTGTGCATTGCCAATCATTCAAACAAACTCATATTAACACAATGTAAAAATGAAGAAAAAAAAATCACACGATTACATCAATTGATTAAGAAAAGGCAGCCAAACAACAAAAAGCAGCATCCTTTCATGATAGGAGTTCTCTTCAGATAGAATGGGAAGGCGCTTCATTCTCACTTGCCAACCATAAACCCAGGGCTGAAGTCGCTTCCTGCTGTCAGGAACAAAGCTAGGCTCTGCCCTCTCATCTATTCAACATCATAATCGTGGGAGAGCAGTGAGGTGTGCAATAGGAAGGAAAGATAAAACTACCTGTTCACAGGCTGCAAACAGTCTAGCAGAAAGCACCTAGAGCCAGAAAGGGAGTCAGGGAGGTCATGGTTTACAGGTCAGCACACTGAAACAAGCTGACTCCTTAAACGGGGGATAATCAACTCAAAACCAAATATTTAAAAACCCTTTAAAATACTTCCAAGTATAAAAGAACCACACAAAATCCAATAACTGTGCACAGGGTATGGGGTCTACAAAACATGGAATTCTGATGAAAGCAGATCTGGCCCTCAGATCTATCGTCCTTCCATAACCCTATCTGTAACAGTGTCCTCCTGGCCAGCATATCCCGCCCCCCTCTCCTAAGTCAATAAAACTGTCTACTCTATCCACTAGAGGATACAGTGTAGCAAAGAGAACAGGTCAATGTATAGATTTGGTGCAATTCCAGTCAAAAGCTGGGTAGATTTAAAAATAAACATTGGCATGGTGAATCTTAAGTTTATACAGAGAAGCAAAGGAACTAGAGAGGCAGAAACATCTGGAAACTACCGGTGGGGGCTGGATTAACAAAATGTGGATCAACAAAACCCAGGTAAAACTGGGCCAATAGAAAGGAGGGTCAGAGGCTGCCAATGACTGATAGAAGCAGGGTGTGACTACAAAGGGGTAATAGGGGGAGCTCTGGCAGGGGTAGGAATGCACAAATCTATGCATCATCACAGAGCTATCACTGTCCCTGTGAAAGCCAGTCTTACTACTTAAAACTTGAACTATACAAACAAAATAAAAATGTAGCAGAGACAAACTATCAAATGAAAGATCCAAGAGAGATGGAACAGTGGTAAAGGCTCCAGTGGCTGCAGTCTGCGTAAGAGTCAAGGCATACCATCAAACGCCTACAGGGAACAGCACAGGCTTAAGGGTTATTGCTAAAGCTGGGTCCCTAGTGCTAACAATATTCCCAAGCAAGATTTTGGGAAGTAGCCTAGGCCTGCAGGCTCTGACCTTATGAAGAGGTTAATCCATTGACAGATTCTACGTTTGATGGTGTCTTTGGGAGCTGATGGAGGTGTTGGGAGCTCAGTCCTGGTTGAAGAAAGTAAGTCCCTGGGAGTTTTGCCTGTAGGGAGTACTCTGTCCCTGGCTCCTTCCTATTTCTACCTCTTCTTCCTGGTCACCATGATGGGAGCAGCTCTGCTTTGCCATACACTCTTCCCACCATGATTCTGTTCCTCATGATGCTTACTTGCTCCAGCAATGGAGCAAGCCAACTGCAGACTGGAGCCTCTGAAACTGAGTCAGGTTTTTATGCCATAGCAACGATAGCTGACACTGTACACTGCTAAAACATTAGAGTACCACAGAGGAAGTAAAGAGCAGATCAGTGAGAACCTTACATAGGGAAGAAGATGGAAGGGAGAGGTGAGAGGATGGTATAAGAGATGGAGATTCCCACAGAAGCAAGCCAACAGATGCTTCACTACAATAAAAGCCAGGCCAGTGAGATGGCTCAGCAAGTAAAGCCCCTGGCCTGATGACCAGAGCTCAGGCCCTGGGGTTCACATGGCAGGAGAGCACTGACACCTGCAAGCTGTCCTCTGGCCTCCACATGCACAGGTATGCTTGCAGGAACACACACATACACACACACAGCCAACTTTTTGCACTGTTTAATTTTTTTCAGTCATTGGCACAAATTTGAGATGCCTATTGGTGACCCTATGTCCTCAAAAGGCCAGGTTCTTCCTGGCCCCAATGACATCTCGGTATGATGTCATCTGGGCTCTCCCTGACTCACTATCACTTCCTGATAGCACCTGTAATAGAAGAAAGTCTGAACATTCAGAGCAACCACACCTAGCACTTTCCTAAAGAGAAAGAATTGCTATCCTGGGAGGTCCCACCTTCCAACCAGCTCTAGTTGTCTAACAATGCAGTCTGTCCACATGTGGTGCCAGAAGCCAATATGACATGTGGTGACAGTAAACCTACTGGGAACTTTTACAAACCCTAAGCACCCATGCATGCCGTAGAGTGCCAGAATGACACCACTCTTCAGCAGCCATGCCAGGCCCTTCCCAGCTCTTCATACATGTGCACACATGAGCACACACACACATGCTCTCAAGCTTCTCTACACCTTTACCTCACTTGTAACATGCAGGACCGTCCTTCAAGTCAACCAGACTCAATACAACTTCAAGTCAACCGCTCTCCTCTAGAGTTACTTCACTTCACCGTCTTTTTATTTCTGACTTTGACCACTCAGACCAGAGCTGTGGTCTTGGCTATAGGAGCAGATCTCCTTTCAGAAGTGTGGGTGAAAGTGGGGTGTCTGGAAGTCATGGATTTAAACGGTTTCCCAAAGGACTCTTGTTTTCAAACCTTTCCTCTCCAGTTAAGGGTTGATGTCTTTTTTCTTGTATTCCTCTCAAGCTTACGATGACCTACACACAGGATTGGGACAAATCTTCACAAGCATAGTGTTGAGGGGCTTCCAGATGTGACAATGGTGACTGCTACCATCACCCTTCAGTGTGTCAGCTGCACCTGCCAAGCTCCTTGTTTTCATGAGTCCCCTCTGTCCACATGGTCTCCTGCTCTGCCCCACTCTGCCCACACAGTCTCCTGCTCTGTCCTCTCTGACCCAGCAGTCTCCTGCTCTGCCCCACTCTGCCCACACAGTCTCCTGCTCTGCCTCTCCCTATTGAAACCCAATCCTCTCCTGACGCCCAGCTGGCAGGCTTTCTCGAGGAACCTACTCAAGAATTGGAATTAACAGTTCTTTCCTCGTGAATGTTAATTATATAATAGCCATACGCTTAAAGGGTTTGGTCCGGTGAGGCTGGCTTTTCCTGAGCCTGAGGTGAGAAGAATATTAGTCAGGTGGTCCACTGTGACCCATAAGAGCCCACAGCCTACTGAAGATTTCTGCAACTTCAAGGGGTCTCATGTCTTCACTGCCTGTGTGGTACTTTCGCTGCCTAAACTAGGCAACATCACACACATACATACTCACATGAACTCATACACATTTATACACACACACACACACACACACACACACACCATAAGCACTGCAGCTTTGCCAAGATGTGATAGAAAAACTGAAAGACTTTTTATTCTATCTGTTATCCACAGCTTCACACAGCTGACTTGGCTTCTCTGGGCTCAAATGGTCCATCCCAACACAGATAAGGATATCTGGGCCAACATCCTACCCACAACCTGAAGCCAGTGTTTAGATACCTCACCCATCCTGAGATGCTTCTGTCACCATCTCAAGTATATCCCTTAAGATAGAAATGTGCCTGAACCAGCCGGGCATGGTGACACACGCCTTTAATCCCAGCACTTGGGAGGCAGAGGCAGGTAGATTTCTGAGTTCGAGGCCAGCCTGGTCTACAGAGTGAGTTCCAGGACAGCCAGGATTACACAGAGAAACCCTGTCTCAAAAAACCAAAAAAAAAAAAAGAAAAAAAAAAAGTGCCTGAATCCACCCTTCTAGTACTTAGCACAGCGCCTTATACATGTTACATTCTAAAATTCACTAAAGCCAAACTTGCTCTTCAATGTGATAAATATGGTGTGAATTAAATAGAAAAATAAATATTTTTGTCATGATAATGGCAGATGAAGCCTGTGGGTACCCCAGAGGTATGTCTCACACATCGTGCTCTCTTTTATCTGCTCCTTGAAAAAGCATATATATAAACAAAATTTATATAAACAAAACAGAGCCACTGCAAACCCTCTTGAAAACACAATAGCATGGATTCCACTGGCTGTCAGCATTTCCAGAAGTGGAAAGCCACAACAGCTGCAGGGGCTCACAACAGAACCTGGGCCCCACCATTCCCCATGAGGTCATCATGCCAGCCATGACAAGGACCTCATTTGCTTGGACAGAACACATTCAGACTATCTCAGGATGTGAACGGCAAGGAACAGAGAGGACTTATTTTTAGTTCATTCCTCTCAACTGTATTTCTGTCTTGCACCTCCTAAAATTAGGTCTGCTGACTGAGGCTCTATGGAACTGGTGTGGTGTGGGCTGATGCAACCATCACTTCCGTAACCTCAGATCTACTGCTGTGTTGTCCTTTCTTTAGGCAGCGAGGTCTCTGCTTCCTTGTGAGCCAGCCGGTAGGGTTACCCTGAAGGAAGCAGGTACAGCTCTACTTCCATGCAAAGACCAAGAGACATGCAGCTGCCCTAGACACTTAAGCACTAGAACAATAATCCTGTTAGGTAGCAGCTGCCCTTGCCTGCCAGCTATTCCTCTGACCTATAGTATAGTTAATTTCACTCTAACAACCACACTGCAGTGGCAAAAAAAAAGACCATATCATAATATAAATGTCACTCATTGTAGAAAACTGTCATGTAAACATCTTTAAGAATCATAACTTTCGTTATTTTTTTCTTCATTCCAAGCGATGATACCATCGAGAGGGTGGTTTGAAAAATGAAGAATCTTCAAGCATGGGTGAAAAATTTGCTTTTTATTGTGGGGGAATATACTTGCGGGGGACAGGGAGTATGTGGGAACATTACTTTCTGTTCAGTTTTGCTAAGTACTAAAGCTGCTATAAAAAAATAAAGGCTACTGGGAATAAAATCTCATGCGTAGTGTGGTGCATTCTGGCAACTGGGAGGCAAAGACAAGGAATCTCTGAGAGTTTGGAATCAGCCTGATCTACATAGACAGCTCCAGATAAGACAGGGCTATATCGTGAGTGAAACCTTGTCTCAAATAAGCAAAACAAACAAACAAACAAACAAACAACAAAAACAAACAACAAAACAAAACAAAAAAACCCACAACCAAACAACAACACAACCCTTGTCCCCGCCCCAAAACCAACGAAACCGAAAAAAGCCAAGTATGAAAGGGAGTTAGGAAAGCTTTGCGGAAGTAGGTTTGTGTTTGTTTGTTTGTTTGCTTGGTGTTTTTCTTTCTTGCTTCTAAAAAAAGGTTTCTTAATTCTGTTTTATGTGCATCAGTGTTTTGCTGGTATGTTTATACGAGGTCGGAAGAGTGCATGGGATCCCCCGGAACTGGAATTAAGGATGGTTGTGAGCCACTATGTGGGTGTTGGGAACCAAACCTAATCAAGTATGATCAAGTACATGCACTTGCCCAGAGATCATCTAAAATGGCTGCTAAGACAACCAAAGTTTCCAGGAATTGATCAGACTCTCTGTATAAGTATAAAGTATGATAACCCATGATAGTAAAAAAAAAATGCATAAACTTAATAAAGGAGACAGGAGAAACAGTCATAGCCTCCTCAGAATATACCAATGAGGAGATAAGCCCTGGGTTTATTGGGTAGAAAGGCGAGTAAGTCTTTGAAGGACATAGTTATCTATCTATCTATCTATCTATCTATCTATCTATCTATCTATCTATCTATCTATCTACAAACATACATATCAAAGAAACATAAAAAAGACCTAGGACTGCCAGATAAAATAAGACACTTAAGTTTGAATTAAGCTCAATGATTATTTTATGTGTTAAGTATGACCATATTTGCTCCATTCTTGATCTAAAGCAATTACTTATTAGTTGAATTTTTTATTGTTTTTTTTTCAGATAGTGTCTCCCTGTGTAGCTTTGGCAGGCAGGGAACTCCCATGAGATCCTCCTGCCTCTGCTTTCTGGGCCTAAAATCACGCCTCATTGTTTTACTGTTGCTTTGTATTTTATTTGAATTTAACTGTGTGCTTTCTATTCTTATTTTCTAACTCTGGCAGCATAAACGAAGCAATAAAAGGAGCATAGGTGGAGTGAGAAGCGGGGGTCATGGAGGGGGAGTACAAAAATCAAAATAAAAGGAATAAGATAATTTATTAAAAAGCAGGTCCCCATCTGATGACATCTGTGATCCACACATACTGTTTCTGTCCCAGTTCTACACTAGGACTCAGCCTGGGTTGCAGGTTGATCAGCCTATGGGCTCCGGTCACATCCAAGACTCAGCATTTCGGAAGACGTCTTCGGGAACTGGGAGCTGTGGAAGAGGAAGTTAGCAGCTACTGCACCGCAGGTGAGCAGGGCAAACTGCTCTGCACTTGCTCAGAGATCATCTATAATGGATGCTAAGACAGCCAAGGTTGCCAGGAATTGATTGGCCTCTCCGTATAAGCTTTCAGAAATAGCAGGTATCTGTTCATCGATTCTGAAATACATTACTGCTGAAGCACCTTCAACATCTGTGTCATCAGAGTCAGAGGCCGAAGCTCTTGGAGGCAACCTCTCTTTGGAGACAGAAAATGCTGAAAGCGGGAGTTTGTTCATATTTAGTGACCTTGGCCTTCCAAACAGTTACAGACTGGGAGGGTTTTGTTGTAAGAATCACCACAATGCCCTCTGTACTTTGTCTGAGGAGAAAACACCAACCAGATGCCCTTGGACCAGGACAGAGAATAGCAAGCGAAAGTTTATCAAAGCACACTGCTTATCTGGTGACGTTCTGTTCCAGGTTCCCGTGACTGGGAAACAGCCAGGGAGATGACGA
Organism: Mus caroli; assembly: GCF_978045245.1. NCBI lineage: Eukaryota > Metazoa > Chordata > Mammalia > Rodentia > Muridae > Mus > Mus caroli. Next base: position 94,508,586 of record NW_028227262.1, read on the forward strand.
TGGTGAGCCTACTGCTATTTGGACAATTCACTCGAAAGTCACTCGAAGACTAATGTACCCAGGAGCTACTATTTAGCTTCAACAACAGCTGTCAGTTCACCATCAACCTCATTCCCATTTCAATTAGCTATTCACCTCCAAATTTCTATCTATCTATCTATCTATCTATCTATCTATCTATCTATCTATCTATCAATGTATCTATCTATCTCAAGGTTATTAAGTAAAATAAACGAGAACTAATTATAATACTAACTCTCATTTTCTTTTATAATAATTGATACAAAGAACATATTCTACCTGTATTCCAATTTCCCTGTCAGTAGAATGTGAGCACATTTTCAGCTCAGAGAAGACCAGGTCACAGCATTTGAGCTCAGCTTCCTGGAGCTGCTACAGAACCCAAAGGAGTTGTTGTTGTTGTTGTTGTTGTTGTAGAGAGGGCTTACAGCCAGGCCACCTAGAATTCCCACACTAGTATGGCTGGAAATTCATACAGAGAGACAGGGGGCATCCCTTCCACTAGACTGTTGGTCTGCCACTTCAGCTGTCCAACCACAAGCCAAAACCCTCTTCAACGGTTCAAATTATGTAAACTGTGCTCCGATTTCCCTGGGTGAGACATCCCCTGATGAGCTACCACAGCAGAGACAAGCCCCAACAAAGGTCATGTGGCTCTAATCTGCTGTTCCAGGTGCTTCCTGCTGTAGCATGGACTCAGGCCCACTCAACTTAGTATGACCAAAAGGGAAGGCTCCTCGCCGGTTCCACAGAACTCATGAACAGGGCAACCTGGCAGAGTGAATCAGGAACCACAGGCAACTTCAAGGAACACTCTTTGTTCCCCAGTTTTGGATTACTTTCGGAGACCCCAAATTGGTGACTCTCATTTTGGAGTTCCAACCTTGCTGTTAACTCCTGCCTTCCGTCTGTCCTGACGCCTGTCCAGACTCCTGTTGTCCATCTGTCCTGACAACTTTGCACTAACATGGACCTCTGACAGGCTTCCTTTCTGAGACAGTAGTTGCGGCTATTCATAAGAAGGCACTTGGCAAGCCACAGCTGTCCTCTGAATGGATCCTCACTGCAAGCCTGGCAGCCATTCATTCATTCCACCCGTGTTTACAAGTTGTACTATGTGTGTGGCAATCCATGACAAACTGTGGGAAAACAGAATAAAACAAAACAAAACAGACCACTTCCTCCCTTCTTGAAGCTTCCACATAGGGGCAATGAACCTCAGGAAATGGCCATTATTATTCCAATAAAATACATGGGGAAACAGAGGCTCAGACTTGTTATGTAATTCACCTATCACACTACACACACACAGGTTAGAACCGGCTCCCATGATTCAGTTTTCAATCTGCCTAACTCTGAAATTCTCTTTTTTCCTCTTTTTTACACAGCAAGCTGTCATTGCAGGATCCCCACTGAAGCACACAGCTTCCCACAATGCCTTCTGAGCAGAGGGCTAAAGGACACACACACATTTTCCCACCTTTGTGCTCTAACACTTCACGTGGTGCAGGTGGAGTCCTGCAGGCAGCATCCTGAAACACAGTCAACTCCTCCGCAGTGAACGGATCTTATTAGCACGGTAATCCATTGCTACCATTTACAGAACAGGTGCACCGAGTGCTTTCTGTCAGCTTTAAAATATCTCAGTGGAGAGCAAAGATGCAGGGTCTGTTCTCTGAGAAAACAATAGCAAATGAGAACGGGGAAGGTGGTGCTGAAGGATTAGTTGGGGCTTTTACATAATTCTCCACGTGTTAATTGTTGCTGTCCCTAAGTTTGTTGTTTCTGTTACAATCGCAGTCGCTTTACATAATGTTCTTATGAGTCTGGAGGTATTGGCAGTGTTCTCAAACACTGTAGCAGAGAACCTGCTCTTGGCTCTAGAGTAAAGGCAGGTGGAAGATGCGAGGCACTGGCTAGCCAGCTCACAGCAGCCTTGCCTGCACCCTCAGTGCCAACTCAGAAAATAAAGCTAGGAGCTAGGTGTCTACCGGGTGTCTGGCCTTGGCCTTGGCATAGCTGTCTGGCTCTGAGTCACTCACTATTACTGCATGATCACTGGCCTACAGACCCACTCCCATACCTCAGCCCATTCTGTTCAGGAGGGTGCTCCAAGGACAGGAGGAGCAAGCTTGGGAAGAAGAAAGTGACTCTTAGAGGGGCAAGAGGGTCCTTTGAAAGTGACACTTTAAGGATCCCAAAGATAGGAAATGATGAAGAGGCAACATATTACTCAAACTTCTGACCTGGGTCTAGGAAGGGAGCTATGCTCTCTGCTGTACTACCATTGCTCCTTTGATCTGGGAATAGGAAACCAGCTCTATACTCCCCATTCCTGTCTGAGCAGGGATCTGGATTCAGGAATCTACACCCTTCTGAGGCAGAGACCTAGCAGCTCTGTTAGCATGAACTTAATTCCCCACAGGAAGGCCTAGTCATGGGTAGGGACTGAGCTTATCTGGCACTTGCTGTCCCCACCTTGTGCCCATCATTGCTGGCAGCAAAGCCTGGTGTGTGTGAGAGCATCCCCAGGTGGCTCTCCCCTAAAGACAGAGCTCAGCTCCCCTGCCTTGGCTCCACCTCCTCCTCCTTGGGATTCTCTGCTGCTACATGTGTTTCTGTTCCCTGGCTCAATTGCTACTTTGTTTTCTATTTAAAGGAAGAAACTAACAGAGCAGTGGAAAAAAACAATCGAACCACAAAGAAAAGAATGGGAAAGATGAGAGCAACTCTGGAAGCAGTGTGGGATACAGAGAGGAGTCTTGGATGCTATGTCTAAGGCTTGGAGAATGTGATCTATCCGTTTTCTAGCTTGCAGATTGCAATGGGCAACAGGAGTGGCTGAGAATTCCATCGCCTCCTGATCACTAGCAAAACGGCAGCTGGCTTCACACCAGAGTTGAGGGCTGGTGCCATTCTGCCAGAGTTCAACCCTATCAGATTTGTACCTGTGCACCCCTGGATAAGTTCTTACCCGCTCTGTGCCTGTTAAAATGAAGAAGAATATCACCTGGAACTGAAGAGGTGGCTTAGTGGTTAAGAGCACTTGTTGCTTTTGAAGAGGATCTGGGTTCGATTCCCAGCACCCACTTAGTGGCTAACAATAGTCTGTAACCTGAGTTCCAGGGAGTCCAATACCCTCTTCTGGCCTCCTATGCTGCTGCACACACATGGTGCATGCACATACACACAGGCAAAACACTCATACTCATAAAAAATTAAATCTTTAGAACAGAATACTATCGCCTGCTATGATGGAGGTATCATGAAGAACAACCCAATGACTACGTAGCAGAGTGGAGCACCACTCACAGCTTGTTGGCGGTGGTCCCAGAACTGGTGACTGAGTGTGCAAGGAGGAGTGTACTAGCACACACCCCACAGCTAAAGAGGAATCCACCTCCAGCACTAAGTGGGTGTGTGACACTGGCTCTGTCAGCACCTCTCTCTCTCTCTGTGCCCCAGCTTCCTTGCCTGGCCCGATCAGAGCTGTCCCTACTGAATCTAACTGTAACTGCAAGCCGTCCACGTTGGGTGCTTGGCACAGTTCCCAGGCCTGGCAGCTGTTCAGGAGGTGCCTGCCACTACTGTCCCACACCATCATCTTTAAACAGTCTCACTCAGCCCACTGGCAAGACATTGATCATCCTTTTCTTTTTTAAAGGCACATGTCTTGGAATTAGGACCATAAGAATGAGGCTGGAGGTGCAGATCAATCTTGGTGTAGTGCCAAGTGCGCTACAGGTCCATCTGTAATACTGCAAGGAAATAAGAAACACCTCGTGTGGTTATGTGAGGGGGGAGGGATCATTCAAAATTAGGTAGAAACTATCGGGGCCTGTTCCCTGCTTGAAACTCCAGCATTGACAGGTGACACTGGTGGCTGTCCTCATGCTTCCTCATCTGTGTGCTCATGAGCCAGCATGATTTCATTTATATAACCAGGGTGCACTCTGCCCAGGCGTTACCTTGTGCTCTGCCTTTTATTAAAGACTGTGGGAGTCCCCAGTACGGCTTGCTGCTGAGTCTTTGCAGAGCTGGGACCCTGTCTCTGGCTTTCACACTTGGTCAGGTTGGGTGTCTATCACATGAACTTGGAAAGATTTTGTTTTTTGTTTTTGTTTTTGTTTTTTTTTTCTTTTATGACAGCAGTTGGGACAAGAGATATGAGGCCGGCCGCAAAGGCTAGGGTGTCTGCCAGGTGTCCCTTCTAGTCACCTGGCTCAGATGAAGACAGACCTGGGAGGGAGAAATGGCTGGCTTGTGGTTCTCTAGGAATGGCTAGTGATGGTGGGATTTCAGGTTTCACAAGGCCAAAGTCAACAGTCTGGGGTGTGAATAATGTGTTGGCAAGGAGACTCTGGCTTCAGTAACTGGCTAGATCAAGGCGTTGAATCTTGGCATAGTGAAATTTTCCTTTCATTTCTCTTAGATATTTCACAGGGGTGATTCCTGCTCAGGACAGGCCCATGTGATGAGGGCCCTTCCGGCTTGTGGTGACTCCTGGGCATCATCTGTGCACAGCTGTGTACCGTACAGGCTTTTCCTTTCTGTGCCTGCCACCCACCCACCTCACAGCTTCGACAGAACACATTTGAATGTCATCCTGAATGGTCCCTTGCAATTGTGAGTGGCAGGTCCTGACACACCTCTCTGGCGCAGACAGGAAATCTGATGAAAAAAAAAAAAAGCCCCAAAAAACAAAACCAACCAGTTTGGTTTTCACAGACCTGTTGTTACTGCTCTCTATGCAAAGCCACAAAGAAGGGAATCGAGTTTTTAAAATCACTAGCAGACAAAGGTGTCATTTTGTAGATTGGTAAGCAAGAAGAAATGCTAGCTTAGTACAATCAGCATAGAATGGTGCACTGCAAAAGCCCCTTTCAGGATCACTGGGACCCGGGGACACTCCAGTCCCCAGCAGCAGCAGCCATCAAAGCACTAGCTTGTTAAGAGAACACACACGAGTGACAGTATTTGAGAACCTGTAAGCCTTTCATTATCGCTGTGCACTAGTGAACATGCAAATTAGCCTTTCCAGAACATATATAAATGTCCTTTCACCCAGGTCTCCCCACCCGCACTGTTTCCAAAATAACATCAAACCTAAGACTCCAGAGCATCTCATGGGGCTTCAGAGAACACTGCATTTTCTCCACTGCTTTTCTTATCAAGAAGCCTTTGCAGGCCAGAGACGACGGGAAACTCGGCCCACGTAAGTCGCAGCTGACAGGTCAGTGCTGACAAGGATGAGCACTTGGCTCATGAAACATGAATCCTCAGTCCACAGGAGAAAAAGAATGATAGCACTGAATTTCCAAAGGAAACGACTTGACAAACATTAAAGAGGGAACAGAAGAGCGAGGGCACACTATAATTTCCGTTCAGCGGGAGTTAATAAACAGTCTTCAGAACAGGTAGGCGAAGTGCCTGGCACCGTGGTATCTTCTGCATCCGTGCGTTGCCTCTCATTGTAAAGCAATGACAGCCAAGCCAGGTCCTCCTTGATATTTAAATCACAAGGCACGCCCAGCTCTGGGACAACTGTTTCCCCCTTGAGGATGTTTTTTAGCTTGAATGGCAACAATAAAATGAATGTTCAGAAAACCCCTAGATCTATTTGATGAATGAACACTTAGGCTACAACCATGACTGTCACCAGCTGGTCAGTGATGCCTACATTTTACTCTGTAAGGGACCACGGCAGGCAGATGAAACCCATGTACCTTTCTGAAGTTTCCGCTCTCATTACCTCTAACACAGTTGGATACAAAGGTACAAGAGGATTTTGAAACAAAAGTTCATTACAGTTCCGCTGCTCAAACCCAAATCCATTGTGGATTTTAAAAAAAAACGCAGATATTTAAAAAGCACATCCTATAAACCAAGCAACCATAATAATTTAGTGCTAAGTGAGCCAACACATGCATGCCACGGCAGGGAGTTTATATGGCTTATGGATTTTAAGGAGAGGAAGGAAAAGGAGGAGAGCCAGAAAGATAGAGGGGGTGGTTTCAGGAAAAAAGGTGAGAGACACAAGGGAAGAGCTGCCTGGCTGAGCAGACGTTTATCCCAAAGCCCACTATCCCAAAGTCCTCCACTCTTCAGCCACATCAGAGATGCACACGTCTGGAGTTGGGGGTGGGGTGGGGGTGGCAGGTATTGGGGTGAAAGGAGAGAGGGAAAAGTCTTGGCAATCAATCAAGCTTTGGTTAGGCACCAGACACTTCTAGGCTCATCTGTGCCCTTCCTTATACAAGACTCCCCTTTTGAAAAAGAACCTTGTGGAATAAGATTATGGAGACTCTGAATTTGGCTGGGTGGTGGTGGCACGCCTTTAATCCCAGTACTGCGGAGGCAGACATACCTCTGTGAGTTCGAAGCAGGCTTGGTCTACAGAGCTAGTTCTAGGCTAGCCAAGGCTATATGGAGGAACCATGTCTCTAAAAACAAAAATATAAAAAACAAAAACACCACCACCAGCACAAAACCCCTCCTGAACTCTGGATACCGATTGACCTGGTTCCACTCAGGGTCACGCTCTACCCGGCCAGATCGTGGGTGGCCAGCCTGGGATGTGGCTAACTAGCAGAGTGCTTGCCAAGCATGCATAGGGTTACAGGTTACCACAACAAACAGATAAACACCAACAGACAAATTTATCCAGAGTGTACTGGAGCACCCCACCCACGCCACTATTTCCTCTTAGTAATGCTTTATCCACCACCCAACTTTATAGGTTCTCAGCTACAAATTCCCATTTTCCAGGCTGTATTTAGAGTTGAGTCTGGTCTCTCACTCCCCACCATGCCTAGGGTCCTGGATAATGTCTTGTTTATTGGACTTTAACAGGTGCTTAGAGCCCTGACCACTAGTTCTGAAAAACTCCTGTTTCTCAACCCTGATTACTCAGTAATTAATTTCCTGTCTCATTCATTCATTCATTCATTCATTCTCCTTCTTTCATTCCTGTCTTCTCTCCTTCCCTCTTCTCTACCTCCTTCCCTCTGTCCCCACTTCTTTCCTTTCCTTTCTTCATAAGGTGAATGTCTACTTCAAACCAGAAGAACATAAAAATAAATAAAATTAAAAGCGACACTAATAAAATAAAGCATAATTAGAAACAATGGCTGCTTTGAAGGAGGGCTTTAAAAATAAGTAGCAAAGCCTATAGGGTCAGTGGACTGGACGTGTACTTTGATTTTAGTAGAGAGTTCCTTCCAGACAGAAGGAACAGATATATAAAAGCCATGGTTGAGCATGCTCTGGGAGAGGGGGCTCAGGAGGAGTTGGAGAGAGAAGCAGGTCCCAAATTGTGAAAGCTGGGGTGAGCCCTGTTCAAAGGTCATGGGAAGTGCTTGAGAGAAAAAAAGCAGAGGAGAATGATAAAATGTAACTGTGCTGGGACCACTGGTGACTGGCAGTACACGGGAGGCTGAAGAAGGCCATCTGGCTGTGGGGCAGACACTGGTGACTTGTCCCTGGAAAGGTCTAGAAAGTATATATTCCAGGGATGTTGGCCAAGGGGACAAGAGCGATATAGCTTGTGTAGCAAAGATAGCCTGTAGAAAACAAGAAATGATTTCCACAAAATAGTTATCGCCCAAACTAAAAATGTAGCAACAAGAATTAGAACACAGGTCCCACAAGTGGGAAGGGAGTTCTTTTTGGTAGAATAACTTTTCTCTTGGTTGGGGTGGCAGCTCTATAGCAGAGACACAGCCACTGAGATAAGCAAGTGAATGAGTGTGCTTGTGCTCCAGTCAACTGTATTTATGGGCTAAAAGTGGGGCATCTTGTCATTTCATGTCTCACGAAATATTTTCCCTTCAATTCTTTACCCTAGCTATTGGCTGGCAGCACCTTGGTCACAGGCTGGGCTTGGGCCACAGGCTCCAGCTTGCCAAGCTCGGCAGCTCTGCCCATCGTCTCCACGTGTGGGTGAGCTTGCTTAGGCGGATCTGAGTGTGTTTTCTCGCTGTGCGACAGCAGATGGCTCAGGATGTAAGGTCATCCTAGCGAGAGGACACTAACATTGATCCATTTTAGAGGCACAGTTCCCTGCATAATTAAAAGTAACGTGCACATAAGAAAGGGTTCTGTGGGGCGCTGCTCAGGGGCAGAGCCACTGTTTGCAACGGGTAGGGCCACAAGTCAATCCCCAACCTGGAAGAAAGAAAAGTAACTGCTGTGTGATTCTTACACAACATACAAATTACTTATCATTGGGGTGTGTGTGTGTGTGTGTGTGTGTGTGTGTGTGTATCACAGAGCAACTTTGGGGAGTCAGTTCTCTCCTTCAACCTTTCTGTGGGTTCCAAGGATCACACTGAGGCGTGCCCAACAAGTTCATTTTCCCTTGGGGTCATCTTGTTGTCCCCTCTCAACTCTTCACTTGGTGCCTGGAGCGTTCCTAAGTAACCTTTCTGAGTCGATTGTACATTGGGAAGTATATGCAAATTGGAGTCCAATTTTTAATAATGATCTAGCATGCCGTTATGTATACTGGGAAATAGTTTAAGTTTTCACTCTCTTATAATTAGAATTTAGGTTCCTTCCTTCCTCCCTCCCTCCCTCCCTCCCTCCCCCTCTCTCTTTCTCTTTCTTGCTTTCTTTTTTTGTTACCATTATAAGTAATCCATTTATTTATATCACGTAGCTATGTTTCCTTATTTTTCAGAATAACAGGAACATTTATTAGTTTTACAGTTTCAGAATTTTTTTAAATTCAAAATAGATTTTCCTCCATATAATGTATTCTGATTCTCCAACTCTGTCCATATCCTTCCTATTTCTCCACCCACCCAAATCCACACCCTTCCTTTCTCTACCTTTCTCTCCTCTCTATCCCCCCTTCTCCCTCTTTCTTCTCTCTTCCTTTCTTGTCTCTCTCCCTTTCTTCTTTCTCTTCCCTTCTTCTCTCTCATTAAATACAAAGAGGCATCTAAATAATAATACAATTTTAAAACAGAATAAAAAAACAAGCAAACAAATAAAAGAAGAGTGCCCCCCCAAACCAAAAATCACGTAAAACATATGTGGATGCTGATACACATACATTTGCAACACAGAAAATCCATAAAAAAACAAATTCAGAAGCCATAATAGATAAACAAAAGGTCTGTAGGTTAAAAGAAATGCTCAGATACACAACTATGTGACAAACACATCCAGAAAAGCCAGAGCCTTTGCTGTGTTGATGTCCACTGCTGCACACGGGGCCTGTGAGTGTTTGTGGACCCTGTGAGACTCCATTGGAGAAAACTTAAGTTTCCTTTGGCTGCTATCAGTTGAGATGGCTTATGGGTTAGGAATGGGGGCTTATGTGTACTTCCACTCTCTGCACTGGGAGCCCTCTCTGCATGCTGCCACAGTCTCTGCATTCATATGTGTGTCAGCTCTGCTGTGTCTAGGGGGCTGTGTTTCCTTGGTGTGTTCCACCCCCACTGACTTTAATTAATTTTCTAAAGAAAGGCTGCCTGGAGTGAACCTCAAACTTAGACTCTATCTATTGATTTCTAAAGACTGATCACTATCACAAAACTGTCTCTCAGGAAATCACAACTGTGCTCCCACAAAGCGTCTTCAAGACCTGGCTCCAACCCTCTGGCCCATTTTGGAACCTCTCATGGTTAAACACACAGACGAGTCACGCTGTTTCACCACAAGTGGATCATTTCTTATCAGAAACCACGAGGCAAGGGGGGGTTTCTAACTTGGTAACTTTAGGTTTTGGAAGTTACATCAAATTTACGGAATGAGTATCCCTAATTGGAAAAAACCTGAAATCCAGAATGCTCCAGATCTGAAAAATCTTTCCACCCACCTCTCTTTTCCCATCATCCTTTGCGTGTTGATCAGTAAGAGCTCTGTGGACACCAATGACCATGAACTGTTTTTGCCTTTAAGATGCATGGTATTTTTCCAGATTGCAGAAACATTTTTAAAATATTAAAATTTGCATAGTTATTTTCTGCTCCAAGTGACCCGTTCCTCCATGAGCAGACAGCACAAAAATATTGATAATGAGAAAGGCGATGCAGAACGTTAACCAAAGAATTTCCTAGTGAAATAATTAAGTTTTATATTAGCCTATCAAATTTCCTGACGAATTACGCAACAGACTTCACAGTGTCATCGGCATGTTGGCAATACCCGAAACACAATAACCATAGTCGTAGTTCTTAACTAACGCTGTGGCATGATGCAGCTTTTAATTTATAGTGTAGCATTAAAAGTGTAGTTCTCATCACTATTATTTTCACTAGTCTAAAACATATTTCTGTGCATGTCTTTGTATACAGCTTTTTGGTTCCTTTAGGGTTAAAATCTTAACCACCCCTAAGAAGACAAACTATCTGACTACACAGTGATGCACACAGGGTTGTTTCCTGCCTACAGAGCTCTAGAAAGAACTGTTCACCATTGACGATGCTCTAGTTGTGTGCACCACCAGTAGTGTTTGCCCAGGCCATTCCTCAAGTCCCACTAACTGCTGTTGATGCTTCTATCTCTCTGGCTGTTACATTTCTTCAGTGTCAGCAAATCTAGGATCCACAAACAGTTTCCCGATTGTTTTCTTTATTTATCACCCTGTGGTGGCAATGACCTTGAACTTAAGCATGTGTAGTCAAGTTCAGCAATGAAACTTCAGTACTTATTTCTAGTCTGCCTATGTATCTTGCCTCTGTCAGGCAGGATCTGAGGACATTTTTTTAAATTGCCTCACTTGAGGGGTATTACTGGCATTGCATAGGTAGAGGCTGAGGATATTGTTAAATGTCCTAAAAAACATAAGCTCAGCAACTCCCTACCCCAGTTAGTTGTTTCCCATGTCACTGGTGCTGAGGTTGACTCTTTGTTCCAGAACAGAACAGCCACCCTCTGTGGCCCTCTTCTGGCACAAATCAAATGATTAAACTGAGACAATGTGGCCTGGATATGAGTAGTCTGGATTCATTGCTGCAGACACTGGAAGCTTCTATTGGTAAACCCCACTTCCCTGGGGCTTTCACCTAACATGTCACTTGCTGGACATAGAACTGGGGGCTGAGCCAGGGTACCCTCATCTTCTGATTGATACCCCATGTGAGACTTGACTTCTCAGTGTCTCACAGGCCCGAGAAACTTCAGCACGAGCCTCTCACTAGACCGTCCAGTGAGATGGAAAGTCACTCAGGGTGACTGGGAAAGCCTGTACCATGTGGTGGGCCACGACGGGGACAATTACGGAGACTGAAGTAAGGTGCAATGACATAGGCATAGGAATAGGGGAGAAGAATGTTTATTCCAGACTGGTTAGGAATCAGACCCCCAAAGCAGCCGGAGACAGCATCCCAAGGTGCACCTGTCACATAGGTGCCCATGGGAGCTCAGCAAACATCAAACTCCTTTTCAAGATCATTCAAAGGCCTGTTCATACAGGCCTGGACTCCACAGCCAAGCAGAGAGAAAACAAACAGGTCTTACCGGAGGCCCTGGTGGGGGTGGAGGGGGTGGAGCCCCTAGTGGTGGAGGGGGTGGAGCCCCTAGTGGTGGAGGGGGTGGAGGTGGAGGTGGTGGTGGTGGCGGTGGTGGCACCGGCATATGTCACAGTGTTGGTGTCTCTTGCTTATGAATGGTCCCAAGAGAGTAGTTTCTGGTCTGCAAAAGAGAAAAGGGATTGTTTTTTAACATGGATGTGGTCCGTACACAGCTTATGCTAGTCTTGTTGACATGTGCATTTGTCGACAGACAGCTCCTTTCTTTCCCTACTTCCTTAGCTCATCTGATTATTCAGTCTCTGAGCATTCACAGGGAGGTGAGCCGGCAGCAAGAGAAGTGGACAGATCCTAATTTGGTGATAAGACTGGTGGAATCTACTCTAGATTCTCCACAGAAAGGGAATATTTAAACACACACACACACTCTTCCGGCCTGACCAGCACCGGGGTAGCTAGAGCGCAGGATCGGCTGACTCCTGCTAGCTACCCACGACACCCGCCACAGGATTTTGAGACTTCTGGTGAGTGGAGCACAGCTTCTGCTCCAGTCCAATCGCGCGGGACCTGAGACTGCTTTGGTTGGGGAGGCAGATCCGGCCTGAGTAGGGCCACAAGCCTCTTCCGGTCAGAACAGCACCGGGGTAGCTAGAGCACAGGGTCGGCTGACACTCGCCAACTACCCATAACACCTGCCACAGGATCTTAAGACTTCTGGTGAGTGGAACACAGCTTCTGCTCCAATCCAATTTCGTGCAGGACCTGAGACTGCATTAGTTAGGGAAGCAGAAAACCGGCCTGAGTAGAGCCACAGGCCTCTTCCGGCCTGACCAGCACCGGGGTAGCTAGAGCACAGGGTCGGCTGACACCCGCCAGCTACCCACGACACCCGCCACAGGATTTTGAGACTTCGGGTGAGTGGAACACAGAGTCTGCTCCAATCTTTAAACAGTGACAACGATAACAACTAACCCCAGAGATTACCAGATGGCGAAAGGTAAACGTAATAACCTTACTAACAGAAACCAAGACCACTCACCATCATCAGAACCCAGCACTCCCACTTCGCCCAGTCCAGGGCACCCCAACACACCGGAAAAGCTAGACACGGATCTAAAAGCATATCTCATGATGATGGTAGAGGACATCAAGAAGGACTTTAATAACTCACTTAAAGAATTACAGGAGAACATGGCTAAAGAGTTACGAGTCCTTAAAGAAAAACAGGATAACACAATCAAACAGGTAGAAGTCCTTAAAGAAAAACAGGATAACACAATCAAACAGGTAGAAGTCCTTAAAGAAAAACAGGAAAACATATCCAAACAGATGATGGAAATGAACAAAACCATACTAGACCTAAAAAGGGAAGTAGACACAATAAAGAAAACCCAAAATGAGGCAACACTGGAGATAGAAACCCTAGGAAAGAAATCTGGAACCATAGATACGAGCATCAGCAACAGAATACAAGAGATGGAAGAGAGAATCTCAGGTGCAGAAGATTCCATAGAGAACATCGGCACAACAATCAAGGAAAATGTAAAACGCAAAAAGATCCTAACTCAAAACATCCAAGAAATACAGGACACAATGAGAAGACCAAATCTACGGATAATAGGAGTGGATGAGAATGAAGATTTTCAACTCAAAGGACCAGCAAACATCTTCAACAAAATTATAGAAGAAAACTTCCCAAATCTAAAGAAAGAGATGCCCATGAACATACAAGAAGCCTACAGAACTCCAAATAGACTGGACCAGAAAAGAAATACCTCCCGACACATAATAAGCTGAACAACAAATGCACTAAATAAAGATAGAATACTAAAAGCAGTAAGAGAAAAAGGCCAAGTAACATATAAAGGCAAGCCTATCAGAATTACACCAGATTATTCACCAGAGACTATGAAAGCCAGAAGATCCTGGACAGATGTTATACAGACACTAAAAGAACACAAATTCCAGCCCAGGCTACTATACCCAGCCAAACTCTCAATTAACATAGATGGAGAAACCAAAGTATTCCACGACAAAACCAAATTCACACATTATCTCTCCACGAATCCAGCCCTTCAAAGGATAATAACAGGAAAAAAACAATACAAGGACATGAACCTAGAAACAACAAGAAGGTAATCCCTCAACAAACCTAAAAGAAGACAGCCACAAGAACAGAATGCCAACTTTAACAACAAAAATAACAGGAAACAACAATTACTTTTCCTTAATATTTCTTAATATCAATGGACTAAACTCCCCGATAAAAAGACATAGACTAACAAACTGGCTACACAAACAAGACCCAACATTTTGCTGCTTACAGGAAACTCATCTCAGAGAAAAAGATAGACACTACCTCAGAATGAAAGGCTGGAAAACAATTTTCCAAGCAAATGGCATGAAGAAACAAGCTGGAGTAGCCATTCTAATATCTGATAAGATTGACTTCCAACCCAAAGTCATCAAAAAAAGACAGGGAGGGGCACTTCATACTCATCAAAGGTAAAATCCTCCAAGAGGAACTATCAATCCTGAATATCTATGCTCCAAATACAAAGGCAGCCACATTCATTAAAGAAACTTTAGTAAATCTCAAAGCACACATTGCACCTCATACAATAATAGTGGGAGACTTCAACACACCACTTTCACCAATGGACCGATCATGGAAACAGAAACTAAACAGGGACACAGTGAAACTAACAGAAGTTATGAATCAAATGGATCTGGCAGATGTCTACAGAACATTCTATCCTAAAACAAAAGGATATACCTTCTTCTCAGCACCTCATGGTACCTTCTCCAAAATTGACCACATAATTGGTCACAAAACAGGCCTCAACAGATACAAAAATATTGAAATTGTCCCATGCATCCTATCAGATCACCATGGACTAAGGCTGATCTTCAATAACAAAATAAATAATACAAAGCCAACATTCACGTGGAAACTGAACAACACTCTTCTCAATGATACCTTGGTCAAGGAAGGAATAAAGAAAGAAATTAAGGACTTTTTAGAGTTCAATGAAAATGAAGCCACAACATACCCAAACTTATGGGATGCAATGAAAGCATTTCTAAGAGGAAAACTCATAGCTCTGAGTGCCTCCAAAAAGAAACTAGAGAGAGCACATATTAGCACCTTGACAACACACCTAAAAGCACTAGAACAAAAGGAAGCAAATTCACCCAAGAGGAGTAGACGGCAGGAAATAATCAAACTCAGGGGCGAAATCAACCAAGTGGAAACAAGAAGAACTATCCAAAGAATCAACCTATCAAGGAGCTGGTTCTTTGAGAAAATCAACAAGATAGATAAACCCTTAGCCAGACTCACTAGAGGGCACAGGGAAAGCATCCTAATTAACAAAATCAGAAATGAAAAAGGAGACATAACAACAGATCCTGAAGACATCCAAAACACCATCAGATCCTTCTACCAAAGGCTATACTCAACAAAACTGGAGAACCTGGATGAAATGGAGAAGTTCCTAGACAGATACCAGGTACCAAAGTTGAATCAAGATCAGGTTAATGATCTAAACAGCCCTATATCCCCCAAAGAAATAGAAGCAGTCATTAATAGTCTCCCAACTAAAAAAAGCCCAGGACCAGATGGGTTTAGTGCAGAGTTCTATCAGACCTTCAAAGAAGATCTAATCCCAGTTCTTCACAAACTATTCCACAAAATAGAAACAGAAGGTACTCTACCCAACTCATTCTATGAAGCCACAATTACTCTGATACCTAAACCACAAAAAGACCCAACAAAGATAGAAAACTTCAGACCAATATCCCTTATGAATATTGATGCAAAAATCCTCAATAAAGTTCTTGCTAACCGAATCCAAGAACACATCAAAACAATCATCCATCCTGACCAAGTAGGTTTCATCCCAGGGATGCAGGGATGGTTCAATATACAGAAATCCATCAACGTAATCCAGTATATAAACAAACTCAAAGACAAAAACCACATGGTCATCTCGTTAGATGCGGAAAAAGCATTTGACAAGATCCAACACCCATTCATGATAAAAGTCTTGGAAAGATCAGGAATTCAAGGCCCATACCTAAACAGGATAAAAGCAATCTACAGCAAACCAGTAGCCAACATCAAAGTAAATGGTGAGAAGCTTGAAGCAATCCCTCTAAAATCAGGGACTAGACAAGGCTGTCCACTTTCTCCATACCTATTCAACATTGTACTTGAAGTCCTAGCCAGAGCAATTCGACAACAAAAGGAGATCAAAGGGATACAAATTGGAAAAGATGAAGTCAAAATATCACTTTTTGCAGATGATATGATAGTATATATAAGTGACCCTAAAAATTCCACCAGAGAACTCCTAAGCCTGATAAACAGCTTCGGTGAAGTAGCTGGATATAAAATTAACTCAAACAAATCAATGGCCTTTCTCTACACAAAGAATAAACAGGCTGAGAAAGAAATTAGGGAAACAACACCCTTCTCAATAGTCACAAATAATATAAAATATCTTGGCGTGGCTCTAACTAAGAAGTGAAAGATCTGTATAATAAAAACTTCAAGTCTCTGAAGAAAGAAATTCTAGAAGATCTCAGAAGATGGAAAGATCTCCCATGCTCATGGATTGGCAGGATCAACATTGTAAAAATGGCTATCTTGCCAAAAGCAATCTACAGATTCAATGCAATCCCCATCAAAATTCCAACTCAATTCTTCAACGAATTCGAAAGTGCAATCTGCAAATTCATCTGGAATAACAAAAAACCTAGAATAGCAAAAATTCTTCTCAAGGATAAAAGAACCTCTGGTGGAATCACCATGTCGGACCTAAAGCTTTACTACAGAGCAATTGTGATAAAAACTGCATGGTACTGGTATAGTGACAGACAAATAGACCAATGGAATAGAATTGAAGACCCAGAAATGAACCCACACACCTACGGTCACTTGATCTTCGACAAGGGAGCTAAAAACATCCAGTGGAAGAAAGACAGCATTTTCAACAAATGGTGCTGGCACAACTGGTTGTTAACATGTAGAAGAATGCGAATCGATCCATTCCTATCTCCTTGTACTAAGGTCAAGTCTAAGTGGATCAAGGAACTTCTCATAAAACCAGAGACACTGAAACTTATAGAGGAGAAAGTGGGGAAAAGCCTTGAAGATATGGGCACAGGGGAAAAATTCTTGGATAGAACAGCAATGGCTTGTGCTGTAAGATCGAGAATTGACAAGTGGGACCTCATGAAACTGCAAAGCTTCTGCAAGGAAAAAGACACCATCAATAAGACAAAAAAACCACCAACAGATTGGGAAAGGATCTTCACCTATCCTAAATCAGATAAGGGACTAATATCCAATATATATAAAGAACTCAAGAAGGTGGACTCCAGAAAGTCAAATAACCCCATTAAAAATGGGGCTCAGAACTGAACAAAGAATTCTCACCTGAGGAATACTGAATGGCAGAGAAGCACCTGAAAAAATGTTCAACATCCTTAATCATCAGGGAAATGCAAATCAAAACAACCCTGAGATTCCACCTCACACCAGTCAGAATGGCTAAGATCAAAAATTCAGGTGACAGCAGATGCTGGCGAGGATGTGGAGAAAGAGGAACACTCCTCCATTGTTGGTGGGATTGCAAGCTTGTACAACCACTCTGGAAATCAGTCTGGCGGTTCCTCAGAAAATTGGACATAGTACTACCGGAGGATCCAGCAATACCTCTCCTGGGCATATATCCAGAAGATGTCCCAACCGGTAAGAAGGACACATGCTCCACTATGTTCATAGCAGCCTTATTTATAATAGCCAGAAGCTGGAAAGAACCCAGATGTCCCTCAACAGAGGAATGGATACAGAAATTATGGTACATTTACACAATGGAGTACTACTCAGCTATTAAAAAGAATGAATTTATGAAATTCCTAGCCAAATGGATGGACCTGGAGGGCATCATCTTGAGTGAGGTAACACAATCACAAAGGAACTCACACAATATGTATTCACTGATAAGTGGATATTAGCCCAAAACTTAGGATACCCAAGATATAAGATACAAGTTGCTAAACGCATGAAACTCAAGAAGAATGAAGACCAAAGTGTGGACACTGTGCCCCTTCTTAGAATTGGGAACAAAACACCCAGGGAAGGAGTTACAGAGACAAGGTTTGGAGCTGTGATGAAAGGATGGACCATCTAGAGACTGCCGTATCCAGGGATCCATCCCATAATCAGCTTCTAAACGCTGACACCATTGCATACACTAGCAAGATTTTGCTGAAAGGACCCAAATATAGCTGTCTCTTGTGAGACGATGCCGGGGCCTAGCAAAAACAGGAGTGGATGCTCACAGTCAGCTATTGGATGTATCACAGGGCTCCCAATGGAGAAGCTAGAGAAAGTACCCAAGGAGCTAAAGGGTTCTGCAACCCTATAGTTGGAACAACATGATGAACTCACCAGTACCCCGGAGCTCTTGTCTCTAGCTGCATATGTATCGAAAGATGGCCTAGTCAGCCATCACTGGAAAGAGAGGCCCATTGGACTTGCAAACTTTATATGCCCCCATATAGGGGAATTCCAGGGCCAAAAGAATGGGAATGGGTGGGTAGGGAAGTGGGGGGCGCTATGGGGGACTTTTGGGATAGCATTGGAAATGTAATTGAGGAAAATATGTAATAAAAATATTAAAAATTAAAAAAAGAATAGACATTAGGGAAATATATTGTGCAGTTTATATGCTGCGGGGTCATACTTTCATATCTAAGGATTTGATATAGTGACTAGATCTCCAAGACAGGTTCCTGATGAGTCAGAAGAGCCTAAGATGGAGCCTTGTACCACACAAAAGCTCCTCAGAGTCAAGAGAAGCAGGAGACAGAAAGGTTTCAGCAAGAGAACATGAGCAAAGTCATAAATGTGGAGTTAGCTAGATAATCATGAACTTTGGGGTAACACAAATCAAGGAAAACAAACAACTGGCCACAAAGATCCTTGGTAGATGTGGAATGGAAGTTCTTGAGGGGCAAATTGTTCAAATTTCATAATTTTAACAGGGCTGAATGTGTAAGATAAACCTGGATTGCATGGTTCTCCAAGAGTAGATACTGATGGTGAGCATCTAGCATCTCTACCGAGAAATCACACACTCGGTGGTGAAAGTTTGAAAGTCTCACTCTGATTCTTATATATATTCTAATACATGAGCATCTCTTGGCTCCAGTTGCCCCAAAAGCTGTTCCTGTACATCATGAACATTTCCAATATCCCTGGCACAAATTTAACTTGGTCTATGGAAAGTTGATGGAAATATAACATTTTGTTGATAGAATTTAAAACAGCTATATTGAAGTAGTGATTTTAAATATATTTACAATATCTCAGTTTACTTCATTTGCTGTGTCCCAATAATTCCAGGTTTCTATGAAATGACTCTGTTATTCTATAACCAAATTTTTACTGTCTATAAGACAATACTTTAACTTTTCTCATTTTCTTTTGTTCTTTAAGAGCAAGAAAAGTCCTGTAGCATATAATTTTCAGTGGACTCTATAATATAATTCATAGACATTGAGGTACAAGGTAACTATAATATAGATCTTCCTTCCAGATTTTATGATCTATGTCTTAGACTCTAACCAGAAAGAAAAGGAAGCAATACAAGCAATTACAATTACTTAAATGATGCAATACTGTTGTTCCAGCTGTAGGAATTCAGTACAGGTGCTTCCAATGCCCATAGGTCTCTTCTCTGTGTGATTGCATAAGATTTTATAAGTGTATAAGTTGTTCTATCATTCATAAAGACAATAAATAAATATGTTAAATTAATTGGAAATAAAGAAAATGGGTACATTTAAAAGGAAACGCTTTTAGAAAATGTTGCTTTTATTCTTATTTTTGCCTGTCCCTTCAATACTGAAGTGGAATTATTTGTAGACACTGTGATATTCAATAATAAGATAAAAGAAACAGCACCCATGCTGTTTCTCAGAGGATCATACCAAAACACAGAAACAGTTGTTAAATCATGGACTTTAGAAGAATTAAAGGTTTATATTTCATCTTTAAGAATGGATGAAAGTTATAATGTAGAGCCAGTCAAGTGTATATTATTTTCTTTTCTGTATGGGTTTCTGTCACAGTTCATCCCATAAGTACTTTAAATGGCTTTTAGTGTTTTATAAACAGAACAAAAGTTGTGTCCATCAATGGGATTCATGTGAATTTTAATTATGCATGTTTTAGTATATTTGATGTGTAATTGTGATAAGCTATCAATGATGAGACAGTAGTGAACTGTGCCAGTCACTCAAATTGCCCATTTACAATGCTGACTTATTTATTTCTATGGATATAATAAATGAAGGAAGATGGTTTAAAAAAAAATAAACACACACACACCCCTCCCTCATTCTAAAGTGATTTCCCTGTGAGTTCTTCATCCTTAACCTGCAGTTCTATCAGTTTTATTGTGTTCTGCACAGATCTCATCTTCTACACAGAATGACATCTGACCGCTCAATGTCGCACGTTCAGCCTCACACAGGATGCCAGCCTGAAGCAAGGCTTATCAGAGTGCTCTCATCTTCCCGTGCCTTTCTAATATGTCAGCTATCCCTTTCCTTGACGTTCCCTTATTGCTGTTTCTGTATAGCTGTCTTAGTGCAGTCTCCTTGTGTAGACTTTGTGTTCCTGGTGTTTGTGGCACACAGAGCTTCTGGCAAGGTTCTACAAATACAGTTCTGTTTCTAATGGTTAATATTATAAGATATCTGATCTCCAGATATATGCATTTCTTTGCAACCCGTGTGTGTGTGTGTGTGTGTGTGTGTGTGTGTGTGTGTGTGTGCACGTGTATACTTCTTCACTGCTACAGAGGCAAAACAACCAAGCAACATGATTCTGTAACACTGTCACCACTGGTATTTATTTCTCTCTACCTTTTCCATGGTGCAGACTCTGAGCCAAGCTAGCCAGAGTTCCCACAACAGTCCTTCACAGACAACAGGCCTGCCCTGGCTTATATAGGCATATGTTATATGCCACAACAGTCACAGCTTCAGACTTGGTCTGATGTGATGAGGAGAAGAAATAAGGACACAGACACATGCCCAGGAAAGCTGGGATCGGGTGGCCTGTCTGCTCTGATGGAGAGGTACCACCAGCAGCCGGGAAACTCGGGGCATTTATTATAGATCACTGAATGAGGAGACAGACAATTGTATACAGCTGAAAAGGAGGCCGGTCTTGGCAGGAGGTTTCTGTTCACATCCTAAGCTCAGCTGTACCACATCTTTCATTAAACTAACCAGTGTGTGCTACTTACATTACTTCGGTTTGCAAAGATTTAAAAATGCTTTTCAGGTCAAGTAAAGAATGAGGGCCCACAGGGTGAGAATGATCCTTTGTTTGTTTCTCCCTCTGTGCCCTTGTTCTTTACCTGGCTTTGTCCCAGGGAACTGCAGAGCAATTAGGTACCCCTGGGATCCAGCCTTGCTGAAATCACAGGGCATAATTTTCCAAAGTTTGGGATTAAAGGATATTTTTTTGTGTGTAGTGCTTCGTGGCTATGGAAGCTTTTTTCCCCCCCTTGACAGATATAATCATCAAATGACTTTCTAGAGAGGTACATTTTAGAGTCTGACAGTTAAGAATACCAAGCTCCAGGAAGTCACAGGCGGCACCAGCAAGCTCTTTGATGCTTTATGCTCTCTTCAACCATTAAAAAAACAATCTTTATTTTGTTCTGAAATTTATTCAAAATGCTTAAGATATTTAAAAAGCCAGATATCCAAAAGCTTTTATACTTTTTCCTAACTTGTGAAATATTCAAAAGGCAGCATTCGCACACACATTAGCTATTTAAACAGGAGGGAGAATGTCAACAGACTAGGTCCCAGGTCTGCTTGGCCTTTTCCCCAGCTACATTTTTCCTGGAAAAAAATATAAGTGCTTTAAGGCTTCATGCTTAGCCTAAACAGAGTCCACAGGACAGGTCCTCTATACAGGTCCCAGAACACAGTGGCTGTGCTTAGCATCACCACGAATAACTAGGAAAACCATCATGAAAGGAAGAAGATAAACGCCCCAATGGAAGCTGGGAGGATAAACGCCCCCATGCATGTTGGAACAGCAAGGAGGGCAACCGCACTTCAGTCTGGAGTGGGGGCATAATAAAGGAACCTTTGGTGGAAGTTACTGAGTTTTCAAAAGGCCAGCAGGTGGCTCAGAGACCTGTCCTTAGCAGGGATGGCATGAAAACAGGGGAACAGAAGTGTCTGCTTGAGTGGGAGAGACGAGCAGAGGGCTAGGGACACACAGGAGTTTGTGTGGTGCTCAGCTACTCTGCAGATGAGGTGGATGTTTGTCTTGTGCCCTCCCACTATCTTTAAACACATTTTCTACAAAACACAAGAAATCCCCTGTGGTGTGAGCCAGCCAGAACCCAGGACCCCTTCTCCAGCTCCCCTCCTAAGTAGAGAGCAGGCTGTGGCCACAGATTCAAATAGGACAACAAAGAGGGGTAGTGGGCTGAGGCCTGGAGGTCCACACTCAGCTCTCAATAACTGGTACTGCATAGGTATGTAATCCCAGTATTGGCCAAAACTTCCTCCTCTCTCCCCAAGAAAAGCCAGCTTTTATTTTAATTCAAATTTGAAATGTGACTTCATATAGTTTTCCTTCAGTATCTGCAAGGTCAGTTCCAGGAACTCCCATGGATACCAAATTCTCAGGTATTCAAATCCTTGTATTTGTTACATGGCATATGTTTATTTCATGTAACCTACACACAGCCTTGAGATGTTCTAGATTTCCTATAGATCATGCATAATACCTAATACACGGTAAATTTTGTGCAAACAGTCGCTGCACTGCATTGTTCAGGGAATAACTTCATGGGAGGAAAAGATGGACACACAGGGATGTACGGTGCGTGCGTGTGTGTGTGTGTGTGTGTGTGTGTGTGTGTGCGCGCGTGTGCGCGTGCGCTCAGCACAGCAGCAACGTTTCCTAGTATACTCAGTCCACAGTTGGTTTAATCAGCAGATATGGATGGTTTGGAGGGCTGTCTGCATTTCTCAAATCATCTGTATGCCCCAGTGGGCCAACAGAACTTGTGTGTCACACAGCTCTCTCACAAACTGCCGTACTGCAAACTATTTCCAGAGAGCTCTGGTTGCTTGGGGGGTTGGGTGGAGGTGGGTAGGCCTTTCCCTGATATAGGTGATAACTATCCTGGCCCCTGGGTCTCCTTTCTTTGCATGGCCAGCCATCTGTGTCCACTCAGAGGGAGATTTGAGCATAAGGTTTTTCTATATCCCCCTTCGTCTTAACACTTCTAATTGAGTTTCTCCAATTGGTTAGCTCATGAAACCAGATAGAAGAATAGAGATCCACTTCCTCTGACCTAACAGGGATGAAGGAACCCCAGGAGGCAACCTACACTCACACCACTGAGAGCCTGTCCCATCTAAGGACTGGTCACTCAAGTATATTTATCACAAGGGTCCTGCAGCCAGGACAGGATAACTTCTGACTCTGGGCAAACGCACTGAGAATTAAGGATCCTCAAAATATGCATGGAAAATTTGCAACCTGTAAATACACAATAACAAAGGAGTTTTATAGCTTAAAGATGGTCTGCAGGTCACTTATAGACACATCCTGTTGGCACCTGCTATCTAGAAGATTCTCTGAGCAGCCTGTCCAGGATCTCCTGCCCAGCCCACTCTCTCCCCCAAGCCTGTCTTCCTGCTGGCCTCTTGCACACTCTACATGATATAAGATGGCTGGGAATATTTGCCCTCTGAAGAGGCAGCTTTGAGGAAGGGATGTTGACCTGAGTAAAAAGGGGACAGGGGAGGGGAAGTAAAAACAGCACAGGAATAAAAAAAAAGGAAGAAACTTCCAATCAAAAAAATGTGGTAGACAGAAACTCTCACACACACCACCTGAACTCACACTTCTAGCAACTCATGCTTTTAGATAAAATGTCAGCCATGAAGAACAAAGTCACATGATTCGCAGAACAACGGGTGAAGGCAATCCTATTTATTGATAGAATTAAAGCCAACCTCAGGAAAAATAAAATATCATATTTTCTCACTTGTAACTTCCTGGATTTCATACAGCTACATAAAATCAGGTATGGATATATGACATGGCATTTCAGAGTAAAACTGTCTAGGGGGACAGAGGGGACTAGTGGGGAGGGAGGTGAGAGGAGATGGAAGCAGCAGGTATTAGGGGGAATGTGCTTAGCATGGAACATACACCTGTATGAACACTTAGAGAACCCTGGGACTGTATTATGATGAGCCGCGGGGAACCCAGCCACAGCTCGCAGCAGGTGCCTTTCTTCGAGCCTCTCACATAAGGATGCTTAGGTTGCTTTGTGGAACTCACACTGAGCCCTGGAGGGGCTGCTGTCCTGGTCCAGGGCCCAGCATTCTCTCTGCACTAAGCTGGTCTCAGTTGCCTGTCTGCAGGTGGCTTTTGTGGATTTTAGAACACCCACCTGAACTTAGGTTTTCAGCATTTTCTATAAATCAACTCATGCTTTTAGATAAAAGCATTTACTCTGAAAAAGAAAATTTAACTTTTGACCGTAAATGGTAAGGGAAGAGTACCCACCATCCATGGAAGTTAGTAGTAAGGACAAACACAATCATTATCAAACTGATGATGTTTATCGACATGCCCTCAAAACTCATCTCCAATTTCTCAGGGGAACCTACATCGAATCCTTGGGAGCAAAGGCCTAGGATAATGGTCACATGTTTTTCAGAGGAGTTGAACACAAGCTTTCCTCCCTACTCCCCCAGGACAGGCCAACACTGATGCCCTGGGAACCACAACACTGCTGCCCTGTGGACCACAACACTGATCCCTGGGGACCATAACACTGATCCTTGGGGACCACAACATGGCTGTCCTGGGGACCACAGCACTGCTGTCCTGCAGACCACAGCACTGATCCCTGGAGATCACAACACTGCTGCCCTGGAGACCACAACACTGATCCCTGGGGACCACAACACTGATCCCTGGGTACCACATTCTGAGAGACTCTGGTGGAAGCTCCTGAGAAAGGCAGCGTCTCTGCCAGACACAGGATCAGCATACCTGGCAGTGTCTCCCAGTAAGGGATACACAAACCAGCAAAGGCCTACTGAGTTTAGGATGCCGAACACTGGCTCACAGCCACAAGCTGTGTCCTTGCTGAGAAAACTGAGTTTCTCCCAGATTCACTGACTTTCAGCAGGCCAAGCCCATGCAATTGGCAGGCTGTACTTAGAGCTGGAAATGACTAAGGCAGGGTGAGGATGCCTGTCTCGTTTCAGAGAAGAATGCAGCACCAGAGAAACGCCAGTGCAACATCGGCTCTGGAGCTCCATCCTGCTCAGATGTCCCAGTACGCTATTAGCTGAACAGTCAGAGGCTCATCTCTGCAGATTCTCAAATGATACATTCCTTAACCACCATCGGTATGAAACTCAGTGTCCCACCTGCAGTGAGCTCATAAATCAGATTCCTTTTATTAGACTCTTTCTGAGATGCAAATTGGTTACCAGCTCATTCACTGAATTCTTTATAATGTTTGAACAGCACTTGGTGAAGGGAAAATTGGAGATATTGATAATATTCACCATGACTCAAACGCATAATAACCAATGTGCGTGGTTCCCCAGGGTGAGAGCAGAGTGCTGGCTTCCTGTCTTGTCTTTTTTCTACCACTGGGATGACTAAAAGAACTGGGATCATTAAAATTATATTTATCACACAGCTGTAAGGAAACATCAGTTTATGTAATAGTTACATGTCTAAAGAGCACAGCTCTACTTTTGGAAAACAGAGTCCACCTTATCCATCATCACAATCAGATTATTATCCGTTATTGTATAACAAATCACTTTATAAAATGAAGGCTACCTCTGTAATTTAAGGTGCAAGGTTTTACCTGGAGGGTGTTTTGAACTCCTTAACAGCTGGGTCGTACCTCTTCCCTGGGAACTACACATTATACAGAAATGCTGTCCTTTGGGGTAACATCATTCGGACTAGAGATGGCAGTGAGCAACCTGCCAGACACAGGGTCAACGTCCTTAGCAGCATCTTCCAGTGAGGGATGCACATGCTGGCTTAGGCCCCTGTGCCTAGGAGATGTAATGAACAAGATGGTCTCTGATTTTCAAAAGAAGAGGTGCATTTTTTAGAAGCGTTAACTATTACACAAGGTGATGCTTCCTGGAACTACAGATGGTTAGCGAGGCCCCGTGTGAGTCCTCCAGAGTAGTAAACGCTCTTAACCACTGAGCTATCTTTCCTGACATTCCTTATTATTATGGAGAAAAGCAATGCTGGTTTTTGTGATAACTAAGGAAGAATGATACAGCTTTAGAGATATTATCCACATCACAGAATTCCAGACAGATAATGTAAGACCCAATATTTATATCCAGCTAAACTGCCATTGCAGTAAAAAGGCAAGTGTAAATGTTTTAAATATACCAAATTCAAAATCCCGGATGTGCACTGATGATAGTACATAGGAAAAGCCTGGCTCTACAGGTAGCATAGTGTGACTGCCATTTATTTGGGTCTATTTTCTCTTCTCAGCTCCCAGTTAGATCTCAGCTTTTTCTATATACATTGCATGTCTTCTCTTGTATGTGGAAAGTATGTTCGTGCATGTGTGTGTGTGTGTGTGTGTGTGTGTGTGTATAATGGAAGTAGAAACAGGATCTTGATGGGGAGGATAGGATTTTTGTTTTTTTTTGTTTTTTGTTTTTGTTTCTCAAGACAGGGTTTCTCTGTAGCCCTGGCTGTCCTGGAACTCACTCTGTAGACCAGGCTGGCCTCGAACTCAGAAATCCACCTGTCTCTGCCTCCCAAGTGCTGGGATTAAAGGCGTGTGCCACCACTGCCTGGCTAGGATCTTAAGGGTAAGGAGGGAGCGCCATTTGGAGAAAGTAGGAGAATAGCAAGATGGTAGGAAAGGACTAGGAGAGGACGGAGCAGGTGAATAAAAACAAAGAATTCTAACTTTAGAACTAATAAAAAGGAAGGAATGCAGCTAATATCCAAAGTAGAATCCTACCATCCAGACTATCAGCCCGGGGATGAAACCAGCAAGAATCTTCAGGCAAAAAGGGACACACAGTGGAGAATACAGACACATTGACATTTTAGCTGTTACACAGAAAGTCAAAATACCTGTGAAGTGAGTCAGCCATATACGTCCAAGAATAAAAGTATATTTAAAAATGTAAGTGTAAATACTAGAAAAATTAAGGGGAAAATCCTACAGCTAAAACTGAATGGCAAAAAAATGGAGAGATTTCAAAAGGAATGGTGTGTGTGTGTGTGTGTGTGTGTGTGTGTGAGTATTTGGCATTGATTATGGAAAGAGAATTAGACATTCACTACATTAAAAACATACACAAGCAAAACCAGGGCCCAGAGGAATTCAGAGATTAGAGTTAACTATAGAGGCATCTGGAAAAAGTTAAAACAGAGTCTACTTTCAGGTAGAATATGGAAACAAAACAAATTAAAATGGTTCATTAGGTGACAGGCAAAAGGGCAAAGTTGGCAGTAAAACTTAAGCAGAACAGAATGAAAATAAAAGCAAAGGTATCTGACCATCGATTCACAGAGTCAGCTAAGCCTGCACGCTACTGAGGATGCTTTCAGATCGGACCAAAATCCTCCTGTGCGCTATCCAAACCACGAAAACTGAGTCAAAAAAAGTTGAAATCAGTCCAAAATCATAAATAAGATAATATGAATTCTTTACAATGTTGAAGATTGTAAAAGGGGTGTGGGGGGTGGGATGGGGAGGGGGGAGGAAGCAAGCACCAGAAATTTCAACTGCCAATTAGTACTGACCAGAGCAATAATGCAAAATTGCAAGGAGTCTGTGGTAGATCAATTCTACAACACCAGTGCGCAGGAAGTGGAGGCAGGAAAGGTGCATGTTCGAGACCAGCCTGAGCTCCACAGTGAGCCTTTCAAGCAAGCAAGGAAACAAACAAAACCATTGTAGGCCACCCAAGGGAGACTGGACAGAGCTGGGGTTTTCATTGTGGAACTGCCCGCCCACATCAGACCTATTAGACAGCACTTTAAACATAATGCCAAGGCTGGGAACATGGCTAAGTACTGAAGTGACTGCCACAAAGGCATGAGGACCCAAGTCCAGATCCCTAGGACCTGTATAAAAGTTGGGCTCACATCTCTAGCCCCATCGCTGGCCAGCAGTGGTGGGGATAGGCAGGTCTCTGGAGCTCACCGGCCAGCTAGACTAGCTAAACTGAGGGACTCTAGGCTGTGAGAGGAGGCCCTGTCTCAAACTAGGAGGTAGCGCGAAAATGAGGAAGACACCTGAAGCTGACCTCTGACTTCCATGTGTGCTCACACCTGTGCAGACACCCACAGAAACAATGCATATGCCAGATACACAAACAAAAAGGCTTATATAAATGGAAGGTAGAAAAAAAATGGCTGCATTTCCTGAGCATAAAAGATTCATTCTTTAAGTAGCTCTTAATATAGGCACAGAAACACTGTACATTCACTGCTCCTGTGGCGGGGGGTGGTGGGGTGGTGGTGGTGTGTGCACAGGAGAAAGGGGCGGGGATGGGGTGGGGAGGATGGCCTTAACCAAAAGGCAGGAACACAGCAGATTAGACTCTCTTCAGAATCCAATACAGGAAGACTCAGAGAACACCCTCAAATGCTAGCACAGAAAACACTGGAGCACTAAATAAACAACTGAACGATCCTGTGAAATCAGGTTGTGACAGAGGGAACACGGCCAAAGCACAGGTCAGAGCACATCAGAGCTGTCAGCGATGACAGTGACACGGACAGACAAGAGGACTGTAATGGCAAAGGCTCCACTAAAGGGAGTTGAGAGAAAGGAACCCGTTTTATCTGTGAGTTTAAAGATTAGAAATTAGAGAAATGATACATGTTAGGACTTATAAAGGCGCAAGGCTTCTCTGAAAATCAGACAGCAAACCAAATCCTCCAAAAGAGCAGAAAATAGGAAGAACAGGGAAGGGAGGGAGGCTGTGACAGGAAGATGCTAAACGCTTCTGTTCTAATCTGAAAGCACAGATTAAAGTGGACTGCTTTCTGTTAAAATGTGGATTAGTGAAGTGACCAAGAAAGGATGGGACACACTGAAGATGTCAAAGGTTTCCTGACAGTAAACAGAAGGGCCCTATCACCAGATTCCACCCAGCTACTCAGGGAAGAGCCTATCTACAGACAGCAGACAGACCCAAAGCTGAGACAGACAGACAGACCCCTAACTCCCACAGCACTGACCAACCTCACGTACGAGCAAGATCTGAGAAACATAAACAAGCAGAAATCTGAAATACTTAAAGTAACACAGCCATCAACCAAGGCCAGTTCAAAGACAAGGGCATTTCAGCCCGGTATGGTGATACACACCTTATTTAATCCCAGCATCTGGGAGGCCAAGGCAGGCAGATCTCTGTGAGTTGGAGGCCAGAGAGTGAGTTCCAGGATAGCCATAGCTATATAATGAGACACTGTCTTGAAAAATCAAAGGCAGGGACATTTCAAGGCAAAAGCCACCTCCTAATCTAATTCCTCATAGTAGGAGCATTGAAAAAGAAAATCAGCGCCAGCAATATAGGCTCTGAAGGTGAAGGTGCTTGCTGCACAAGCCTGCAACATTGAGTTTGATTCCTAGAACCCAGACAAAGGGAGAATGAGAGAACCGACTCTACAACGTTGTCCTCTGACCTCCACATGAGCGCTGTGTCACACAAGCCCACACACCTTTCATACTCCCCCACCTACAACGATATAAATAGAATTATTTCCACAGCTATCTCCTGATTATAATGCAAAACACGTCATAGTAAATGAGGGAAGACTCAATACATTCCAGTTACAGTCAGGGACAAGTCAGGAATGAATGCACTGTTGTCACTTCCTGATGTCATCACTCCAGAGGTGGGAGTCACTCGATTCAATTATAAAGGAAATAAAGCATATATTTATATATTAGTTGGAAAGGAGCTTGCTTGCCCCCTCTTCAGTAATATGACAATGTACATGGAAACCTAAGAGAATCAGTAGGAAGATAACTTTGAATCATAAGGAAAGTTTTTTTTTAATTTTTTAAAAAATGTTTTATTAGATATTTTCTTCATTTACATTTCAATAAGGAAAGTTTTAAAGGTGACTCCTCAGAACCAGTAAACAAACTCTCAGCATCCCTTCTGTAAATAGAAAACAGCTGCTGGAGAATACTGCCGCCTTCGGAGACAATGGCTCTTGCAAGTCAGCCTGAAAATATGGAACAGAATAAGCAGAGACAAGATGAACATGTAAGACGTGGCTGCGAAACAGAGAAGACACAGAGAAAACAAACTTTTACTTTCCAGCAGAAAAGACCAATGCCAGACAAACATTAACTTGGTCTGTACTGTGCTGCGAACTTCAGTGATCATGATGGATCAGAATGGGGCAAGACGTTCTCAAGTTCACAGCAAAACTCAAGTCCTTGGGTAACAAAGTGATAAAGCCGTACCATTAGGAAGAATAGAGAGTTAGATGGGTATTGAATCTTAGAGCCCCAAACAACTCTATATTTAGAAGTTTTGGCTCTAGATATTTATAAAAAGACACTGTATTTGGGATGAGGGGAAAAGAAGACATGTTATTTAATAAAAATGATTGAGAAAACTGGGGAGCAAACTAGACACAAAGATGCCAATGAAAAATATAAAAGACTTAAAAAAAACCCCTCCAAGACAAGGTGTGGCAGAGACTGTTGGGGGGGGGGGTAAGAGCGCCAGCAAGCAATGAGGCAACGAAGACCCAAATCTGAATTCTCAGCTACCGCATAAAGAAAAGCTGACCAGGATTGTAAAGTCCCAGCATTAGAGGTGGGGACAGGAGGAGGAGTCTGGGATGGCACTGGCTGGCCTAGCTAACAAAGTGGGTTTTGAGTCACTGAGAGTCCCTACCTCAAGAGAATAAGGCTGAGAACAACCGAGGAAGACACTCAGTGTTATCCTCTGGTCTTTGTGTGTGCGCGCGCGCGCGCGCACACACACACACACACACACACACACACACACGGGTGCATGCACCAGTACATTCAAAGGCATGAGCCATGCTTGGATGTATCACACACACACATACATACATACATGCACATGCACACTTACATACATACACACCCAACATCTTATACATCCCCCCATACAAACAGAAACTTCCAAGATAAGAAAGACCTTTTAAAAAAGCTCTAAGGGGAAATGTCCCTGCAGTTAACAAGCATGTAAGGACATAAAACACAATATTAAAGGCATACATCACTGCAGATGGGAGAAAAATAAGACTGAAACAAGCAAACTGCAAATTAGGGAGAAACGATATCAAATTAAAAGTCCAGTAATATGGCTTTCTATTTTTCACACAAACACTTATAAGTTCATAACAAAACAAAGAGTATAAACGACATTAAAACACGCTCAATGTTGCTCCAAATTATTCATGTTAAACCCACAAAATACCGCTGTGTGTCCATCTGGTCATCTAGGCTCACAAGGTGGATAAACATGCATTGGAGGGTAGGGGCTCACTCACTGTCCTGCACTCCACAGAGAGCAGGAGTCACTCATTCTCATGTGCTGGGGAGAGTGTGGGGTCACATGTATCAAGTTTTACACACACTTTTCAATTTTAGGACTTTATCTTTATGCCATGCCTAGACTTATGAGAAACAGTATTTTTTTTTAATAGCTAGAGACCAGAAATAAAGTGTCTGACCTACTATCATTTGGGAACTAAGTTAATTCATCCCCTATAATGGTTAACAAGATAGCTGTTTATAAAGAATATAGTAGACATAGTGTGACAACTGGCATGGTCTCTAGGTGACAGTAAGTAAAAAAAAAAAAAAAAAAGCAGCCAGCAGCAAATGCAAATGCACACAGTCTGCGTGGGTTTCTATTTATGCTTTGTATTTATATCCACGTTTATGCTTAGATACGAGGACAGCGTCTAGAGCACGCAGTGGTAGCCTGGGAACAGTCTGTACTGCACACTCTTTTATACTTTCGAAGCATCTGTGCAATGTTACCTGTTTCCGAATTAAGATGAACAGATTCAGTAAGAGCCTTGCAAGTTCTTTCTGGGTTCCTTATTTGGAACTGTGAAGTATTTTATTTTAAGCTTCATGCTACTCAAAGGAGACCTCTGTGCCTAAACAGGTAATGTAGATGAACAAAAAAGAAAAGAAATCAAAGCAGTGTTAAATTGTGCTAAGAGCTGCAGTTGAGCCCTTTGGTCTGCTCCTATGTGGGTCCCCACTCACAGTCACTGCCATCCACGTTGTTGTTGTTGTTGTGTGTGTTTGTGTGTGTGTGTGTGTGGTGGCGGGGAGGGGGACTGGCCAAGCATGCTAGAAAAGCAGTCAGAGGTGGAATGAATCCCTGCCCCAGCACTGCTCACGGTGACCTTCTACAAACACAAGGTGAGCTCACTTCTTTATTGCTGTCTTCCTAAACTCTTTTCCATTTTGATTTTTTCCCCCTGAGATGGTTTTACATTGCCCGGGCATACAGATGTGTAAAATAGGTATAAAAACCAAAAATTCATGACCAAAATACATTGTATGAAATTCTAAAAGAATAAATAACAACAGTACATAAACAACAAAATTCCTCAATTCTTGGATAATCATGTAATGTCACCATTTGTTCATGATGAAAGCAAATGTGCTTTTTACATTTTCCATAAAGACCTAAATCTTGACTGCGTTTTGATACCATAGGATGGCTCCCATCTTCAATATTTTTCATAATTGCTTGATAATTTGATTTTATAATAAATACTGATTTTGCTTCTTCATATACAAGTGTAGTATAAAATCCCAGACATGTATTAGAGCCTGTTCTAGCTTGGTTTTGTTGCTCTAATGAGTTGCTGGCTAAAAGCAGCTTGTGGAAGAAAGGATTTATTTCACATTACAATTGACAGTCCTTCAGGAAGGGAAGTCAGGGCAGGGACCGACAGACAGGAAGTGAAATAGAAGCCTTGGAGGAAGGCTGCTTGAAGACTTTCTCCCCGGGGTTCCCTAGGGATGGCACTGCCCACTTGTAACAATGGTCTGGACCTGCCTACATTGATCATCAATCAAGAAAATGCCCAAAGACTGGCCTATAGGTAAATCTGATATAGGAATCTTCTGAATTTAGGATCCCTCTTCTCAGATAACCCTATTTAACCAAACCACCACCACCACCACCACCACCATCACCATCACCACCAACAACAACAACCTAAGGAGAACAGGGCTGTTTCAGAAACTGTGGAAAATTCTGTCTTAATCCTAAACTAATATTAATTAATTTCTTTTGTTTTATAGACAAGGTCTCACTGTGTCGCCTTGGGTGTCCTGGAACTCAATGTGTAGACCAGGCTAGCCTGAAACTGATCATCAGGTGAATGAGACTCAAACAGTAGTTTTTAAACCCGAACAGTCGATTTAATGGAATACACGCTAGGGAATAAGTAAGCCCCCACGTTCCCACAGGAGTGGAAAACTTTGCAGGTACAGGAAAACACTGCAGTTTGGGACTTAGCAATGCTCTGGACTCTGACCTGAGGGGTTTCAGGTATCTGTGTGGGTGCTGTGTGGTAGAGTGGCACCTGGAGTGACCCAGGCATGGCCATGGCCACAGCTGCAGGGCAGTCACATGATGCAACCCAGGTGACTGCATTGCAGGTTTGATGGGTAACTCTGAATTCGTGTTTGGTTACCGAGTGTTCAGGGACCTTTTACTGTCACCACATTCCTGAGATTGGCACAATCAGATACATGACCCCACCGTTTAAAGAGTTGTACTCTACGAGATGGGAGTTATTTGTGAGTTGATTCTGGCTGTGAATCAATCCTTGTCTTCCATTACATGTAGAACACCACAGGATGCTGGCCACAAGACACACAGCTTGGAACCAACAGTAATAACAACTGGTGGCTTTCTTCCTTTCCTAGAAAATATGGACCCCAGTCTCCACAGACAGATGCTCTGGGCTATTGTTCTTAGTATACACACATCTGCCTACATGCAATTTACGTGGATACTGTGAACATAACAGGGTGAGCACAACCACTGAGAACGCACTGTGCATCTGTACACACCAGACAGGAGCACGCCAGGCAGCAGCCCACTCCACTTTTGGTCTTCTCTCTAGAACTCTGCTAGTGAGTCCCTTGACCTTAGAACATACACACTTGGGTAAAAATCAGAGCAACAACTCTAAACCTTGCAAGAGTTGTTGAAATGTGGGAAAGACAAATTTTGCACTCGAGATAGTTGTTCATCTGTCATGTTTAGTAGTTACGTCTGAGTGATTCATCTTTTCCTCTGACATACTGTAAAACAGAACAGTGGGAACAAAGATATCTCATTCAAATATCAGGAGAATATTAGAACAAACATCAGCTCTAAGTGGACACTTAAAACCAATTTCTGTCGTTAAAAAGAAGTAGAAAGTATGTTTCTCATTCTTTTCTTGCTTTTCCCATCTCTCTCCTCTGTGTCTGTGTCTCTCTGCCTGTGTCTCTCTGTCTCTCTGTCTCTGTCTCTCTGTCTGTCTCTCTGTCTCTGTCTGTCTGTCTCTCTCTCTCTCTGTCTCTGTGTGTGTGTGTGTGTGTGTGTGTGTGTGTGTGTGTGTGTGTAAACATCACCCACTCTGATAAGGCACATTCAGTTTTCATTATATCTTTATTCCCCAATGGTCATGGTTGCTGTCTACTTGATGGAGCTCAGTCTGAGATGAGCTCAATAGCATAACACAGGCAGACTCCCTGGGTTTGGTCCCCAGCATGCCCAAAACAATACTAAAAGGCATGGCTATAAGAATACTTTAGCAAATAATTTGTTAACAAAACAGCAGTTCACATGTTCTGATCATAAGCAGCAATCTAATTGTTACCTATTCAATTCGCTTTCACCCTCCCCCCTAAGAGAGACCTAACTCTGCATGACATATAGTATCAGTCCCCTTTCCAAGATGTGGAAAGGGGGTTCAGATGTGTAAGCAATCATCCTGAGAAGCAACAGCTGAAGAATCGCAAAACCACAGAGCACCCAGGTCAGTGTGATACCAGACCCGTGCTCCTCTGCACCCAGCCTTTGCTGAGTTCATCCATCTCCCCTGAGTCTGCAAATGACGGCATACATGCACTGTTGACCACTGATCTATGACCACTGCGCATACTAACAGGACACGGTAAAATTCGATACATGTGTAAACCATGCATTGAGCACACTTGATCATGCTTACTAAACGTAGAATTGTTGGCACTGTTCTTCCTCTTCTCTGTTCCTTCTCCCCTCGCTGCTCCTCCCTTCCTAGTCCTCCTGTTCCTTCTCTGTAATGATGGAATCAAAGCCAGGCCGTGTGCATGCTAGGCAAGTGTTCAATCTACTGTTGGGCCACATCTCTAGACCAGCAGCATTCATAGTCAACCATAGGCAGAAACCTGTCTCATGGCCATCAACTCATGAATGCAGTATGAATGGACAATAAAAAGCCATGGAGACTGCTTCACACTATATTGTGGATTCGCCTTAAATGTTACTGCAAGAAAAAGCAACCCCCTCCCCACACACACCCCAGTACCCGTACGTATCCACTGAGAAAAGGCCAGAATAGGCAAATGCAGCATGAAGGTACATTAATGATGGTCAGAGCTGAGAGGAGCAGCCATGGAGGAGCATCTTTGGGGACGATGCTATTGACTCTGCATATTCTAGTTGTAACTTAAATACAATAAAGGATGTTTTAAGATGTGTAAGTATCTCAGTGAAGCTGTAATTAGGAGATAGAGCGGCTTTAGTCACAGCAGGCAAGGCAGAATGCAGGGCGTGGAGCATCAAGAGAAATAAAAGCGCTTTGGAAACATATCTGAGAAGTCAAGGAAGGAACCACTTCCACAGGACTCAAGCAAACACAAAGAAGGAAGAGTGGGCCTCCCCTGACCAAACAAGTGGGGAGCTGGAGCCAGCTGTGCCCAGTACAGGGTGTGGCTGCTGCTCACAGTGGACAGGCTTCCATGGAATTTGGCTATAGGATTTATTTTGTAAGGTTTTAGATAAAATCCATGTGGCAACATCCCAGTGACTTTCCTTAATTTGTACAATGGTACATTAATAATAAGGGGGGAAAACGCAGGAAGGCAAGCAGGCAGTAAGACATGGGTAGGCCTTTGTGGTTTCAGTCCTGAGGGCTGCAAGTGGAACGTAGCCTGTAGAGAGGAAACAGCAGCCATCATCCAGCAGTCAACACTAGCAAGGGAGACTGTTCATGAGAGGTTGATTGACAGCAGTGGGAAAAGCTGGGTGTCTGAAATGGGAGAAGAACACCTTACTGGACAGATGACCTAGAGCTAAAGAGGGGAGTGGGGGAAGGGAGCGCGAGCAGAGAAAAGTGAGTTTAATTTGAAATGACTTTGAAGCTCCTTGGTGAGTAGAGGCATAGCGGAACTGAGACCAAGACCCCGGAAGGGGCGGGGCTGGCAGGGAGGTCTAGGAATCTTCTTGGAGACCTTACTTCCTTTTCCAGCACTCTGCCTCGAAGATGTGGATAGTGTGACATTTAAAATGACTGAGTCACCTTTGTAATTGCTAATTAAGTCAGGCTGTGACTAATGAAGGCAATGTTGATCTCTACCCACTAACCACGCCCCCATGGGGGAGGGCCTACTCAGCTGAAAAGATCTGCTTTCTCAGATTCTTACACTTAAGCAATCCTGTGATGTCATTCTGCCCGATGAGATGAGAGCTGAGCCTGGGGGGAGTGGGGAGTGAGGCAGGGCATCATTTACTGAATAAAAAGGCAAAACCTCTCAAATAGTGCACTGTCCGTCTTTAGCTATAGTGTTCTCCTCTCTTCTAGACTAGCCGTGCCAACCCAGAGTTACAGCAGCCATCTTGTGACCATGAAGCAAAGAGATTTAGGATGAAGTATTACAAACGTCGTCATCTGTAATGAAGGGAGAGAAACAGAAAGACGGTAAGGAGCTGGCCTCTGTGGCAAGTGCTCCTTACAGCAGCAGGGGATGGCCTTTGGGGGAGGTTGGCCTTTACACAACAAATAACCTGCCTCTATATACTCTTCTGTTTATTTTGTATATACACTCTTCTGTTTATTTTGGCTGCTAAATACAATCCTAGTTGAATCAAGTCATATCTGGTCATTATACACATACACAGACAGACAAACAGACAGACCCACACACAGAGAGATGGGGTGGGGGGAGGGGGAGCAAGAGAAACAATGTGGCTATCAGTATTTTAGTTTGAAATACAACTTTTTTTTTTTTTTTTTTTTGCCACAGTGTCTTTCTTCTTCCTCTCCTTTCTAAATTGGAAACTAAAAATGTTACCAGTGGTGGTGGTGGAGGGGGAGCGGGGCTGAGGTTCAGGGGTTAAAGCACTTGCCATACAAGCATAAGGACCAGAGTTCAGATCCCCAGGTGGGATGTGAGCCTGTAATGACGCTTTGGAGGTAGAGACAGGGATTCTCAGTGCAAGCTGGCAAATGAGCCTCGCCATATTAGTGAGTTCCGGGCTTGATGGAGAGATAAGATGGAAAGGCAACAAGGATGATTCCCGCCAACCTCAAGTCTCCACATGCATGTGCATCTGTATTTGTGCAAATCCGTACACATGGACCCACAAACATACAAACATGCATGCACATACACCCACATGCACATGGAACATAATTTGCAGGTACAGCAAAGCATTGGCTGCTAGAATGAAGAAAATCTGCAAACACAGCCCATCTGTTAAAGGGGTGGCGCTCCCAGCCACCCTTCGGTCTTTTCTGGTTGATTGATGTGGTTCATGCAAACAGCTTCAGCCAAACCTGCCCACCTGACTCTCCTAAGGATCCCCAGAAGGAGGAATTGTGCTCTCGCAAGTCTCTGGGCCAAAGTGTCCTGGCCCTTCCCACAGGTGCTCTCCTTAGCTGCGCTCTGGGCATGCCATCTCCAGAACCAGAGTCAAAAAAGTTCCAGGAAACATGCACTGTCCTCTGCCACAAAACTCCCATTGTCTGTAGTAGGCAAGAATCCTGCAGAAGACTTAGATCTCCATGGCAACAGTGCTGGTTTTAAAGGCCTGCCAGGAGAAAGTTATCCAAGGCTTCAGGACCAGGAAGAGCTGGTATCGGATCTGTGTTTATCTCATGGTTGCTGTAGATTGGGTAACCATCTGTGTTTTCCTTTTTTTGCTTTGGCTGCCGGGAAGCTCTGACCAGCCTTTGGTTCCCCTCTGAACACTGAATTCACCTTATAAAACATTTCTGCTGTATACATTATCTCTGATCTCTATGGACCGTGAGGTTTAGGGGTAGTCTCAAGTTCTGCTCTGTGTGTTCCTTTTAGCTCAGTTCATTATGAATTTTCAGTTGCTTTCTACCTACTTCTGGCAAACTCAAATTGTTTTATGAAACGGAGACCATGTTAAGCCCATAGTTTGTAAAAAAAAAAAAAAGCACAAGGTTACCATTGTAACAAAAGTATCCCTAATTTGTTGAGGATCACCATGAATACAGCACAGTCCTATTTACCCTTCTTATTATTTTAAGGCCTTTTTATTATTCCCATTTTTATAGAAAGAAATTGAATCACACAGAACTTAGGGGATTTGCCAACAATCATTCAGAGAATCAATGATATACTTAGGTCAATGAGTTCTGAAGTATATACAACACAGTTTCTATCTGCATGAAGTGGAAGCATCCTGACTCCACAAGTTAAACCTAGAAATCTTTATGCCTGGGAGGGCTCTTGGGATGGTTTTGCATCTCTCAGACTCTTAGCTTAGCCCCGGCAGGAGTTAGCCATTAGCTATTAGGAACAGTACATAGTAGGCTGGGTGCCTTCCTTTGACAGCTGCGTATACTGATCTGAAACCACCTGTGCCTCTTCCCAGCTAACTCCTGGAGCTGACTCTAACATCCAGTCCAAAGATAGGTCTGGCTGTCTCTTCCGGGTACCACCATCTGAGATTCAACCTGTCACTGGAATCCATCACCCACAAAGGATGGGACTTCCGGAACATTTCCCAACAGTGTCTGGCTCACTCGGCACCCACACGGAGTTTTTTTTTTTTTTCCACATCTGTCCTGTTTCAGTGTATGCCCCTTGGTGTGTGAATGCTGTTGTTCATGATGCAATGTCTGGCTGCAGACCTGGTGTGGGAAAAGCCCCTCTGCAGTGACCCCCACAGAAAGGAAAGAGCCAGATCCAATAGCAAGGGGAGGTTTCAACTGCACTGCATTACTGGCTGCGGCCAGGGAGGAGCATGTGGGGTGTCTGTGGAGCTGAATGGCCCCTCGGCTCTGTGGCAGTGGCCAAGGAATTAAAGAATCCTTTTCTCACCCAGCTGAACTCGGATCTATTAGGTCCCTCTTCGAGTTTGTTTTGTCAGATGCTGTGAGCCAAGTTAGTCAAATATTACAATTCCTTTGTAAATATTTCAGCAGCCAGATGGCGGGAGTATCGCCGTGAGAGGGCAGAACTCGCCAGGAGATAATTGTGTGACAGGCTCATTGCTCAGGGGACCCCCACACAGATTTCTTGGTAGGCCTGCTCAGTGTCCTCTACTCCTAAACCCCATAGTCCAAGAAGACAAGCATTCAATGTGAAGTCAGAAGCATGTGTTAAAACAAACATGTTCCCATGTCTCTAAGTTTGGGACTCAAAGCAGACACAGGACATTCGGTCATATAACAGGGCAAATTTCCCAGGACGTCACTCTTTATAATGTGACTGTGTCCTGAAAATTTATCACATGCATACAAGACATTTTATTTATTCTATTAAGTTACGTTTTATAAATTGATTTTACATTTTTTTGCTTTTGGTTTTGATTGTTTTTTTGTTTTGTTTGTGTGTGTGCATGTGTGTGTGTGTGTGTGTGTGTGTGTTTGTGACTGAACTTCTGGAGGTCAGAAAACAATTTGCAGGGTCAATTCTCTCACCACATGGATTCTGAGGGTTGAACTACAGTTTTTAGGCTTGGCACAAGCTCCTTTACCCACTAAGCCATCTTGCCTGCCCTTTAATAGATTTTTAAACTTTAGCACTGATATATATCTATTATATCTGTCAAGCATAGAAAAGTCAGGAAAAGTTGAGGCTACCTGATGAAAACCCTCTCTGTTCTTCAGTGCTAATCTCATTTGGTGTGGCGGCGTTCTCTCTCTCTCTCTCTCTCTCTCTCTCTCTCTCTCTCTCTCTCTCTGGCTCTATTATTCCTTTTTTGTGTGTGTTGGAATGACTGCAAAATCTCAACCTGTACTCTACAGTTGCTGAACAATAATCGCCTAAAAAGAGCGTTGCCAGGCTGGGCCAGCTGGCTGTCTCCCATTCCTGAAACTGAATGTTCTTAGACACACACGCTCTCCTCCGCCCCTTCTGCTGCTGGCTGACTTAGTGTAGCACCAAGTCACACTCCCAAGTGCCTGAAACCGAGGCTCCTGGAAGGACTAAAAGGGGTGTACAGCAGCTCTACCAAGGCAGCCTGACATCTCTGCCCAGATTTGGGCACCAACAATTGGATGTGGGTGGTGCACTTCCAGTTTGAAGTGTACAGACCCAGGCCCCTGTCCTCGGCACACTCAGCTAACCCCTGTCTCTTCACATTTCTCATCTGTGGAAAGGCACAATAGTTACAGGAACCACAGGGCTCGAGTTAATGCATATGGAAGCATCTACAGTGTCTGGCCATTTCCTGCTACTTCCCCACTGTGTTTTTTCTCCCCTGTCCTTCTCCCTGTTTTCCTGATTTGGTTTTGCTTTAAAATGCATCTCTAAAGTACATTAGCTGGCAGCCTGCAGCAGCCTGTGCCCTGCCATGCCCAGTGCCCTTCAGCATCAAATATCCACTTAAGTTGTTATTGAAGTAAAAAAAAAAAAAAAGCCACAAGTGATGTGCACAAGTCTAAAGCACACAACTTCCTGAGTTTCCATGTATGGGGAGCACGTCCAGACCTAAAGTGCCTTGAAGGTCTGCCCAGGCCAGGAGGAAGCCCAAAGGCCGTCCACTTCTGACCTCTACCACTACTTTACAGTTTAGAGAGGACCACTTTTAGAAGAAGGCTGGGACTGGACAGGTAGTTTATCGGTGGTAACTCTGATCTTGTAGAACACTAGGACTCATTCCCAGCACCCACACAGTGGTTCAGGAAGGAACATGACATCCCTAACTCTAGTCCAGGGGATCCAGTGCCCTCTTCTGACCTCTAGGGGGTTCCCCGCACAGAGTCGTGCATAGACATACATGCCTGGAAAATACTTACACAGAAAGTAAAAGGAGTGAACATTAAAAACAAGGCTAGAGTGTCTGATGACTATACTACTAACTGGCAGCAAGAAACCCTCTCCTGGCCCTCTCTGAGGTGACGAAGGCAAAGACAGTGAGGCACACAAGCTTTTAAAGTCACACAAGTCTGCCCAACAAATGCTCTCACTTACATCCAAGGACCCCAGGCACAGAAGAAGAATGCCAACATCCCACTGGAAACTTTCCTCCGAGAGTCCCCAGACTGTGGGTCAGAGATACTTCTGGTTTATCCTGAGCCCATTAGACAGGCTTCCTGGGTTTCTGGGCAGAACATCTATCCAACTCAGGTTCTCACACTCACGGCAGACACTCCAAGCACGCAGAAGACATTGTTTCCACAGGGGAAGGATGTCTGGCATCCTACAGGAGAGTCCAGCGTGTTCTTCTCCCAAGCTTGCTCCCCTTGAGCTCCTGGCTAGGTATCCAGGGGAATGGCCACAATTACCCAGTCCTGCACACCTCCAAAGGACTTTAACGGCCATTTGTGGCCAGATGTAAATGGCTAGAGATATGGATAGACACATACATTCTCTGTCTGGCTCCTGACCTCGGCAGGCTTACAAATAAGCCTCGGGGAGTCAGGACTCAGCTCCTGGCCCGGCTCTGTCACCAGGAACTGTGTGACCTTGGATAAGTCACTTTTTCCCTCAGGAATTGGCTTTCTTTCTGGGAAATGGTCCAGTATCCTCAATCCTTGTCTGATTATGCAGGTTCCCAGATCTCTCCTATCGCCAGGGACCCTTCCTTAACATCCCCAACACAAGCAAGATC
This sequence comes from Mus caroli, assembly GCF_978045245.1. Lineage (NCBI taxonomy): Eukaryota > Metazoa > Chordata > Mammalia > Rodentia > Muridae > Mus > Mus caroli. Next base: position 94,550,285 of record NW_028227262.1, read on the forward strand.
CACCCTTTTGTTCTCAGGGGAGGGGTGGGGGGCTGACGTGGGGGAAGGGAAGCAGAGCCCCCTTGGGGCATCAGGCTATGAGGCCTCGGTGCCAGAAGCTGATTACGGAAGAGTGCTGTCCTGGGAGGTCACCAGGGAGCCCTGAGGTGACCTGGTGTAGCCATGGTCCCTTTCCGACCCGTGGCGGTCGGGGAGCGAGTGGTTGCCGCTAGGGCTGCACGGAGCAGCTGGGGACTACAGTTTGGAGAGGGTCCTGGGCACTCTCACTCGCCCAGTGTCTTTGACAACGCGGGAGCCCACTCCACCTCGGGACTGTCCCCAATACCCTTCGCGACAACCCCAATCGGCCACTTAACCCAGGGCCCGGACGCGAGCAGAGCAGCTACCTGCAGCTGGCCGTAACCCGGCCGACTGGACTTTAGCTGGAGCCGCCGTCCCCGCTGTCCCGGTCGTCTCCGTCGTCCCCGTCGCTTCGAGGATCCCGGCTGGGCTGCAGACAGTGCCTGGCGTTGCTTCTGCGCGCCCGGCTAAGCTGGACTCTGCGCTCCTCGCTCGCTCCCAGCCGGGCTTAAGCGCTGCCGGGACGCGGAGGCGGAGCCGCCGCCCCCACCTGCTCCTGGCGGCCGCCCTGGAGCCTCGCCGCCCAGCGCACAGGGACGCGGCCCAGAGGGCGGGGTCGCTCTGGCACCCAGGAGGCGGTCCTGGCTGCGCGGCGCAGCTCCCAGGTACAGAGTCCCGAGTGTGAGCCACGGGGACAATGGGGCCAAGGGCTGGAGTTCCCCTGCACGCCACCTCTATATATTACAAACATTTCTGAGCCCTCGCTAAGCCCCAGACAGCGCGTATAAGCAAGGGGACAAAAGGAGAATGGGACAGCCTGTTGTCCCGATGAACGCTAGCAGGTACTTACAATACGGAGCCAAGAGGACATGCAGCGCGTACAAGCAGAGGGACACCCAATTCAGACCTGGGCTTGGGAGGCAGGGGTGGGTGTGTGGGTGGAGAGAGCTGGGTGGGGGGCGGGGGGGGCGGTAGAGAAGCTTGCTCTCAGAGATAGGTGAGCACAAAATATCCTGGTAACACGGGGAGGTAAGTAGCTTCCGGTGGGGCTGAAGTAGGAAGAAGGCAATTTGAAATCTAGAGTGAAGCAAGTCTGTCCCATTTCCCTGTCCTGCTGTCCAGAGCTTGGAGGATACTGGAGATTTATGCCTGAGGCTCCTGTGTACACTCAGCTGCTCCAAGTGCAGCAATTCAGGCTGGCATTTCCTGCCTCTCACATCTTAGGCATTCTTGTCAGATAAGGATGTCCTGCTGGACTCTTGACTGGTTCTTTAGGGTCGGAGGTTCTTCTGTGAGCTTGTTACTCTGCAGGGTCCTACAGTGCGTCAGCTAAGGAGCCAGGTTCTCACCCTTCAAAGTCCTGGCTCTAGTACTGGGAACACACTTGAGGAAGTCAGTGCCAGCAGCTGGCTACCACACCTGATTGCAACCTATCTCTCCATTCCCATGGTCCAAGTTTATATCCCCAGTAGACCTCAGCTACGTTCCTATTTACTTATGTTTATAGCCTGACAAACTTATGGCTATAGCAAGGATTAATAACGCACTCAAGATGTCTTTTACTTTTGAGCTGACAAAAGTTGCTCTTGATTTAGGTGAAGAAGGGGTTATGTGTAGCACCATAATACCGTGATCCCGGACATGAGACATGAAGAATATACTTCAACTAAAAGTCACTAACCTTTCTGCATGAATAATTGCCAAGGACAGTGTTGGGTCATTAATCCTCACTCTCTTTACTTAGTTACTTGTGTTCTGATTCGAAAAGGAAGGAAAGCTCAATTTGCAGAGAAGAATTATTTCCATGGTCATGTAGAAATCCCACCAGGTCTTCTACGGAGCCCCAAAGCACAAACTAGTTGCATGGACAGCCATTGATCTTACAAGCTGGGCAGTTTCTGGAGGATATACTAATTCAGCTTTTGAAATGCTTGATTCAAAGTGATGGTGCCTGCAGAGTGGGGCTATTTGGGGCTGAAAGCATCATGAAGTTGTTGTGTTCAAGAGCTCAATGTTTCATGGCACATGTGGTACTTCTTGGGTCCTTTTTCTCTGGACATTGCAAAAGGATTCAGTCTCTGGGAGCCACGTTCCAAATAACTAAGCCGCTCTCCCCATCGTCTCTATGGACAGAATCCAGAGTGATGACCAGTTAAAGACTAAAGACTATAGTGCCAGTGCCTTTCCTGATCACCGAGACTTTCTTAGCACACTTGCCTAGCTGAGTTCAATTCCCAGTACTACCAAAAGAAAACAAAACAAAGCCCCTCAAACAACAACAACAACCATAATAAACCTTATCAAAGTTAATATAGTAGGAATAGATGAGATAGCTTGGCTAGTAAAGGCACTTGTTACCTGGCGACCTCCATTGGATTGATAAATTGAAAGTGGGAGTTGTGTGTATCTGTGTGTGTGTGTGTGTGTGTGTCTGTCTGTCTGTCTGTCTGTCTCTGCCCTTCCATTCCCTATTCTCTTTATGCTTCAGTATCTAGTGATGTATCAGTATCTACACCTAGATTTTAACCAAGAAACAACTAATGTGTTACCACCACTATCTACAACAGAGTAGAAGCTGGAGACACTGTGGTGTTGCTAGGCACCTGAGACAAAGCCAGCAGCTATCCAACTCTGATCTATTTATTAGATGGAAAAAAATGCTGTTTGTATAAACCACTGATATGGGGGCTTCTCTCTCTCTCTCTCTCTCTCTCTCTCTAGTATTTATTTATTTATTTATTTATTTATTTATTTATTTATTTATTCACTACCCATTTTGTTCCAAATAGGAGAGTCCTATTTGGAAAAGAACAGTTTTTAGAGGTCCAATCTTACAGTTAAGTGTATTTCTAATGGAAAAAGGTAACTTGAGAAGAATAAACCTTCCCATCTCCTCCCATCGTTCACCAAACACCTGTGGTAGCTCACTTCCAGGTGTATGTTTATGTTGGTTCTGCAGCTTCTTGGGGCCTTTAGTAGAAAGGTAGCAAGGAAACCCAGGTGGTTTGCAGCATGTCTTCACTTCACCATGCCTAATATTTACAAACCAGCTAATACATGGTGAAAGTGCTCTGGTACTCAGAGAACAAAGATTCGCAGCTCTGTCCTCTGGGAAGTAGCAGCTTAGCTGAGAGGAAGGTGAGAGGGGCCCTGAGGTTCTGGGTGAAGGGTGATGCTTCCTGGATGAAGAGCTGATACAGAAGGGATGGACCTGCGGGAGGCAGGCTGCAGGAGGAAGTGATGATCACCTGAGCAAGCTCAGAGTTCAGTTTAGTGTTAAAAAGGAAGCTCAGAAGTTAACAGGCTTGCCCAAGTCAGGGGGTTTCTGAAAGGAAGAGCTGTATATGAAAATGAATCCACAACATTCCTTTCTGCCTCACTGCCTGGCCCAGAGCCTAATGAAGGGCATGTTCACTGGGGCAGCATCTGGATACATCACACACGATGTCTCAGCTCAGTGGTACTGGTGCCTTCATCTTGGTAGCTGCTATTCTATCACAATGGAAGCTCCTTTAAGAGAAGCCCATCATTCTGGCAGTGATGACACACAACTTTAATCCCAGCACTTGGGAGGTAGAGGCAGGTGGATTTCTGAGTTCAAGGCCAGCCTGGTCTATAGAGTGAGTTCCAGGACAGCCAGGTCTATACAGAGAAACCCTGTCTCAAAAACAAAACAAAACAAAACAAAACAAAACAAAAACCCAAAACAAAAAACCTTGTCTCAAAAACAAAAACAAACAAACAAACAAACAAACAATCCCATCTTCCATCTAAACTCCTTGCTTTGACTAATGACACTAACATTCAGTGATTTTCTTAAGTCCCAGACTGGGTCTGCCCCTATCATGTCACTGATTTTACCCCTGCCATCTGATCTGTCACATTCTGCCTCCCACACACTTTCTGCTCCTTGCCAACTTCTGCTGCTGTTGCTGGAGTTCATGTCTGGTCTCCTGTCATCTTCAACCTAGGCTTACAGGACTTCAGGGCTCCAGGACCCCAAGGCTCCGGGGCTCCCAGGCTCTGGGACCCCAGGGTTCCAGGGCTCTAGGGCTCCAGATCATTACTCCTTTTCCTGAAATCACTTCAAGCTTTCTCAAGTGCAACTTGCACCTTCTAACATGTCTTCTTGCAAGCCTTAGTCATTCTCTTCTGATTTGGTGACAAAGTCCAAAAAAATTTAGTACTATATATAATGTAACTTCCAGGACCAGCCCCATCTCATCTTCTACCTCTTACTCCCAAAACTACACAGTATCTCAGCTAAGCCCTCAGATTTATCATATGCTCTCTGACCACCTCCACCCAGACCAATTCTTGTCCACATCTTCCTGCTCCTTGATTTTCTCAAGAACATCTTCCTCCTAAGATATTCCTTCCTTTGCGAAAGCCCTCTGGCCCCTCATGGTAGATCAGGCCTTTAGTGTATAAACCCCACCCCCTCTGTCCTATTTTCTGATCTATATCCTTGAAGACAGAAATGCTGTCCTTGTTTTAGGGCCACTAGTACCTCACATGTCAAAACCACAGAATAAGCCAACTAATTCAATTCTTGAATTAGTAAGTTAACAAAAAAACTTCGTGCCTTTACTAACACATCCAGAGAAAATTCTGTATAGTCTCGAAGGTGTCAAGCCAGCTAATGTCGATGCCACCCCCTTCTCTCTTAGTGCGACATAGTTCCAAATACACAGGGATGCTATGAAAGCACAGCGGGTTGATAAGGCATGGACTCTCCCTTCAGCAGCCTTGAGTCCAATCTCTACTGTGTAACAATTTTCTTTATCCTGGAGAAACCTTGCAAACAGCATCAGCACAGAAACTGATTGTTATGATGAAGCAGTCTTAGGACTCTCTGTACTCATACTCCCCAGACAGACAAGCTGTTTGCGGGATCTCTGAGAATCGACTGTCCTCAGAAGCCCTGCTATGCAGGTAACAATGGCAGCACATGATGTTGCATTAAAGTGCCATTTATCAGAGTCAGTGGAGGGTGACGGCTCCTTTCACAGGAATGTTGGCCCATTAGGTGCTGCACCCAGATAGAGGGCCTGTGTCCCCCCTTTACACTCCTCACAGGTGACAAATGCAAATATGAGCTGAGCTGTGTGTTTTCCTGTCACAGTGCTGGTATGGTACATGTTGACCAGAGACAGGGGAAGGTTGTAGGAAGAGAGGTGCTGACGGAAACACCGAACCCCACCAGTGTTCCACAGTGAAGCAAGAAGTCACTGTGTCATGGGAACGCCTGAAAGAAATGGAAATAACTCAGATCGCACTTCACCAGGTGAAGGTATTCTCCCTTGGCTGCTCAAGTAGAGTAGGCAGGAGGCGGCCCTTAGTTAAGAAGGCAGACAGAATGGGTGAAAAGGTTGACTGAAGAATGAAGTATCATGTGATTCTGAAGAGGCCCTGCACTCCACTGGGGGTGTCTAGGATGTGACCTCCAATTCGTCTCCACACAGCAGAGATCTGCAGGATGATGTCGATGAGGATGGGAAAGAAGAGCTGGGTGTTCCTTTGGGACAACAGAGAAGTGCCTGTTCTCGTGAAGAGGAGAGGAACTGGGTGGGCAAAGTCCTCCATGATGATAATGATGGTGAGGGCTAAAACTGATCGGGTAGGTCTTACTTTCCAGTCAAGCTGTGGTTCCTCATCACCAGGTCCTGAGCATCTTCCGAACATGAGCACCAAAGACTTCTGCTGTTCTTGGATGTTCTTTGTCCCTAATGTTTCCTGGAATAAATGCATGGTTCTCAGTGTAATGAGGTTTAAAGGGCATCGGGCTTTTTAAAAGGTGGGGCTTGGTGGAAAGAGATTGGAACCTGATCACCCAGGTGAAGGGATCAGAGTTAGCTCACAGAGGGTTTAGAATGAATTACCTGCACAAAGCAGGCTGTTATTAAAGAGCAAGAGACACCCTGCTCTCCACATGTGACCTCTCTGGTATGTGTCTGTTTCAGACCATCCACCATGTCATGACACAGCTAACCGTCCTTGCTGTGTGTCAGCACCATGTTGTGTAGACAAACACCAGGAACGTGAGTGAAATGAACTCACTTGTACAGGACCCAGTGTCAGAGGCTCCATTACACCTTCTCTGGTGATTCCATCACAATTCCTCTTCATTCTCCCCAGGAAGGCAGACATCATAGCCTTTTTTGCCTTAAATAGAAGAAACTGTACTTAAGGTCTGCTTTGTTTTCAGTGATGAAACAGTATATGTGCCTTGGCTCCTCCAGAAAAAAAAAAAACGGGAAAATAAAGAAAATTACAACGAAGAAAATTACAAATCATCCATAGTTATATTGTAACACAGATAACCATGAATTGTGTTTTGGTGTTTTTTTCTGAACCATACCTCCATCTATATAACATACATGTATACACATGCACATCTCCATCTATATAGCATATGTGCACCCACATGGACTCCTCCATCTATATAACATACATATACATACATGCACATCTCCATCTGTATAACATACATGTACATACACACACCTCCATCTATATAACACAAGTATATGCACATACTTCCATCTATATAAGTGTACACACATGCACACCTACTTCTATATAACATGTGTACACACATGAACACTTCTATCTATATCACATACATGTATATACATGCATACCTCCATCTATATAATATAAGTGTACACATACCTCCATTCGTATAACATACATGTAATGTACACACATGTACACCTTTATCTATATCACATATGTGTATACACATGTACACCTCTATTTATATAACATACACGTACACAAATGCTCTGCACTTGACATCTCACACTACATTATGAGCAAATTTCCTTGTCACTGATCAGTGGTAGGAATACGGGACTCAAGCATCTAAAGCATTTTGCAGTTCACTCCTGGAAGTGACTTTACTGTTGAGGACACTTTATTGTAAAATCCAGTGATAATTTTGGGTAAGACTGGGGGCTAGCACTCCCTAGTAAATGAAAAGTCTGTGTTCGTGAAATAAATGGTGTGGCATGGTAGCCCTCCTGGCAGGAATGAGGATGCTCTGAAAGAGATGCCTGGGCCCCTCCCTTTGCCTATCAGACTATTAAATCAATGGTACCCAAGGAATTGGAATCTCCCAAGGGGACTGATACTAGGAGAAGAGAAAGGCTGAAGCCTGTGCCAGCCAGAGGAGAAACTCGTCTCCTGGAGAGATTTCACACAGTTCTGAAAAGCTTTCAGATCACCTTGAAGGACAGCTAAAATCTTGTGTCATGAGTCCAGAAGATGGACATGGGGGGCAGGGTCCCTGGACCTTTTTTTTCCTTTTCCCAACGTGCTCACATTGACTAAATGGCCTTTCTCTGCTTTTCACTATTATGCATCTGTTTAATTGGCTTATTAAGGATGGGTGGTTGGGCCTAACTTGTTAGGGCTTCTGGGGCCCCAGCTTTGACCCTTTCAATGAGATAACACCTCTAGATGTCAAGATGCAAACTGTCAAAACCAGAAAGGTTGTGGGGCTCAATTATAATAGCAGATGGAACCCTCTCTGTTCTTTCTCCTGACTGAGGCCAGCACAGGACCCCAGCTTAGCTTGTAAAGTAGAGGAGAATGGCTCTTAGGTTGTTCAATTTTGCACACTTATGAGACCCAGTGTCTCCTCAATTGCTTGAAAGGAGAGGAAACCTTCTGAGGATTCTTCAATCTACCGCTCTTCAGGAGACGGCTGGCACAAAAGGAAATCCCATGGTTCCTGGACATGTGCGGAAGGACAGACCCAGGAGCTCTTGTCTTTTGTCAGCCAAGAAACAGACTTCTGTGAAGAAGCTTGGTTCCCAGTGGCAACCTTGAATGGTGAATTTCAGAAAACTGTCTTCGTTAGGCAAGATGTTGCCTCAGCTGTCTCCTCCCCTCATTCAGACTGACAGATCCTTTCCCTCTACACTTATCTTATTAGTGCAACTGGGCTTTCCCCCCTCTCACCCCCCAGTTAAACTGGGTTTCTAAGGACCAGGAAGGAATTCAGCAGTCTGTGTTTAATAAGCCATTCCAGTGGATCTTAGATTCTGAAGCCTTCAAGCTGAATCAGTGAAACTGGACAGAAATGTCATCCTTGTGGGCTGTGCGTGTATGTACTCTCTCTCTCTCTCTCTCTCTCTCTCTCTCTCTCTCTCTCTCTCACACACACACACACACACACACACACAGAGAGACAGAGACAGACAGAGACAGACAGACAGACAGAGACAGAGAGAAATCTACTTTTCAAAGATAATAAAAGAGTTAAAATAAGTCCTAAGGTTGAGATTCTTAGAATCTATAGGGTCCGTCACGGGGGCATTGATAGGTCAGCTTAACTCAGGTGCACCTGCTGGTGTTTTTCATTTACTATATCCTTCTCCCAGCCCCAGAGGACGGTGGGGTGGCATTAGAGCAGAGTGGGTGAGCTAAGAGAGGAGCAATCACATGGTTGTTTTCATGAGAGTTATTGCTAAAAGCAGAACAAGAGACACTGCACAGAGCTCCTCTTCTGCTCTTGTGACTACTTTCAACTCTTGGAGTTTTAGTCTTTTGTCTGTATTCATATTTTTTTCACATATTTTTCAAAAATATGTATCAACTTGGTTTCTCGGTTAATTAAAATTTCATTTTCATCATGGTGACTTGGCATCTTAGGTCGTTGTCTCCTATATTTATTTAATAAGCTTTGGCTCTGTGGCTAAATTATTTTTATCCTCCTGTAGTTCCTCAGATCTGCTTGCAATACTCTATGCGTTTTGTCCCCCAGACACTAGGGAAGGGAGAAGCTGCACTCCAGGGATTCTCTCTTCCTCCGTGGGGCTCTCCCATCCTTGTGTTCTCTCTTCTTTCTTGGCTACTTCCTCAGCACACTGTCCCACAGCTGAACTTGGCTCACATTGGATAATGGTGCATCTTCAGATATGGAACTCTTAGATGATAGTGCTGTATCCTTGTATCCTGGTCAGAGCTGCCCTGGGTCTTCTTCTCGCCCCAGTATTGTTGAGAAGTTCATGACCATTCTTAACTCTCACCCTCTGCTCATGAACTAACCTGGCACTCAGCACTGGGATCCGTTCATGTTTATCAATATTATGCTTGGTGCATAGCAGTGTCTCTGTCAGGAGAGAAATTTTTCCTGCTACTCTTAGTATTTATGAGTAGTCTCCTCCTATCCATTTAATCTGTTTGCTTCTTGCAAACATCCCATTAGTCAAAAGTTAGCCCCTGTAATAGCCTGATAACTGGGTACTTAAATATTGACATCTTTTCTTCTTTCATAGAAGGAAAATACTTCTTGGTTGATTGTCATCAAATATCCAGCTAAGAAAGCTCATGTCCAAGACCTTGGCTCCCATGAATCACATGTGAAGCATCTTTGCTTTGTTGCTACTTTTGAGAAGCAGAACATTGAGTAGGCTTTTTCCTCTTACAAGTTGGAAGATTAACTGGGTGGAGTCTTGTCCTGAGGACACCCCTCCCTTTATTCCAATGCATATTAGGCCTCTCCTTAATCTCTGTATCTCTTTCAGGATAAGCCTTGGCTCCAACATTCCCTGTCGATCAATCTTAGTTTATTTGTTTGCATCGCTTACTCTTTTTTTTGTTGTAGTCAGGCACTAGCCTCATTACTAGTAACTGAACCATAGAGTCAATATTAGGCTGTCTTGAAATCTCCTCTGCCAAGGAAATTAATCCAATACTTTTCCATTTAGCTTCAGAAAAATTCTTAGCCCCATGGCAGAAGACAGCCACATTCTTTGCCAAAATATCACAAATCTGTCCCTGGCCCAGTTGTTGCATTGTTTCTCTTTGAAGCCTCTTTTTTTTTCTGAGCCTCTAAAGTCCACATTGCTTTAGCATTACTGTTCTCCAAGCTCCTCCTCGGAAACCTCAAAGCCCGCCCTTAGTGACACACTTCCTCCAGCAAAGTCACAACTGTTCCCTAAAAAGTCACCCGTTGAGGACAAAGTAGCCAAAGGCCTGAGAATTATGGGGGACATCTCGTTCAGGTGACCTTTCTTTGTCTGGTCCTACTGAAGGAATTTGTGTGCTGGTGCGTAACTCTGAATAGTCTGTGTGTGAGCTATGGATGATGGCCAAGGCTGCTCTGCCAGGGCCAGAAAGGTTATGGCTGCCTACTGTGTAGTGGTAAGTGGTAGCACTTGAAAACATTTCTTTTTTTTTTTAAAGTGTGGAGTTTGTTTGTTTGTTTATTTATTTATTTATTTATTTATTTATTTATTTTCAGAGAAGGCTCTAACTCCCCGTGGGAGTGGAACGAGCCAGATGGGAAGGTTGGGGACCTGGGCAGGAAAGGCCATCTTATACAGTTGTGTCCAGCCTTTGCTGTTCCCAATCCCATGGTGAGAGTACCTCTGACTTTTTTGATTATTAAAGAAAAATGAAATCGAGTCAGATGAGTTGAAGGTAAGTTGCTTTTCCTTCTACCATATGAATGGTCTTATTGCCCCTTTTGGTCTTCACTTGCCTCTTTTGTGAGGGAAGAGAGAAGGATGGAGAAGCCAAAGTCTGGTTTCATATGCCATTGTTTTTGGCATTGGATTAGCTTGCCATTATAACTGCTGTCTCCTGTAGGGACCCTCATGTTCATAGACATGTGACCTGGATAAATGGCTATGAGACTCGCAGCATTGGTTAAACATGGTGTGCTACTTACTCTACACACATTCTTTTATTATCTAGTGACAACAGTTCCACAAAGCACACATTATGATAGCTATTGCCTTTGTCCAGTGAAGAACATGGGGTGCCAAGGGGTCAGGAGAGTAGCTTTGCCCCCAGTCACTCTCAGACAATGAGGACTTGGGAATCTGGAAAGAAGTCTCTGCGTGCACTCACAGCACAAGGATGCTGTACTGTGCATTGTTTTGTGTGTTTGTTTGCATTTGTACTTTGTTTTTAATCTTGTTGAGCAACGCATCAAAATGTTGGTGTGTATTTCTTCTACATTATTTTCCTTCTACATGCTAATATTTATAGATTTTGAATGTAGAGTACAGTTTTCTCTTAATTATATTTTAAAACAACTATCCATAAGTCAATCAACTCATTCATTATTGATAGCACCTCCTCTGTGTGAAGTCACCTGGGCAGGATGAACTTCACCATATCCCTTCTTAGTTTTTATAAATTTATTAATTGAAGGACATGTAACCAGAGGGCCCTGCCTGTTAAGAAATGAGACTAACCATCCTGCTAGGAACTTAACCCTTTCAAAAGAGGCTTTACAACTTGTCAGTTTAGAATTTTAAGAAAAGCTGAAGACCATGTCCTGCTTATTCCATGTTAACAAAAAATGAAGTTCCATGTAAAATTTAGTTAACATCAGTGTGTACAGTTTGATCTCTGTGAGCCTGCAGCCCCTCCCTGCTACCCTGCCACTCCCCTGGGGCATCGTGTTGAAGCTAGCTAGCTCCTGTAATGTCCAATAAAGAAGTGAGAGGATTCACAGGGAAGGAGGGAGAGGCCATGTAGATAACACTGGGTTCTGTGAGGTGTGAGGAGAAATGTCTCAGCGGAAGAGGGGGCAGCCACTGATCACTGATCGGTGTGAGGAAAAAGACAAAGTTCTGCTGGGAAAGCCAGGCTCCACTATCTCACTGAAATCATGGGGAAGGGAAAAACAAAACCATGTCAAGTTCCACAGGAATAGGAAAGGCAGGTGTTCCTTTGAAGCTGAAGCTGAGCTTCAAGGGCTACCAGTTCTGTGCTCACCGTCCCTCCAGGAACCTCCATCCTGTCTGGATTAAACTGTATCAGAGAATCCTTTTATTCACCTACACATCCATAGAACTTGACTGGCACCTTGCCCCGTATGTAAATCAAACTTCCCTGTGTGTCCTGGATTCCATTCTCCTTCTACCTGTAAAGACCCAGGCAGGGTCCCGGCTCCGACATCCATCTTTATTGTCTTCTACTGCTGCTCAGCTTCCCTTGAAGGGTGGAGTCACGGCTCCCATTCAGAGTGATGATGACAGAATCCACCGCTGTCCCCAGACAGGGTCAACTGCACAGTGCTTTTAAGGGAACATTACAGGTTAGATAACCTCAGGCAGGAGCCTCACTGCAGCTGCTTGTTACCTCATCTAAGAAAGGTTGCCCACCTTTCTGTCTGCAGAAGGGCATGCGAGGTGATGTTTCTTTATGGCCAGGTACTGTCGACTTGATATAGAGCTGAAGTGGGAAAGAGGCTGTCCTAGAGTTGAAAGCTTATTAGATTTAATAAACTTAGGAGGTGAAAATCTTACTAGCTCATTAAAAAAAAAAATAAAGCCAAGCCCTCTCTCGTTTTGTTCTGTCTGTGGAGGTAGAGTTATCCAGGGAATGAGGGCGAACCTAAGCAGCTTAGTGGCCAGGCCTCGGGAAGGGGCCTGAGAGCCTCTGGTGGTGTGGAGCACTGTGGGAGAAGAACGTGCCATGGAACTTTAAGCCCTGATTAGATGGCCTGCTGTGGGGTCTCAAGCTAATTCTCTGTTTTGGTGTCTGATTACTGGGATAGAGGACAGTCACAGCACCTATTCATTGCCTAAGGCTGATGGTGACATCCATGCAGAGAATGGCAGCGGAAGCATTGTTCATTCTAAAGGGAACTCTTAGCTCCAGGCCTGCCTTGCAGGCTGCTCTCCCCTAGGCTGCTCCTTGCTTCTCTGTACACCAGTCAGTGGGATGTGACTGTCCTGAGATCCGGAAAAGTCACACAGGGTCTTGGTCTTGCCACTCCATGTAAATGGCTTCGAACACTGAAAGCCTAGCTTTGTTCTTCCTTCTTGGGTATCCCTGTTGTCCTGGGCCTTGGCCCCTGATGGCAAGCTTTATCTCTGACTCCTCTTTAATCTGCACACCACCAAATCAGATCCTGTTAGTTTGGCTTTCAATTTTTCCTCTGACCCTGCCATGTCCCCAGTCACAGTTTGTCACTGTGTCCTGGCCCACTCTCAGTCTCCAGCCACTCTCCCTGGCTCCCCTCTTGGCTGCTGTACAGTCTGTTCCCACTACAGCTGCAGAGTAACCCTCGTGAAAGGTCAGAGAGATGTAGTTACCCTGCACAAAGCCCTCCTTTACCTTCCAACCTCTTCCTCAAGGCCTATAAGGCCCACTTGGCCTGCCCACTATGCCACTGGCAGTGTGAGAGAGGTTGTCTATAAATGCCATCTAAAATCTGGGAAGAGTTGGTGGAGTAGAAAAAAAATCACAATACATTGTGTAAAAAGTTTTAATTAAAAAACTGTGAACTTACTTAAAACATCCTGAGGTTTTTATGTGATATATTTGGAACTCAATTGCATAGTTATTGAGTGTGAACATCAAAAGATTGGACACACCTATATCTATTCAATCTCACCTTCCGACTTCCCCAACACCACCATCTCCTAACTCCTACATGATTATTGATTTTTTATTTTGAAACCTATACCTAATTGAACATCTTCCATCTATCTTTCCACAAATTCACTCTAACACCAAGGCAATAATTCTTTTGTCATTTATTGACAAGGTTTAATTTGTTACTATATTGTCAAGTCTATTTTAGCTAGTTTCCCCCTATGGTAGCTGACCACAGTTTGTATTGACCAGGAAACAAATCATTTACCTTATATCTTCTTTTTTGAAACCTTGTTTTGCTAAAGTGGCTACCCATCTATTCTATCTTCTTATACTCCTGATAGGATCATTTGCCCTTTGTTCATGACCCTGCCTTTTCATGGTGAACATTGAAACCTGTGACCACATCCTTAGATCACAAGATCAAGGAGCTCAGACCCAACCTAGAACAATTGTTTTCTTTAATCTTTAACCTGTCTCAAGCCTATTTTCCTCTCCACAAGTACAGCTATGTGCCTGTGATGCATTAGAGCTCACAGTGCTCCTTTTCTAGCCTGTGTAGTCCTCACTACTCTACAAAGAGGGGCAATTCTACTCTTAGGTCTGTCTTTGTTACATCTTCCTGGAGAAAAAACCTAAACCGTCTCCTTAACCTTCCTTATCTACTATCCTAACTTCCTCAAATTATGCAAATCAAATAAAAATGTTCATAAAAATCTTAATTCATCTAAGGAATATTATTCTATGAAAGTTCATCTTCATATTGATCTCCAGGAAAACTGCCCAATAGAGTGGGCTGTCTCCCAGGAAGCAATCACACCAGACTATAGGCAGTGAGATCTCCCCATGCCCATTCACACTATGCTACATACAGGAGGAATCAGCAATGCCCATTCACACCATGCTACATACAGGAGCAATACAGCAAGGACAAACGTGAGAAGGCTCAGCAGCAAGAAGCGATGCAAAGGCGAATTCCCCAGCGCTGTGCCTCTCCAAGGTACATCCATCATAGCTCTGCAAAATGGAGGGCCATCTCCAGGAAGCTCACATGTCCACTGCAGCTCCTCCTGCATGGCGTCTGCCAGAGAAGATGTGGTCAAGAGGAAAAATGAACACCAATAGACAAAAAGTGGCGTCTGCCAGAAGCAAGGAGGAGAAGAAACTTCTGCTTTGTACTGCAAGTTCCACACATTGGTGGAGGCAGATACAATGGATGTGACACAAAAAGTCACCCATAAATGTTCTGGAAGTGGCCTGTTCTTCTTATACTGAGTAGCTTCTTATACTGAGTAGCTCTGAGCAACCAAAGAACAGACTCTACTCAGGAAAGTAATTGATATGAACTTCAATGAACTATGAGCTAAAGCTAAGGAAATAGTTTAGTTTATATTTACAGCATGACTTAGCACATCTGCATCTGTACACGCAGGCATAGAACATACCTGTATTGGTTAGTTTTATGTCAACACAAGCTGAAGTCATCAGAAAGAAAGGAGCCTCAGTTGAGAAGATGCCTCTATAAGATAGGGCTATAGACAGGCCTGTAGGACATTTACTTACTTAGTGATTGTTGGGGAAAAGCCCATCCAATTGTGGGTGGTGTCATCCAGGGTTGATGGTCCTAGGTTCTATAAGAAAGATGAGCAAACCATGGGGAGCAAGCCAGTAAGCAGCACTCCTCCATGTCCTCTGCATCAGCTCCTGCCTCCAGGTTCCTGCCCTTTTTGAGTTCCTGTCCTGACTTCCTTTGATGATGAACTGTGATGTGGAAGCATAAGCCAAATAAACTCTTTTTTTTTTCTCTCATGATGCTTCATCACAGCAATTGTAACCCTGACTAAGACAAAGCCCTCAAGCTGGGAAAGGGGACTGTGGTCCAGCATCCCCAAATTGTCCTCATGATGCCATTCGCTGAATGAGGGGTTCAGCTTACTGTGAGCATTTGTAGGAGGTAAAGGTGGGGGTCAGGAGGAGGAAGAGGAACCACCATGCAGATCAGAATAAAACAAGCAAACTATTTTTAAGAGGAATAATCAAGGTTAATTTACTAATAAGATGATAATCATGAACGTTCTTACTCCAGAAAGCATAATTACAGTGAAAGACTGCAGATCCAGGCTCTCTCTCTTGACAAAGATCCAAATCAGCATGAGAAAGTGTTGTGCAGGCTTGCATTTTGCAGCAATAGGAAGCATATTCCTTATCCAGATTGTCTATTACTTTGTTTAAACTCCCAAAGTACTAAGATGTGCTTGGAAACCAGAGGAAAGTGTGTTGGACCTGTAGGTGGACCTGGACCCAAGCAACTAAAATTAAAGGGAAAAGTGTAACAAGGAGAGAAAGGGGTATGAAGCTGAGCTGGAGTCTCCAAGCATGCCATCCAATAGTTTAGGGTGGCCTTGAATGGTCTTCAGGTTTAAGGAGACTTGAAATCCAGCTGCCAAAAGGGTCTCTCTCTCTCTCTCTCTCTCTCTCTCTCTCTCTCTCTCTCTCTCTCTCTCTCTCTCTCTCACACACACACACACACACACACACACACACAAATGGGCTGGAGAGATGGCTCATTGGTTAAGACCACTGGCTGCTCTTCCAGAGGACCCAGGTTCAATTCCCAGCACTCATGTGTGGTAGCTCTTCTTTGAGATCTGATGTACCCTCTTCTGGCCCCCCACAGGGACTGCATACACACAGTACACATACATGTAGGCAAAACACCCATATGTATAAAGATAGATAGATAGATAGATAGATAGATAGATAGATAGATAGATAGATAGATAGAAATCCTACTGTCTTGCTTTAAGCTACTATAATTAAAACCACAGAGTATGTAGTTTAAACAACAAACATCTATTTCTTGCAATTGTAAAGGCTGGAAGTCTGAGACCAATGTGCTGGAAGATCCAGTGTTTGGTGATAACCATACTCCTGATTTGGAGAGGGCCATCTTCAGGCTATATGCCCACATACTCAAGAGATAAGACATTTCATTAATGTCAAATAAAAGCATCTGTCCAATTATCTAGTGCTTCACTTCAGCTTCTAATAACAATAACAATGTCCCTTGCAGAATCAGCAGCAGGCACCACCTTCAGAGCTGAGTCCCCTTTCGTGAGACTCTGAGTGTGCTGGTGTCCTGTTCTTAGGCTTCCTAAGAACTGTGTTGAAACAATTTCTGTTCTTTATAACTTAGCCTGTGGTGTTTTGTCACAGCAATACACATCGACTAAGGCAGACACGAGATAGCCCTTCCATTTTCTTTCTATATTCTGTTTTATTTTGCTTTCACATGTAGGCCTATGATATGTCTCAAATAGATTATTCTATGACTCACTGAAACTTCTCTTTCTAGCAAAAATCTGTCAAATGATTTAAAACATTATGCAATCTTCTAACTCAAGGATTTGTAGTAGAGTTTTCAAGTCAGCAAGCTTCAGAGGGAAGCTCTCTGCGGCTTCTTTCCTTTTGGCGATGTCTCAGGCACTCTTGGCTGGTAACCAGGCGTGCACTAAAGCCTAGGCAGCATCCTTCTTGCTTTTCCACCCACAGTCTGGGGTCATGTCTTGTTCACAGAAGTACCAGAATCAGAGGGAAATGGAGATAAACAGCCAGTCATTATGCTCTTTAAAGTCCTGGTCTTCCAGTTGGAAATGGTTTTAAAAGCTCTTCAGGGTAGAAACACAGTTGTTTCCAGGTTGTTTTCTCACCAAGGACTTCATATTCTTGCTTGTAAGACCTCTCAATCTCCTTGGCCCACAACTTCTCAGGTCTCCAGAGCCCTGGAGTTGAGAAAGATGGGTTACTCTGCAGCAGGCCAACAAGGTTCTGTCAAGTGGGGCCCTCAGCTAGGCAGGAGCCATTGGAAAGACCTGAAGGACAAAGATGCCCATTCTTGGATACATCCAAAAAGCTTGCTGTTGAGCAGAGAAACGACAGCTTTCAGAAGTCTGCCTTATTCTGGAGCGGAATGGCATGCTTTACTGCCGCGCATGCTCTATCTACACCTTGTCTGGGGTCTGCATATCTTTGATACATGCTCATGGTAACGCTACCTACAAGTTAAGCCAGGTACCACATGACACACCCACATGATGGCATATTATGACCGAGTTCACAGTGCTGTCCTTTGCCCCAAACCAGTGATTCCCAACTTTCCTAATGCTGCAACCCTTTAATACAGTTCCTCATGTTGTGGTGACCCCCAACCATAAAATTATTTTCATTGCTACTTCATAACTGTAATTTTGTGACTGTTATGGATCATAATGTAAATATCCGATATGCACGATATCTGAAATGTGGTCCACAGTTTGAAAAACACTGCCCTAAACCACTCTGTTTCCCTAGAGAAATCCAGACAACGTCTTGAAAATTATTCTTTCAAACTTGGGTTAGGTCGATGGTTTTTAAACCCAGGGTTTTCATGGACTTGGACATCCTGAGATCCCTGCCAAACTCTGAGGAGACACCCACAGAGGCCCTATGTTTCTTCCAATCTGAATAATCAAAAAAAAAAAAAGCCCACGAACAAAGAACCCATCAAAAATATTCCAGAGTCACAGCACTGGGTGGTGATAAAAGATAAGCCCTGAGGTGGCCCTGCTGGCTGTGAGGCGGGGGCAGGTGGTGGCAGGCTAAGTGTGGAGGGAACATTCTGTAGCCCTTGGCTCAGTCTTCATCAGCATGACAGCCCTGTTCCCGTCGTTTTCGAGCCCCTGGAGCCAACCTCCCTCAACTTGGAAATGTTTTCTCCTGCTTTGTGATTACAGGGGAGAATAATGAAGCCCATAATAAATAATCAAGGCCCTTTGTGAACAGGACACGAAGTACAGGATGTTCCTTGATGGTTTTTTTTCTTCCCACATTTCATCTCTTGCTGGTACATGCATCCCACAGCAGTGAGCTTCAGCTTGGTTAGATGTGTGTAGCCGTTTTTATAATTGTAGGACGTTTAGGTATCGAGAAAAGCATGCTGCATCTGTGCAGTGTGGAGCCCCACAGACAGAAACTGTGGTGAGGATTTTCAACTGCAGTTGTTATGGGTCCAAGGCCGATGGAGCAGAGGATACGGGAGTCATTCTTATCTGAGACAGGCATTTTCTCAGATGCAATGACCTCCCAAAGCTGTGATGAGCACTGAGCCCTAGTTTACATCATTATCCAAATACATACATACATACATACATACATACATACATACATACATACCTTACATTTATCATTACTAAAGTTCTGCTTTTTCATTTACAGGGCTGTGTAGCTTTTTGGCATGATTGAATTTCAACATCACTACTTGTACACAACAGGGCTCATTATGGTGTCAGATAAGCATTATTTGAACACAAACACTGGGACAGCAATACTTTAGCACTCCGTTTGATGAGCGAGATGATCAATAAGGGACCAATAAGAGAGCTGCACATTCCGAGGCTACGCTGGTCAGCGGGGCAATGGTGTAGTGGGACAGGAGGGATTTCATCATGCTATTGGAAGGAAGCACAATTTTATTTCTTTCCAGGCTACATCAGATATGGACAATGGAACCTCAGGAAGACAAACCCCAGCTAAGGACAGGGGTGGAGGAGGGAGGACACTACAGAAGGAGAAAGCAGGAAGTAGAGGATGGGGTTGCAGGAATTTTGCAAATGAGAGGTTTGTACACCATGTCAGGGTGAGCCTCTGCAGCCAGCCCGTGTTCCACCTGGCAGAGAGGAAACAGAGCTGGCATCTCCATGACAAATGAGCATGGTGTTGCATTTGCTCAAAGTCTGGTCTGCTGACCAGCAGTCTTAGCATTGCGAGAGCCTGGTGGGAAAGCAGACTTGCAGGCCCTACCCAGATTGCCGTAAACAGAAATCCCAAATAACCTTGTTTATGGGAAAGAATCAGCAAACCAAATCAGCAAAACAGAATTCCCAAATAACCTTGTTTATGGGAAAGAATTGGCAAACCAAATCAGCAAGTGGAAGGGGACAGGCTAAGGGTTACAGTGAGGGGCCAAAGTGATTGGCCAGAGGCAAATTCACTTTTTATTTTTGTTTGTTTGTTTTTGTAAGGATAGGGATGGTTCCGCCAAATGGAAGATTTTATTGATCTGTTCAGAGAATCTTAAAGCATTATGGTTTAAAAGGACTCTGTCATTTTATATTAAAATAGATCTTTGTGTTTTGCCAATTGAACTCCCAGAACAGATATTCAAACATGTCTGTGAAGCCAATAAGGGTTTCTAATTATGGAGTGCCACAAACAGGAACAGTCAGAGACAAAACATGGTAGGCAAATGGGTAAGTACTGATGCTCTAATGCACACCTGTTGTCTCACTCAAAGCTTTCTTCCACATATACAGGAGATAGGATGGGGAAGGTGGGTGGGTCTCGCCGAAGCTGGAGGAGAGGGGCTAGGTACAGAGAGCCACTTATGCAAGAATATTTACTGCTTATGTGCAAGTTCAGGGGTGTTGAATAGCTCGGTCCCTTGCTCCCAGACTGTGGAGTGTGGGCTCTGAGTAATTTATGCAGCATCAGTTCCTTCAACACTTGGTGAGAGCAGAGTCCAATAAAACAACCAACTGTAACAGAACTGTTAAGAATATTGTATTGGTTCAAATCCTGAGCCTGACTCTCACTGCCTCATCTTCTATAAGGTGACAAGTTCCTTGGGCTTCAGGGTTTTCATCTGTAGGGACTTTGTCAAAGGTCAAGGTCAGCCACTTGTCCACCAATGGCTGTTTGTGAAGAAAAGCTGTGTTAGTGTTCTGGAGTAATGGGCTCCCACAATTACCGTTATATTATCATCAACCATTATGGTTGCCCTTTGTCTGGCCAGAGAAGAGAAACTGAAACTGTGGACATTAGAAATAAGGAAAGCCATTCCCAGTTTCTGAGACTTGAGTGAACTTTCGGGAGTGGCAGTCATCCTTGAAACTTGCCCTGTGAGAGACAGCTGACTTCATCCTGTGTAAGCAAGCGGCTCTCCTGTTTACTCAGGACACTAATAATAGCCAGTCCCTGCATCTGTCCCACATGTCACTGCCCTCTAGCTCATTCATACAGCACTGTCCCTCCCATGTGCCCCATTCTTGTTCTTCCGTCCTGCAGTGGGTGTGGGGTCACGATCAGTGCACTCTGAACAGGTGGGTGGGAGGGTCGGCAGGAAGGCTTTGCCCTGGCTCTGGGAGTCAGAGCAGCTCCTGAGACTGTCTGAGATCCTGGGACTTTGTCAAACCAGCACTTGTCAGCCTTGGCCAGCTGTGGAATCAGAGGAGAGGATCATGTGCCAGGAGCTGCCCTCCCTGGCCTTGCTGGACTCCGAGGGTCAGTAAATCCTCCTCTGTTGCTCTCAGATGTGAATCTGGAAGAATCCAAAAGGACTGACAACCTTTCCAAAGTTGTTTGCTCTGAGGAGCTAGATGGTGACTTTATTAAGTTGGAGGGAGGAAAATAGCAACAAACAAACAACAACAACAATAAAAACTATCTTTTCCATCAATTATGCTAATTATAATAAATTCACAGGCACACTTAAAGAAATGCGAATATCTGTTGAAAGTAAATGTAGGACTTATTTGTAATTTCTCCTTTATTATGAATTTGACGACCATCTATTTCCTGTTAGCAATAACACTAAGGAAGCCCAGTTCTTGGATAGAGTTGACTAGAAAGGAGAATGCAGGATGGTTTCCTAGAAGAGGGAGCTGACTCTAGGGAGCAAGTCTGAGTGGAGCCAGGAAGTCAGAAGCTTCGAGCCCAGAGCAGAATCTTAAAGGGAAGGCAGTAGGAGGCGGGGTGCAGTCTTGTGGGCTGAACTGGGCCAGTGGTTGGAGGTAACAGTTAAGTACACGACTGCTCTGGACACTGAGGGTATAAACAGACAGCGTCTCCTTACAGAATAAACTCAAGGTACGTCACTGAAGACGCACAGTCCGCGCCAGGCGAGGAGAGCCCAGTTCATCTCATTCCAGCCCTGGCCTCCAGGGCTCCGAATGAGCTCAGCTCCAATCAGAGAGCTGCCCACACTTTGATAGCAGACTTTTCCTAGCCTGGGATGTCCCGCCTCTTCCTCTTTTCCCAGTTGTATCTCTGATCTCAGCAAACTACCGGTCTCCAGAGTTGATTGAACAGTTACTCTGTTTCGCAGGAGAAACTGTTTGCTGTTGGATTTTTTGTTTGTTTGTTTTTTTAAGCATCACCTCCTTTTAGTAATCAATTGCCATTTATTGAAGAAAACGGAGCATTTTCTTTACGTTACAAATTAATGTGTGTCGCTATTTACCCGAAAACATGAAAAGCCAGAAGGCAGAAATTAAAGCATGCAGAGACGATTCCAGCCCGGGTTGCCACCTCTTCCAGTCATGGTTCTACTTAGACAGTTCTTCATTAGGTTGTTATGGACACATATAAATTAGGTGTATTGATTTTTGTAAAGATAACATTTGGGTGTTTTAGTGATTATATGAAATGCTCTTTTAAAAATGCAAAACCATAGGAATAAGAAAATCCAGTCTTCTGTTATCACCGTAGTTAGATTGGGATTGACGGGGTTGACGTGAAAACAAACAGGGGAAACTGAAATCCACCACGACAGAAGCAGATTGTATCGCACCGCTGTCAGGGGTAAGCAACCGCCCCCACAGGACCCCCAGGTTGTCCGTGGTGGGGATAAAGCCTGGGTTTTACAGGAGATAGAGTGGAGGTTTGCAGAAAGGGGGTTGTCTGAGCGTGGGCATCTGAGATTATTCTGAAATGGAAAGTTTAGCCTGGGCTTGGCTTATTTACCAGAGGGGCAGGTATTTTCAGGGTACGGGGGACTCCTTAATTTAGAAGCCTCCGCATCCTTCAACTGTGTGATGCCCTTGTCTTTATTTTATTGACCTGGGAATACTTGAAGGGTGTAATGGTATATTTTAGTCAACATGTGCCTCGCTTTAGAGTAGAACTGGAAATAAAAGGCCACAATATGTCTGTCCCATTTTTAAATTTCAACATTATATTTAATGTTTGACAGTTAATGTAGAGAATATTCAGAGATAATTTCTCTATGTATTTTGATGTATTTTTGTTGTTTTTGTTTCATCTACTTATGTGTGTCCAAGACTGCATTATCCTATTGTATGCATTTAAAGTTCCGTTAACCCAGGGATGTTTACAGAGATGAAGAGGTATGCACCCAAAGAAACTGGAGAGATGGCTCAGCTGTGCAAACACGAGTACCCAGGTCTGAGCCTATCACTTGTAAAGGCCAGGCATAGCTCTGTATGCTCGTGATCCCAGCCCTGCAAAGGAGAAGGTTTCCTGGAGTTTGCTTGCAAAAAGCCTAGCTGAATCAATAATCTCCAAATTCGGTGAAAGATCTTGTCTCAAAAATAAAGTGGAAAGCAAATGAAGAAGACACTGGTATTGGCCGCAGGCATCATGTGCACATATATCCACAAACATATGCACATATACATGTGTACACACACACACACACACACACACACACACACAGAGGGAGAAATAGATGTAAGGGGAGAAAGAGGGAGGGAGGGAGGGGGAATATTAAAGATAGTTGTAGATAATATTTACTCTTGTTCAGTTTATTAAATTTTTCTCAAATAAAGGGACTTCTCAGAGTCAGTCTTTAAATGCTTTAAAGAAGCAAAATATTATTATTTAAATTGTTCTGGAGGGATGCTCAGTAGCTAAGAATGATTGCTGCTCTTGGCTGAGGACCCAAGGTCTGTTCCCAGTACCCATATCCGGTGGTTCTGTAACACAGAGTCCCAGGGGATCTGAAGCCCTCTGCTCCGTGAGCATGCACACACACACACACACAGAGCACATAAACATGTGTGGATTACAATGCAGTTGTGATTAATGGAGTCACCAATCTCACATTTGCATTAGAAAGAGACAAAGCATTTCCTCTCAAAGTCCTTTCACCAGGAGCAAGTCCAGATTTGAATTCTCTACTTAATGTTGCCCATGTCTTCTGTCCTCTGTCTGTTGTATGAATCTGAATCTACCTGAACCAATATCTTTGTCTAAAATGTGTCTTGTGTGTGTGTGTGTGTGTGTGTGTGTGTGTGTGTGTGTGTGTGTGTATCTGTGGTGTCTGTCCATGGGTGGTATGACTGTCTTCATGTGTCTCTGTCTGTTGATTGTATGTGTGTGTCTGTCCCTACAAAGGGCTTCACTCTGTATTTTGAATAGCACAGAAAGCATCACATGGGGAAAGAATGGGATACTTTACAAAAATATTTAACAGAGTTTTCCAAGGAATAAGTCACTGGCTCCAACTGATCCAGACAACAAGCATCATTGTTCATCAACAAATACTCATAAATAGATGCTTTCAACCATTACAGTAGATTTTAGGAAGTAACTTTCAACTTCTGTGTTTGCTTCTTTTAAAGAATGATACATACGCATTGTCTGTGCCATGGCTGTGGCAAAGAAAGTGATTTACTTTTAAGTAAATTATTAAATTTAAGATCACAGCCATGCCTTAGCTGAGATTGTAAAGACTGATTACATGGGAAATCCATGGCAAGTAGGTAGACTGTTAGATTGTTCTATTAAAGGTAGGTTGTGAAAATTTCTTACCCCAATAAGCCCATATTTAAAAAAACATACAACTCAGTTATTATATTTATAAGCTATATGCCTAGATTGGGCAGATCTATCACTCTACTAATCTATTCCCCAGCTGTAAGACCACTTGCTACTTGTGGCTTCTCCAGGCTATGTGGTCTTGCTCCATCTTCCTTCCACCTCTTCCTCCTCAGCCCTTCTCCCTCTCCTGTTCCTTACTCTTCCTCCATTTTCTAAAACCTCCAGCCCCACCTTTCCCTTCCACTGCCCAATCACAAGTTCTAGCCTTTATTTGACCAGTTAGAATGGGGAGAAGGGTCATGTGAAATCACCTGAGCCCCTCTTGAGAAAGCAGAATTAACACCAGAATACAGAGAACACCAGGACAACCCACAACCAAGTCAGGTTAAACAGTCTGAGTGCCCAGCAGGAGAGCAGCCTGAAGTCTGAAGTGACCTCAAGATGTATTATTAACTTTGGCTGAGGTCCATCCAAAGTTTCAGTCTTTTAGATATTTCAGAATACTGTGAGAATTTAGAATACTGCATCATCACACATAGACATAAGCAAAAATAAAGTCTCCGATTACTCAAATGTCAACAAGATGTAAAGAGATTCTCTGGGAGGAATTGGTTTGCAAAACCATTGAGGTGAGCAGCTTCCCAAATCTCTCCAAGGTCAGTGGAGCAGGTGGTATAGCTCCACTCAAAATCTGAAGGCCAGGGATGCAGGACAGCGAATAGTGCACATCGCGTAGTCTGAAGGGCTGATGACCAGGAAAAAGAAACCAGCAATAGGAGATGTCTGTTCATGCCTAAGCAGAGAACATCATCTTTTTGTTCTTTGCAGGTCCTGATGGGTCAGATGGTGCCAAGCTGCACCCGTGAGACAGAGCCCAGACTCTTTATTCCATATGCACATTCAAGGGCTTCTTCCTCCAGATGGCTGTGCACGGAGACACCTACATATGTTCTACTGGCTACCCGGACACCTTGAACCCGGTAAAACTGATGCATAGAATGAATTATCACAGGATGGTTTGCCCAGCCTTTGTTGCTGCCTTCTGAGGCTAAATCTGTTCCTGGAGTGCCTCCAGATAAATCTGCCTTATTCAGACTTAAGAATAGGGCTGTATAGGGATTCCCAGGCTCCTTAGAAAGATTTCAAGGCCTAAGACATGGCAAGTGAGCCTCTCTGTCAGAATCCAGGATCTTCTTTTGTTGGTAGACCCTGGCCACAGTTTCTGAGTGCTTTCCTGCCACAGTGGATTTCATCTGAGGCTTTTCAGACTCAATTCTTAGAAAAGTGCCATTATGAGGGACTCTAATGGCCCATGGGCAATCTCTACTTCTAGGCCTCTGTCCTTTCAGCCTTTTGGAAGTTACTAAAATCCACCATTGACTGCCTTAGCCAACCCCTTCCCCCAGCTTCACTGCTATAACAAAATACCTGTGTCTGGGCTTTTTATTTTATTTTATTTTATTATTTTTTTAAATGAACAACATGTGTTTATAATTTATGTGTCAGGTCCAAAGAAAACTCTATTTCCCCACACTCTGGTGTTTAGACAAAAGCTAGCATTTCAGAGGAACATGTGAGGCCCTCAGCACTGGCAGAGGGGACAAATGGCTACCTGTGGTGTCTACTAGCACACCAAAGTGCACACTGGCCTCCAGACTCCCTCAGCATCACAAGTATCTATTACACATTTCAGAGCCCATACTGGGAGCCTGGCTCTTCTCAGCTCTTCCTCTACCTAAACTCCTTCAGCTCATACTATACCCTGGAATGGTCATGTTTATACACTATGTTTAATGACTCACTGCTGCAGAGCTGAGGAGCCCAGGGCTGAGGCGCCCAGCATCTGACAAGAGCCTTCTTTCAACATCACTAGTGGAGAGTGAGAGGGTGGAAGATGTGGGGGTGAGTTCTCCATTTGTGAATCCATTGCTGTGTTAACAACATTACTATACCGGTGAAAACCTAACCGTCACTCACTAAGCCCTGTCTCCCAGACACTTGTGCATGGTCATAGATCATTGTCCAAGCATTGACCAGATACATGTCTGCCTACGCTCAGGAGGTGTTCTTAGAGGCCCTGCTGCATGATGGAGTCATCACATGACTCAACTGAATTATTAAGGATACAATATCTGAAGTGCCCCTATCACAGCAATTATATCTCGGCTATGAGCTTGATCTGTGCACATGTTCATGATAAGATCACATCCGAAATAAAATACATATACACACATATATGCACGCGCACACACTCAGAGACACACAGACACACACACACACACCAGGCGCAAGCAGTTCTCATATTCACAATGCCCTGTTGAATCTGTGTTTAAATCTAATGTGGCCAGTTATAAAACCACCATAAAGGATCATGGTACCACATGAAAAAAAATCCTTGTATATGAAATTGGTGCTTCCTTTCATAGGGGCAGGAAATGCTGGAAACCCTATGAAAATGTGTCCAGAGTTATAAAGACTCAGCAGAGAGGCAAGCTGGAGTCATGACCCCCTTGGCCCATGAGACATCTCTGACTTGGCTAACTCAAGTTTCCCTTGGGATTAGGTATCCTGGTTCCAACATCACATAGGTTGTCACATGCTGAATACCCATGTTTTCAGTAAATTCTAAATCACCTGGCACCTACCTACACTGCAATAATTACTCCATATCTGGGAATAAAATGTTGTCATATTTGCATTGTAAAAAGGTGGAAGCACAAAGAGGTCTATCCCAGCCTCCTCTCTAGCTATGAACGTGCAGTGTGCCAGAGAGCATAGCCTTTCTTCATGGATGGAGAGAAGACAGGGAGTAGGATGGAGACTCGATGCTTTTCCTTTCTGGTCATGTCAGCTTAGCCAAAGGGAGCCTGCTGCCTGGCTCGTAAGAAGTGGTAAGTGATTCTTTGGTATCTGTGGGAGGAGTGGCCCCAGGAATTCCGTTGGTATTCAAATCTGTAGATGCTCCAGTCTTTTGTGTAAATATGTGTAGTATTGCATATATACTAGAACCTTCACTTTTATCTTTTAAATCATCTCTAGATTCCTTATATTAAGCACAATGGACAGGTGACATAGACAGCTATATATATATATATATATATATATATATATATATATATATACATATATATGAAAAGTCTGTACATGTTTGCTATCACTGCATACTAATGCCCTACACGCCCCTTTGAGCCCGTGTTTGATTGAGTCTGTGAATGTGGACCACAGAGAGCTGATTCTGTCTTCATTCCTTTGCTGTGCCCTTCTCATGACTTTATTTTCTTTTACCCACCTTCAGGTATTCCCTGTGGAAACCCTAGAATCCAGCTGAGCTGTGTACTTTACATATGCTTTTCTCTCCCCAGGAGACACTGAAGACCTTTCTTGCCTGGTTCTCTGATGAAACACACAAAGACGTAACTCAGTAAGTGCAGTCAGGAGTCTCCCTGGCTGCTTCACAACTCCTGCACATTTATGCTTCCAAGGATGTCCTGTTTCCGTATGAAGCACCCCCACTTCTGCTGTTTGTGTATGTGCAATGTCAAAGGACGCGTTAAAGACCGAGAGTTGGGGTAGGAGTGTGGCCCTCTCTCCAAACCCAAAGGCAATATATACCTAATACATATCTGCCTCTTGTCCCCAGTCCTGTATCTCTGGTTTTTCTAACATAGGAGGAACATTGTTCAGGTGGCTGGGTCAGCTGCTTTATTCATAAAGTTCAGGAAGACAGCAAGGCTCATTTCTAGATGCATCATCACTGTTATCTCCAGTGATTTTGGAATCAAATTCTAGAAACTTTTGCTTTTTATGTGTAACACCAGTTTGACTTTGTCTATACCTACAGAGACAATTCACCCGGGCGTCAACAGAGTCCTCCGTAGAGGGCATCACACCAGTACCAGAGATGATGGAGATGTCTTATTCCTGCATCTTCACACATACATATCTTAGTTCTCAGACAAGTTTTGGAAACATCTCCTGGGAAGAAAACCCTGCTTGTGTGAAGCCCTTTCTCAGAGGAGGTATTCAGTACACTTTTGGTGGTCTGTTGATTGGCTTTTCATTGGTTGTTCTTTGGTGTGTATTTTTCTTTCCCCTTAGAGCTAAATAAGGTAAATCTGCAACCTAACTACAATAAAAAGGATTTTCATAGGCAGAATTCGGAGTTGTATAGACCTCTAGTTCATGTCCTGACCTTCAGGTATATTTTCACTCTAGCCAAACAACAACAAGAGCAAGAACAACATTTACTAGCAAAATCTGAGGTTACCTATTTGCTTCCTGAATATATTTTAGTTTTAACGTCGAATTATTATAAATTGTACAGCCATGTTATAGTCATTTGACTTCTAAATATACTGTCCTAGTGAATTTCCCTACCTATGCAATGCTACAGTTTGAAGCACTCCCATTGCATCATCTGGAATACCTGTGCTCTCATTAAGGCAAAAAAGCTTTTCCAGTAAAGCCCGATTCACGGGTCATGACACATGGCCTTTGTGTGGAACTGTGTTCTGTTTAGGCAGCTCATTTAAACGTTGTCAACTTTGGGAAAGCTAGCTTAACTTCCGTCCTTCAATCAGAAGTCGATCTCTGTGAGGCTCCGCGTCAGTGCTGTCTGTTCCTGAGCTGTCGGAAAGAAGACGTGTTATGGTCTAAAAATAAATATAATAAGTTTCCTTATTCAAAACTGGCAGGACAGATTTTACACAACTGTTCCACCAAACTGATCACATGTCACTGGGTTTGCAGAGTTTTTCCACACATAATAAAATTGTGGAAACTTTTGGGTACAAAAACAAGAGCTAGAATGGAAGATGTTTCCTCTTCTCCCTTCTGTGAAGAGAGATAACATGAGCTCTGTGCTCCGGCCAGAATGGGGGAGAATGTTCACAGTGCTTCTGGGTTCATATGGGATCAAAAACCAGACAAAAGACAATTAGCTTGCAAAGCTTTCCTTGGCAAGTCTCCAGGTGTGTCAAGGAGGACT
This sequence comes from Mus caroli, assembly GCF_978045245.1. Classification (NCBI taxonomy): domain Eukaryota; kingdom Metazoa; phylum Chordata; class Mammalia; order Rodentia; family Muridae; genus Mus; species Mus caroli. The sequence continues at coordinate 94,579,278 of NW_028227262.1, forward strand.
TCTGGCCCTTAGCAGCCAGGCTCCCACTATTATTATTTAAACCAGTGTTTTCTAAAGAGCATTCTAGAAAATTGCCCACTTTTAGGTGTTATTTGAGCAGAAGAATGCAGGGTCGTGGAAAAGTTCAACAATCAGAGACTTAAGAACTCACTGCGTTGTTGATGTCAGGCCCTCTGAATGTGCTGCTGGTCAGTCTCTCTGAGAGTGAGCGATTACAGGATGCAGTTTGGAGCTCTGGGTTCCAGTGACATTGTAAGCAGGCATTCCGAATGTCTCCTCTTTATAAAACACCGAGAAATCTTGGCTCAATGCATAATTTTGTATGCACAGTTTGCAAAAATTATGGAAATCATTTTGGGGGAGGTGAAACAAGAAATAGTACAATAAGTTACGGATGACATTGTACTGAACTAAAAGCTTCTCCAATGACAGAGACCCAGCACTCTGCATGTCAGCAGACACTTGAAGGACATATTTGGGACTGTGACCTGTATTAAACCTGGATCCTCCAATGGCTGCTCTGCCAGGTAAAAGAGATGATTAGAAAAATTCATTCAGAGAAAAAGGAGACAAAAGAAAATGTTTTTATCCCCTTCTATGTTACGGATCCATGGAGATATCTACCGCATGCATAATCAGAGGCCACCTTTATCATCTAAGAAACTGTATGGCAAGGAATTAAATGTCACACTTTTAGATTGTGCAGCTGTAGCAAAAAACCAACAACTACTTCTAGACAGACTAACTCCTGACAAAATCTTTCCAGTACTTGCACATGCAAAACCCATTAAACAACTGGCCGTCGCAGCTTGGCTGGTCCAACGTGGACTCTGTGGGGTGACTTTGCTTGCCATGTTGCTTTCTCAGCTGCTGAGATGAACACTGACTGCTTGCTTGCTCAAATGTCAACAGTAATAACAACTAGCTATTGAGTGGGAGGTCAAATCCCCAATTACAAAGCACTTAAGGAAGCAAACTATCACAAGTTTGCAGACATGACTAACATCAACATTTTCATCCTAATACTTTTAGACATTTAAATTACTGAGTATAAAACACAAATATAAGATTATTAAGTTATGCAAAAAGGAAGGATGTCATATGTGAGGATGTGTGTACATGTGTGTGTGGTGGTAATATACAGATGGTAATAGGACCAATCAGATATTAATGCTCTGTAAACCAAGATGGAAGTGTTTGGAGTTAAAGATAATACAACTTCAGAAATCTATCTGAGAACAGATCTTTCTAATTTGACAGCATCCTGTAGTGTTAATTGCCAGGAAATGTAATTTGTACTTGGCTTAATAGATACAATGTCAATGAAAGCAAGCTTCTTGGCCTCCCTGATTCTTGAACAGGTGAATAGAGTTGTTTTTATCCTCCTGTTTGGGAAGTCTGGGGCCTCTTTTATTCATAATGTGTTAGTGTAGCAGTACCAGATTTTCAAAAAACTGAATTACAGATGACCCATTGTTTTAGTTAGGGTTTTATTGCTGTGAACAGACACCAGGACCATGGCAACTCTTATAAAAGAAAATATGTAACCGGGGCTGGCTTACAGTTTCAGAGGTTTAGTTCATTGTTATCATGATGGGAAGCATGGCAGCATCCAGGCAGAGACGGTGCTGGAGAAATTGCTGAGAGTTCTACATCTTGATCCACAGGCAGCAGAAGGATACTGTGTGCCACGCTGGGTGGAGCTTGAGCATAGGAGACCTCAAAGCCCGCCCACCCCCATAGTGACACACTTTTTCCACAGGCCACACCTACTCTAACAAGGCCATACCTCTTAATAGTGCCACTCCCTATGGGCTAAGCATTCAAACACAGGAGTCTATGGAGGACATATCTATTTAGACCACCATATTCATAAAACTTAATCACCGTTAGCCAGAAATACAAACAGAACCGGTGTCTCTGTGTTTTCATTCAGTAACTATGGCAACCCCAGGTGGATGAAGGAGTGGAAAGAAAGTGGGATGAGGAAGGTGGAGATTCGGAAGGAGATAGTGACTCATGATATTTGGATCAGCCTTGAGTCATGAATCCAGTCAGGTAGAAGGGGGCTGGTCCCATTAGCAGTCTCTTGCCTGACCTTTCTCCTTCATAGATTAGCTGTGTTTGCAATGAACTATTGAATAGTATCAGCCTTGGGGATGCTCTGCTGTGTGACTATGACAGAAAGGCAACAGAGTGGGCCAAAGAAGTGACCAAGCAATGAGGAGGAGGGCAACGCCTGTGCAGGTCTGTACCCACTCCCAGAGGACATTGAGTCTGACCTGGGCAAAAGGAGTGTCCCAAAGCAGATCCACACTTTGTAAGTGGGATGGGCTACTGGGTGTGGTTTCCTGTATCTAAGAACTCTGAAACCATGGAGGGTTCTAATAGCATCACTTACCGGTGCTTTCATGGTCAGGATACAGCTTCAGCATAGCTCCCACAGGGAGTTATGTGCTGGCTGCCTCATCTCTAGTGTGCAGGTATCAAAGAATGGTGTGACCTTTAAGAGGTAGTGGAAGGTAAGTAGGACTATAGCAGAGTGTCTGGGGAAAGAACAAATATTAGTCTCCTAGAGTGAATTATTTCTCATCAGAATGAAGGTTATAAACGAGCAAACTTGACTCGAGACGCTCTGTTTTCTATCCCTCTCTGATGAACTACTGACAGGACACCATCCCTTCCCCCGTCCTTTCTCTCTTCATCCCTCTTGCCTCTCTTTTCCTTCTTCCCTGCTCTCTCTCTCTCTCTCTCTCCCCCTCTCTCCCCTCTCTCTCTTTTACAACTTTACAACTTTCCTCTGTGGTGGGTATCATTTTATTGATTCTACATTCCAGGCATGCCACACTGAAGTACAGAGAGGCTAAACAGCCCCCCAGTCACAGAGGTGAAAACCAGAAGGGAGCCAGGACAGGAACCCAGGTGTTTTAGAGCCAGAGCTTGGCTTCCGTTTACTTTCTTTCTTTCTGTTTTCTGGCCCTGCAGATTGAAATGAGACTTTACACACACACACACACACACACACACACACACACACACACACACACACAGAGAGAGAGAGAGAGAGAGAGAGAGAGAGAGAGAGAGCTCCAGCACATCCCACCACAGCACAACTTATCTTTATTTTAAAAATCATATCTACTTATCACGTTCCAGCAGTCAGCGGAGCAGAGACTCTCATAGGCTTTGGCTTAGCGGCTGTCTTTGCAAACAGCACAGCAAGTAGCTGTCCTGTCTTCCAGCTACCTGCTTAATCCTTTCACTCCTGCTCCCCTTGAGCTTTCCCAAGTCTAGCTCCTGCTTCCCCTTGGCCAGGGGCAAGAGGCCAGGAATGGTCTCCTGGGATTTTCTTGAATTTCCATGGTTAAAAAATAACATTTTATTAATTCATTGAACATTTCATATACTATATTTTAATCATATTCATCCTGCAACACCTCCCAGATCCATCCCTACTACCCCCATATCCATCCAACTTTATTTTCTGTCTTTTATTGTTAAATCCACCAGGACCATGCCTTGGAGCATGGTCCACCTACTCAGGATCACAGCCTTAAAGAAAAACAGCTCTATCTTTCTCTCCCTCTCCCTCCCTCTCCCTCTCTCAAATTATTTATTTTATGTATATGAATACATGGCAACTGTCTTCAAACACACCAGAAGGGGGCATCAGATTCCATTACAGATGGTTGTGAGCCACAACTGGCTGCTAGGAAATAAACTCAGGAGCTCTGGAAGAGCAGTCAGTGCTCTTAACCACTGAGCCATCTCTCCAGCGCCACCCCACATCCACCCCTGACTGTCTCTCTTTAGGCTTCTGTAGAGGATAGTACAGTTCACCTGCTGAGGAGGAGTCCTAGGAATGCAGACTCACATTATAGACAGCACTTTCTGGAATTAGTGGCTATCTTCCCTGCCCTCAGAAAAGAAGTCCATGATGTGAGGGAGGTGCTTTGGGGATATATATATATATATATATATATATATATATATATATATGAATGAAAACCTAGGCACTCTAGCCAAGGATGGAAGTAGATTGGGATGCCAGGTGCTTGCTTACTTTATGGCAAGGGCTGGACCCTAACCATGGAACTAAGTGTTAGCTGTGCTGTGTTTCCTTGCCAGGGTGACAGGTGTGATTGTCTGACCTGAAATGATAGACACAGTACAGATGCTGGTGACACAGCTGGAGCTAAGCTTGGTGGCTTCCATGGCCTGACTGTCTTACTCTCCTTCCTCATGGGAGGTTGGCAAATCAAATAGATACAGTGCTCTAATGTGCAAATCCACATTTTTCAATAAGGAGTTAAACCACACATGTGCTGATCTAGACAAATTGCTAAAGCACGTGTCATAACACGAAGGGATTCGTGTTCAGGACATAGCTTTATCTGGAATACAGAGGCCTTGTATCTCCACCCCCTCATGGGATGGTACCCTTGCAAAAATGGCATGATATTAGAGAGAATGCTTGTTTTAGCTAGGTTTCTGTTTCTGTGTTAAACGCCATGGCCAAAAATGACCTGGGGAGTAAAGAGTTTATTTCATCTTGGAATTCATTATGAAGCAAAGTCAGGGCAGTCACTCAAGCAGGAACGTGGGGACATAGGCTGAGACAGAGACTAGGTAGGAGCATTGTTTTCTGGCTTGCTCCCCACAGCTTACTCAACCTTGAGATGTACATGGTCTAGAAGGATAGATTACTGTGGCACATTGCTGACCTATTTGCTTCGTCTGTTATGGACTTGTGATATAAAAAGACCACCTGAGGTCAGGGCTGCTGTGGGTTGGTGTGTGAGATGTAAAACTTTGGAAGGCAGCCACCATTTGTGGCACACTTATGATCCTTCCTTCTAGCATATATGAAGGCTTGTGAGTTACATATAGGACACATCTTGGACCAGCGAGTAGCTTTCCACAAATGTAATCGTGAATCATCATGAAATGGCTTGGGACTGGAGGCTGTCTGGGGTATAACTTCTGGATCTAGGAGAGAAGACAACAAAACAATACTGTAGTCTCATCTATCTAAGGATTGTTTACTGTAGTCTCATCTATCTACAGTGATCTCCAACCAGAAGAAGTCAATCTTTAACTACCACACATAGAGAACATTCATATTACCATATTCTTGTTCTATTTTATTACTTGTTGATGTGTTAAATACCTCCTAATCCATATGCTCACCGTTATCAAGTCTTATGTATATAGGAAAATCGTGGTGTATAAAGAACATTTAGTTGCAGGCACTCGCAGGCATCTTGGGATGTGTCTGCTGTGAATAAGGAATCGCACTGTGGTGTTGGACAGGGGTCACAGGATTGGAGAGGAGCTTGCAGCAAGCAAATCTGCTCCATCCTAAGTGGCAGAGGCCGAGGAGTCAGCACAGACCTTCTAGGAGGGCTGATTTCAGAGTTGGAGGGCAGGGAGCTAACCAAGGGAGTTTCACGGATCCAGCTGGGAATGTGTGGGAGCGGAGAGAAAGCAGCTCACTTCTGCAGGGTTACCAGACCGAGTAACGAAAAGCACACGATGGCCCTGTTAAATAGGAATTTCAGATAAACAACAGAATCTGTGTGTGCCAAGACATAATTTTAGTGTCAGGATGTCCCATATACTGCACAACTCTATAGATTATTTGTTGCTTTGGAGAGATTCAAGTTTCCCCAGCTATGCTGTACTTTGTCTGGCAAACATATCCGTTCACACTGTGTTTCCAAGGCTGATTATTTGGGGAAGGACTTGAGGTTTATGCTAAAATTGATGAGCCATTGGAAAGCTTTCATCACAGGTGTGTGACACCTCAGACAGCTGTGTCAACTGTGCTGTCAGGAGCCATGAAAAGAGAATTAGTTTCTATTGCCCCGTAGTCAGGACTGAGTTGTCAGGTACCCCACACCCAGTGCCTCAAGGATACACACTTACTACCTCTCCACTTCCATAGGTCCGGGACTGAGAAGCGGCCTTTCTGGGTCCCTTCGGCTCAGGGATTTTTGTGCAGCCATGGAGATGTTGAGTCGTGTCCCCATTCTCTATAGACTCGATTGCTTTGAGGGTGTGGCTCACCCCAAGGCAGGCACGCCTACGGCAGGAGTGGAGTGTTGCTGTGACAGACCTGATCATGTTGGTTTGGAGAGGATTGTGGGAGAACTTTGGAACTTTGGGAGAGAAAATCCATTTAGTGTTCAAAGCTTGGCGAGCTGTTGTTTAGGAGCTTGGAAGAAAATGGTGTAGAGAGAAGTGCAAAGGCCTGGCATGTGACATTCTACATGGAAGTTTGAGAGTTTCTTGATGACTATCACAGCTGAAAAGTCAGTTGTGATTAGTAAGAGACCAGTATCACTGTGGTTAAAAACCTTTGCGTTACTGGGACAATTGATGCGGGTTAGCTGGAGCTAAGAAATTAGTGGTGGTGATAAAGATTGGGATGTAAAGTGAACAAGACAGTATTGGAGGGAGGAGGAGGAGGAGGAGGAGGAGGAGGAGGAGAGAGAGAGAGAGAAGAAGAAGAGGAGGAGGAGGAGGAGGCTGCAGCAGCTTCCCTGAGGTGAAATCTTCTGAGAAGTGTTTCCTGAGAGTCAGCACACAGAAGCTGTGTTCCACAGATGACCAAGATGGTACCTCACATGGGCAGCCTGAACTAGGTACTGTCAGAGCCACCCAGATAGTATTGGTTTTGAAGGCATGTAGGCGTCATGGAGAACAGCTGAGGCTTGGTTCTGTGAGAGGCCTGCTACATCACCTCCTGTCTCCAGATTCCTGACTTGATTGAGCTCCTGTCCTTGCTTTCTTCAGTGATGAACAATGGTGTGGGTGTGGGTGTAAGCCAAGTAAATCCTTTCCTCTTCAAGTTACTTTTGGACATTTTGTCTCATCACAGCAACAGAAACCCTGACTAAAACAGAGTGCTTGGATTTCTGTTCACAGGGAGCTACTGTTACTTTAGGAAGAGCTTCCTCCTTCAAGGGGCATGCTCCAAGAGTGGCTGCAGCCTCCAGAAGGGATCCCAGGAGAAAGCATGTGCATCGGAGGAATTGGGGGCTGTACTGAGTCTTCTCAGTTAAAAATGGAGCGTTTCTACAGTGAAATGAGAAATTGGAGTGCTGGGGATGGAAGGGAGTGAAAATTACTCAGGGGAACAATATCTGTCTGTGTATGTATGTATACATGTATACTATCATCTGTCTGTCTGTCTGTCTGTCTGTCTGTCTGTCTGTCTGTCTGTCTGTCTGTCTATAATCTATCTATGTATCATCTATCTATCATTTATTTCCTCTTCCATTGTCTAATCCTGAAACCATTAGCTTAACATCCACAGGCATTTTTAGCAAGTGTTTTCCAGAGCACACATAGAAAACTAACCTGTAAGACGAGCGCCCTCTGCTGCCACTTGTATGGAATATATTTGTCTGGCAATATTTAGGAAAACACCTTAAATGGCAGTAATAATTTTAAAATCTATGAGAACAAATAGCATGTATATGTATGCCTTTGCAAATATTCCCAAGATTTTTCCGTGTAGGAATCTGTGTTTCTGCACTTGAAGCAAGTCTTTTATATTGGTTTTATTCATTGAGCGGCAGCTACCGTGCAGATATATGTGAGATGAGGAGCTGGAGAGAAAATATCTTGTGTATTGTATGGCTGCATCACCTGCCAATTAAAAAGGCTATGACCTATGGCTTAGGCAGGAAATATAAGGTGGATATCTGGGAGGAGAAAGAATTCTAGAATAGATCCAGGCACGGGGAGGTTGGCCTGGGAAGATGTGAAGAGATGGAGGCGTGGTATCTGAGCGCAGGTAGCCAAGCCTGTGACAGAATGTAGGTTAAAATAAGTGGGATAGTTTAAGTTATATCTAGTCAGAGTAGAGCCTAGCTATATGTTCAAGGTATTTGTAAATGTATTTTGAGTCTGAGTCATTTCTGGGGACGTGGGGCTCGGAGGAAGAACTGGGCCTAACTTCAACAAAAGGCGCTTGTGAATTTAGTGTGTAGTGAGGAGCCACCATATGCACTCTTAATGGAACAAATTCCTTGCTAGGGCCACAAATCCAGAGTTCAGAGGTTGTCACCAAGGTTACTCCACCGAATACCTCAGCATATTGGCGGGAGGAGACGGTTTAAGGAGTTCAGAGCATCCGGGAGAAACATCTGACTACTAAGCATCATGGTTTGCAGTGCTGGTCATTCCTGGGAGATCGAGAGGGGGCTTCATGTGCTTGATGACAGTTCCACTCCAGCCACAACTCACAGCAAGGAGGACACATTCACTGAACATCAAATAGCTCGGTCTCAGCGCCTGACTCCCTCCCACCCTGCAAGTGACCCATCTGGGCACACTAAATACCCACATGAGAGCTGGGCTATAGCTCAGGTGGTACAGCGTTTGCCCAGAATGCACAAAGCTCTGGGTTTGAACCTTGGCATTGCATAAACTGGGCTATGGCGACACAGGCTTGTAATCCCGACACCCAAATGGAGAATCAGAAGTTCAAGGGCATTCTTCTTGACAAAGGGAGTTTGAAGCTAGCGTGAGATATCGAAAATAAAAAGGGCTAAATAGAGACACGAATGATAGCACTGTCCTAGTGTTAGTCTAGAAATTTCTATTTATTTCATGCATTCATCTCTGCTTTCTATACATCTGCAGAATCTGGCTCTATGATGAGGCTTTTGATATTAGCTCTCCCTCTTCTGAAATGTTCTGTTCCTGGGTCACTATTCAACTCAGCACTTAAAAGAATGCTCCTTCCTCGTCTGTCTGTCCATCTGTTCATCTGTCTTTCTCTGTGTGTGTGTGTATGCATGTGTGTGTGCACATGCATGCGTGCGTGCGTGCATGCAGGTGCATGTGGAGGCCAGAGGACAATCTCGGGTATTGTCCTTCAGGCACTATTCAGTTCTTCTTTTCTTTTCTTTTTGTCTTTTTTCTTCCTCCCTCTCTCTCTTCCTTCTTCCCCCCTCTTTCTTTTTGAAGCAGTGTTTCTCATTGGCCTAGAGTTTGCCAATTATGCAGGCTGGCTGGCCAATGAGCATAGAGAGCCACTGCTCCATCTCCCTAGAACTTGGTTACACACGTGTGCATGCCATCACATCTGACTTTTGCATGTGATTTCGGGGAATTGAATTTATGTCATTGTGCTTATTAATAAAAATATGATGGGCCATGAATTTTTAATCATTAAAGCCAGGTAACAGGCACACACATGAATTCACCATTCTATTCTTTATGTATGCCTGTGTTTATGCCTGTGTGTGTGTGTATACATTTACACTTGTGTGTGCTTTCACAATTGTATGCATGTGAAGTCCAGAGTACTAAGGTATCGGCTACTTTCTTCTTCTTCTTCTTCTTCTTCTTCTTCTTCTTCTTCTTCTTCTTCTTCTTCTTCTTCTTCCTTCCTTCCTTCCTTCCTTCCTTCCTTCCTTCCTTCCTTCCTTCCTTCCTTCCTTCCTTCCTTCCTCTCTCCTTCTCCTTCTCCTTCTCCTTCTCCTCCTTCTCCTTCTCCTTCTCTTCTCCTTTTCTCCTTCTCCTTTTCTCCTTTTCTCCTCCTTCTCCTTCTCCTTCTCCTTCTCTTCTTTCTCCTCCTCCTCCTCCTCCTCCTCCTCCTCCTCCTCCTCCTTCTCCTCCTTCTCCTCCTTCTCCTTCTTCTCCTGCTAGCCATCTGCTTTGGGGTCTGCTGTGTGGCTATTGACCTGCTCCCTCCATTCCTAGCTTGCTTCCCGTTGCTGACTTGGCTTCCCAAGCCCAGGGCAGGAGGAAGGGAGAGAGATGACAGAATTACAGTGGTCACCATGGTGACCTTGTACTCTCACACTGATTACAGATGGCTCTTCTCCTGCATGTCCTCATTCTCCCTGTGCTGTGGGTTCAATTCTCTTTTCCCCAAAGATAGGTGGAAGCTCTAGAGCCCAGTATCTTAGAATGTGACATTATTTGGTAACAAGATCTTTGCAGATGTAATTAAGTTAAAAAGGGAAGTCTTCTTGGATTAGGATAGGTCCTATATCCAATGAGTGATATTCCTAAGAACACAGGCATTGGTATGCAGAGGAGATCGCCAGAAGTGGAAGGCCATGTGAAAAGAGAGTCATTTAGTTACAAGTGAGCGGACACCTGGACAGTTTGTGCAGGTGGCAGGCATTTGAAAGAGGTCTGGAAAAATTCCTCATAGGGGCAGGCCCTCCTCACACTCTGATCTGGGCCTCCTAGCTTCCACATCTGTGAAACACATTTCTTGTTTTACATTGCACAGTTTGGAGTCCTTTGTGATAGAGGCCTTAACAAGCAGACACACCCTAGTTCACTTGCCCTCAGTGCTGGTGTTGCTGCTGCTTGCAGACAATGGGTTCCATTCTCGGGTTCCCCCGCTGCAACCAGATCACTGCCCTTGCAGGTAGCTCCTCTTGGCCAGGACTTCAAAGGCTCTGTTCCCCAGATTTATCTTCCATGTGGCTCTTCTAGTCAAAGGAAATCTGTGTCCTCTTCTCCCATGACCACTCCAAGAGCTTAACAGGCTCATTTCAGTGCAGGAGGGCTCCCCGACTCATCCACAAAGGAATTATTTTCCTGGGTTTTGGTTTTTTTTCACTCCAAGCTCCTGGTTGTAAGTTAAGTTAGCTTGTATTAGCTCTGACCTCTCACTGATTAGAGAGCAAGCCATTCTGATTAGAGGTCAAGGCCATTCTGGTGCTCAGCAGTGGATAAGAGGCATGCTCCTGTCTCCGGAAGTTTCTTCCAGTGATGTTTTAGAACTCTTCTCCCTACCCTGGCCTTTTACATCCTTAATATGTTTGTGAGTCTAAGAGCCTAGGAAGGGGTGCGGACCACTGGGCAGTTCCCCCAGTTAGTCCTTCCGAATAGCTGGCTTGTAGCCCATAAAGTCCTTCCTGCGTTGAAGGTGTTCTTTTCTTCAGTGAGCATCACCACACTGTACATTGTAAAATCACTTTGTTTTACTGAACCATGTGTCCCTGGAGGTCCTTCTGGGACCCTGCACTCCTCCAGTTGAAGGCTTCATTGAACTCCCTGGGAGAGTTTTTTCCACCTTTATTTTATTAGCAATACTCTGATTCTTCTAATATTTAGTGTGTGTGTGTGTGTGTGTGTGTGTGTGTGTGTGTGTGTTGCAAGCAATACGAAACTGACATCTCTATTTGTATGTGCAGTTGTTTCTCTGCATTAGAAAAAGACTGAATTGCCTAGTTATAAGCCACTGGCCTAAACGTTTTAATTCATTCTGCCCATTGCTCTGTGACTGGCTTGGCCCCTTGAGCCTCCCTTTGCAGTGGGGTTAGGCAGTTCTTGGAGTTTGCCTCTGTCCCTTCAGGCATTCTGTTACTCAGAGCTTTCTGTGCATTTTGAGCTGGCAGCCAATTCTCCCGCCCCTGCCTCCCTCTCACTGTAGTAGTGCAGGGAACACAAGCTTCAGCCCCTGCATCTGGATTTTTACATGGATTCTCATCAGGCTTGCAAGACCATCCTTTTGCCTCCTAAGTCTTTCCCCTGTTGCTCCTTCAACTTACTGTATGTTCTGTACGGCAGAAATCAGGAAGCTGAAAGCACAAGCGAGCAGATCCCTCTATTTTCGTGTCTTACCTAGCCTGTTATGCTGTGAGTGCCCATTAAATCCCACAAACAGGATGTAGGCATTGGAAACTAGATGGTGGAAACTGGGCAGGGGCATCTTTTAGTTGCCTTTTTATGGACCCAGATCAGGCATAGGCATAAGTGGAGTTTGTTTCCTTCCCACCCTGGAAGTGGTCCAGTGTTCATTCTCCAGACCTGTGAGTGGCATGCAGGCATGCAGGAGCCATGGACTCGCAGCCCACTGACTCCTGTTTGGTCCTGCACCTCAGTTGGGAGGCTTTTATTTTTCCCCTTACACTCAGGACTTCCAGGATAAGCGCCTTCATCTCTTGGTTTTGTACCTTTTAGGTTGGAATAGGTGTGGCAGGGTTCCAGACCGCTCAGTTCTACAGCATTCTGGGGTCATTCGTGGGAGTCTACCAGATGGCCTCAGCCAGTTTCTCGGTACTAAGTCCCCTTCCACATCACATACAGCCCCCAGGTGTGCTTTGTTTTCTCCTTCTGTATTGGCTTGGCAGATGCAGGCTTGCCACGCTGCTTCCCATTCTCAGTGAGAGACAGGAGCCCTGTTTAACCTTAGTTGCTGGTCTCAGCTTCCCTGTGCGTAGATCAGGTTGGTAAAGTTTTGGTATTCAGCACAAGAGATTTTTAATACACACACACACACATCTGCACCCACAATGTAACAGGTAGTAAGGCATGAAAATAGAGGGATTTGTTTGCTTGTTTTTTTAACTTCCTCAACTTCCTGATTTCTGCTGTATATATAGTATACATATAACACACACACACACGCACACATGCACACACACATACACACACACACACACGCACATGCACACGCACATGCACACGCACATGCACACACACATACACACACATACACATACATACACACACATGCACACACACACACACACACACATACACACACACACACACACACACACACATACACACACACACTAGAACTGACAATTGGAAGAGGGAAATCCTATGTTGAAAGAGATCTCAGACTAAGAGGTCTATATCCTGCTTCTGGCCACGGCTCTACCCTGTTCTAGTCAAATGACCTTCAGTAAACTCGTCCCTTTCTTGGGACTGAGTTTCTTTCTCTTTGAAATAATGAATTCCAGCTGTCTCCCAAAGCTGATTTTTAGCTCAAAGACTCTGTTCCTACAAAGTCATTGTGTGTGATATTCATCAGAGGGCTTGGTGCTATACAACCTCACCCATCGAGGCAGCAGCATCCTTGCAAATGGCATGCTCGCCCACCTGCTCGCCAGCCTGCTCGCCATAGTAGCACTAAGTTGCTTGCTCTGTCTGCTTGCTGTTCTGTTTTCTATTAATAGTAAATTGATGTAAAATTGCCGTTCCTGAGACTTGGAGATGTTGCCATTGGAAACAGGCTCAATTCATCCACATAACCATTTAAAAAAAAAAAAAAGCAAGGTAAATGTCATCGTGGAAATGGCAGTTTGTTTTCACAGACTATAGACACCACCCTTTGAATTTGAAGGCTTGCTTCCAAGGTGTATGTTCCCCCCATTGCCAAGGCTTGGGGCAGCAAGGGCTAGCCATGTCTTTGACTCTTGGTGTCTGACACCACATGGAGAAGTCTAAAATGCACACTGGTCTTCACTGCTTGCACTTGTGTTACAACGGAATACAAAAGAATCTGTGATTAACATCAAGTAAAAGAAGTCAACTCTTTCTTCTTTTTGTTGAGGCCCAGTGAGATTGTATTACTTTCCTGTAAGCCGTTTTCTTTGCTTTCAAAAGTATTTGTTATTCTTGGCACATGCTTTCTTACTTACTTACGTACTTACTTAGAAACAAGGCCTTGCTGGCTTTGAATTCCCAGAATCCTCCTGCCTCAGCCTTCTTAGAACTGAGATTATGTGTGCCATCATATTCAGCTTGCCTGCTTGCTTTCCCTCCCTCCCTCCCTCCATTTCTCCCTCCCTCCATTTCTCCCTCCCTCCATTTCTCCCTCCCTCCATTTCTCCCTCCCTTCCTCCCTCCCTCCCTCCTCCTTCTTTCCTTTCTTTCTTCCAGTGTTATTGAGATGTATGGTTCATACAATAAGATCCATCTATGTGAGGATCACTGACTGGTAAAGTTTGATGATCATATGCAGACATTTAACCTCTATCACTGTCAAGTTGTATGTAGAAGTCCGCCATTCTTCTGAAGGGTTTGATCATTCCCCAGGTGTCCTCCACACTGCTCCCTCACTCCAGATAGCCACCAGCCGGCTTCCAATCAATGCCATGTTACCATTAGTAAAATTTCACTAGATGAAATCACTTTCATTCATACAGTCTGTGTTTTACCTTTCATCTCTATTGAGGATTTTGATATTCACCTATATGGCTATATACATTATTTTACCCATTTTCCTATGCAATATCCCATAAAATGAATATGCTACAATTTGTTTCCATTAACCAGTTCATTGGAATTCAGAAAGTTTTAACTTTTGGGTGCTTTTAGGTGATGCTATGTTTACAAAGTGGTCACACCACCAGTGCTGTTTAAGTGAGAGTTTCATGTTCTAATGTTCCTGATGACATTTGATAACATCTTTAAATTCTGTGCCTGCCTTGGCTGGACCAGCACCAGTGTAAAAGTCATATCTGGAACAGTCCCATATGTCATAGAGAAACCGTTCTGGTCAGGGGTAACCAGAGTAACAGATTCGGATGCAAAGCTTCCTCTATATTAAGGAAATTATACAACTTTGAGTCTGTGTCTGTTAATGGATTTTGTTTTAATGCTAACATTGGGCCTTTAAAAAATACAAGGAACATTTTAGGCTCTTTCCCCATAAGATAATGTAAAACAACAACAACAACGGACTCCAAATCTAACATAACTTTTATTATTCATCAGTGAATTCAAGCCTCACTCTGACATGTCTGCATCTAAGGAGCCAATGACAGGTCAAGGTCCAGACATTATCAAAGTCCATCTTATCTAACCATTGAGTTTCATAGCGGTTACTACAGAACAGAAATGACTTGGTCAGTGATACCAGCAAAGCCCATTCCAGCATGAATGGTGGCTCTCGAGAGCTAGAAACCTGAAGCTCACTGCACAGCCTGCAGGCAGCTCAACCAACTAGAAAGTGTCTCCTCTAGGCAAGTCAGTTGGTTTGACTGATCCTGAGCTCATCCTGCCTCTGCTTTGTCCAAGTAGCTTGGCTGGTCTGAGTGTCTCCCAGTAATCTTTGTATCTTATATATGCTTTGGGGCTGGGGGCGGGGTGTGTGTGTCACCTAATGAATGTGGTCAGTTTTAGGGATTTCCTGAAGCTCTTGAATTGTTCACCTTCTGAACTTAACAGGTGGAATGTTTCAGCTCCACTTAGAACATATTGTGTCTTAACGAGCTTTCCTCTAAGATGAAGGTTTTCTCAAGAAGGAAATTGCCACACGACACCACAAACACCATTTTGCTGGGATACAGTTGCCTCTGATGGATGGGCACATAACTAGGTTTGGAAAGAGAAACAGTAATGTATATGCAAGCTGGAGATGGATGGGGGCACAGAAATAGACTGCAGTGCAGTTAGCATCCACGGATGACTCAAACTGCACACACAGTTTAAATGAAGTCTGTAAAATCTGCTCTCAGCAACCCCGGGGAGACGGGGAGGGACGAGGGGCGCTCAGCGGCTCATCTGTGACTGGAAAACGTGTCACACTGGAATATTTAGAAGCATTTCAAAGCTTATCTCCAATCGCTGGCTGAGGGGGTGAGAGCTGAGTGGAGATTCTTTCCCAAGAAGTGCGGAGGAGATTCCTCTAAAAGATGAATTCACAGAGGAGTCTTGTCGGTTGGCCTGGTGCTACTCATCCAAAGGCTAAATTCTGAACCCCAAGATCTGAATGCCATCCAGACGAGTGAATTCTCATGGACTCTGGCCTTTGTTGTATCTACCTTGCTCCCCACTTTAATTCCTGATTGGTCAATAAATCGCTGGAGCTTATGACTGGGCAGAAGGATGGGAAGGCAGGCCTTAGAATAGTGTGTGTGTGGAGGGGTGGGTCTCGGGAGAGACAAGAAGGAGAAGGAGAGAGAAGAGACAGAGAGTAAGGAGGTTGCTGTTAGACTTGATGGAACAGGAACATGTGACCAAGAGAAGCCACCCTGAGGACAGGCTGACGGAGCAAAAGCTGTCCAGGAGAGATCAGTGACTGGCATTGAGTGGATTTTAACCAGTGGAGGGAACTGCCCAGCTCAGAGCCTGCTCAGCTCAATGCCAGCAGCTTTTAAATAAATTACAATGTTTCTGTCATCTACAAGAAACAAGAAGTGGGGTAGAAATGCCTCTAGACATCCAGGAGTCAGAGGGGGCATACGAACCCCCCAGAAATATAAATACTCCAATAGAGGGGCAATTGCTTCCTCCTCAGAGCGA
The DNA here is from genome assembly GCF_978045245.1 of Mus caroli. Lineage (NCBI taxonomy): Eukaryota > Metazoa > Chordata > Mammalia > Rodentia > Muridae > Mus > Mus caroli. The sequence goes on from NW_028227262.1 coordinate 94,595,298, forward strand.
TAGAGACTATAATGTGTGGGTCTGCCGAGAACATGCCTTTATGAACTATTTCTGACAATTTACTCCGGGATGGACCACAGCTGCTAAAGACGTGAAGAATAAAAGTTCCATTAGAACAGATCACACCCTGTTTTCCCCACAAAAAAAAATTAAGTTTGAAGAACGTTTACACTGAAGAATGAGTTTTGGATAAAGAGTACCATATAAGATAATAAAAAGAAGATAAGAAATAAAGAACACTATAATTTGAAGTTATTAAGTACTTTCCCTTTCCCCCTTTGACATAGTTAGCGCTTACAATGGTTGAAAAAATTAAAATGTGCTAGGTGTAAAATTATTCCAAGTTCATGACCAGTAAAGCAAGGGCCTGCAGGAGCCTGTGGGAGCTTTACATACCTCATAGATGCATGTGGTCAATGCAAGGGGCGCTCTAGAAGACTGATTCAGACGGAATGGATTATTTCATTGTGAAAGGCAGAGAGAGAGAGAGACACACACACACAGAGATACAGAGAGACAGAGAGGGACAGAGATAGAGAGACAGAGAGGCAGAGACAGAGAGAGAGCCTTCTTGTTACTTTGTACACTTTAGAGCTATCTATTCTAGGATCAGTTGCAAATTACAACTGCCCAGGGGTTATACCTAGGTGCCAACTATCTATTCCATGGGAGAAGTTGTATTAACACATCTAAGAGGCCCTGATACGGATGGGGCAAGGACTGTCAAGCATTCCGAGGCTCCAGAGATGTGAGACTTTCATTCAAGCACCTGTGGAAGGACCTATAGCTAGCTCCCAGCTGCCAAGGTCAGCACAGTAACACAGGTTCAAAAGCAGCTCTTGGGGGTCAAAGGTCACTGAGAATTCTAACTTTTGTATCATCTGCTTGTGTCAAGCAGTGAACTGTAAATGACTCCATGTTATTCTTCGAGAGCCGTGTAATGAAGAACAGGCCTGACAGCTGAACTTAGGAGACAGATGGAATGAGTTAGGATCTGAAAAGGTGGAGAACCACTTAGAAAAGAATAGTGTACTTCATCATCGTCCAGATGATGTTAGATTCCAGAAGAACTAAAGGACTTTATTAGGTCACTAAATTTGAAAAATTTAAAAGACTACACCAATGGTTGTAGATTTTGAAAAGTATGGGGGAAGAAGTTTATAATTGATTTTGCTGTGTAGCAGCACAATTCTTCTGTACTTATTTCTTAAAAGCTTCATCAAATAAAAGTATAAACTTGCATGTTTATAAAATTATTTTAGAAGAGAGCTCATAGCCTTTTGATAGGGTATTTTCATAAAATGTAACCACAGCTTCCCTCCTTCAGTTTCGATGACACCAATAACAGTCATAAGTAGGTAAGCCATAAACTTGACACGGGGACGACTGTGTAATTAATACAACTAACAGCCTTCTGGGATCTAAGGAAACCTGAGTGGAAACCAGGTGTTTCTTTTTGTCCATCAAGTGGCAACATTGTTTTTTAAAAGATAATACATAAATATAACAAAATTTTAAAAATCACCTAACCACTCGTTGATAATTTGCTATATTTGTGAAATTTCTTTTCAGTGATTTCTTCTTAATATTTTAATGAACTATTCAGAAAGAAAAAGATTTGTGTGTCACACACTCAACAAAAAATTTGAAATGATCCAAATTCCCAATCTACAATAACCTTATAGAAATTAATATAGAACTATATAAAGCTATCTTAACCATTTTGTATGTTATTATTTTATTTTAAAATGACAATAGCATTAGTATTAGAAAAATGAGAAATATTTAGAGTACAATGAGTTTTTTTGAGGTATAACAGACTTTATATCAAAATGAAAAGTTTTTCTAATTATAAAAATAGATTTGGAAGATGTAGAAATTTAAAAATTTTAAATGATACAGAAAGCCCACAGGAAAAAGGGAACAATGAAGACATCACATCCCTGATACAGAGTTAGGAAAGCAGTGAGCACTCTTTGTAGCCCAGCACACATATCTGCAGGCACACAGTCCGTGCACAAATGTGCACACCATTATTTTCATGAACAAGCACATATCCATATGATGTTTTCTTTCATTCAAAATATTTACAGAAGTCTTTTCCAAGCCTAAATTAGACATCTTTAGCATCTTTTAGTATCTTTATAAAACTATCATTAAAACAATTAAATTAAAATATACTTATACCATTTCTCCCTTCTCTCTCCTCCCTCCAACTCCTACCCCCACCACCCTCTCAAACTCATGACCTCTTTAGCAATTCTTGTGGCTTACATAGGTAAATACATTGGTGTTGCTTGTGTGTATGTGTGTATGTGTGTGTGTGTGTGTGTGTGTGTGTGTGAGTTCAAGGCTGATTGCTTGGTGCTCTTGCAGTGTTCTTCAATGTTCTTTATGTGACCTATCTATGAGTGTGGCTCTGAACACAGCATGTCTACTTTAGGTTATGACCTAACTATGAGTGGCATCTTTCCACACAGCATCAACAAACTCTGCCTGAGCACCTGGGCTCAGATCTGGGACTGTTGCAAGTTATAACTTACAGTGGTTTTACTGTGCATACAAGGCTTTCTGCCCTTGTGGAAACAGTGGTATATTTAATATTTCTATACTTATTCCTTAGCATGTAAATATCAAATAGGTATATCTTTAGTCTGTATGTTAAGCTGTTTGTTTGTTTGTTTTTTTAAATGCAGTAATGTTTATTTTCCACAGTTCTCATACTGTAAACACCTCTGACCCTAAAAATTCCCTAAACTTTAGCTTGCTTTATGTTGGATCACAGCAGTAAGACTCCTGGGAATGAAGTATTGAAATCCACACACTCTAAGGGAATACAATCTGTCAAACTTCTCTGCTATTTGAGTAGCTGGTTTAAAATTCACACACATACAAAACCCATCCAATGAATTTTGACTCAAGAGTAGAATGAGATTTTCAACAATTTTCTGAAATGGCCTTAAAAATACCTATGCATTTTGTATTACATATTTGTGTGAAATGGCATTCTTAACATTTATAATTTATAAAATCAAATTGGTGACTAACTCTGGAAAATGATGAGGATATTTTGTACCCTGCAACACCAAGTATTTCATTGGAATTTAATTATGTAAAATAAATAAATTATGCCCATCTCATTTGTGTCTGTTTTTAATAAATGACAGAATGATATACAGAAAGAATTGCTTAAAGAGTTAAAATGACTTACTAGTAAATGTTTGACTTGTATATCTTTTTATAACCTATATACATGAAGTCACGTAAACATTTCTTTAAGAAGTGAATGTATAGAAAGGATTTGTAACCTGATCTAGCTGCCCATCTTCCTTTATTTCCCAGCATCCTTTGCTTGTCTACAACAGAAAACAGTTACCATAGCGATGTCCATTCATTCTTTCATAGATCTGATAGAGTTTTTATCAATCTGAAGCCCAAATCAATGTTCTTTTACCTACAACTGCTTGTATCTCCACCTGGCAACTCGTTGGAATCGTTGGTGAATATTTAAAAGTGTTTTTCTTCCAGTGTTTTAATCTATGCATGACGTTAGGTTCTAATCTAAAACATGACGTTAGGTTTATGTCAGTTGTAGAGACCGTACGTAGAGCTTCTGTATGTGATTCACTTACTGCAACTAAGGAATTGACTCAAGGCATTTGTTTTCAATGCTTTAAACACTTTTTATTGCTTCTTTGTGAATTTCACATCATGCATCCCAAATCTCACCCATCTCCCACTCCCCTCTTACCTGCCCTCCACCTGGGTAACCTCTCCCCAACTCCGGAACAGCAAATAAAACGTCTCATCATGGAAGCTGTAGTGTGTCACAGTGTGTCCCACAGTATCCTCCTTTCTTTGCTTGCAAATGTTCATTACAATGACTGGATGGTTTGGTAGGAGGCCTCTGGCTTCTGCTACTCTGTCAATACTGGAACTCCTCTCGATATCCTGTTGCTGTGTTTTGTCATGGAGATCCTGTAGTTTTGGATCTTTAGGACCACCCCCTTCGTGTTCATTATGGGGTAGATCTTGGGGTAGACCAATTCAAATCCCTGGATCTGGGTCTGAGAGGTATCTGAGCTGCTCACCACCCAAGGCTGCTGCTGTCCTGCCCTAGGCTGGCTCATGGCAACCCCTACTCCTGTCCTGACCGCAGTCAGGATCAGCTCTTCCCTGCTGCCCTGGAGAGGTGCAGGCCTACTTTCCAAAGTCTTGAAGCTGGTGAGTGAGGGACATGTCCAGTCCTCCCACCCTCAGGACCCTGGAGCCAGCTCTTTCTTAGCTATTGCTACTTCATTCACCAGTCTCATCAGGGTTCTTTGGTTACAGATCTAAACCCAAGTGCCGTATTGTCTTTATTTAATGTGCCTCAGACATCTCCCATCTGAGAAAACCCACCCTTCCCATTGTTCAGGTGCTTGGCACTTGAATTAGTTTGGTAGGTATCCCATCATTCATCTGGGCTGTGGACTTGGGGGAAAATATCTTTGCAGTTCTGGGTCCTTCTTCTTCTTGCTCCTTCTGTTAGTAGCACCTGGTGACAACGGGGCTCATGCTGGTGAGGCCCACTTGGTCAGGGTGTATCCTCAGGTTCCTCTATACACACACATGTCCATATATCATTAAGCCCCACTAGCTCCCAAGCAAAGCTAAGCTTAGTCAAGTGATAAATAAATAAAAAAAGCAAAAACAACAATATGTGAAAAGCACCATGATAACTAAATATTTTGAGTGAGATGCTATGATAATAGCTTTTTTTGGTTTTTGTTTTTGTTTTGTTTGTTTTTTGTTTGTAAAGAAAAGAAGCCCAGTGGATATGGGTCTCTTTCTCTCTCTCTTTTGTACTTTTTCATTTTTATTGGTTATTTTATTTGTTTATTTATTTACATTTCAAATGTTATCCCCCTTCCCAGTTTCCCCTCCGCAACCCCCCTATCCCCTATCCCCGCCCTCTGCCTTATGAAGGTGTTCTGCACCTGCCTACCCACTCCTGATCAGTGCCCTTGCCTTCCCCTACCCTGGATCATCGAGCTTCCACAGGACCAGGGGGTTCCCCTCCCAGTGATGCCTGATAAGGCCATCCTCTGCTACATATGTAGCAGGAGCCATGTGTTTCCCCCACCATGTGTACTCCTTTGTTGATGGCTTAGTCCCTGGGGGCTCTGGGAGGCCTGGTTGGTTGATATTGTTGTTCTTTCTGTGGGGTTACAAACCCCGTCAGCTCCTTCAGTCTTTCCCCTAACTCCTCCATTGGGGTCCTCGTGCTCAGCCTGATGTCTGGCTGTGTGCATCTGCATCTGTATTGGTCAGGCTCTGGCAGAGCCACTCAAAGGACAGCCATACCAGGCTCCTGTCATCAAGCTCTTCTTGGCATCAGCAATAGTGTCTGGGTTTGGTGTCTGCAGATGTGATGGAGTCCCAGGTGGGGCAGTCTCTGGATGGCCTTTCCTTCAGTCTCTGTTCTGCTCTTTGTCCCTGAATTACCTTTTGACAGGAGGAATTCTGGATTAATATTTTTGAGGTGGATATGGTCTCTACAGGTTCTCTCTCCCCTGTTTCAGCTAAAGTCCTCCCTGTTGGGTCCTGAGAACCTCTTGGATCCCTGGCATCTGGGACTTTCTAGGGGCTACCACCAGTTCCCCCTCTCCCATAGCTACACACCTCCTTTCAAATTCCTGACCCTCTGTACTTCTCCCCCCATCTTCTCCCATATCTGAACTGCTCCCCCTTTCCCTCCTAGACCCCTCTCTCCCGAGATTATTTTCTTCCCCTTCCGAGTGGGACTGTAGCATACTCACTTTGGTGTGGTCTTCTTTCTTCTTGAGCTTCATATGGTCTGTGAATTGTATTGTGGAGTTGTATTGTGGGTATCCTGAGCTTCTTCTTGGCTAATATCCAGTGAGTACATACCATGTGTGTTCTTTTTTTTTTTTTTTTTTTTTTTGGTTTTTCGAGACAGGGTTTCTCTGTATAGCCCTGGCTGTCCTGGAACTCACTTTGTAGACCAGGCTGGCCTCGAACTCAGAAATCCACCTGCCTCTGCCTCCCAAGTGCTGGGATTAAAGGCGTGCGCCACCACTGCCCGGCCCATGTGTGTTCTTAAGTGACTGGGTTACCTCACGCAAGATATTTTCTAGTTCCATCCATTTGCCCGATAATGCCTTGTTTTGCCCACTGATTATAGCATTCACCTGGGAATCTGATCTATAGTAATTAGTACTCTAATGTCCAAAAGCTGACATCAGAATTCCTTCTGTATGATTTTCCCCTTCTATTCCATGCACATATTTATTCAACTGTATATCAGTGTATACTCATTGATATTTGGTTTATGCCGTGAGCTATCCTGCAGTGTGGTCCTTATTTATTTTGTTCTTCAAATTGTTGGCATCAGCCATTGGGGGTTCTTTCAGGTTGGCCTCAGTGTCCTTGTGGCCTCTTCCTTTCCTTTCCATTCCCTACTCTTTAAAACAAAGTCCCTCCACTTTTGGACACAATAGCCGCCCAGGCTTCACATTTTGTGTTTTCAGCTACTATGGTCAACCACGGTGTAAAAATAAGAAAGTTAAAATTCTAGAAGTGTTTAATCAGCATTAAATTGCACCCTGTTCTGAGTAGCAGGATGGTATTGCTCCCCCTATCCAGGACAGGACTTATCCCTTGATCCATGCTGTATATGTGACCACCAGGTCATCCAGAAGCCATCTTGATTATTAAATCTCCATTATCACAATATCACAGTGCTTGTGCTCAAGTGATCCCAACTGTGGTCTGATACTATGTCACCACTGTCACAGAGTCTTCATCTTTCAACCTCACTTCATCTCATTGCTCAGTCATTGTGCCTATCCCCCCATCACAAGAGGGATGAGAACAGTGTTCTCTGGGATCAGCATAGATATCTGTCTTCCCTGACAGCAGAGACCTTAGCACAGGAGCTAGGGGATGTGTGTGTGTGTGTGTGTGTGTGTGTGTGTGTGTGTGTGTGTGTGTGTGTGTAAGCTAAAGGACAGTCTTCGATGTCAGTCCTTAGACACTGTTCTCCTGTTTCTGACAAAGGGTCTCTTGTTAGTCTGTCTCTTACACATAGGGCCAGGTGTCTGGCCAATGATCCTCCTGTCTCTGCTTCTCACTGGGATGCCACACTTCTGCCACAGTGCCTTTAAGAGTGCTTGGGGATAAAATCTGGAGATCAAACTCTGGTCCCCAGGACTGCATAGCAAACACTTTTACTAAGCTATTCCCCAGGCCTCAGATAAATATTTTTGGTGGTGGTGGTGGTGGTGGTGGTGGTGGTGGTAGAGGAGGAAAAGGAAAAGGAAAAGGAAAAGGAAAAGGAAAAGGAAAAGGAAAAGGAAAAGGAAGAGGAAGAGGAGGAGGAGGAGGAGGAGGGGTGAGGTCACTTCCTGTAACTTTCCAGGTGCCTTTTCATCTCTGGTCCTGCTCTCTTAACCCAGTTCCCAATGCATCTATTGCAGCTGCAAACGCCAGTTCCCTTGCTAGGTGGAGTGCGTATTTGAACCTTTCTGATGATTGTCTTAGTCACTGTTCTATTGCTATGAAGAGACATTAGGACCAAGGCAACTCAGTTTTAAATGTACTTTCTAAATTCACTTTCATCCCTATCTCAGCCTTCCCTCCTCTCTTTCAACCCGCCCCTTACAAATCCCTCTCCCCCATTATCCTCTCTTCTCCTCAGAGAATGGGAGTCCCCTCTGGGCACCCCTCTGGGACATCTAGTCCCAGCAGTACTAGGCTCACCCTGTCCCAGTGAGGCCCAACCATGCAGTCCAGATAGGGGGAAGGTCTGCCTCTGGGTTACCTCACTCAGGATGATATTCCCAAGTTCCATCCCTTTGCCTTCCAATTCATGATGTCTTTGTTTTTAATTGCTGAACAGCATTCCATTGTTTAGATATAACACATGTTCTGTATTCATTCTTCAGTTGAGGGGCATCTAGGTTGTTTCCAGTTCCTGGCTATAATGAATAATGTATCTATGAACATAGTGGAGCAAGTATCCCTGTGGGATGGTGGAGCATCTTTTGGGTGTATACCCAGGAGTGGTATAGCTGGGTCCAAGGAAACTCTTTTTTTTTTTAATTTATTTTTTTTATTAGGTATTTTCCTCGTTTACATTTTCAATGCTATCCAAGGAAACTCTTATAAAATAAAGCATTTATAGAAGTCCCAGTCAAAATTTTAGGGTCACTTATGTAGACTGTCATATCATCTGTAAGTAAAGGTACATTGATTTTTTTCCTTTCCAATTTGAATCCCTTTGGTTGTCCTATTGCTCTAGCAAGTACTATATTGAATAGGTATGAAGAGAATGGACCTTGTTTTGTTACTAATTTTAGTGGAATTGCTTGAGTTTCTCTCTGTTTAAGTTGATGCTGGCTATAGGCTTGCTGTCAACTGCCTTTATTATATTGAGGTATGTCCCTTGAATTCCTGATCTCTCTAGGACTTTTATCATGTGCCTCACGATCAGGAGTATTTAACCAACATATAGTAGACTCCAGGAGAGTATTCCTCCTCCTCCTCCTCTTCCTCCTCCTCCTACTTCTCCTTCCTCTCCTTTTTCTCTCTTCTTCCTCATCTTTGTCTTCATCTTCCTTGTCTTTCTCTTCATCTTCCTCCTCTTCTTCTTCCTATTCTTTTTTTGTGTGTGCTTTTATTTGGTTACATTTTGGTGGGTTATTTGTTTGTTTGTTTGTTTGAACATAGTTTTATTTTGTTTTCTTGGCTTGTGGGGATGTTTTTGCAGTATTGTTTTTTTGTTTTTTGAGAAAGAACTTAAAGTTGAGTGGGAAGGGTGTGGGGGAAGGTCTGGTAGGACTTGAGAGCAGGAAGAATATGATTAAATATATTTAAATTTAAGAACTGCTTTAAATAATAAGATAAATATAATAAAATAATTTAATTGGTGGCTTGCTTACAGCTTCAGAATGTTAGTTCATGATCATAATGGCAGAAAGAAGATAGGCATGGAGCTGGAGCAATAGCTAAAAACTTTACATCAGGCAGGTGGGAGAGGGAGGGAGAGGGAGGGGGAGGGAGGGGGAGGGAGGGAGAGGGTAAAGGGAGAGGGGAAGGGGAGGGTGAGGGGGAGGGGGAGGGGGAGGGAGAAAGGGAGAGGGAGGGAAGAGGGGGAGAGGGGGAGAGGGGAAGAGGGGGAGGGAGAGAGGGAGAGAGGGAGAAGGAGAGAGGGGGAGAAGGAGAGAGGGAGAGGGAGGGAGAGGGGGAGAGGGAAGGGGAGGAGGGAGAGGGAGGAGGCAGGTGGGAGAGGGAGGGGGAGAGAGGGAGAGGGGGAGAGGGAGGGGGAGAGATAGAGGGAGAGGGAGAGGAGGAGAGGGAGGAGGCAGGTGGGAGAGGGAGGGAGAAGGAGAGGGAGGGAGGGGAGAGAGGGAGAGGGGGAGAGGGGAGAGGGAGAAACACAGCTAGGCCTGGCCTAGGCGTTTGAAACCTCAAAGCCCTGCCCTGGACACAACAAGGCAACCTCTAGTCCTTCCCACACAGTTCCACTAACTGAGAACCAAGTATTCAGACATGAGCCTACAGGAGCCATTCTCATTCAAACTTCCATAACATCAGGGTTTGTTTGTTTGTATGTTTGCTTTTATTGTGCCCACCAACCATCACCATCAATTCAGTTCAAATAGTGGGGTGAGAGGAAGCATAAAGGGGTATGTGTTGCCCTATGGAGACATCCTAAAACGGCTCCATCATAACAGATATTGGTGTAGGAAATACTACTGAGCTGTTGATTGAAAGCTACCCCTGCAAATGCAAGTTTTCATCAGAATTTATAAACAAATTCTGCGGCTACTCTTTGTGAGCCAAGTGATACTAAAGGAACCGTTTTAAAGTAGACAAAAAGCAAACTCTTTGGCAAAGAAGCTCCTGTTTTGTACACTTTTAAGAGATAAGAGCACTTTTTGGAGGGAATTCAGGTTAGGAATGGCATGGCGCTTATGTTGAATCTCCCCACCTACCTACCCCACAGAGCCTGGCACAGAGCAGGTATTTGTTGAACAAGTTAACATCCATGACCCACAGGCATGTTTTAGAGCATCCGTGGAGTGTATGGATCCCTTTTATATGTGTTGGACTGAGATGCAGTCCACGTTGGCTAGTTGCAACAAGAGGTTGGAAAATTGGTGGCCGCACTGGGGAATTTATGTCCAGCCATTCACTGTGCTGAGTCGCACCAGGGTAACTTCTCCACCAAAAATTAGGGGAAGGATTTTTTAAACACAGAGTCACAAACATGACTCTAATTTTTCTTCTAGATAGGGTTTCTCTATGTGTCAACTCTAGCTGTCTTAGAACTCATTTTGTAAAGTAGGCTGACTTCAGACTCTCAGAGATCCGCCTGCCTTTGCTGGGGATAAAGGCGTGTGCTTCCTGGCTCACAAATATGATCTTTAGCTTTTGCTTTGGTGGAGGAAGTGGTCCCTGAACATCACAGTTCAGCCTGGGCACCTTGGCCTCCTACTACACAAGGGAGAAAGAGCTCAGTAGGTCCTCCCTCCATAGGTTCCAACCCAAAGGACCTTTCAACTATAGCTCCCTTTTTCTCCCAAGTGCCCTTCACTTAAAGACACTTTAATGTCTAATTTGCATATAAGATTACTGTAAGGAGCCGTCCTCACATTCGCCATTATAAGATGGCACTGACACCTGTGTTCTAAGTAGTAAACAAACCATCTGCACATGCGCTGGGGTAGTTTCCCACCCCATGTGCTCTGCCTTTCCCGTGATGACAACTCTGGCTGATGGGCTGCAGCCAATCAGGGAGTGACACGTCCGAGGCGGAGGACAGTCCTCCATAAAAGGGAGGGGGCTCCACCATCTCTCTCTCTCTCTCTCTGGCTCCTTTCTCCACTGGCTCCTGATGGGGTAAGCAATAAAGCTTGTACTGCAGAAGATTCCGGTTGCCCTGAGTGTGTTCTTACCAGGGGGAACAAAAGCGGCGGGCAACAAATGGTGCCGAAACCCGGGAGCTACTACATCACGGGGAAGGAGCGGTTAATAAAGTGTTCCCGGAAAACAGACTGTTGAGAAGGATCCGGTGTGGATTCAGAACTCTTCAGCTGGGGAACTGTGGTAATGAAGTGTTCCCACAAAACAGACTGTTGAGAAGGATCCGGCGTGGGTTCAGAACTCTTCAGCTGGGGAACGGATGTGCGTTCGTTACAGCTTTACAAGGTATGTCTGGTCTTGAACTTTCTCTAGTGTTAAAAGCCCTTTTATTTCTTTTCACATGTCAACAAGTGGTTAAGGCAGGGTGGAGAATTCTGGACAAAATTCAAGACAGTCTATCAGAAGTAAAGCGGGGAGAGAGAGCAGGAGCAAAGAGGAAACATGGCGCGCCAAATAAGTATACAGGCCTTTCCACGGGTCTTGAACCCAAGGAAAAGTTAATGTCAGGGAAGAATACCTGGGGAGAGATTAGAAGGAAAGAGGAGAAAAAACAAAGGAAAAAAGAAAAGTTAATGTCAGGGAAAAATACCTGGGGAGAGATTAGAAGGAAAGAGGAGAAAAGAGATGAGTTTAAAGAGTCAGTTCTTAGTAGCTGTAAATCAGGTGAAAAAATTAGCCCTTCTGAGAAAACAGACTTGGAGGAGGGAGCAGCTCGTTATGAGAGAGAAATGCGAGCTTATAGGTCAAGAAAAAAGCCAAAAGCAGCTGGCAAAGGCCAGCTTGCTGCTTGGCCTCAAGGTCATAGTGCACCTCCGCCCTATGCGAGCCCCCTCCCTGCGTAGTGCGTCAGCCCTGTGCAGAGAGGCAGTGCGCGGACTCGTTCATTTCAAGAGAGGCACAAAGGAAGATACAACAGGCATTTTCAGTCTTTGAAGGAGCCGAGGGTGGGCATGTCCACGCTCCAGTAGAGTATTTACAGGTTAAAGAGCTTGCTAAGTTGGTTCGTAAATATGGAGCCAATGCTAATTTCACCTTGGTGCAGTTAGGCAGGCTTGCTGGCGAGGCATTAACTCCTGCCATCTGGCAAATGATTGCAAAAGCCGCTCTCCCCAGTGCGGGCAAATATATGGAATGGAGAGCACTATGGCAAGAGGCTGCACAAACGCAGGCCCGAGCAAATGCTGCCGCTTTGACTCCAGAGCAGAGAGATTGGACCTTTGACCTGTTAACGGGTCAGGGAGCTTATACCGCTGATCAAACAAATTATCACTGGGGAGCTTATGCCCAAATTTCCTCCACGGCTATTAAGGCCTGGAAGGCGCTCTCCCGAACAGGTGAAGCCACTGGACAATTAACAAAGATACAGCGGCTGAACGTCATTGTTCAGAGCCAGATAGGCCCAAAGAGATGGTTAAATGGAAAGATGTTTTAAATAACAAATGGAAAGGCCCGGATCCTATTTTGATAAGATCCAGGGGAGCTGTTTGTGTTTTTCCACAGAATGAAGACAACCCATTTTGGATACCAGAAAGACTCACCCGAAAAATCCAGACTGACCAAGGGAATACTGATGTCCCTCGTCTTGGTGATGTCCAGTGCGATAACAACAAAGGGAAAGCAGCGTTGGGAGATACAGAATTGGACGGCTAAATTTGAACAGACCCTTTGAAAATTGAGACTTGCCCCACGCACTTGGACCTGTCCCTGACCTAAGGACTATCTTTTCAACATTTTCCTTCTTTAAAGAATGGGTGGGGGTGGAATTATTTGGAGCTGTTCTTTGCTGTGGATTAGTGTTGCTTCTCTGATTGGTCTGTAAGCTTAAGGCCCAAATTAGGAGAGACATGGTGGTTATTTCCCAGGCGCTTGCAGCACTAGAACATGGTGCTTCCCCTGATATATGGTTATCTATGCTTAAGCAATAGGTCGCTGGCCACTCAGCTCTTGCACCCCACGAGGCTAGTCTCATTGCACGGGATAGAGTGAGTGTGCTTCAGCAGCCCGAGAGAGTTGCACGGCTAAGCACTGCAGTAGAAGGGCTCTGTGGCATTTATGAGCCTATTCTAGGGAGACATGTCATCTTTCAAGAAGGTTGAGTGTCCAAGTGTCCTTCCCCCAGGAAAAACGACACGGGAGCAGACCAAGACCCCTTCGGGTGATAAGCCTGGGAGGAGGTTTTGTGTAAAGCCCCTATTTTACACACTGGGGATTTGACCTCTATCTCCACTCTCATTATTATGGGTGGCCTATTGCTCTTAAATAAAAGAAAAGGGGGAGATGTAAGGAGCCGTCCTCACATTCGCCATTATAAGATGGCACTGACACCTGTGTTCTAAGTAGTAAACAAACCATCTGCACATGCGCTGGGGTAGTTTCCCACCCCATGTGCTCTGCCTTTCCCGTGATGACAACTCTGGCTGATGGGCTGCAGCCAATCAGGGAGTGACACGTCCGAGGCGGAGGACAGTCCTCCATAAAAGGGAGGGGGCTCCACCATCTCTCTCTCTCTCTCTCTGGCTCCTTTCTCCACTGGCTCCTGATGGGGTAAGCAATAAAGCTTGTACTGCAGAAGATTCTGGTTGCCCTGAGTGTGTTCTTACCAGGGGGAACAAAAGCGGCGGGCAACAGATTACTGTATCTAAGGGTCCTAACGAACTCATGCAATGGTGAACCACTGACATATTTGCAGCCTCTAGTCTTATCTGACCTAGCAGGAATCTAATATTGTATAGCTAGTGAGTCTGGCTTCTTTCACACAGCATGATACACGTGAGACTCCTCTGTGCTGCTATACACTCATCAATAGCTCATTTCTGTGTGTCTTATTCCATGCGAAGAGATAGCACATCAGAAAGAATCTATTGAGCACTGGAGGCACACGGTGGTGCTGTGCGTCTTTGATAGTACGGAAACCCCTCCACAGTCGTTCCATTGTATGTGTGCTGGATGTGCAGGCAGCCTGAAGGCTGCTGGCCTTGGGTAAGGAAGGCTCAGCCTCCTGCATTATTTGGAGGTTGCAGTCTAATCACAGAGTCCTCCTAGCTCTGCCGAGAAGCACTGAAAACAGAACCGTAGTTATATTTAACCTCACTGGCAGCAAACGCCAGGCTAGAACTGGGAATGACTTGCCTTTGAAAATTTGAGATTCAGCAGTTCTTTCAGTGAGCAGCCATTTACTGTTCACAGAGGAGACATGGGTCTGGTAACAGCACTGGACGTGAGAGTCAGTGAGCACTAGGACATTAAAGCACTGAGATCTGACATCTTTATTTATGCAACATTTATAACACTACATCCTAAATTTGTGTCAAATTAAAGACGTACAGAGTCTCCAGTTTATGATGGTTCAGCTTATAATTCTTTTCATCTTACAATGACATGGAAGCAATACCCATTTAGTAGAAATCTCAAATCTCTTGAGATTTGACCTTGTTTGTTTTGAGACAGCAGCTAGCTATTTGACTTGGGTTTGTGAGTGTCCTGCCTCAACCACCCAAGTGTTAGAATTTCAGGTGAATTTTGATGTTTTCCTTGTCTAACAATCTGCAGTTCAGTTCTGTCTAGAGAAGCTGGGCGGTGCCACTGGCTGCACCACCTTTTGACTCAGCTATGATGCTCAGTGGGTTAGACTGGGTCAACCTTCAGTGGGCTCACCAGGATGTATCTGCATCACTGGTTAAGGAACACTGGGATTATCCAAATAGTATTTCCAATGGGCTCATTTTACAGGTGGGGAAACAGTCAGAAATGTCAGGTGGCATCTCCAAGATCCAAGTGGGAAAAAAGGTACCGGTGTCTTCTGTCTCTTTGGCCATGAATAGATCTGCAAGCTACCAGAGACCCCTTCTTTGCTTTCTTCCATTAGCAGAGAAGTAAGTGTTGGGTATATTGTAGCTAGTACGGTTAAACTAAGGAAATGCAGGTTAATTCCCATGATGCTCTGCTGCTGAGTAAATGAGCCCATTATGAACGGACCATGTTTTGCCTTCCTCCCTTATGGGCTTCAAGATGCAGAAGGGGCTCCCTGAAGGAGTGCAATCCCACTGTTAGAGTCATAGGCGAATTCTCAGCTGTCTGGGTCCCTGCAACTCAATACCAGCATCACTGGAAACTGCTGGCCTAGGAAAAAATTTAATGGCCTTGGTTTTTTGTTTGTTTTTGTTTTTGTTTTGTTTCCTGTTTTGTTTTTGTCCTGAAAATGAAAAGCTTAAAGTTGTTAGACAGTCTCAGGTCCTTTCTAGCTTGGATGTGCTAAGTGCTAAGATGTGACTGGGCACCTGTATGAGGTTCAACCATAAGGAAGCTGAAATGGAGAAAGAATCGTTGCTTTCTTTCCTTTCTAGAGCTGACGCAGCCCCTGAGACACAAAAGCTCCTTGTCTCCTGACCCTTTAATAAATGGTTTCCACTTGCCTTCTTTTTAAACCCCTCTTCTTTTGTTTTCTTTGATTCCTGGTCACCTTTGGGATTCTAATAAACACTCTAAGGGTCTGTGCCAACCTTTCCTGTAAGTTAGTGGGGACAGAACTCGGAGAGAAAGTTCAGTGGTTCTGCATGGTTTACTATGAGCTTCATCTGCCCTCGATTTTGACCAAGTAAATAAAAGAGGGGGCTGAGCTCTCATTCCTTACAAGAAAATATAGACAGCAAAGCCCAGACATTTCTCTTTGGTCAGCCTTCCATTGTGTTGCTGTCCTCCCATCAGCAGGACACCGGACACTCCCTCGGAGGTTCTCAGGGTACAGTGAAGATGGAAACCCAAGTCTCACTGCTAGGGGTTTCCTCACTGTCTTCCCAGGGCTTATGCATGCTGTAGCCAAGGAGGGTGTGTCTGCAAGCAGAATAAAGGAAGCCTAACACAGGTTCTCTGCAACTTGGTCCAGTCCTCCCTCTCCCCCTTCCTCCCTTCATCCTTCCCTCTCGCTCTCCCACCCTCACTCCCTAGGGCTCTGCCTCCCTTCTGCCCTCCTTCCCTCTCACCCTAGCTACCAGGGCCAGCCAAGCTGTGAAACCAGAGCCCAGCCCAGCCATGCTGAGCAGAGAGACTCTCAGTCTCCTGGATGCTGGTGGCAATGGCGGTGCAGTGTTCCCAGCTGCTGCAATTTCATGGTCCAGGGCGAGTGAGCGCTGGCCTTGGAACACCTGGGCTTCTCGGGTCTCACTCAGCTGTTTCTGTCCATCCTCCTTCTCAGCAGTGTCTTTACTTCTTTTACTTCCCCACCCACCCTCTTCTCCCTGCCTCTGTTGCTTTTCCCTTCTGTTCTTCCTCCACTGCCTCACCTCACTCCGCCATTCATCCTCTCTCTCTTTCTAGATTCCCTTTTCTTTTGTTCTCTCTTTCCATGCCCTCATTTGGAGTCTCACTAGAATTACTTGGCAGCTTCCCAGTCAGTGTTGACCCACAGACCCAGGGGCCCAAAAGACAACTACATTTTTGATCTTTTGTCTCTGTCTATGTCTCTCTCTCTCTCTGTTTCTCTCGGTGTCTCTGTCTCTCTCGGTGTCTCTCTCGGGGTGTCTTTGTCTCTCTGTCTCTCTGTCTCTCTCTGTGTGTGTCTGTTTCTCCCTCTCTCATACCCTAAAAGCTTCATTAGAAGAAGGGTGGCATTATGTGTCCAGCAGTAAACCAAGACTCATTTCCTCAGGAGTTCAGGGAAAGGAACACAGCTAGTAATCTCTGTTTTTAATATTGTAGAGCAAGGTGACCGTCCTCTTCATTCAAGTAAGGAGCTCCCAACAACTTGAACTTCACCAAATCCACCTACACAAACCATTTCCCATGGCCAGTGGTGACTTTAAGTGGAGTGACGATGTAGGCCTTGTCCTCCATGCCAGTCTAACAAAGGCCCAACCTAGCAAATGCCTCTTACTGCACAACGGGAGAGCAGATGTTTGTAATACAGGCTGGAGTCCTGGCAGGGCTGCTGGGCTGCAGGATGAAAGAGTCACTTCTGATGCTGGACAAGGCGGGTGTCCTCACCTCAGGGGCGTAGAAGACTTTTGCACTCAGTCACAAACTGCAGGTCCCCAGATGCCCAATGGTGACTAGAGAATTTTAGTAAGCATTCGTCACTGCTTGCCACACCCACACACACACCTCTTGGCCCACCAGGTTGGCATTTGTTCCAGAGGCCACAAGACTGTATGAAGGGCCAGTTTTGCTGGCATGGGTTTATGTGAGGCAGATCTGCTGTTTCAGTGTGACGAATTTCAAGGACACATCATCAGAAGCAGTGAATCTTGTTTTGACTAGTCGTTTCATGGTAAACAGTGACATTTGGTTGAATTTATTCATCTCAGAACACACTGGCTCTTCTTGCAGGTGAATATTTCTTCCACTATTGATGAAAAAAAAAAGTTGAAAATGGTTCTTGGGCTCAGAAATATCAACACAGTCCCCTCTTGTAAAAACCAAGATGTGGAGGGGTACTGTCCTTGTTATGTATTGGACTGGAGATTATAGATTCAGTTTATGGGAACAGGGAGCCGGCTATCTATTAAAATGTGTCCAAATGTAAAAATGTGAAGTAATCATCTATTGTTCTGGATACTCTGGTATTTACTCAAATCTTTGAGAGTAGCTGTTATTCGTGCAGAATTCTAACTTCCCAATCAGATAAGCTGCCCGCTGCCCTTGGCTCCCATAATGTGTGCAAGGAGCCTATCTTTGCAGCCAGACGATCTAAGTTCTCAGTTGTAACTCGTCCTTCAGCTCCCACTCTGAGAGATTTATACACATGCTGATTAAATAATACAATAATACAACGAGAACCTGCCTCATAGGGTACCGGACCTGCTGGGCTCTGGGAGATGGGAGAACAAGCGTCTGGCCCCGTGCTGAGGTGGCCTTACTCCAGTTTGCCACTAGGTGGTGTGTGTTCAGTGAGTTCACCGTTCACTAAGCTTCCAGGCATCAGCAATTTACTTTATCTCACTGCTCTCCCAAGTGTGCTGCACTGCCTTCTGTTGAGTGTCCCTGGTAGTAAGTTAAGCCCAGGATTTTGGGATAAGTGATGGAGATTCCCATTGCTCTACTGACACGGCATACATTCTATCTAGACCTGCACAACGAGGAATACAGAAAGAAAGAGCAGTAATGAGGAAGGAGACAGGGAGGGAGGGAGGGAGGGAGGGAGGGAGGGAGAGACAGAGACAGAGACAGAGACAGAGACAGAGACAGAGACAGAGACAGAGACAGAGACAGAGACAGAGACAGAGAGAAGGGCCCAGGGCAGGGGGAGGGACAGAGAGGGCAGAAGAGTGTCCCTGGGAGACAGGAAGAGAGTTCACAGTCCACTAGAAGGGAGAATTTTAATTTGAAGCCAAGAGAGAACCAAACTTTCTCACTCAAACCAGGAACCTTGTGGACAGTGGCACTAGAGACTAGTAGGAGCCATTTGCTTACCCCGTGTAGGCGGAAGACCTGTGAGATCCAGGACAAAGAGCATGCCCAATAACTGTTTTTCCCCATCTAAGATACCCTCACTTCCCCTGCATTGCAGAGCTCAGCTAAGTGAGTGGCTGCTCCCGGGACACTGACAGGTCTGTTGAGCAGGACAGGGTGTTGTGCTGTGCAGATTTTCACTCTAATCATTCAGAGTGAGAAACCACTCATGAAACATGGGAACTCCCTCCATCTCGCTCTCCCTCCCTCCCTATGGCCCTGCCTCCCTTCTGCTTTCCTTCTCTCTACCACCACCACCATCATCATCATCACTGGTGGTGTTGGTACTGTGTGTGTGTGTGTGTGTGTGTACATGCCACAAAACTGAATTAGAGGTTACAGGACAACTATGTGGAATCACTTCTCTTCCACTATTCCATGAGTTCTGAGGCTGGTTTATAAAGGAAACCTCTCACCCACAGAGATCTCCCCCACTCCCAGAATGTAGAAACTTATAAAGCTTGAGGTTAATTCAAGACAGGGTTATGTCTGAAAGGATGCAAACCAGTATTGTAGTTTCCTGTTGGGAGGTGAAAGGAGGGGAGCACCCTGTATTGGACAAGCTCTCCCAAATACCCATGACGCTGCTTCTCAAAACTATGGAGGGAAGAAAGGATGAGCTGGGATATGCTTCTGGGCCTCTGCATCCTGTATCCCATCCACTCTATGATCCACATTGAGGTCCACAGGGAAGAAAGGCTGTTCCCATTTAAGCCATGCACACTCCTGCCTTTTCTATCCACAGAGTTCTTTCCCTAGGGTTGGGGTTGGGGAAGAGAGGAGTGGGGGAGGGGAGCTAGCATCTATGGCATGGGAAACAGAAGACAAAGGTGGAAGCAGAGCAGGGTCTCCACAAGCGTGCCACGTGGAAAACGGCCTTAACTCAGTTCAGAGAATGAAGCAGCAGTCTGCTGGAGGCTGGAGCTTGGAGGCCATGTCCTGGGCCAGTGTGTGAACAGTCAGAGTGCTTCTCTGCTTCACCTAAGCATGGCCGGTGTCACTGCAGCACATGCTCATCTGTCACCGGAGTGCAAAATGTCAACAGCAAATTTAATGTTTCTTATGGCACTGGAGTGCAGTGCAGTGTGGCTTGGTAGCCTTGGGGACATAGCGAATCTCTCCAAGTCTCAGGTCTCTCATCTGTTAGGTGGGGCCCAGTTACGAATGTGGCTCGGAAAGTATGAGTAAGATAATCTAAAAGGGCCTAGTCCAGCGCCTGGCACAGACATGTAGCATAACTGTGAGAGATAGATAGGCTCGGCTTCACCTCTCCCTCAACCTCTGTGAAGTCAGCTTCAGAGACTATATCAGGCCTTCGTCATTTAGTATAGTTCTGCGGCTGTTGTTTGGTTGGTTTACAGGCCAACTTCCTACTGTTTTTGAATTTGTAAAGCAGAGATGAGGAATTTAACAGCACCAAAAAAAAAAAAAAGCCAACTGAAGGAGCTGGTTGCTCTTCCAGAGGGGCCTGCTTCAATTCTCAGCACCCACATGGTGGCTCAGAGCTGTCTGTAACTCCAGTTTCGGGGGGATCCAGTGCCCCCTTTTGACCTCTGTAAGCACTAGGCACCCATGTGGTGCACAGACATACATGCAGGTAAAACATCCATACCCATAAGAAAAAACAAACCAAACAACGACAACAACAAAATCCCTGAAACCCAACAAACCCAAAAACCAAACAACAGAACCCCAACCAAACCAAACCAAACAACAACAACAAAACAAACCCCCAAACCCAATCAAATAAAAAAACCACCCCCCAAACCAAACAACAATAAAACTCGCCTAACTAGTTACGAAACATAAAAAGTGCTGAGCTAACCAGAAGTTAAAATGGTAAAGAGCTGCCAGCTCACAGCAAAGTCCCCAGCAAAGTCCCCAGCGGGGAGACTTGCTTTGTTACTCCCTCTGCAAAGGACCTGGGCTCTACACAAGAGTATGTCCTGAGCTAGGACTCTGGTTTGGTCCACACGCATCATGCATGCAGTAAGTCCTTTCTTACCTGGCAGGGGATATACCCTGAGACTTGGGATGAAGAAACAGTGGGAAGTAAGGAGCGCCCATGTATGAGCTCCCACCCACTAGGCCTCTATAACCTACATCTTATCCACTCTGTGACTGGTTAGTCTATAACTTAGGCACAGTAAGAGGTTAACGACAATAACAAAATAGAATGATCATAGCAATATGTTATAATAAACATTATGTGAATGCTCTCTCAAGAGTTACTTGAAAAAAAAAAAAAAAGCATTGTTCATAGAACAGCTCTCACCCTACAGCCATGATGCTTACAGGTTGACAAAAGGCAGGTCATCTATCTCAAGGATAATCAGGGCCACAGAGACGAAGGAGCTCTAGGAAGTCTGGGACTAAGTCTTTCTGCTTTCTGCAGGCCTGGTTGTTAGGAGACCAGAGCCTGTAGCTTCTATAGCCACCCTCTGAGCATGAGAAGGAAGCCAAGCCAATAGAGATAGCTCCTGGTAGGCCTTTAAAACCACTTCTTCCCCAAAATTTCATGTATGAGACAGAAACCTTTCACATGTTAGTTCATTTTTAATTGGGAGCAAGATATTGCCACCTACGACCCCTCCCAAGTCCCTGTCCCTCCTCCATTGGGGTCTAGATTTAAAGAGACTTTGTAGGATTGATTTGGGCCAATACCAAGCTAGATTGCCACGTGAGTTCCTAATGTGTACAAGTAGCACTAGCTCCAGAATTTTGTGCTAGGACACTTTCCCGAAAGACAAAAGTCCTGCGTTATCCAGAAGGAAGCATTAGAAGGCCAGGGAAGGGGGTTGGAGGTTCGGGTTGAGCAAGAACAGAGATGTATACTGTGTATCTGACCCACACCCAGAATAGCAACCGATAGAATGATTGATCCTGGCTGGGACAAAGAGAGAGCACCCAGGACTGAGGGGAGGATGGATGAGGGGAGGATGGCCCCAGATCTTGGGTGTAGCTAAAGAGCCAGGACTTTGCCTGTAGATACAGAGAAGCATTGTTGCCTTGCATGACCCGACAAGTCACCATTAATGTGACAGGTCACCAGCTGCAGACAATGGCATGGCAGGGAGTCCCTGTTCTAGGCTCCTGCAGTGGTACAGGCTCAATACAGCCCAGGCCTAAGTCAAGCAGAGTGGACAGAATGGAGGTGAGGGCTGGCCAGTGCGGAGACAGATGCACCGATCACAGCGCACTGATCACAGCACACCGATCGCAGCGCGAGATGAAGATGAACCTTGCTCTGCTCGGGCCTTTCCCCTGTACGCAGCAAGGGCCAGCTTTAAAGTAGCATAACCTTGTTAGCAAAAGGAATGGAGTTTCCCCAGCAGGATTTGCTTTGTTTGGCTTTCGGAGGGAGATTATCAGTTTTCTGTTTCTGCTCTCACCACACCCTCTGACTCAGCCCCTGTGCCATAGGCGTGTCCTGCTTCTCAGAGCACCTTGGTAAAATAAATTTCTGTTTCTTTGGCAAACATTTCAATTTAAGTAGTGCATTCGGTTGGTTTTAACTTATACTTTTTTTTTAAATGCTTGCTTTAAACAGAGGCTCACTCTATAGCCCAGGCTGGCCTGGAACTCGCAATGTATCACAGGCTCCATCTGGACTCATAGCAATCGTCCTGCCTTAGTCCAAGTGCTGGAATCACAGCTGTAAGTTACTGTACTGTACATGCTTTTGGTGTCATTGAAAAGAAGCCCTTGGGGACTTTGTTTTTTAAAGCAAAGAGGAATGAGCATTTGTAGATTTGGCTTACAGATGTGATGAAGTGTCAAAGGTTGTTTGAGAAGCATTGTGAGTTAAGTCCTGAGGGCCAGGAGCCCTGCCATCTAGCAGAGCCCTTTCACTTCCTCTCAGACAGACACCTTCTGGGGTCCTGGACACACCCCCTGCCATTGTCCTTGCATTTCTCATTCCCTAAATTCATTCCCTCTTCTGTGATTTTAAACCTTTGTCTTAAGAGCAAACACCAGGGAGTTCTCAAGTGAGTAAGGTGACCTGAAAGGCTTTGCTGTATAGTTAACAATGGGTGCTAAAGATACAGAGCTTATTTTGGTTGGCTTGCTGGTTTTATGGGTCCGAGGCAAGGTTAAACCTTATCCGACCCCTGTTCTTAAAAAGCAAGCCAGTCACCAGTGTTCCTCCAGGTTCCTGCCTCTGCTCCAACTTGAGTCACCACTGTCCTGACTTCCTTCAATGACCGAGACTGGGACGTATAAGCCTAATAAAACCTGTCTCCTCAAGTTGCTTTTGGTCATAATGTATTTAATAGCAACAGAATGCAAAAAAAACAAAAACAAAAGCAAACTAGGACACACAATGTTTTTTATATTATAGGCTGTTCCAACTATTAAAATTCTCTCTTACTTACTGGCAGCCTCAGCCTCACCTTGTACATAAATACAATTTAAGAAGTTAGTTCAGCCAGCCAAAATGCTGGCTTTACATATCAAGCAGTGGGCATCAAGGTCACAGAGGGACAGGCATGCTGGAGAGCTACTTTAACCCACCAACCTAGCAAAAGACAATTGCAATTTGGGCTGTACAGACAGGCTTCCTCTATGGGTCACGTGGAGATGGAACGGTAAGAGCAGAGTGAGGGTGACTCTTAACAAACAAGTGACTTCTGAGTTCATGTCCTGCCATGCTCTCAAGCCACAGGAAGGCCTAGGACATCTGCAAGCAGAGGACAGTCCTCTCCAAAAGGAAACAAGCTGCTGGCTTTGAGTGCCCACAAGACCCTGGTGCCACCTTACTGGATTGCTCCTTAAAACACAGAAAACATCCCAAACACCCTCCAAACTCCGACTGCTGCTGTCAGTGGTGGTGGAAGGAATGGAGCTCGTGCTCCCAGAGCTGAGTTGGGAAACTCAGAACCTCCACAGGCCTGGAATGAAGCCAGGGAACATCTGGCCATGCCCAGGATCTTCAGCCTCCAACCTGGAAAGCCAGAGTCTACCAACTCTGCCATAAAAAAACAAAAACCAAACCAACCAAACAAACAAAAAACCCTTCCTTTGTTGCGCTACGTATTACACTTTATGAAATGAACAGCTAGCATCAGGACAAGGTTAGGTAGCCTGGAATTCACCAGAGCCACACATGGAGTGTGTAAAAGGTAGAGGAAACCCAGCAGTGAACACCATCCAGACATCAAGGGACATGGAACAGAACCCAAGTTAATATTACATCTGACCTAAATAAATCACTTCTCGGAATCCTCAATCGTGAAGGGGGTAGGGGTGCTGAGAAAACACACCCAGTATGAAGAAAGGGGGGTGGTGGTGGTATCTGACAACCTGTGAACCAGTTTGCCTTCAAGAATGATCCACAATCAACTAGAGAGATCCCAAGAAAAACAATCTGATGGTATCCCTATGAAAAAGGTGTAAATGGCATACTAAGGAGCCCAGGAGGGGGGTTAACAAGAAAAGCACTCCTGAGCTGTCCCCGTCTTTCATATTCCAGATATAACAATGGCTAACTGATTGATCCAACTTTCTATAAGAGGTATTTTTGCATGTTAACACTAAGAATAATCTTTCTTCAAAGTGGGATCATAGAAACATTTCACCTAATCTACCTTAATTATGGTGAGAAATGACATTATTTGTCTTTGGAATATCTTAACAGCTCCATTACACACTTCACGACATCGTTCAACTGTTTATGATTTCACACTCGGTCAAGAAGAGCCAGCTTAACGGATTCAGTCGAGTGCTCCTTGCTCGTAAGAGCTGGTGCTTGTTACTGGAAGCGCTCTGCTTCTATCGGAACTGTTGCCATGCGTGTTATTTTTCTCTTTCCACTGTTTGATTTTAATTTGGGGAAAAAGCTTAAGTCTGTTGACCAGCAAAGGGCTTGCAACTGAAAGCACGTTCCATCCAAAGAAACAGAAGAGAGTCATGTTGAGAGCTTAGCTGTGGACATAGGGACAGAGAGTCCCAGGGGCTCAAAGGAAGCCAGCAAAGGGGACAGGATGGAGCTGACCAGGCGTCTGAGTGATGCGGGTGTGCATTTTTATCATGAAGGACTGCATCAACCGCACACCAGCCTGGAAGTACTAACTGCAGCTAAAACGCTGCAGCTGTGCCGTTGCTTCATGGCATATAAATCAAGAGGAAAAGAAATAACCCACCCCAGAACCTAAGAAACACGTCCCCACTCAATGGTCCTATACAAGTGCAACCTCTTGATTCAGCTGGGGCTCTTCTTTCTCTGCTAATCTGTTCCCCAACTAATGGCATGAAATAATAGTTTTCTTATTTTAAACTTTATGGTGCATCAATATGTTCCAGATAACTTCCCATATCAACATGTATATAAAACCTATCTTTCTCTTTCTAAAGATTCCACAATGATCCTTTGTATTAACTTAACATAATTTTCAGTATCTATTGGTAGATTGGCACTTTGATTGTTTCCAGTTTTCTATGTCACAACTGATACTGCAGGTGCTGTCATCCCTTAAAGGTAAAATGTTGATTTCTCATTTATCTAGTCTCTGCAACTTTAATTTTTTCATTATTATTACAGGTGTTGAGGTTTGGTATGTTGCTATGTATTGTAGTGCTAAATATTGGTCCCCAAGGTCTGGTTGCCCCTAGGGGCAAGGAGATCTCACGTATATCACGTGATGTTATGTAACCTTGCTCCTTAATTTAAAACTATTGGTTGAATAAAGATGCCTACAGCCTATAGCTGGGCAGAAGAGAGGTAGGTAGGGCTTTGGTTCCCAGACTTGGGGTCTTTAAGCAGAGATTGTAAGAAGAGGAAGATGAAGAGAAGAGAAGATGCCATGATGTAGGTGAATCATGAGATGAGAACATGGCCACGAGGGCTGGCCAATTGCAGTAAGAGCAGCCCAGGTGGAACATGACACGTTATATTTCCGGGTTATTAACAGGATAGTAGACAAAGTAGAATAGAGGGTTGGCATCTGCCCAGCTCTAATGCTTTTAAAGTTATGATCATAAAGCTTTTGTGTCCTTTATCTGGGAATTGAATGATCCAAGGTTGGGTAGAAACCCCCAATCAATTTTTTACTACAACAGAAGAACCATCAAAAAGTTTTAAACTTAGTGACTTGTTTTGCTTCATTTTTAATTCATTGTTATTCATAAATATTCATGTTTTCATAGCTATAGGACATCCATAACCCCTGTTCTCTGAGCTCCTGGCTCACACATCTGTGAATTTTTCTAATAGGTATAACAGTGATTGGAAATAACCTATGTATTTAATAATTTTCTTAACTTTTGAGTGTTATTTCCAAAAAAAAATGTTTTTAAGGATGGGAACATTCACTCTAGCCGATCTGTTTGACTAGTTCTAAAACACATTTTTTTTAAAAGCCGGAAATAAAATGCAAAAAAAATGTTCATATTTGATAAAGCTATAGATATCTTTCAGTTTCTTCTTCAGTTAATGTTTCTCAAATTCCTGACAAAGCATAACTACGAGAGAGCCACTTTGAAGCTGTGGCCGACCTCTGCACTTACCGGGTTCTCTTCTGCCTGTAGGTGATGGGTCAGAGAGCTGCTCACTGAGGCACTCTCTGCTCACTGAGGCACCCTCTGCTCACTGAGGCACCCTCTGCTCACTGAGGCACCCTCTGCTCACTGAGGCACCCTCTGCTCACTGAGGCACCCTCTGCTCACTGAGGCACCCTCTGCTCACGGTGAGCACACACTGCAGTGGGGCATTGAGGTTGAGGGAGATTGGTTGATGTGCCTTCCAGGGACTTTGTTTTTTGCGGGAGACTTTAGTTATAAGCTGATTTGTTATAGTTTGCTATTTACAAATAAAACAGACTGTTTCTAGAGTAACCCAAGCTTCCTATACTTTCTAGGTTTTTCTATACGAGTACACAGTGCCTTGCTGTTGTTGAAAATATTTAATCTCAATCAGGGGCTTTTACTCCGCCTTTAATTATTTAGTTCCCAGATAAAACACACACACAGCCTTTTCATTTCTAATAAGCCTTTATCAACACGAAAGCTGGGCAGATATCTACCCTCTATGCTATTAGAATATATTTTCCTATCAACAGCTCCAAAGTATAATTTGCCATGCTCCATCTGGGCTGTTCTGAACTTCAATTGGCCAGCCCTCCTGGCCATGCTTTCATGACTCACCTATCCCATGGGGGGTTCTTCTCCCACTACTGGTCTCCTCAGACAACTCAAGCCCAGGAACCCAAGACCCCACCTATCCCTCTTCTGCCCAGCTATTGGCTGTAAGCATCTTTATTCAGTAATCAGGGAAAACTTGGGCGTGGGAGGCAAGACTAGGTAGTATCAGTTAGGTGGTGCAGACTCTCTCGTCCCTGGGAGATCAAACCTGAACAACTGGGTCCTCACTGCAGGTTTCTCCAAGTGCTTCTGGTCCTTTGCTTGGCTACTCTGACTCTACTTAGCCATCCCTTTTGGCCAATTTACCATCACCCTCCAAAATGAAGACCTTTCTGTGGGGCCAGGGAGCAGTGGGGAGCAGGCCCAGAGCAAGAGTAAGGTCAAAGCATTTCCAAATTCTGGAAATGTAGCCCTGAGATCCTCAGGAGTAGGGTGGCAACTCCCCCACCTCCCTCCTTCCGCCCTAGGTCTTCGTGCCTGGCCCAGGTAGCCCTGTTCTCCCCCATTTATTCTCCTCCCTAGATCATGTAGCTGGTAGCTAGGTCATGTCCAGCAGCACCTAGAATTCCCCCTTATGCAAAAAGGCATTCCTAGCACCCTGGCCCTGGAAAGCCCCTCTGGAGAGTCTGTTCTCAGCATGCTCCTGCTCACGGCTGCCTTGCTTCCCCTCTCAGGATCTACTAGTTGGGATCCAGGCCCTATCATGTAGCAAAGAGGCCAAGCCTGAACTGCACTTTCTCTCCAGCCCTTTCCAGAAGCCAGCTTGGTCTACAGAGTGAATTCCAGGACAACCAGGGCTACACAGAGAAGTCCGTCCTATCTTGCAAAAAAACAAAAACAATAGCAAAAGAATTCTGCAGTTACTCCCTTAGTACAAGGAGAAGAAACAGCACACAGTCCTTAGGCCAGTGAGAGCTCTTCCTCCTACCCTCGTGGGCTGCAAGGTCCCTCAGGTCTGTGGAAAAGCTTCCTTCAGTCAATGCTCGCACTGAAATATTCTAACCATAGCTATGGTGCACAGAGGTAAGATTCCAGTCCGGGAGACTGGACTTTAAGCATCACAGTGTCTTAAGATAATGATGCGCTTTCTTCTTGTGGTTTTGTTTTTGTCTTTTTTTTTTCGGGGGGAGGGGGTGCGTTGAGACAGAACACTGTGTACAGAGCGCAGCATAGCCCTGCCTGTCCTGAAACTTGCTTTGTAGACCAAGCTGACCTCTGACTCACGTAGATCCACCTGACTCTGCCTCCCAAGTGCTGGGACTAAAGGCATGCGCTACCACACTTGGCAGTGATGATGTAATTTTTAATTGATGTTTTTACTTTTGAATTACATATTTCTCTTGGCTGGAATTTGAACTTTGGTTTATGATAGTATGTACTGTCATTAGCTGTGGTTAATATTTTTATTATTATCTTGGTATAGCAACTAGAGATGTGTGTCTTGCGAGGAGCTGGATGCCTATGTGGCGGGCCCCTCCCATTTGGCCATACAAATACTCCACTGTTTTTTCGTTCCCTGAATAGGGTGTGAGTAAGAAGGCTGGAAAGGCAGGGGATCTTCCATGGAGTTCAGTGACTTTGAGAATCGATAGATTCACACCAGGGAAGGCCAGCCAAGAGTGCGCTCTGAATTATAAAATCTACTGAGTTCAGAGATTCTGGAAGATTCTAAAGAGGCCTCTACAAGATGCTTCTGGCCAGAGAGTAAAAGCAAAGGCCACAGAGCTTCTACATGACAGCCATGCCAAAGCTACTTCTTGATAGTGGGTGATTCAGGAAGGGACTGAGCCAGCACCCACAGCTGCATAGCCAGTCAAGGCGGCCTGTCCTGTCCTTTGAGAGGGAACTCACGTGATAGGAAATTGGGATCACATAAGACTATCAGACAAAATGGTTTTGTGTAAGTATAACCTGCTATTTTCTGACAACTGTCTGCAGCAAATATCTATCTCAGTCTTTATAGGCAAGACTCATGAGCATGTGTCTGTGGGCACTTGTCTCTCCACATCTTCACATAGAAATAGATGCACACCTTTATGTTCTGATACTTGCCTTTTCCAGGCAGATTTCTCTTCCTATCACAGCCCCTTTTCCACTCTGTATGCTTTAGCAGCAGAGCAGATAAAACTCAAACCAGACCCATGCACACATAATGAGTACACACAGGCACGCACACGTATGTGCACACACACACAGACACAAGTGTGGATGCACAGATGCACATATACATGTGATTAAAAGTAAATAAAAATGTTCATCTTTTATAAAGCTAAGCACCCCCCCCCCAAAAAAAAGTCACTGCCAGATGGGAGCATCAATGTAGCCATAAAAGGGAGCACAGCCCCCATGAAGAACTGAATGAGGGACACAGGGAACCTCATGACCATGGAGCTGCCCATGCCACGCTCAGCTCCTTTGTAGACTCCTTGGTATGGACATTGACCTCCAGTGTTCTGCAGAGAACATGGTAAGGACATTGCTGGGACAGCTGATGGCATGGGAAGTCCTGAGTGACTAGGGTATGGGTGTCCTGAAGTACCCACCACAGGCTGGAACACCTCAACAAGGCTCTACAGAGAACCCACAGCTAGCCTGTATTTTTTTCTATCATTAGCCCAAACGTAGTGTCCTTGAAAAATGTTTATTTTGTTAACATGACCTTAAGTTTCTTTGAGTTTAATGCGTTATCTGTGCTTCCTATAAGTATGGTGATTATTGTTTCTATTTGTGATAAGAACAAACGCAGAACGATTTTTTTTTTTTTTGCTTTTCAACAACACCATGAGATAAATGTAATTATCTTCACTTTGCAGCCAAAGATCACCCAGGAAGAACAAAGTGCCAGGCCCTGTGTGACCCACCCTTCCCCTATGGATTCATGCCAAGTCACACAAAGTGCCATGCTCAGCTCCTGGCCAGGGGACGGGGCTGTGGCTTTGGCTTTTCCAGACTCTGGGATGATAGACGAGGCTTTGGAGGTTCAGATTTCCTGCAACTTTCAAGAATAGGAACCTTTGCATTTTCCCATTTCATGCATGCCAAAGAGGAATGGGGCAGGGGGTTGTCTTTATAAAGAGCTCAAAGGAACACACAGTTCTAAGAATCTGCAAGCTTAAGAAAAAACTGACACTTCACAGAAATGTGCTTGCCCCGAAGACAAAGGTAAATACATATGCAAGCATTTGGAGATGACAGAGTGGCTGTAAGCAGTCTCAGCAGCTGGGGCCCAAACTTCCTTGGTTGTTGGAGGGCTTGCAGGAATCACAGAGGCACAGTCAGTTGACCTCGGTAGTCAGTTCCACACTTTGATTTTCTTACGCTTTGACATTTGGTCACAGCCCTAAGGTCTGTCTGTTCTTGTGACATTTATGCAATCATTCATAGACACGTGTTGAACACTAGAAAAGTGTCATGCATGCATTTACATCCCCGAACCAGTGGAACCCGGGTGTGTTCTGCCTTCTGATTTTCACCATCACGCTACAACCCAGAGCCCTTCTCCTGGCACACTTTTGTGCCTTTTGTTGACAATTTCACCATTTTTAATGGGCCACCAGCATAACACTGAAGGACTGTCTAGTGTTTAGGAAACAAGATGCTCCTGACAGAGGAAATGTGTTTGTGTGCTTCATTCAACTAGTGCTGCAGGCTCTGTTTAAAGATAACAAGTCAGCAATGTATATTAAATAAGATTTCTTCAAAAGGATACTTCATGTGTATTTGATGAGCAGAAAAAAACTTCTGTGAGAGGACAAACAGGGAGACCAACCTCATGTTTCCCCTGGAAGCAATGGTTTGCTACTGACTGACGTGGTGAATACTGATTCTATAAAGTGGAGATTATTGAACATAGATATTATGAGAAGGTAGAGCTCATTATATGCTTATATGTGTAGTGTGTTTGTGCATGCACATATTTGTGACGGTCATATCCTAATTCATTAAAGTCTTGGAAAAGTAAATCTACATTGTTCATTACCATTTGATAATGTATATTTATCATAATTAGGGGTGAAAGGCCTTGGGGTTAACTTGGTGCTTAACCAGCCATATCCCTTCAGTCAGCACTAATTCTGCTGTACCAACATGAGAATGTTCTTGACTACTGTGTAGGAGCGTGGGATGCTGGCTACAACAGCTTGCAAATGTTACTGCAAAACATTTACTTGGTATGGTGCTGCATTCCAAGCAACATTTTCATTCCAGACTTCTGTCCAAGAGTTGCCTATCTAGTTAATAAATGGACATTTGAACGTAATATTTCGTTCAAATATCTTTGGACCATGTATCTTTAAACAACTTAACAACACCTGTAAATGTCAGCTCCTGCTAAGTCAGATCCTCCCCAGACGAACACCACCTCTCCAGGTCCAGTTTTCTCCCTCCTCCCATGTGGGGGAGGAACAGGCTCTTGGCAGTTTCCTTATCTTGCTGTACCAACCACCTGCCAAGGGGGCTTCCCGGCATCTTCAGTTTGCACTGTTTCTCTGGAAGCATGGTTTCAATAGACCTAGAGTCAGGGAGAGATAACAACTAAGCATAGAATTGATGCTTTATTTGGTAAAGTGTTTGCTGGGTGAACTTAGAGACCTGAGCTTTAATCCTTAGCACCCACATAAGAGCCAGGCATGAAGGCAGGTGTTCATAGTAGCTTTGGTTTCAGAGAGAAACCCTGATATATAATAAAAGGCAGGGGGTGATTAAGGAATACATACAATGTTTACCTCTGGCCTCCACCACACATATATAGGTGCTTACAGATACATATTCACACGTATACAATGAGACACTCATAATTTAAAAGAAGAAATTTAAATTAAACTGAAAGGGCAGATTTGTCATTTCTTGTTTAGTCAACCTCACAGTTAATCTCCTATACAAGGCAGTATGTGGAGCCCCACACAGCAGCAGGGTGTTATTTTAAGGCATGAGACTTGTCTTAGTCAGGGTTTCTATTCCTGCACAAAAATCATGGCCAAGAAGCAAGTTGGGGAGGAAAGGGTTTATTCAGCTTACACTTCCATACTGCTATTCATCACCAAAGGAAGTCAGGAACTCAAGCAGGTCAGAGAGCAGGAGCTGATGCAGAAGCTATGGAGGGATGTTCTTTACTGGCTTGCTCAGCCTGCTCTCTTATAGAACCAAGACTACCAGGTCAGAGATGGTCCCACCCACAAGGGGACCTCCCCCCTTGATCACTCATTGAGAAAATGCCCTACAGCTGAATCTCATGGAGGCATTTCCCCAACTGAAGCTCCTTTCTCTGTGATAACTCCAGCCTGTGTCAAGTTGACACAAAACTAGCCAGTACAAGACTAATGAGCTAGCTCCAATATGCAAATACCTCAAGTGGGCCCTAGTGTTCTCATCTGTGAAGGTTGAAGATGCACAGATTTCTCTTTAGCATCCCTGGGTAATGGGCTGATCTTGAGGTCTTCCAAGTCATCTGGTGCTGGAAAGACTTTTCATGTGCCTTAAGCCCTTAAGAGAACACTTAGTTCACACCAGTCCTGAATGTACTTCACACCAGACCCACAGACGTATCCTAAGAACTGGAGGATATATCATTCTTTTTCATGTCACCTTCAGAAGTCAGAGGTATTGGCAACCTATCAACCCATGCACTCAAGAAATGTGGAGTCTTTTTATATCTCCATATATAGCCACACAGTATCCAACACACAGTGTTTGTCCTTTATTCAATTCAAAGTTTGTGTGTGCCCTGGGTTTGTTAACAGTCTGTTACTCAAAGTAGATTAACAATCCAATATACTGTCAAATTATTTTTATTAGAAATATGCTCCTACTCAGGAAAGCAGGTCCCACACCTGGCCTGAACAGCACAAGTAGAGCTGGCCCTGGTGGCATGGTGGCAGGTGAGCTGGCCAAAGGCATGAGAGCAGGAGAGCTAGCTCTACTCCTTGCCAGCTGCAGCACTGGGTGAGCTAGCTGGGGCAGTGCTGGAGAGCTCACCCTGGTGGTGTGGGTGCAGGAGAGCTGGCAGGCTGACCAACTCAGCTCCCACCCAGACGCACATCCAGAGTTTGAGTTGGCCTATCTCAACATCTACCCCATCTATGAACTGCTGGAGCATGTAAAAGGGCTAGTCCTGCAGATCAAAGCTGCAGGCTCTGAAGACACAGGGCAACAACAGGATATCCGAGGGGAGTCCCTGTGACCATCCAGTATTGTTAGTGTAGCAGAAGCCAGAGGCCTTGATTCAGAACAATGATTCATTGTAACAAATATTTGTAAAGATGTGTGGAGAAAAGAGTTTACCGTGGGACAGACTGTGACACACTACAACTTCCACAATGGCTTTTTTATTATTTTTAATTTTCTTTTGGGGAGGTTGCAAGTGGGGAGAGCAGATGTGAAGGGACTGGGAGATGAGTGGGACTGGAGCGCATGCTGTGAAATTCACAAAGAACCAATAAAAAGTTAAACAAAGATGCTACTAATCTTAGACAAGGAGTCAGCACCAGGAAAATGTCTTCCTACGCAACGGAAAGGAAAAGAGTCCACTTATGTTTAACTAACGACATAGGGAACTCTGTGTGGTGACTTGACCAGTGTTGCCTCTGAGTAGCTACTGCTAACCCTTTGTATTGGTTAACTTTTTATTGCTGTGATATAACACCTTAACCAAAAGCAACTGGTGGAAGAAAGACCATCACACAAGGCAAAGAAAGCAGACTTGGAGTGGGGTGAGGCTATGAACTCTCACGGTCCACACTCCCAGAGATGAACTTCCTCCAGCAAGGCTGCACCACCTCCTCAAACAGAACTCTGACATGGCGGGCAAGTCTGTGCATATATCTGACCTGCATTGGACATTTCTCATGCAAACCGCCATACCCACCATCCCCACATGTCGGTCCTGGATGCTTCATTCTTCAACAATCAGTTAACAAGTCGAGTCAAAAAACATTTGTTAAATGTCTTACTATGAGACTATGAAGATTTAAAGTAAATTCTACAATACTTTTTGTGATAGTTGGGTCTTTGGTGGGAGGGAGGAACTTCTCAAGTGAGTAATTGTCTACATGTGGAATTATATACTTCCTTTGTGGGTTAGGTAGACAACTTGGTGGGCAAAGTACTTGGGCTAATATGAGGACCTGAGTTCAAGTCCCCATCTCACACACATAAAAGCCAAGTGTGACAGTGTGCTCCCAGTGTTCCTCAGTCAAGATGGGAGATAGAGACAGCAAAAACCCAGAAACCCATGGGCCAGCTCTCCTGGCATACAAAGCAACAGTGAAAGAGAGACCCTGACTCCAAAGGAGGAAGGTGGGAATAGATGTGCCATCACACACACACACACACACACACACACACACACAAACACACACATACACACACACACACCTTCATCTTGGGCTTCCTTCTAGATAGTCTAAGCCTTTGCAAGGACAACATGAACATTTTGAGTGAACTTTGTTTTAATATAAACAATTTTGGTCATCCAAATTAATAACTGTCCCCATCATCTTTCTTAACTTACTGATTATTAAAATAAGACAATTCTATAAATATATGGCTTAAATAAGCAATGTTTCCTCTGGTGCTTGAGACTTCACAACAGAAATTCTTTAAATCATGCAGAACACAGGGTATGGGAGAGCAGGGTCCCATGCCTATACCCTCAGAGTCAAACTAATAAGAAAAAGACCGCATTACATTCAACAAGTTATGCTTTTCTTATGAAATAGTTGAGTTTTCTATGTAAACATTTTGACAATTTATACTGATCATATTTACTTTAGATAATTGTGAATAAGGAAGGATAGATTCACTGTGAGTCCAAAATCATTGTTCTTTAGATTTATCCAAAGGAAAAAAAAATGAGCATTTCTTTTAAGTTTGGATTCTCCCAAAAGGAATTTGTCTTGTATGTTTCACAATTATTCTAAAGAAAATAAGATTTTGCTAAACCATTTAGCTTTTTTTTCTGGTTTGGAAATCTTAAGATTTTAAATTGAGTCACTTAGCATAACTTGTATTATGTAAGGTTTGATAAAAATTAACTTTCTATCCCAAACCCAATAGAAGTAATAGCCGTTCTTGAAGAAACCTTTGCCATTTACTATTATGTTCAAAGTAGTATAGAATTAGGAAAGATAAGAATCTCTTTTATAAACCCTTTATCAACCAAGGTGGCATTTGTTCTTGTGATTGTTAAGGTGTGGTAGAATGATTCACTTTCCATTGATCTTTGCTATATTGAGGGTACAACAGGGTACAAGAATCACGTCTAGAATTTTTTTTTTTTGCTTCTTTTCAACAACGTCAGATAATATGGAGCAGAAAATGTCACTAGGCAGCCCAAGTATACCACAAATGTGGATGGTAAGGATTGTAGATTCTTGTGTATTTTCAGTTATTTTGATTCATGTCTGTTCAGAAATAACAAACATTGATGAAAAACAGGAAAGCTATTAAGGGATGAAATTACAGTTCACCACTGGTACCTTACATCTCCCTTGACCTGATTTCAATATAGACTATGCACTTATTCTATGATAACATGATGGGTAATGACAGCTTGGCATGGTGGAGGGGAGTTTAACTTGGTTTGCCCTGATGTAAATCAAAGGCTGGTGAGGGTGATGGGGGATCATTGCCTGGATTCTTGGGACTTGGGTTCAGAAAGAGGAGGTCTGAGAGTCAAGAGGAAATGGGGCATTTGGTTTCAATGTGCTCAGCTTTAGGTGCTCACTAGAAATTCAAGTAGACCTGAAAGTCACATGTAAGAAAATCAAGACAGGTGACCTGATGCATATTCCTTATTCTCAACCACGACCCCACCCTGCTCCTCAAATCTGTGGACAGAGGCTTCTCTGAAGATATGGATCTAGAAGATCCACCTTTCCTCCCCTCCCCTGCCCCTGTAGCTGGGAATTGAACCCGTGGTGCAGCACATGCCAGGTAAGAACCCTTATCATTGAGCTGTACCAATCCAGTCAAATATCTCTCCATATTTCACCCTGTTGGACAATGTCAGCATTCCAATTCAGTTATTTCCCTAAATATTTGACCACTGGCAAATCCTTAGTCTCTCATTTTCTGGATCTAAGCTCTGAATCCTTGTGTTTTAGCATATAACCTGAAGTAATGGCAGAAACCAGGAAAGTAGAGAGGGACTGAAGGGTGTAGGGTGGAGGAGCTCTAGCGAGGGGAATAGTAGAAGACAAGTGCTATAAATGGGAAACAGTAAATGGAAGAGAGAGTTTAACTGAGAAGGGGTCTGGGAGAAAGGGAGAGGGAGAGAGAGGGAAGGGAGAGGGAGGAGGAGAGAGAGAGAGAAAGACAAATAAATAACATTCAAGATGTTTGAAAAGACCATGGGAGACATTATTTTATGTCTACATAACATACATATCTAACATAGATAAAATGTGTTTATGCACCCACAGTTTGGGTGAAGCTATATCGCTTGAAGTGATAATGCTCTTCCCAAGAGTCATAGACTATGTAACAAAAACCTCCAATGCCAGACATGGAAAACCTTTCTTTCAGATGTTGAGCAGGGGAATTAGAGAGACTCTCAAAATAGTATAGGCTATTGCCATCGCCCTTGGCTGCCTCTAGGAACTTACTGAAGACACTGCACACTTTAAACACAGGACTTGAAGGAGTCAAGAAGGCAACTAATCTAGAAGCCTGCTGCTCTCTGGGATCTAACTAGCTTTCATCTTATAAGGGTGCAGTGCAAGCTGCTGAGGATGGGGGCAGTTAATAGTCCCACCCAGCTGTAAAGCTATGAATCACAGCAATGACCAGAACAGCAAGGTAGCCCAAAGGATGCAACAAGGGTACTTTTATCTTGGGGATAACCAACAGCTATCTATTTGAACCTAAGGTCCACTCAGTAGGAGGGAATCCTTGCCTGTGACTGTGAACTACCCATGACTGATGACACTGTGGAGAACTTACTGCTGCCACTTTTCTGAGCCAGTGTAACCTCTAACTGCATATAATTATAATTAATTATTATAGCAAACAAAGTCTCTCTCAAAATACATGGCACAATTGATTACGAGGGGCCAGCCCCAGTAGATCTATCTACAACACAAACCTCTGCACATAAGGCTCAGGGAACATCAAGGAAGAGGGGCAATAAAGATCCTAAGAGCCGGCACTGGGAAGTCGGCTGCAAGACTGTGTCTTTCAGATAGGAAAGGGAAGCAGCACCCATGAGGCCATGGGGTAACCTACACAACAGTGGCAGTGGGGAACACCAGATGATGTGGGAATGGTGGAAGTCTCACAAGGCCTACGTCTAGATGAAGAACTATAGGCAATTAATGACGAGACAGACAGAGAGAGAGAGAGAGAGAGAGAGAGAGAGAGAGAGAGAGAGAGAATGAATCAGAGTTCTCCAGGGATGAGCCCTCTGCTAGGTTATCCAATCCCAAGTGGTCAGCTCTAAACAAATACAAATATAGGCAACACTAAATTAACTAACTCAGCAGGCTGTATGTATATATGTATATGGACATACACATTTATGCAACACTAATTAAGAGGAGACTATGGATTTGAGAAAGGGTGGGGATACTGAGGAGGAGTTGGAATGGGGAGATGGAGGTGTAGAAATGATAAAAATGTAGTACTCCTGAAATTCTCAAAAAATTTAAATTAAAAGAAAATTTAAAAGTCAAGAAAAGAAAACCTCTTTTAAAAAGTGGGATAAATTTTAGTTTCTTCCCAGAGGTAAGTTGAAGGTAAGTTCCTATGGATGATGACATCTCAAAATCCAGACACAGGGCACAGAGGATCCAAGCTAGAGCTGACCTGGAAGCCTTGCTTCCCAAGGACTAATTTTTATAGTATTAGAAGGTCCTATGTAACTTCCAAGGGCAGAAAGCAATGAATAGCCTTACACCGCTATGATGCCTATGAACCACCATTACCA
Source organism: Mus caroli (assembly GCF_978045245.1). Classification (NCBI taxonomy): domain Eukaryota; kingdom Metazoa; phylum Chordata; class Mammalia; order Rodentia; family Muridae; genus Mus; species Mus caroli. The sequence continues at coordinate 94,632,733 of NW_028227262.1, forward strand.
GCACAGCAAAATATATCTAAGGCACAATAATGGTGCTCACGTTTTGGTGGTAACCAATGGCCTGATCAACAGGAGGGCAATCATGGCTGGTACTAGATTCCTTCCCAACTTCCTGGGGCTGGTATAGTCATGAATCTTAGAGGAACATCTTATACCCCACCTTTCTAAACAAACATGGTTCCTAACTGCATTCTAAATATTTATCTTTATACTCACAGATACCTTAAGCTCCCACCCTTATCAGTGAAGTGTCTCTTTGCAACAGATAGAGACCACAATAAAAATCTACTACATGTCACAATACAAAGAACATTTGGTTCCCAGGTGCCCAGCCTGGAGAGATACATCTACAATACAAGTCCTATACTTAGACTCAGGGAACATGAAGGAAAAAGTGGAGGGAAGCCAGAAAAGAGGAAAAGTGCTGTAAGATTGTGTCCCCTATAGCAGACTGGGAAGTCTTACCCCTCATACTTCAATAATGTAGCTGCCTAAACAGGACCTGAATAAAGACAACACTAAGAGATACGCTAATATGGATGACGAAAACCTCACAGGATCTCATCCCTAAAGTACAGCTAAAGAATGCTGAGAGTGGAAGAAATAGTCTCTAGGAATGAAAATTACAATCACACAAATGGCACTAAACAGACTAAGCTCATTATTGTGGCAGGATTTTCCCTGTCCAATTAGTTTAAATATTAGTGCAGCAGGAGGCCTGTGACTGGACAGGGAAAAAGGAGGCAGAGCGAGGAGTTGCAGAGATGGAGATGGAGCAGACAGGGAAGGGGAAGGAAGCAAAATGGAGGACGAACAGGATAATTCAGATTCTGCGTGGCTTTAAATAGCCACAGGTAGATATAATATCATACAGAGATAGAATAATTGGGGTAACTTGCCTAATCTAGGTGGGCAGCTTGTACCATTATCAATTGACCCTGAATTTATTGTGTAGGCATCTTGTGTATTGAGACTTTATTGATATATAAATCTGACTGGTTAATTATAAGCTTCTAAAGTTTTGATTTTACCAGGTTACTGGGAATTGTGGTAGCTAACTCTGAAGTGGACGGTCATTGTATTGGGACTGGTGTGGCAACAACCTGCCAAGGGAACTCAGGAGCTCCCGGACAGAGAATCTGCCGAGATGAGAACCTCCGCTGGAGCCATGTGGCCCACCAGTGCCTGGTGTAGCGCGGGAACTTGCCATTCTTTTTTAATATTTCCTGCAACACAGTATATTATTTATATGCTTGCACACATGTGCACACATGAACACACACATGAACATACACACACACACATGCATCCAAACCTTTTGCCTAAGTATCATAAACACAGTTTCACCCAAGAGTTGGGTGAGGATAATTTAATTACAGGAGCACCACTTATAAATGGAAACAAACAAACAAACAAACAAATATAAAGTATTTAAACCTTTTGCGGAGAGAATTGTCCTTGCTACCCACAGGTAGCTCAGCCATCCCTTACACTGTGACTCCCTGACTCTGGCCTTGGCTTCCCACCAGCAAGGTCAGCTCCTTTCCAGCAGCTCCTTTCCAGCTGTGCCTTTCCACAGTGGCTGTTCTTTGTATGAAGCAGTGAATAATTATGCAGACTTCATTGGGAGAATTCAGGGTATGTATGTATGTGTAGATGTATGTATATGATGTATATGTATAAGTATGTATGAAAAGAAGCCATGAGTTTGTGAGGGAGAAGGGACATGGGAGGGGTTGGAAGGAGGAAAGAGAAGGGAGGAAATAATGTGATTATATTTTAAAAAAAAACAGAAAATTGAAAGTAAAGAGAAACTAGGCAAAAGGTTTAGAAACTTTATTTAGGAGGTTATCTGGATAGTAACTAAGAAAATGGAAGCTATTCAACATTGCTAGTCACCAGGAACATGAACGTTGAAACTATACTGTGAAACTTCCTCACGTCCTTAAACATGGTCAATAAGAAAGCAGACCACTAGCCTCAAGTCCTGGCAAAGGACTTGCATATATTAGTGGTGAGACGCAAAATGGGCAGCTGCTTTAGAAAACACACTTGAACAGTCCCTCAAGCAGTCAAGCATATACTTGCTCATATGTTTGCCTTACAGAAAAATAAACTAAAAAGAAATATAAGCACAGTTTCACCCAAGAGCTGGGAGAAGATCCTTTCAACAGCACCGCTTATAAATGGAAAAAAATGAACAAACACAAACAAACAAACAAACAAAACAAACAAAAAGTACCCAGCTGGAAATCCCCAGATATCCTCTACTGGGCAGATAAATCAACAGTGGTGTTTAGCAAACTTAACTAGTCAGCAAACAGGAGTGACATGCAAGATGCAGTAAATGAATCCATGCATTATAGAAGAAGCCAAGGGTCAAAATGGCCAGATCCGTTCATATGAAATTCTGGAAGCCATAACAGCACAGGGAAGAAGCCTCATCCGTTACTAAGCCTAGGGTAGAAAGGAAGACTTGGCTGCCAAGATGCAGTCTTGTACATTTTCCTAACCAAGAGGAAAATGTCTTATATCTTGCTTTTTAGAATCGTTCAAGCTTTCACTCAAGGGTTCTGACTTGAGGGGAGGATGGATTTTTAGGCTTTGTTAAAAGTAGCCACATCCAGGGACTGCCCACTGTCCTCAGAAGCAACCTGTTCTTTCAACATATCTGTTCCAACTTCGTCATCTTCAATTACAACGCTGTATTTGAAGCCTTTAAATTCTGTAACCCACGGGAATCAAAGCCTCCCACCAAGCCATCAGCTCGGATGCCTCCGCTACAATCCTCTACTTTTGTCACGTCTGTCTCATCATCCCAAGGTTTCACATCTTGTAAGATAGAGACTTGGCGACAGTGCGGGCTTTTTGGCGTCCTTGGATTCATACCAAGCAAGGCGCTCTTCTGGAAGTCTCTTCACTTCTTCCCTTTCTCCCTCAGATCCAAAGAGACCAATGTCATCTTCTTTAGCATCTATAACTCCACTTCCTTTTATGTCTTGCACATTGGCAGGGCTACACTTGCCAACGATTTCTTCACTCCTGGCAGGCTAGGTTTGTTGTAATTATATCAAGGGAGGGCACGGCACAAGCTGGTGGGCCAGAGACTGCTTCTAATACTGCCACAGGGCTTGTGATGTTGTCTACTCCTCCTCCGTAGCTCTTGTCAGCTAGTGCGTGAGTACCTGAAGACCAGTGGGGCTTCTCAGGTCTCCAGAACCCATGGTGTTTGCTACATCTGGGAACTGGGCAGCTGCCAGCACTGAGGGAAAAAAGTGAATTTTCTTACACCTTGACTGGGCACCTGGCACTCACAAAAGCTCCACAAACTCACAGATCTGTATACCAAAGAGAGTTGTTTTATCATATGTAAATTTTAAATACTTTTTTTGAACACAATATAAAATAGACTTTTAAAATTCTGAAAAAAATCCTCTTTCTTTTAAAGTGATGAAAATGCCCAGATAGAAATTCAGAGATATTTTCAAAAATTGAGTGAAAATTTGCAAAGAATGATGAAGGCAATGGGCAGAAGACAGTACTTGTAAATTCTGTTCACAGACCTCAAGTCAGTACCCGTGGCCCCGGAACCTTACAGCTCTGTCACATCCAGTGTCCATTATGGGCTGCAGAGACTTTAAAAGTCCTCTAGTCTCAGCACTCAGGAGGCAGAGGCAGGCGGATTTCTGAGTTCGAGGCCAGCCTGGTCTACAAAGTGAGTTCCAGGACAGCCAGGGCTATACAGAGAAACCCTGTCTCGAACCCCTCCCCCGCAAAAAAACCCCAAAGTCCTCTAGTCAAACCCAGAGAGACCACAAAGAATAAAAACAACCACAGCAGTTTTCCCAGCCTTTGGAATTTTTTTGCACGTGTGGGCTACTTGCATTGTTGAGCTCACTTGTGTCGTGGGTGGCAAAGCGAGTGGAGCGATGTGACCGCGGAAGCATTCCAAGTGGGTGCTTGTGGCAGCCTTAGCTTGCTGAGAAGTGGTCCACTTTTCAAAGTTCCCTATAACATAGACGAGGGGAGCTTCCTGGGTGAACTTTGGACTTATCCATCTGCAGGTTAGAGACTAGGAGAGTCTGAAGAGCTAAAATAAACGAACTTGTTCAGTGTAGCCGAACGCCTAAATGGAGGAAGGTCAGAACTGTGCACAGAGGGGCCAGAGAGAGAATAACAGAAGCAAAGGAAAGGGCAAAATATCAGGGTGGATGCCATCGGATCCTTGCCTTATTTCTCTCTCCCCTCTGGTTAATTTCTTCCTTCCCTCTTTCTTCCGTCCTTCTCCCTGAATTATCACTCTCCTCCCACCTCCAGCTTCTATTCCCCCTTTCTCTTGGACTCTTCAGAACCCCCTCTTTTTTCTTCTCATGACTCATCAACAGATAAAAAGTACATGTTTAAAGTGATAGAGAGGGGCTCACAAATGCTGTCATCTAATGAATGAATCCATGTTGTGAACTAAAAAGGGCGTCCAGGGAAAGCGGGGAAGGCCCACACCCAGCCAGAGTTTACCTATCCTCTGATCTGTCAGGTGTGGGAGAGCTGCCATACACCTTCCACTCATCCCTAGGTGGGCATTCCTCTATCCCACTCTTCAGGGGGTGGCCAAAGGGCAGCCCTACCTGGGATTCCTGAAGCTACCTTGCTAAAGCCCCGGGGTTATAGGAGAGAGGGATGAGGGAAGAGGTTCCCAACACCTGCAAGAGTGAGGGCAGCGGATCCTGACTGGAGCACAGGAAGGCCTTCTACTGGGATATTAGAAATGGCTCATTAGGAGAAAGCCTGTCCCATCCTCCAAGCACAGTGGGCCTTGATGAGCAGAGACGTTCTATGGATTAAGAGCTTTATTATAGAAATACAGGGGGAAAGAGAGAAGAGAGAGAGGGGTGGAGGGAGAGAGGGAGAGGATAGGCTAGAGAGAAAGAGAGTAAGAGAGAGGAGAGGAGAAGACAAAGAGAGAGGAGAGAGGGAGTGAGAGTGAGGGGTAAGAGGGAGACAAGTAAGAGAGCGAGGTGGGTTGAACAGCTCTTTTTATAGTCTTCATTGTTGCTAGGTAACTGGGGAGAAGTTTAGCCTGATGATCAGAAGCTTGGGCCATTGCCTAAATGACTTCTAGCCATACTTCTCTTGTGGTGGCTTTTGGAGGGGAGGAAGCCAGAGTTCCAGGAGCATGAGGGAATGCTTACCGTGTCATTTAGGTGAATTATCACCACTCTTGGGGTTCAGACCTCAGCTCAACTGGAGACCAGCCTGTCTGTGCATAGCCCAATGCCCCACAAATCCCAGTACCATAATTTACCAGCAACGTGGAGAGGTTTGGGTGGCCACACGGCATATTCATGAACATTTGAGTGAGTATCCTGATCAGTGTATTAAAGGACAGGGAGCCTGATGGTCAGCTGAATAGATGAAGCAAGGACAGAAATCAGGTCGTGAAATAAGTTGTGTTTACTCTGTTCACTACTGACCAACTAAGGGAGACAGCCAGCTGGACTACACTGAACTCTGTTGCTGTGGGAAGCATTCCACACTTACAAAAGTGTGTCCGGGAACAGCAGCCTTCCTCCCACCACAGCCCAGTGTCTGAGGAAGAGGGGAAGCTGAGAGAAAACACTCTCGGTTTTGTTAAGATTTTAGGAATGGAGTGAAAACCCCAGGCCACCCATAGCTGTTGCAGGCTCTGTGACCAGTCTGATGCACCGTGGAACTGGAACTGGAAGAGGCAGAACGTCACATCTTCTAGGTGTCTAACCTAAGGATTGTCTCAGGTGTGTTGGTGCAGAGGCAAAGATCTTACTCACAGTGTAGTGCACCCTGAACACTTTCAGGAGACAGCACAGCTTGGAGTATCAATAATTAAAATATCCTGGATGGTTCTTGACTGACCCGCTGTCTGCCTTGCTCCCATTACAATGTGTTCCAGGCCGACTTTCAGGCCCTGTTTTCTTTCTGTACCTGAAGTTTAATCCACTGCCTAGTTCCTAATGAGTATATTTACTAATCAGAAGAGTGGATATGGTCAATAAATACTTGATGAATAAATAAACGTATGAACACATGAATAGCATCGCCAGTGCTTGAACCTGTGAAATGAGTAACGCATGAATGACTTAGGTCTTTCCCTTGCTTTCTCTCAGGAGCTTTTGTGTATCATACACAATGGGCGTGATGAATTGCACTGAGGTTGTAAATCCCAGGAACCGAGTATAATACATGAAGCACACTGCACAACTAAAAGCATCCGTGTTCCCACGGTCAGAGGTGCTGTGGGTGAAATCTACCTTCCCTTCACAGGAAGCCTTGCTCCTGTGTCTCTGTGACTAAAAAAGGGTGACAAGGGACTTGCCCCCTCTGAATGCTCTTTGGAGCGGAGAGTGTTGGTTCTGAAGAGTTAAACATGCTCACAAATCCGTCTTTGATTTTGTCCAGCTGGAGAAGAGATGGGTGCAAGGACACTTCCTTTGGAAACACTTGTGTCTCTGGAGACCATCACTAAGACACATCTGTTATGCTGTGACACCTAGGCTCTCCTGCCCCAGTCTCTCGATGTGAACCCTGAGAGTGGACCTCAATGGGAAAGAAAGACTTGTAGATAACACTCCAGGGAGAAGATGTTAGGAGATGCCTTCAGTCAAATATCAAACTCTCTGCTGCATGGCTTGCAAGGCTTACTGGCTCTGACATCCTATAGGGAGCTGCCAAGAAGTTACCTGGAGCCTAGATTCCTCCACTGATCCCTTTGTAAAGACATCCCATATAAAAGTGTCATGCCTTGAACAGAGGTGGACATCTTGGATAACCCATGTGGAACTGTGAAAATAAAAATATTTCCTGCTTTTTCTACTGTCCCTAAGATAAGAAATGCAGGCAGAATTCTTATTTCCAGGGCTTTAGATTAATATGTAATGTGTAATAAATAACATATGACATATAACCTAATAATATAACATATTAAATATTATATTTGAAGAAATGAAGTAGTCTAAGCATAATATTAAGCATAAATATTCTAAGTAAGGTGTCCAATTTGCCTTTTCTGTTATGATAAAACACTGACCAAAATCAGCTTGAGGAGAAAATGATTTATTTCAGCTTACAGGCTACAGTTCATCATGGAGAGAAGCCAAGCAGGAACCTGGAGGCAGAGGCAGTGGAAGAACAATGTTTATTCTCTTGCTCCCATTGGCATGATGGGCTTGCTTTCTTATGCAAGGGTGGTACCACCACCTTTGGTGAGCTGGACTCTCCTACACCCATCATTAATCAAGAAAATAAGTCCCACAGGTCAATCTGATGGAGGCTGATTCCTCAACTGAGATTCCCTCCTCTGAGGCAGGCTATTTATTTCAAGTTGCAAAATAAACTCTACACTGGGTGTAGCCATTCCTGGAACTTGGCATTGTTAATTGCCTTGTAATTTCCTTATTTTATCCCTTCCTTAGGGGATCTATAGCACCTTAAGTGAACATCATCCTGAACTCAGGATGTAACCACAAACATACTAGCACTACCACTCTGTCATCCATGGTTCCAATATGTTCCTCCTCTCCACAGACTCTTCCAGATTCACCTGTGTTGCGGTAAATATTAAAAAACAACCCACGCTATGCTCTAATAATGCAGTCTCCCCACCCCCATGGTTTCCATGTGGCGGCCACCCAACTCACCATTCACTTGCCTGGAACTGCTCACATTCCCAGTCATCCACCCCCTGCAGCTAGCTGTCACAAATCCCAGTAACCCAGTAAAATCAAAACTCCAGAGGCTCATAATTTATCACTCAGATTTATAACAGTAAATTCTCAACTCACAAAACACCCACACAATGAACTCAGAGACAGTTGATATTGACACAAACTGCCCACCTGGGTTGGACAAATTGTCCTATATTATTCTATCCCTTCTATGATATTCATAGCTACCTGTGGCCATTTAAAGCCACATGGATCGGGTTCGTCCTCTCCGTCCTCCATCTTCTCTTTTTAATAATTACCAAAACACACCAGTCTTTTAATTTCTGGATCAGAGATATGAGCACAGGAGTCTGAACCACAGATGCTTTGGGATTCCCAACTTTTAAGTTTTAGATTGTGTTGAAAGAGTTCCGAGTAACCCCAGCTTCAACAATGGAATAGAGAACCTGTGAGAGGTCAAGCATTACCAAAGATTTCTGCAAGGCTATGCAGTTTTTCTGAGGGGGGTGAGAGAGAGAGAGAGAGAGAGAGAGAGACAGAGACAGAGACAGAGACAGAGACAGAGACAGAGACAGAGACAGATAGAGACAGAGAGGTAGAGAGACAGAGGCAGAGAGACAGAGAGAAAGAGAAAGAGAAAGAGAAAGAGAAAGAGAAAGAGAAAGAGAAAGAGAAAGAGAAAGAGAAAGAGAAAGAGAAAGAGAAAGAGAAAGAGAAAGAGAAAGAGAAAGAGCTGGGTATGCACTTGCTTCATGAGCTGTTAATAAACTTCACTTGTTTAGTGAGAGGAACTGAAGTCAGGAGGGTGAGGTAAATCCATGCAAGCCATTCCTGTTGATTGATCTGGCATCAGAAGTACCCTTAGCAACCCTTAAGTCTAGTGAAAGAATCTACCTTAAGAGGTCCCCAAGCTCCCAGGTACCCCACAGGGCCTGCTCTACAGACGAGTCCTCGGTGGGAGTTAGAATGTGTTCTAAGATCTGGAAGTAGAAGGCAATAATAGGCAGTGGGCTGGAAGGCGCTCGCCTTGGCTGGAGCAGATGGAGAGGAGACGGAGTCCTTAAAGCAGTTCCGATGCCTTCATACTGTCTTGGGCGTGCTATCTAATGAGTGCTAAGCAGATGGAGGTGCTATGAGTCTGAGGTGGGAGAGTTTGCAGGAATGCAAATTTATTCCCCACACTGTAACCGCACAGTGATATTTCTCATACGATAAGGTCATCCATGAGATTTGCCGCTCACTAATGAGTGCTTTAGTGCCCATTGGCATACAGTGGCCATCTCTAAAGGGTGGAATTCCAGCAGCATGTCCTGGGCAGCAGCATGACGACTTCTCTATCAACTGAGGTCATGATTTTGTCCTTTCTAGTAAGAATTTAGAGGGTTGGAGGGAAGGAGAGATCTGTCCTTCTGTGGCAGCCCAAAGGCTGGAGGCATCTCATTTACATGACACCTTAACTTAACTCTAAAGTTCTGATATTTCAAATACCTGTGATGGGGAATAGTTCTTTGCGTTAGATACCCAGGTTTCTTGTTACTGTGTGGTTTCTCTCTTCTAACGGACTCTGGCTTTTCACAATCTTCAGAAAATCATCTGCCAGCCAAAACCGGCCTGCTTCCTGAGAGAGGAAAGAAAGACCATGAGCCTGCTAAAAACTATTGATATTTCCACTCCTTGCATGCTACTCTGGGATTTTGAAGGCACCAGGGACCTGCACTGTCTCTTTAAATTTCCCTGAACTCCCCAGCTCAAAGGGTGGGAGACGAATGATCATATCCATGAGATACGGTGGCTGGTAGTGGGTAGCACAGGCTGGAAAACACCAAGAGTCTCAGGAAAGTGGCCAGCAATGCTGGAAGAAAAGGGCTGTGAGCGTGGAATGGTATGTTAGCTGACTTTGTCACTGTGACGATGTGTGTGAAATAATCTAGTTATAAGGAAGAAAGGCTTGCTTTTAATTCACAGTCTCAGCAGTTTCACTCCAAGGTCACTAGACCCTGTAGCTTTGGGGCCCATGGTGACACAGAGCATCATGACAGGCAGTACTGGAAGGAATAGGTTATTCATCTCATGGCATCTGGGAAGCAAAAGAGGAAGAACCAGAAAGGGGCTGCGGTGTCAGCATCCCACCTGGAAGATGTCACTGAAGACCGTGTATATTTTTGTTGCACTATTGTTAATTTGAGACAGGGCCACATGCAGCCCAGGCTGACTTCAAATTCTGCTATGGAGCCAAGGAAGATCTTGAATGCCTGATCCTCCTGTCTCCACCTCCCAAGCACTGGGAATAGAAGTGTGTGCCACTGTACCTCACTCCTCAGTGACTGTCATCAGACTCTACGTCCTCAAGGTTTGACCTCTTTCTCCCAGGCTGAGGAATGAGCATCCAATGCATGAAACTGGGAGACACTTAGGACTGAAGTGGTAGCAAATGGAGAGGCATCTATCAGTCTCATGAGGATTTGCAGAGCAAGGTGTGATCTCTGACAGTGACAACAAGATGGACAGAAGTCTGCATGGTGCAAGGCATACCCGTGGAACCGTTAGTTCTGTGGAAAGATGGAGAGCGAGATGGTGGCCTTTGTGAAGGGGCAGGCTTCCCTGAAGGGATTCAGAAAAGAATAAAGAATTGAGAGTGACTCCCTCGATGCATGTGTGTGTGTAACAAATGACATCACAGATATGAAAACACACCTTGTTTTTCCTCACAGCGCTAGTGATGGGTGAACAGACATCTTGCATCCTCTGTCCTCAGCCTAAGTCATAGTATGTGTGTGTGTGTGTGTGGTGTGTAGTGTGTGTAGTATGTGTATGTGTGTGTGGTGTGTGTGTAGCAAGTGTATGTGTATGTGTGTGATGTGTGTGTGTAGTGTGTGTGTGGTGTGTGTGTGATGTGTGGTGTATGTGCATGTGTATGTGTAGTGTGTGTAGATGTGTGTAGAGATCAGAGGTCAGCTTTGCTGTCAATCTTCGCAAGCCATCACTGTGTTTTTAAGGTAACCACTCTCATTGGCCTGCAGCTTGCCGATCAGTCTAAGATGGCCAGGAAAGCCCAGGGATCTGTCTCTAACTTTACAGCCCATGCCACCATGCCCAGCTTTGTACCTGAGTTTGTATGCTTGTACCAAAAGCATTTCCCAGCTTAGAGCTATGTTCCTGGTCCCTAGGGTGCACCCTTCAAGGCTTACTTGCTACAATCTCTGCAACTGCATTTGCACCATGAATAAAGCGCTGCCATGTCCCCAGGTGGCAGGAGAACAGTCAGTTTCTGGGCCAAGTGACAACAGGGTGCTGGGAGCATCTGACCACCAAGTAGCTAGTTCCTCCCGTTTAAAGACAAACACGGAACGTTGTATAATTTTACTACCAGTTGCTTAAAATAGTAGCACAGGAAGGAGGGTTTTAAAGCTGGGATATAAACTCCACCCCTCATTTTATGGCAGATTAACTAAATGCCCAGGTAACCTAAGACTTGCAGAAGAGCAAGTCAGAGAAGGCACTAGAACAGGTGCCCTGGAAAGCAGGGAGAGATTCCAACGGCGGGCATCCTCTGGAGGAGGTGTGAGCCAACCGTACACTTATTCACTGGCTCCTAGGAGAAGTGTTTAAGGCAGGGTGTTTGTAACAAGAGGCTAAGTCCCTCTAGTGGGAGGAGGGAAGCCCAGAGCAGCTGGAGGTTGGTTCTTAATCCCTTACCCAGTCAGTCAGGGCTGGGGATTTTTCTTTTTGCCTTCCTTAATGTGAAACTTACCGGTTAGGAGCCAGAAAAATTTAACTTGGGGATTAGCAGTCATGTTCCACACCCCGGGGATAAAGATACACTTTCCTAGGATCATATTATTTCATGGGGTTAGGCCAAACACTCTGGCACGATGATGGTAAGCCTATTCTTTCACTTGCAGCCCAGTTCAGTTGGAGCCCTTGCTTGACATGCCCGCGGGGACTGCTTGTCTTTGGCCTTCATTGGGACTTACCAAGGCCTCCAGCCCTTGCCTTTCCTTCACTGCCCAGCTGACTCTGCTATGGCCTATGGCCGGGCCCCTCTAGTTCCCTCACATTCACCCTTCAGCGACAGCTAGTGGCTGCCTGCACTATGCAGTCTGTGGTCCAGACCCTCAGTGGCTGGAGAAGGTCTCACGGGACCTCTTGGAGTTTCCCTTCCACACTGCTGAGCCTCATGGGAAGGTATGCGCCCTGGCTCAAAGGTGAGAATGAAGCCAGGAAGGGCTGAAGCCAGGCGACAAGGACAGTGCTGCCTTCAGACAGCGGACAAGTCCACACTGAGTTCCACTGTTGCTTCTAGGAAAGTGTACTTGTGACTTGACACCCAAATGCTCCCACTATTCGCTCTCAAGATAAACTTGTCCTAAGAAAAACTTTTAAAATTGAATGTAGCTATTATGAAATATTTCTTGGGGGGAAAAAAGCTTTTAAAAATCAGTTCTGTTCCGAATGCCTATCTTTATTGAATGAAAAGTTCATTGAGCTGTATAGATGTTGGGCCTGGTTAATTTTGGTGTGTGTGTTTTTTTTTTCCCCAATGATTTTTAATAATACAAACTTTATAAAATGCTTTTTTAAAAATCAGCTTAGTATAGCTACCAAGCTATCTTTTTGTGCGCTGCTTTTAAGTGTGGCTCAGATGCCTCAGCTCGAGACAAAGTGTATCTCTTTGTCCCTGTAGCAGGTTCCTGGTCCCTGAATGTTCATGCCCATTCACATACTGCTTTCATGTTCACCTTTTACTTGGCATTTTTTTCTTCTCATCTGATTTATTTGTTTTAAAGCATCGAAATGTTCTTCTGTGCCTCTCAAGGAAATACTCCTGATGAGGCTTTGGCCAACATTCCTGCTCACTATCTGCCTTACATCTGCCTTCTAGAGAGAGACGGGGCAGCAGCTGAGGTGCTAACTTCACATAAAGTCTCAGAACAAAGTCTTTAGAAATTGCCCAGAAGCTGATGCCAGACCCGCGTGTGTCCCTGTACGTACAGAACTGAGGCCCAGGGCTTTTGAAGTGAGCGCCAGAGCTGGACAGCACCAGAAGAGCAACCATGAAGGGACAGCCAGGGGGCCTGAAATAGGACTCACTGCTCAGCCACCAGCTTTGCAAGGAGACTCATTGGGGGTAAAACTATCCATGTGTAATCGTCATGGTTACAAGACGGTTTAGGGACCTTTGTGTCTCCTTTCACATCACGTGAAGGCACTGTAGTAAATATTCTGTACTTTTGGGAGTGAAGTTTTACTTATAAAGACATTGAAAGCAAATGAAAAAAAATCTAATTTAATAAACTCCAAATTCATCCTGTGTCAATTTTTGCCTTTATTTACTGTAAGACTGCAAGGTTTAAGAAGTGTGGAAAGTCTGTACAGTTTCTCGGAATGTAATTAATTGTCTGCGAAGAATACAAATCCCAGAAAGACACTCTGTCAAATTATCTTATCTTCCTCGTGATCTCATTATCCTACCAATTTTGTGTGGTTTCAGATTTCCCCGACGGGATTAAATCAGTGTGTTCTTCCTGATGCATAATTCAGGAGCCCTCGAAAATGATGTAATTACAAACCTCAGCTGGCAGATTGTGAATTGCGCTCACTGTCAAAACTGCCTGAAGCTCGGAGTCCTTTCAGAATAGTGGGCTGAGTGTGTCACGTTCCTACCTTATAGCCCTGGGCCGGCTATTGGATATCCACGCAATTACAGAGTTGGATGGGATCCAACACCACACACGGAAGCTGGGAAAGTGCAAGGTTTTTTTGATTTAGAGGGGTTTGGATGATGATGATGATGACGGTGAGATAGTTCTTAAAATAATAAAATAGTAGATGAAAGGGCATGTATAAGATTTTAAATTATTCAGGTGCAGACCTGATTTCATACATGAGAACAGTCCTGACTTACAGTCCTCCTGTGGGTAGAAGACATTTTGCATGGGTGCCTGTTCTAGGTTTATTATTTCCTACAAATTGAAATATCTTGTAAAGGTTCTCTAGACGTTACTCCTCAGCACCCACACTGCTCACTCCGGCCCACCCCGCCCCCCTCATCAACAGGCTTCCACCCATTCTGATCCCCAGCTCCCCTCCATTTGAATCTAGACATAGGAAGTCCACTAAAACCATGGGAAGTCTGTCTTCCTCATTCCAGAGGCCAACCTCCAGCCCTGCTCTACCATCCACACGCTTTCTGCTTCTAAATACACTTAAAAAGTCTTCTCATTCTTACAAAGAATAAAATGCACCAATCAAAGGAGACATGCAATTTTCTCTTTTACTGTAAGGTGTTCATAATTGTCAGGTAAATAATCTCCAGCAATTGCCTTTAGAGTAAGGTCTTAGCTATGTAGAAACTGAGGCCATTAACTCTGTTATTATTCTGTGGTACCTGACCTCAAGTCAGTAATGTCAGTGTATTTTGGCCTCCCTCACCAAAAACGATCTGTGAGGTTTCTGTAGATAGCTGACATGTTTGACTATAGCATAAAGACGTAATTTGATAATAAAGACAACAGGGAGCCCGGCCTTCCTACAGGAAGGCTCAGAGCCTCTCCAACCAGGTTATGGACAACAAAGACTCACTTCTCCGTGACGGTGATTCCTTTGCTTTGCATTGCATGTGCTTGTAAATGAAGCAGGTGTGCTGGGACAAGGTCTCAGCGGCTCTCTAGGGTACAATACTCTCTTGTCATCTCCTGAGAGCAGGCGGTATTCATTTACTCTTTTTCCTGTAGCTCATAAGAAAAGCAAATGGGTAGATTTGTTGTTGTTAAGAATCTTCAGCTTGAGAGATCAAAGGCTTTGAAATGAGATAAATGTAGACCCGGACCAAATGACATCGGCTTTGAAGCAACAGGTGGGGAGAGCAGCTTTGCACGAACCCAAAGAGCTCAGTCCGTGCATGAAAATGTTTTTGGACAATTCTGGTGAGGTTCACAATGGATGCTAGAAAGGACGCATTATTGGCTTTGTGAGTTACTCTGTGGAAATGCTCCGACAGATCAGGGGAATGTAAGGTAACATGAATTGGTACCACTCCCTTCTATTGAATTTGGTTGGCAAATTGGAATAACTGGCAAACTGGTTCCAGCTGGGTGTTGCTGGTTTCTAGAAAAGTTCTTTGCCCAGCAGCTCTCCAACAGGAGCCGTGTGGTAAATGATTAACCCTGTCATTGAAGACCTTGCATGCCTGCCTTTAAATACGACGGGTTTCAAAACTTAGAACAGAAAAAAAAAAGTATACAAAGTCACCTTAAGTCTTACAGTTTTAATAGTGCACACTAGACAGGCATACAGCTTTGGAGCCCTCGCTTAAGGCAATATGACTTCTCAATGCTTCTACCTGGGAGGATCTTCTCACCCCTTCACATAGGAATCAACCTAGAGTAGTACCCTAAAGTGCATTTCTCAACCACTAAAAGCAGCGCTGTCGTTTGCTCTCCAGAGTCCTCAGTAAGAACACGGTTTCCTTATTTGAGAAGCTGGAAGAGGGGTCACCTACTTATTGCCTCTGAAATACCCATCCAGCCTTGTCATTGCCACAGGTGACACCTCAGAATGACTTTTGTAAAAGCCAGCTTCCTCGGCAGTAGACATCTGTCCTTCCCACAAAAAAAAAAAAAAAAAAAAACTTACTCAGCCTCTGAGTCATGGAATTTTGAGGCCTCAGCTGACACTTCACTTTCTAGAACATATTAAATCTTGAAGGCCTTAGTCAACTGCATACTCTGAACTTGGGTGAAGCATCAAGTACTGGGTCTAGGGGTAATAGTGTTTTTCTCTCTCTGCGAAATCCCGGAAGCTTGTTCGGGCTATTGCTTGTCCTCCTGAGGGTCATCTGGAAAGTCAGCCTCCTCAGGGGACCTGTCTCCTTCAGGGAGCAGTGTGGCACGCATTTTCCTCTTCTCTTTGAATCTGCCAGAGCGTGAGATCTTCAAATTGCGCCGACTGTTGCCTGTTTTCTCCTCACACAACTTATCTGACCTGAGGGACTCTCCGGGGTCCCCAAGGACATTGGGGTGCTGATTTTCTGGCAAGCTGCTAGTCCGATCTGAGTGAGGTGGTGAGGGTTCCTGGCCAGTCTCTGGCCGAACCTGAGGCTGCACCCCCACTGTGACTTCCTTGCTTTTCTTCCTGGTCAGCGATTTCCACCAGGGGCTGGAGCCGCCACTGTCCGCCATGGCCCATAGGCCGAGCACCCTGTGTGAGAAAGGGCCTGGGCCAGGACAGCTCCTCTCTTTTCTGTGGTCTCTGACTCTTCACTCCAGCCCTTCCAGGCTTCTCCCACGCAGACTTGCTGGATGGGAGTTGAGGGAGCGCCCTGCACAGAGAAAAAAACAGAACTTGGGTTGGTCAAAGTAACATTCTACTCTCCTCAGAGTTGCGACTCATGGCAACTCTGTGACCACTGGCCACCTGCAGAACAACGCCTGATCTACAAGCTTGATCTCCTTGAACTCCCGACCTCAACCTTTGCCTTAGCTCCCAAGCAAGTGCAGTAGCTATCCAGTGGAGATCAACCTGGCTCCAGAGGAATTATGGGCTGGTCTGCCACTCAGCCTGACTGTATAAGGACCACTACAGGTGCCCACCTACCTACCCTACAACCGCTGCCAACCACTACATGTGCCCACCTACCCTTAGAACCGCCGCCCTTCAGAGGAACACCAGGAGGGGAATGTGTGGGTGTGGGGTGGGGAACCTAGCTTGTCCTGCCCATTACAGATGAATAAAGATCAGGTATTTTCTTTATTAGTGATTGAAGAGGGAGTTCCCAGCCCATTGTGGGCTAGACTATTTCTGGGTTGGCAGTCTTGGGTTCTATAAGAAAGCAGGCTGAAAGCTGGGCAGTAGTGGCACACGCCTTTAATCCCAGCAATTGGGAGGCAGGCAGAGGCAGGCGCATTTCTGAGTTCTAGGCCAGCCTGGTCTGAGTTCCAGGACAGCCAGGACTATACATAGAAACCCTGTCTCGAAAAACAAACAAACAAAGCAAAGCAAGCAAGCGGGCTGAGCAAGCCATAAGGTGCAAGCTAGTAAGCATGGCTCAAATTTCTGCAAAGTCTTTTTCTAGGATGAGCGGTGATGAGCAGTATATCCAAGTGAGAAAGCGGGGAGCATACATTCATGGTTGTGCTTACTTCAAACTGCTTCAAACCACTTCTGCCTTGTGATTTTCAGAGGCTGTCTAGACTTAACTTCCCTTGGAAACCGCCATCCCACTCTTCCTTTAACTCCCTAGAGTCAAATCTCCACACTGTTGGAAAGCCGCGGGTCCCAACCCTTCTTTCATAGTTCTCTATCTCTTGAGGATTTTACTTATTGTAAACCAAAGTCTTCTTGGTACTTTTCTTTGCTCGTTGCCTTTCCATCCTCCAAAGGAGAGGGCCCAACCAGGAACTTCAGAAAACCATTCTTCCCCAAACATTGAATAACGGAGCCCAGACACTCCTGATAGTGCAAGCCAGACTCTTGGCACACTTCCCGTGAGCGTGCTACTGGACACGGCCACCGCGAGTGGGCAGGGCTCGCGTGCGCCGCCCATTTCTAGGTTTCAGCTCCGCCGCTTCGCAGCCCACGCACCGCGCAGCTCCTGGGATTCGCCAGTGTGCAGGAGGGAAACTTGTGCGGCCGTTTGTTGTTGCAGGTTCTCCCGGAACTGCCTGGTAGAGGAAGTCTCTGCGCCTACGGGGAGGCGCCATCTCCTCCCTGGGGATGCCCTGAGGACTCACTCGGACTGGGGCTTGAAAACCGTAAAAGCGGAACCAGCTCAAAGTTCTTTCCCTAAGAAAGGCGCCCACACCCTTAGGCACCGTCAACGTTGGGGTCTACAAACGCCTTACTCCCTATTTTGCAGATCGGAAAAACAGCGCACCCCAAGGCATTTATTAATGGTGGTGGGCAGCCTCCCAACACTTTCTTTTCCACAGTGACCAACTTGGTGTGTACGGAAAGGCTTTGTGAGAATTGCGCAAGGAAAAGATGGCAAATAATGCAAAAGTAGGCAGATCACTGTACTGGGGCCTCTCCTCCGGCAGCAGGAGGAGGGGCACTGCGAAGCGCTAGACAGCGTTCCGGAGGGACTTCGTAGCGCCAGGGTCTGCCTTGTGAGACGCAGAGGGACTCTGGTTCACTCACCTGTAGGGGCTTTCAGGGCCACTGCGGCGCCGCGCCGCGCCGCGCGGGCTCTCTAGAACACGGAGGGGGCGTCTCGGGGTGCTTGAAGCTTAGTCCCGGTGTCCCTTATCGCTGACTAGGAGAGATGCAGGAATCGTTGTTGCTGATCTCGCCCAACACCCCGGACACTCGCACACTGTGGGAACAACCTGGGTTTGGCAGCACGGTCCGCTCAGGTGGCAGGGACTGTCAGATCCGCCGGGTGAGCCTGGTCAGCCTTTCCCGGTGGGAGTCTCACATTCTAGGGCGCGTCCTTTCTTCCCGTTCACTCTGCTCTCTGGCCTCAGCTAGACAGGACCTGGGCTGCTGACTCCGGCGCACTCACCCTTCCTGAGCGTCCGTAGGAACGCGCTGAGACATCTGCCCACCTGCAGGTGGTTGGCCAAAGGCCTGAAGACACCAGAACTGAGGAGGAGGGGAGGGTCAGGGTGGGACAGGAGGCGGCCGCCAGGCTACAGGTGCAGGTAGGCGTCCCTGCCCTTCTGGGGACCAGATTGGACGAGGTCGCAAACGTGGCTCCAGCCCTGCGGACTCTGATTGGAGAAAAAGCTGTGCTGCACCGCCTCCCTGCTCGCGGGTTCCGTTCTTGCGCTGGGGTTTGAGTCCAAGGCTTTCAAATTTTCTAACTCGGCGAGCTGATTCAAACTCTGTCATTGTTTGGGAGTTTCAAGCGCCCTTACCTAAAAGACTGAGAGTTGAGAACCATGTCGTTGCTGTCATCGGGCGCTATCCTAGTACTATAACTCACTTGGGTCAACTCACTTGGGTTAACTCACTTGCTCATCAGAACGCCCCAGGCCTGGGCACTATGGCTCACAACAGACCTGCAAAGAAACCATGGCTTTGCGGAGGTTAAACAGTTGTCCAGGATTGCCTGCTGAAGGGCAATCTCGAAGTAACGGGGTTGGAAGTTTGATTCCAGCTTATCAGCTTGTTAGTCTTGGGTTCTTACCATAACTGTCTATGCTACAAAGCATCTTTCGCATTTGGGCGACCACGCACCGACACCCATCCAAGCATATTACTCCAGCCCAGAGCCACTGAGAGGGTTAACCAATGGGCCCCAGCACCGTGCAAGGTGCTTTTGCTAAGTGGTTATTTGTCAAAACGGTATTAGAGGAGACATTTCTCTAACGAAGGCGAAGTTACAACTTGAAAGAGATTTGGGGGGTCTCTAGGCTTGCAGACATACAAGTAGGACCCTTTCTTTGCCTCTAAGGTAGGCAGTCCTGGCAGTTTGTCTGCTTTGAGCACTTTCTGCAAGACAAGCCTGGTGAGAGACAGATCACCAACCGACTCTAATCTCTTGCAGTAAGGATTTGATAGGCAGGCAGGAATTGTATAGCGACTTTCAATACAGTAGGGAAGAGGAAAATACAAGCACTTGGTTGGTGTCTTAGTTTGGATTCAATTAAATAATGAAAGATGAGCACACACTGTGTATTTGGAAATGATTTGTTTCTAACCAGAGATTAGAGAACCCTCCTCCCCCTTCCTCCCTCCGCCCCTTTCTCTCTCCTCCCCTTTTCCCCTCCTTCTCTGCCCCCCTTCCCCCTTCCTTCCTTTCTTTATTGGTGGAATTTCACTATGTAACTAAGACTGGATTCAAACTCTGGCATACCACCAAAACTGACTCTTGAGGTTAGTTTTAAAGTGGGGACACTGAACCATAACACTGGTACTTGATAAAGACTAGCTGCTTAAAAATGGAGCTTTCCGGAGGCAGATGTCATATGATGAGAAAAGCTTGTCTGGGGAGTCGCCGCCGCCACTGTTTATGGAGCTGGGACATGCCCTTGTGGAGCACATTGTTGAAAGAATGAAGACACCAGGAAAAGGACACTAGCTTGCTGAATGGCTTTTCATCTAGTGTGGTTTTCACAAAGCCACAAGCATTTTCTCAATAAACAGATCCTTCGTTTCTCAATAAGATAGCTCCTCAAATACATTCAGCAATGTCAAATGTCTCTGTTATGTCTCCTGGGTTGAGTGGAAGCACCTTATAAATGAGAGAACCACTACATGGGGGTGAATATATTCATAGAAAGGTAAAGTGTGTGTGTGTGTGTGTGTGTGTGTGTGTGTGTGTGTGTGTGTGTGTGTGTGTGTGAGAATGGAGTCATGAAAAGCAGGGTAAACAGCAGCTAAGAGAGCCTCAAGGTGTGAAGGATGCTGGGCTTCTCAAGGCTCAAAGGGCAGGTGGGTGATGTAAGCACAGAGTGTGGCTGGGCAGACCTGGGAGGTGACACTGGGCAGCTGAGTAGGACACAGACTTTCAATGGCAGCTGGGACTGGGGCCAATGCAGAGTCTTAACAGTTGCTTTCTTGGCAAAATAAACGATCACCCACTTAAGGAATGAGTTTCTAGAACTGGGTGCTAGGAACTAAGGTCTTGGAGACCTTGCGGAATCTTGGAGTTTAGAGCTGACATTTTTGCTCAGCAAACCTGAAATTTCTGGAGGCGCTGGGAAACTGATCATGTCATTATATCTCTCCAGGAGGGGTAGGCTTGGGAAGGAATCTGAACAAATGCTTAAGGAATACAGCCGATCATACCAGAGAAACCAACGTACCCTGCACTCATCCCAGAGAACTGTGGTGTGTCTTGGCTTTGTTCTTCTTACCCTTGCTGATCTCACGTTCATATCTCCTGTTCTTGTCCTTTCCTTCTTTCTTTAGCTCCACGCCTTTCTCCTTTTCTTCTCCATCTCTATGGTCACCCCTGCCCTTTGACAGTTAGACATGCCTTTTCCTTCACAGCCTCCAACTTTGGGTTTGCGTCAGTGTTGGATTCGTTTAACCTTTTGAAGCAAGCTTTACAACCAGGCATTTCATTTCCCTGCCAAGTTACTGGGTTATCTTTAAATGTTCCTTACTTAAGGTTTTTCTAAATAGTTGATCTAAGCAAGGCCAGCTTTTGTGCAGAGTCTGCTCTCTCTCTCCAGGCTAGTTCTGCACCAAGCCTTTGAGCCAGCCCACTCCTCTCTCCTTTCCCCCATGTGTCCTGCCATCAGGTTACAGGTTTGAAACTCATAGTTTCTCTGTTCTCCCCTTTTCACAAAGCAATTTCATGGAGAATGCTGGTGATAGGAACTGGCTAGGGCTTCTTCTGGCTGGTCTGCAGGGCAGGGGTAGTGGGGTCTGTGCTGGATCTTTCTTCTAGCAACAGATCTCCTTGGCTCACCTTCTTGATTTTCTTTTCACTTTGCTGAAGATGGAATCCTGGGGCTTGAGCATGCTAGGCACACAGTACCTCTCTCTACTCACTAGCCTGCCTTCCTTCTTGTTGAAACCAACCAACTATCTTTCTTGTCATCCTGGTTCTCAGATGAAACCAACTCTCTCTCTCTCTCTCTCTCTCTCTCTCTCTCTCTATATATATATATATATATATATATATATATATATATACACACATACATATATACATGTATGTATATACACACATACATATATACATGAATGCATGTATACACATACATATATGTATATATTCAAATATATACACAAATATGTATACAGAAATTGAATTGTTAAGAGCACACGCTGACACTCTCCTCTTGCCTATGTCAATATCATTGGCTATCTCATAATATGTTTACTATTCTGCATCCTCATCCTTCCCTCCACTGCAGCTCCTTCTCTGTCTTCCTTCCCATTGATGATCTTACAGCAAGCTCTATTCATTCATTCATTCATTGCTTATTGCTGTCCTGATGAGATCAATATCACGCCAGATGCTATCTGTATGTTCTTTCTTTCAACCCTAAGAACAATGGGTAGTTATTACAGAGAATGTAAGTGGTACTTTGGGTAGAACACCTTGTGATGGTGGAGCCAGGATGCAGGATGAGGCAGGATGAGGATGCAGCTCTGACTTCAGAGCTGGAGCTTAGACACTATGATTTTAGATCTCTTGAGATTCAGCCTTGAGTCTCCTTCTGGGCATCTTTGTCTTACTTGTGGCCTGAAAGACCATTTATAAAATAAGTCTTGAATCTATCTTCAGCTCTGTCCCTCTGAGTTACAGTGCTCAGTATTTATGTGGCTCTTTGATACTCTGTCATCAAGTCACATCGTAGTGTTTTGAGTGAGAAGTGTTCCCTAGAGTCCTGGGCATTTGAACATTTGGTCCCCAGTTTCTGGTGCTGTTTGGGGGACGTTTAGATGATAAATCCTTGCTAGAGGAAGAATGTCACTGGGAATGGGCTGTGAGACCTTAAATCCTCATGCTTTTGCCAGTTTGTTCTCTTTGCTTGATGCTTCTAACTCAAGCTGTGAGCTCTTAGCTCCTGGTCCTGCTGCCGGGCCTGCTGCTTGTGTCCATAATGGATTCTTATCGTCCTGGAACTGTAAGGTCAAATAAAATCTTTCTTCTCTAAGCTTTGACCATGGTGTTTTATCACAGAAATGGAAGGGTGACCGACACACACATCAATTTAAATAAATGAAGCAGGATTTCTCAGCATCATCTCTCACATCCATTATTTGCTCTTATTCCAAAAATCTCATGTCCAAATGACTCTGTATAATAGTGCAAGCCTGAATACAGGGTCTCAGTCCATTTGGGCTGCTATGACCATGTGCCAAAGACTAGGTGATAGTTACTTTGTTATCAACATTCCTGGATTTAGCATTACCTAAGAGATACACTGTCCCAGATGGTACCAGCTCATTTAAAACCAAATAAAAATTAGGGAAGGAGAAAGTGAACAGACCACCAGCATTTTCCTCTCTCTGCTTCCTGACTGTGATGTGATGTAATGTTTTACAGTCTTACCACCACGATGTAATGGTTGGCTTTTTGTTTGTTTGTTTGTTGTTTTTCTGTCAACTTGATTCAAGCTAGAGTTATCTGGGAAGAGAAAACTCAGTTGAGAAATGCCTCCATTAGACTGCCTATAGACAAATCTGTTAGACACTTTCTAAATTGATGTGGAAGGGACCAGAATACTGTGGACAGTCCAAGCATTTGAAAGTTTTTAAAAAATTAATGTTTAAAAACAAATTTTAATAAGTTTTAAAAACATCTAAGCCTATAGGCAGGACTGTTCCTGGTTGGTATAAGAAAGCAAACCAAGCAAGCTTTGGGGGAGCAAGCCAGTAAGTGGGGTTTGTCCATAACTTCTGCCTCAGTACCCAACAGGTTCCTGCCCTGACTTCTGTTCATAATATGCTATAAAGTAGCACAAATCCTTTCCTCCCCTGGTTGCCTTTGATCCTGATCTTTACCACAACAATTGAAACCTAACTTAAGCCACAGGATTTCCCCACTGTGCTGGGCTATGTTTTCAAAACTGTCTCTATCCTTTTTGTTACTTTATTGGGTTCTTATATCTCCCACTCCTCACTACTCCAACCCTTCCAACCCTCCAACACTAGGTAGGAAAGAAAGAAGATTAGGGGAGAAATGGGGCACTGATCTCTTTAGACTACATCCTGCTGGTTAGGAGCATTGAGTTCCTTGAGGCAAATCCAATCTTCATGGTCAGGATATCCAATTTCTTCTTCTCTTTGATCAAGACTACTTGAGAGACCACCACCACAGCAGCCAGCAGCAGCAGGGGGAGCAGCCACTGCCACAGGCCCTCTCTGGGCTCTCCCATTTATGTACCCTCTCCAGAGTCCCCTATCTGCAGCAGCCAAAAATCACACCCCTCCTAGAGCATGAGACAAATCAGAATTAGTGGCTGTGGAAAGTGTTAAGCAGCCTCATATCCCACACCTGAGATTAAAACAAAAACATATTCATGTAACATTTGGGGTTTTTAAGAAACCAAAGTTCTCACTACACAAATTCTAAGCCAAAATAGTCCCATCTTGCTTTAAGTTGATTTCCTTGCGTATTTTGTCACAACAAATAACTAATGTAGTAACTAATAACTAATAACAAATAACTAATGTAGTAACTAATGTAGCTGGGAATAGGAGCTAATGGAACTAGAGTTTATAAATGCTGAAAATTTATTTCTCACAGTTCTGAAGACTAAGAAATTCAAGGTCAAGGTGCCAGCAGGACCAGTATTTGGCCATCTTTCTGGCTCATAAATGGCTCTTCAGGGACTCCTTAGGGTTCTTTATAATAATTCTAGGGTTCCTTAATTCTGTCTATGGGAAAAGGTCCCACTTCTTCTGTTTGCTTTCTGACCCCACGTGGACCAAAGCCTGTCAGCTTGGTTCTCAGTGTCCCTTCACTCCCCTGCCACCCTTCACTTCTGTTTCTCTTACAATTCTAAGCCATCATTGTATTTCAACTGGACTCATAAGAATAACCTATCTGCAAAACCTCTCCTGTGCTGTCCCTGGTCCACCCTGCATGCACACAGTACCCAGAGTGGTCACTTAACAACAATCTCTATGCTTACAACCCCTCAGTAGTGCCTTCTTGCATTTTGGATAAAGAATTGTTATGACCCGCAGGCCCTACATGGCACAACATGGTCACATGACACCAGCCTTCAGCCACTTCATTCTGTTCTTCTCAAAAGTCTCTGCCCTTCAGTCACACTGACTTCTGTCACTCTAGTGAAATCTTTGTGACAACTCACAAAGCCACGTTGATAGAAATCTTACTAAGTCAAGGTTGCTGGAGTTACTCTTCGCCTCTCAGTGGCGTCCATTGAGCTTTCTTTGCTCTGAAGTTGTTACACCTTATAAACTCTGCTGTAGAACAGGTTTCTCCAAAATAGATCTATATTAGTCACTTGTCCTGCTGCCACACAGAATACCTGATAAAACGACTTACCGCATAATTCCAGGGTACAGGGTTCTTCCTGGCAGGCGTCTTAGTTAGGGTTTCTATTGCTGTGATAAAACACCACCACCCAAAGCAACTTGGGGAGGAAAGGGTTTATTCAGCTTACACACCTCAAGTCACAGTCCAGCACTAAAGGAAGTTAGGGAAGGAACTTAAAGCAGAAGCCTGAAGGCAGGAACTAGAACAGAGACTGGTGGAGCGCTGTTTATGGCTTGGTCTCCATGGCTTGCTGAGCCTGCTGTCTATACAACTCAGGACTATGTACTCAGGGACAGTTCCCCTCCAGCCCTGGGGGGCTGGACTCACCCACATCAGTCATCAGTCAAGGAGCTGCCCACACAGGCTTGTCCACAGGCCAATCTTGAGTGGGACCTTTTCTCAGCCATGGGTCCTCTTCTTCTTGAATAGCTCTCGCTTGTGTCAAGTTGACCAACAAACTAACCAGGACAACAGGGAGGGCATGGTAGCTGGAAGGGAGCTAGCTGGGTACATCATACTCTAGTCAGGAAGCAGAGAGGGATGGATGCTGCTGCTGACTCTCTTTCTCCTTTCCATTCAGTCTATGGAATGAGGTGCTCATACACAGGCTAGATCTTCCCTGATTAACCTAATCTAGATATGCCCAGACATTTGTTCCTATAGTGGTTCCGCATCCCCTCAAATTGACACACACACACACACACACACACACACACACACACACACAAACACACACTATGTGGTTGTTTGCAAGCACTAATTATTCAGAAGTTAATCAGAAGCCTGTGTAGGTCTATTTATTGCCTTTTTTTCTGATAGTTCTCATGCATAGAGTCTTATTTCCTGAATATTACACTTTGTTCTTTGATTTCCTTAGTTCTTGACTGTTTAAGGTACAAAAATTGTCTGACTTCCTTTAACAGGGACTTTTCAGGAGCTCATGGGAGCTAGCGTCCAGGAGCCCTGGAGGTTCACGGGCCAGGGTTGTTTTAAGGAAACAGATTCATGAGACTCATGTGAGCAGGAGTCTGCATTCAACTTCTCTGGCACGGGTCCATCAATGCTCTTGCTCTTCAGCCCCATTCCTGTCAGTCTTTTCTGTTCTTTTGTAACTTAACCATGCATGCAGACCTGTGGGAAGATGAGCAGAGGGATCTTTTGCTATGCCATGCTCCCACTGAAGTCATCAGGCCTCTGGGGACTCGGAGTTAATGAGGACAGCATCTTCTGTTAATCTTTACCTTGGGTAAGTCCCTGGCTTGTGAACATGGCCTCTTTTCTTCCAGAAGCTACCAAGACAGAGAAGTTGTTTCTGTGCTCAACTCTTTCCGAGGGGAATCCATTCAGCTACCTCCTCCCACTGAGGGTACGTGCTTTAATTATATCACACGTGTCTCCCTTGGTGTTCACCTTCATCACTTGGACTTTCTTGTTCATTTATTTGTTTAACCACATGACTCCTTTGCTCGTAGTAGCCCTATTTTACGCAACCATCATTTACACGACACCTGCTGGTATCAAGTGTAGTTCTAGAATCAACTCTTAGCATACTATAAATCTCCCCTTTCCTAAAAGCCTCATAGCACAGACATTGTCTTGGTACAGACCTTGAGGCATAAAGAACTTACTACTTGGTAGAGATCACAAAGCTGGTTGGAGTCCTAGCTGGCATGTGACCCCAGGAAGACTGCCTCAGAGTGCAGGGACACAGTTCACTACTCCACTATGGGCCACTGAGGAGCCTTTGCATCTGACATGGTGCCGTGCAGTAATACCCACAGTACTGCTGCCTGAGTGATCGATAAGGAGTCTCTGATTATAAAATGATTGATTTGGGAGAAAGAAAAGCAATAAAGCAGCAGTGAGAAGCACCTTTCAATTCGTCGTTTTGGGCGACCACAGGCTGCTTTCTCTTTAATTCTGAATGTGGTTGGTAGAACCAATCTAGCTTTTCGTTTGTTTGTTTCTGTTGCTAGCACATTGGAAGAAAGCCATCATGTTGAAATAACAGCAGAGAGAAACGGTTTAGGGGGTAAAATTCAGGGGCAATACATTAGAGGGTTGTTGTTGAAGCTTTGTCAGAAACTGTTAAGGAACTCAGAGCAGGACATTCCCCAGCAAGGCTCACAATAAGACATCTGAGCTTGCTCAGAAAACAAAGAGAATTCACCTTTATGATTTGCCAGAAAACCATTGATGTGGGTGGGAGTCATATGCTGTAGTTTAAGGCAAGATTCTCCTCTGGTTACCTGATTCCAGCACAGGACTGGTGCCTGGTTCCCTGTAAAGGTCACCTGTTTTCTACTGTTGTTCCTGTCCCTCTGCGAAGTGTCAGTTCCGTTATGCTCTGTCTGCCTGGCTGCATTTTCGCTTTTGTGGTTAGTTGGTGTGCCGGCACTGTGCGTCACATGGGCACAGCCGAGGCGGTTATCTGATGATAGGGTAACCTGATGCATGATGACCTCTTGGTTTCCTCCCTCTAACAAGGCCACTGTCAAATGTTGGAAATAGCAATCCACAAGGAATCTCTGCTCTCCTTCATTCAGGCTGTCAGCGGGGGTTAGTGAAGTTTAGGGTGCTCGTGTGTCATCAGGGCAAGCACAGGGGCATCTACTCTGCATACTTCCACTTAGTGAGCATCCAAGCTTGTGTGCTTGTGTGCACAGAGGCCATTTCATTTACACAGCAAGGGGAAGCACCTTAGTGACAACTGCATAGCCTTTGTAATAACAGTAAACCAAATCTCACTACGGGTGTCTCACTTTTAGTGGCCAGAGCCTCTATGAGAGATGGGCAGCCTCGGTCTCACAGGTTCATCCTGAAAGTTGAAGCAATTTCCTTAAGGTCACCAGACTTAGAGGTGGAGCGATTTTGAATAGATGCCAGTTAGTTTGAGTCTCGGACAGTGTTTTCTCCATATGCCTACTCAATAAACCTTTGTTGTTATCAAGGCTATTTTGTCAGAAGAGTCCAGTCATACTTCAAAAATTCTGATTGGTTCACTAGCTTCTAACTTTCCTTTTCATACAAGCTAAACCACAGGTGGGTGCTTAACTAGAGATGCCTTTGGGGATCACAGAGACCTCAAAACAGAGCACAGACCAACTCTGGGAATTGTAATATTGTGAGTTTCTTGCACAAAAAACTTGGTGGTTGGGTTGGATGCTAGCTGGGTGGCGTTGGGAAAATGCCAAAAACCTTTCCAGGCTCTGCTTTCCTTATATGTAAAGTGGGGACAATTCTATTCACTTCTTTGTGCAGTATCGAGGTTGGAAGTAGACAATATACTCATCAGTCCGTATAGTAAAGTCCCAGTGAGTGCTTGGCTTTTCTGTGACTACTTTCTTTTATTGGCAGAAATCAATTAGTTAACCAACTAACCAACCAATTAACCAACCAACCAACCAACCAAACAAACAAACAAACAAACCATCAATCAATTCCAAAGTAATTTTGAAAGTAATATCAATGTCTTATAAAATACTGTCAATATTATTGGACGTGGCCAGTTCCTGCCCCCAACGACATCATTTACTGTGGAATATGTAATTTATGAGAATCCACTCTGAATCACGCTGCTTTTAGGAGCATCCTCAATGACTAAATCCAATCAGGCAGAAGGTTTCTGTGCATGATTCAGGAAGGCTCTTTATCTCTGAGCTCAGAAATCGCATTACATCGTTAAGAGAGGAAGTGCGCTGGGGTAAGCCTGGAAGCATCGATACATGAAAGGAATGACAAATGGCAAGTGGACATCCTCAGGAGGAAGGTCACCAACAGGCTGTGGTCCAGGGTCTCAACAAATAACCTGCATCACTGAGTCACACTGGAAAAGGAAGGGGCCTGTGGAGTAAAGTCTCTGATAGCTCATTTAGCATGCCTCTCTTTTGTTCTCAATTTATCAAAATAGTATATGCATATACATTTTAGAGCTAAATGTTACTACAGTGTTTATAGAAAACCACAGGGGTTCCTGCTCCTTGGGGCTAGAGAGAGAGCTCAGTGGTTAAGAACATATACTGTTCTTGAAGAGGACCCAAGTTCAATTCTTAGCCCCTACCATGGGTGGCTCACACCACCTATAGTGAGCATATACCCTTACATAGACCTACAGATACACAAATAACTAAAAGAATAATTTTTTAAAATCTCTGAAAAAGAAAATTACACCTTATCTCACCGTAGTCCTTCCTGTAATTACGCCCCCCTGTCTATGATAATTTTGACTTTATGACTTTATTTTGGTATGCACAGCTCTCCATACCTCTAAGCAGCGCTGTGGCATTGCATTTTCTTTTGATTTACCAAACACTAGACAGTCCTAGCATGACAACTGAGAACATAGCTCACTTACGCCACGGTGACTCTCTTTCCCTTCCTTCTTATTCCATCCAGAGATTATATCACAGGTTTGGTTTAGTTGTCTATTCCGTGTTCATACTGAACCAGTGCAGATATGGTTTAGGTTAAACATTTAAATCTATACATATACAGACTTACTATCTTAGTTTCTTTTCATATAATTTCTGATTGGAAAAAAAATTCTATTTGCTTACCATGTCTCTTTCCACCCTTCCAGTAACTTCTTTGTGTTTTGCATTGTGGTTTGAGTCTGACTGTCTGCCTTGGGCTCCTGTGTTCGAATAGCTGCTCATCAGCTCATGGCTGCTCTGGTGGAAGTTTGTGGTAGGTGGGGGTGCTGGGGATGGGCCTTTGAGGTGATTTAACCTCAGGCCACTTTAGCCCTTCCACCTCCCCTTTCCACAACAGACTTTCCCCCAGGAAACTGTGAGCCCAAATCCCTTTTTACTGCATTTAAGTTATTTTTATCAGCTACTTTGTCACAATGGTGAGAAAAGTAATCCCCACAGTGTGCTTCTTTATGCCTAATCACAACAACCTGTGGGTCCCTTGGGGTTCCTAGGAATCCTCTTGGGAGCCTCCATTGCTTCATCCTAGATTGACTTTTTCCTGGCTGCCTGCACACACTGCCATGGGGATGCCTTGAGCTGTACTCCATATTTCCTGGATTGGAACTTACTTCTTTCTTGGGGTACCCTTTTGCTTTGGGGGAAGTGTATCAGCAGTTAGAGTGGTATCATGAGACAAGGCAATAGGACTGGCTTCAGTCTCTACTACAGTACTCTAGTATCCCTGCTTGCCCTCCATGTTTGCTACTAGCTGTCCTCCTGCAAGAGGAAGCTGGACTGGGTAAGGGAGCTGCAGGCCAGAGATCTCCAGTGGAATCCAGATAGAAGACCCCTGGCCCTCCACCAAGGGTGATGCAACACCAGATTCATACCATCCACTCAGGATTTCATCAGAGACAAGTAGCTTGTTGATGCCCCATTCAGTCTATTGAAATATGGATTTTCTGCCACTTGTAGTAGGAAAGGAGACATACAGAAAGCCATAAACCTCTATGGGTCAGTTCCATAGGTAAAGCTTGATCACATCTTCCTCCTTCCCTGAGACATAAACTCGGACTCCTGCACGCTAAGCAAATGTTCTTTTAGTGAACTATACCCTCGGCTTTGACTTAAAATAAAATAGGTAAAGAGCCAGACACATAATTCTTTAAAACACCATTCTAAAAATATATTACATATTATGGGGTAAAACAACTCCTTGGGCAGTGAGAATGGCTTAGTTTTTAGACATCTATTTACTGTATCACTGTGTGAACAGCGGATGGAGAAAACGGAAGCTCCAGAGATGACAGAAAATGGCATTTAATGAAACCCCACTAGAGATTGAGTTTTAAGGTGTGCTCTCATGGGGCCAAGCAGGGAGATTCAGTGATAGAATGTTCATGGGGAGGAACAGTAGCTCCGTTGCTGAGGAGCAGACACTCCAGAGAAACGTGCTGAAGACACAATGGAACAGTCTGTTCCCTTCCCAGCACACCTGGCAGTCATGGTTTTAGTTTTCTAGTTGACATCAACACAAATCAAATTTGAGTTGATGTAAATTTAGTTGTGTAAAAATTACAACATCTATCACATTAAATGTAGGCATTTTCTACATGTTCTCACTAAAGCCAGAAGGAAAATGAGACTGTTGTCTTCACTGGAGGTCCATTCCTCTGGAGAAGTGGGAAAGATGAAGAAGGAGGAAGAAGAGGAGGAGGAAGAAGATGAGGGGAGAAGGAGGAAAAGAGGAAGAGGAAGAGGAAGAAAGTATGAGAACTGGGAAGAAAGGAACAAAGTTGCCTAAATGGGTATTCCATCCAATGATGCAGAAATCTAAGATGATAGTTAGACAAAAGTATAAAAATTAATGAGATTATCCAGCAGGATGATTGTTAGACATCAGATATATATACTCAATATCATTCATAACACCTGATAAGCTATTAAAAATAGCAGGACTCGATGCTTCATACCTGTAATCTTAGCACCTGGGAGCTTGAAGTGGGTGACTGCTGTGAGCTCAAGGCTAGTTGAGGCTATAGAATGAGAACCTGTCTCAGAAACTATTGTGACATGAGAGGTGAGGTGACCAATTAGATACAAAGGAAGCTCCCTCTTTATGACTCTAGATCCATCCCACCCCTCCCCCATTTTTCGATCAGATTGTTTGTTTTCTTGAAGTTTAGGTTTCTGAGTTCTTTGTATATTTGAGATGTTAATTCTCTGTCAAACATACAGCTGGCAAATAGTTTTTTCTTGTTCTGTAGGCTACCTTGTCATCCAGTTGACAGTTTCCTTGATTGCACAGAAACTTTTTAGCTTCATGAGGCCTTATTTTTGTTAGTTGTTTGCCTTACTTCCTTAGTGACCAGGGTCCTCTTTCGAAAACCTATGCCTCTATCTCATAGCACTCTACTTTTAGTATACTTCCTGTAGCATACTTCCTATAGTGTACTTCCTGTTGCATACTTCTTATAGCACACTCCCTGCAATACACTTCTTTTAGCACACTTCCTGTTGCATACTTCCTAAAGCACTCTTCCTTTTGCATACATCCTAAAGTACACTTCCTGTAGCACACTTCCTGTTGCATACTTCCTAAAGCACACTTCCTGTAGCACACTTCCTTTTGCATACTTCCTGTAGCACACTTCCTACTCTTCCTCCAGTTTTTTTGGTCCTTATGCGTAGCTCCGTAAGCCATTTGGAGCAGAATTTGTGCAGGATCTATTTCAGTCTTGAGCATGTTGATTTATAGTTTTCTTAGCACTATTTGCTGAAGATTCTGTCACTTCTCCAGTGTGGTTTAGCCTTGCCAAAACCAAAATCTTTAGCTGAGACTGTTTGAATTTATATCTGGATCCTGCAGTCTGCTCCACTGATCTGTTTTTGTGCCAGTAACATGCTATCTCATTGCTATGGCTCCCTAGCACAGCATAGTCATGCTCCCAGCAGTATTTTCCTCTTGTTCAAGATTGCTTTGGCTGTCCACAGAACACACGTGACTGAAAAATAAATAGTTTGGAATTCATAAATAACTCAAAACAAATCAGGGGACATGAGACCAACTTAAGAGACATGGTAAGACTTAAGAATGACCAGTTTCACAGAGGAGACAAACAATTGGTCATCGAAACAAAAGAATAGCTCAATTGCAGTGGGAATCGAGGAAATAAAAATTAAACAAAATCATGTTATTTTTATTTCAACAGATATTGAAACAAAATATTTACCTATGACAATGCCAAGTATTGATAAGGATGTGAAATGTGGGCATTCCTGAGCAGGACTGGGGAGAACCCGGGTGATGTCACCACTGGGAAGCATGCTAGTCAGATTGACCATAGTCTCCCTTCATGATTTATCTGTCCACTTGAAGCAGGTGCAGAATTTAATGAAAACACATCTGGAGATGTCAGGTACTAATGGAAAAAGGGAAATGACCTAGTATCTATCTCTGGCATTAGCAATGTTAAATTACTTAATATGGCATTTTGTAACAGTTAAAATGGATGGACTATGTGCCAGTGCAGGTTATTTTTTTTTAATTGTAGAGGAGAGAAAATAGGTTGTAGACTAACATCATCACAATGCTATGTGTACAAACCTTGCAACTATTGAACATGTCAAGTAAGGTAAAAATGTGTCAAAGTACGATACATGTTGGAGAATGGGCCAAGGCCTTTAATTTACTTAGAGTTTAGAAATCTCTTAATGAGATACAAACAGGGTGGATGTGAAAAAGATCTGAAGAGCTGAGCCACAGCTCTAAGGCATGCTCATCAAGAGCCATGGCTATAAGGCTACCCAATGGGCTAGTTTAGGCAGAAGAGATTTGTAGCAGGACATCTGGTACCTTGCTGCATTTTGAAGCTAACTTAGAATTGTTGACAGATAGCATTCAAAGGCAGGGTCAGTGTGATGGCCTGAGCAGAAGTAGAGAACACGGCAGCTTTTGAGGTATACGTGTGCATCCTAGGAGGATGGGCAGAGGAGCCTGAGGTGGGGATGGGGCACAGAGGTGTGTGAGGGTGCACAACAGCGCTCCACACCTGTTCAGGGGTCATCTGTCTTCACACACAGCTCCATGAAGTAGGTGGGTTGAACAGGTAGGCAGCCAGAAAGGCATTAATCTTCATGTTTCAGAAGAGAGAAACCTGAAACTCAGCAATGTTAAGAAGCTATGACACCGGGCCAAGGCAGGATGCATGACTCCAAATCCAATGCTTCTGGATTGGATACCATATGGCCATTCAATAGAAAAATGAAAGATCTCTCTGCATAGGACAGAGGCATATCTCCAGATTCTTCCATCTCCCAACCCTTCTTCCCATCACACCCAAATGGAAATTATATTTGTGAGTGGAATACATGCCATTAAGCCCGAGGTTCCTACTGTATATGAGGTATCCTGCCAAGTATGATCAGAGCTAAGATTCTACCTTCATGAAGCTGATAATTTAAATGGTATTGCACTAGATTCTCAGTAGAGTTGTTGAGTTGGGATGTTTGGAGTCCTGAGTGACTCAAGGAGTCTCCCATGATTCTAAGCACCCCCTAAGGGCGTTACTGTCTGCATCACACTGTGTAGCCACAGTTCCCTTCTCAGGCAAGTCTATTTTCCCTCCATTATCCAGACACCTTAAGGAAAGCAGACCCACACCTGGCTCAGAAATAAATTCTGATTATTCTTAATCTCAGCTTGTTAAGCTTTATATTCTAATGAAAGTGCCTGGAAGACTAATTAAAATATTGAGTTTTCAAAACCCCAAGCCTGAGGCATGCCCACTACCTTGACTTATTAGCAAGTCCCAGGTATCAAGGCCCAGCTCTACCACTCTTGGGCATCTACCCAAACTACACTCCACTCTACCACAAGGACACGTGCTTGGCTCTGCTCAATGTAGCTTTACTCACAATAGCCAGAAACTGGAAACAACCTAGATGTCTTTTAACTGAAGAACAGAAAAGGAAAATGTGATACATCTACACAACAGAGTATTACTCAGTTGTTTAAGAAAATGTCATTATGAAATTTGCAGGCAAATGGATGGAACTAGGGAAAAAAATCATCCCGAGTGAGGTAATCGAGACCCAGAAACACAAACATGGTATGCATTTACTTATAAGTAGATATTAGCTGTTACATAAGTGATACCCGAGGTACAATCCATAGACCCAGAGATGTTAGGTGAAGAGAAAGGCTCTAGAGGGTACGCATGGGAGTGAGTCAGCTTGTTCTAATTAGTGCCCCCCTCCCCCACCTGCCAAAACCATGGCCCACGCATGCGCAGCAGGTACTTCTGCATTCACTTACCCTGGAACCTGCCTGGCACTGGGAAACAAAGACAGAGTGTGTGACTAGGACAACCAACTGACTGGTGCCAGTTGCGTGTGACAAGCAGTTATGGGCCAAGGGGACGTGGACGGAGTGTATAAGGGCACTTTTCACTATTACATTAAGTCTGCTTCCGCTCCTCACCCTGGAGTCTTTCCAAACCCTCTTACCTGCTACCCCCAAGGACTGTCTTGGGGAGGTCAAGGCTAGAGCAACAGAAATAGAATTGATTTTGTGGGTGGACTGGGAGCAGGTGGGGATGGGACTGGGAAGTATCGGGTGCTGGAGGGAGATGGTGGGAGAGTGTGGGGAGAGGCAGCTGGGAATTGGGGGGCATTTGGGGGAGTCGTGTGGAAACCTGGTGCAGTGGAAACTCCCTGAATCTATGAGGCTGACTAATGACTATTCCTAGTAACAGGGGATACAGAGCCTGAACTGACAATCTCTTGTAGCCAGGCAAGGCTCCCTGTGGCAGGACTGCGTTGCGTTCAATTGAGTTGTTGGCCAAGGAGGTCCTCTGGAGATCCTCAAACAACCCAAGCTGATACTAGGACAGAGGGTTGCTCTTCTTCTCAAAGTCACAGTGGGCCCATTGCCAAGGTCATCCACACAGCTCATTGAACATGGAGAGGTCACGCTGGTACCTACATGGTGCCTTCACACCTACATTCCAGTCTCTTTGGTGTGGGAAGGTACACTGCAGGTTACTGAAAGGGAGACATGGGTACCAACCCAGCCATAAAACCTTTACCTACAATCTACCTACAAGATATGCTGGGACAATGGTGGTCAACTAATATCTGACTTAACTTGAAGCCCACTCCATGGGAGTCCATTCCCAACACTGCTTGAATGACCCCGAATGGGAAACCGGAGAGCCAAGAGACTGGGGTAGGACCAAACACAACTGCTCCAACAAAAAAACAACAAATTAAAAAAAAAAGGGAAAAATCAACAAAATGATTCCTAATGATATTTTACTACACTCATAGGTTTGTGCCTTGTCCAGTCATCATCAGAGAAGCTTCCTCAGGTAGATATGGGAGCAGATGCAGAGATCCACACTTGAACATGATGTGAAGAGAAAGTCTAAATTGGAAGTCTCCCTTGAGTCCCTTCTCTCGAAGTGTGGGGAATCCCATGGAAAAGACAGAGGAAGGATTGTAGGAGTCAGAGGAAATGGAAGACGCCAGGGGAACACAGGCTGCTGAATTAACTAAACAGGGTTCACATGGGCTCACAGAGCCTGAAGTAGCAAGTGCAGGGCCTCTAAATACACGTTGTGGCTGTTAGCTTGTGGGATTCCCAACAGTGGGGGTAGGTGTGTTGCTGACTCATTTGTCTGCTCTTGGGATTGTTTCCATTCGGTTGGGCTGCCTTGTCCAGTTATGAGGGTTTTTTGCCTTGTCTTACAGTACTTTGTTTTGTTGTATTTGGTGTCTCTCAGAGACCTGCTCGTCTCTCTTCTCTTCTCTCTCTTCTCTTCTCTTCTCTTCTCTTCTCTTCTCTTCTCTTCTCTTCTCTTCTCTTCTCTTCTCTTCTCTTCTCCCCTCCCCTCCCCTCCCCTCCCCTCCCCTCCCCTCCCCTCCCCTCCCCTCCCCTCCCCTCCCCTCCCCTCCCCTCCCCTCCCCTCCCCTCCCCTCCCCTCCCCTTCTCTTTTCTTACAAAAGTAATTGTTTATTTGAGGGTCACTTACAGCTAAAGAGGTTTAGTTCATTTTACCATGGGGGAAGCATGGTGGCATGCTGGCACACAGGATGCTGGAGAAGTAGCTCAGAGTTCTACATCTAAATTGGCAAGTAGCAGGGGAAAAGAGAGACACTGGGATCTTCTTGGCCTTTGAAGCTCCAAAGATCACCCTTAGTGATACAATTCCTTCAACAACGCCACACTTTCTAATCCCTTCAAATAGTGGCCTGCTCTTTTCTGAAGGGATTGGTGGGTGGATGGGGGATACATCCAAGGGAGAGGGGAGCTGTGGGGGGGGAGCTAGGAGGATGGAGGGGAAACTCTGGTCAAGACGTATTGTATGAAAAAATAATCTATTTCAACAACAACAAAAACAACAGAGAGAGAGAGACAGAGAGAGACAGAGACAGAGAAAGACACAGATAGAGAGAGACAGAGAAACAGACACACAGAGAGAAATGGAAAAGAATAGAAAGGAAAAACCTTGTTTGTAGAGCCCCAAACCTGAGCCATGCCCAGTACCTTGCCTTGTTAACAAGTCCTAGGTCTTAATGTCCGGGCGATTTTTCTTTGTAAACCATCGTGTGTGAGCATTTCTGTTGCTCTCATTGCCCTCACCAGTAACTGGCTTAGCCATGCTCACACACAACCGTCCTGGCCAGTGTGATTGGACATCTGGTGGGAACTCCTAGAAAAGGTTCTTTGCAATTAATTGGGACAAAGCTCCCATGTTACTAACTCCTTAGTCAACCCCCGAGAGAAATGCTGGCTAGTAGAAAGACAGAATTAGGCTTGATGGCTCCTATAGCTGAACCTCATGTTTGGCTAGTAGATGACTTATTGTCTAAGTCCTTTTATACCAGGGTTTTATTTTATTTTATCGGCCACAAAATTACCTGCCTGAGGCTGGAGGGATGGCCAGTGGCTAGCCTGAGTACTTCTCTTGAAGAGAACTCCAGTTCCATTCCCAGCATCTGTATGGGCAGCTCACAACTTCTTGAACTCGGCTTCAGGGTATCCTTGCCTCTGAGCACATCTGCACACACGTGGTGCACACACCCCTTTACATATGGTTTTAAATAATAAAATATCCCTCTTGATGCATATAGATCTACTGCTAATGCTTCCTACAGGTTGGTATCAGTCTCCTTACGTTCAAGACATAGTCTTTATGGGGATTGGTACCAAGTTGACTGTGCCAGCATTAGACTTGCCCACGAGGTAAGGAGAAGTCACTGGGGTCCTTCCAGGAGCTTAATGGATTAGAAAAGGTTTTGTGGGTGTCACTATGACCCCTAGAAGAGAATCTCATATCATTCTCCTAGAACTATACAGTTTGTATATACAGCATGTATGTGATGTATGTGAATATACATGTTTATTGTTTACTTAGTCATGGCAATTAATCTCTGGCATAAGAAAAACTATGTTTGCCTTAATAGGGTTCCTTTAAAAATTCTTTATTTCTATATATATATATTATTATTATTATTATTATTATTATTGGAGTGTGTGTGTGTGTGTGTGTGTGTGTGTGTCTGTGTGCCTGTGAGTGAGTGCTCGGCACAGCATACCTTTGGAGGCTGGAGACATCTTGTGGGAGTCATTTCTATCTCCATGTGGGCTCCTGGGATTGAACTCAGCTCGTCAGACTGGACAGAAAGCGTCTTCACCTGCTGAACTACCATGCTGACCCAGAAAATTTAACGTATACTTTTCTTGCTGTTGCTTTTGTTTCTTTTTGGTTCCAGTTATTGAACCTAGGACTTGTGCATCCTGGGCAAATGCTCTCCCACAGAGATAAATCGGCAGCCCACTCAGGCTCTTTCTGCTTGAAAGCTGGATGCTCTTACCAAGGTGAGCTATTTGAGTCTATTCCTCTGGTACTTTTAGTTTCACAGTATCCTTGGTAGGATTCTCCCTTCTCGTCCTGAGGCTTCCCTGGTCCCCTAAACTGCCAGGACGAGTTAAACTTGGCTTGTCCCATCAGGCAGGGAATTGGTTTTGGGAGGACAAACCTGGGTACACAACTAATATTTGTGCATTGCTGTACAATTTACATTGAGCTGGGAGAATCCACAGTCAGGATATCAACTGACCCTTAGGAAAGTGTTTGGGATGCCAGCAGGTGGTTTATTCTGTTATTGTATCCATTTTCAGATACAGAATTCCTATGGACCAAGAGACTACATTCAGTTTAGAGATTAAGGGGCAGGACACAGGTATGCTTGGCAACTGGAATGGCCAGAAAATGTTCCAGTAATACTTTATTAATGCTGAAGATTTGGAAGGGCAGAACTGCTGAAGAAAGCATGTGAAGATATACATCTGGCAACTATGAAAGATTTTCTGCTGGATGGGTAAGCCTATGAAGTGAGAGCTGCTTTTTTTAGTGAGTTTGACCATAGGTTGTATTTTCTTTACTCACCAAGTTCACCCCCATCACTAATTTGCCATTTAGCTCCTGTGCCCCCTGAAATGTTCCTAACTAGGTGCACAGCACGGCCTTTTCCAAACCTGCTAGCATCCCACAGTTTTTGTCTTTTATCCTGGCTCTGCCTCCTGTGGCCATTTCTGTTCTCAGTCCAGGCTTTCTGGGTTTGATACTCTTTAGATTGTGTTCCTACCTGGTATGTCTTCTTGGTTCTCTCCATGCCAGTTGTCCACGTTCCCTGTCTGAGCCCTGTCTATCAGCTCACCCTCCTTTATGTGCACCAATAACCAATCAGACATTTACACCAAGGTGAACCATTGATGCTAACACACAGACTAACCCCTCAAAATCTCCCTGAAAGCTCCACTTTTCTTTTGGATTTTCTTATTTTCTTAAATAACTACTTTGTGATGAAAACCAGAAGTTGTGGTTTCCACATGAGCCGTTCTCCTTTGAACTTGGTACTTGGCCAGTAAGTCCTGGCTGTCTCCTAAGGAACTCACACCTGGATTTCTCTCATCCCTCATGCTGTGAACCACACTGCATTGCTGTTGGGCAAAACCGCATCCTGATTGGCTCGGAGCCTCTGGTCTTTGACTTCCTGTTGTCTTGCCACTTGAGGATCTTTCATCCTTGAACTTACATCCTTTAACTTGGCACGGCAGGCTCTTCATCTCTCAGCTGGCCTGGATATTTGCTCTCATCCCTTTCCTCTCTGCTCCCACATCAGTTTTCCAAACCACCCATATGCTCTCTCCCATGCTATGGCTGGCATTTCCTGTACTCTCTGCTTTGGGAAGCCAGGGAAGATGTCAGAAGAGAAGTGGAAATGTGTCATTTGCTATGGTAAGTGCTATGCCATGCAAGTGGTAGCCACAAGTCTTGTCTCAAGGCGTTTATATTTTAGTGTGAGGTAGCTGTACAGACAATTACTTGTATTAGAAACATAAAAACCAGATACCAGAAGGGAGGCAAGAAAGTGTTAGCTACCTTAGTCTGTTTATGCCTGTACTAATGAATTTTATGTAAAATGGATACAAGCTAGACTCATTAGCGAGGAGGGTGTCTCAGTTGAGAGAATGCCCCCCATAAGATCAGGCTACGGGCAACCTTGTAGGGCATTTTCTTCATTAGTGACTGATGGGGGAGGGCACAGCCCATGGTGGATGGGGCTTTGGGCTGGTAGTCTTGAGTTCTGTAAGAAAGCAGGCTGAGTAAGTCATATGGAGGCAGCCAGTAAGCATCACTCCTCCAGGGCCTCCGCATCAGTTGCTGCTTCCAGGTTCCTGCTCTGTTTGAGTTCTTGCTCTGACTTCCTTCGATGATGATGAACAGTGCTATGGAAGTGTAAGCCAAATACCCACCCCAGCCCCCACCCCTGCAACCCTTCTGTCCCCCAGTACAAGATGCTTTGGTCATAGTGTTTCATCATAGCAACCGTAACAAACTAAAACAATGTTGCTTTAACAAAATGCCCCATCTGGTCTGATCTGCAAACAACATACACTTAGGGCTTACATTTCTGGAGGCTGGGCAGTTCAAAAGCAAAATGTCGGGAGGTTTGTTGTCTGGTGACAGTTCTTCCTGTATCACAAGCGGTTGTTTGCACACAGTGGAGAGGACAGGAGAGCTCTTTTTATGAGGACTCTGATTCCAGTAGTAGGGCCCCACCCTCATGACCTACTGGAAAGCTCTGTCTCCAATTCCACTGGGATTTCAGCAGATGGACTTGGGCGAGGGGAACAGCAACAGTAAGGCCACAGTATGGCTTATCTGTATTTACAAAGCATCCAACGAAGCAACCCTCTCCCATGTTAGCTATGCCTGATGCCTAGCAAACACAAAAGAACAACGAAAAGTACAAGGACATGCTTAGCACACTATATGATACATATATGCATATCTCAGTGTATGCACATGTGTGCGTGTGAAGGCCAGGATGCTGGCTCTGTGGCAGCTAGAGTTACAGGCACTTGTGAGCCACCCGACTTGAGTGCTGGGAACTGAAGTCTGGGCCTTTGTAAGAGCAGCCAGCATTTTTACCCACTGAACCATCTCTCCAGCCCTATAAGGTGAGATATTTTCTGAAGTGACCATACAATTCTCAATATTTTATTATATTGCAATAGGCCTCATCTCCCATCTCCTCGGTCTCTTCTTCTCTCCTGAATGTTAGTGTTCTGGAGCTATCTGCCTGCTTTTCCTGGGTGGTCCCTCTGTGCTCTTGGTCATTATCCCCAGTGAGTTCCTCCCAAACTTGTATCAGCAGCCCAAGAATAAAAACCATCTGTACGTGGAAATCTCCATGTCACGGACCATGTCCAGGTCTAGCCTTTCGCATCTCCTCGCCTCCTTCCCAATGGCACCTAGTTCTTGTGGCCTTTTGTTTTAAAAAATATTGCAACTGAGTGAGATAAGCAACTGGGCATTAGATCCGATTCTTTAATCTATAGCAACACTTCTCAACTTCATTTCCTAACTGCAACCTAAGTAATCGTATTTATCTCTACCTGGCCCATACTACCCCCTTCTCAGTCTTGTTGCTATGAGCAACTACTCATGTCTGTTTCTGCTCCCTGCACGCTCCCACACACTCTGAGGGAATTACGATCATATTTCCTTTATGACTTGTTATTAGCGTGCACGGTGTGTCTATGAGTATGAAGAAGCATGTGCCCCTGCATTTGTGTGTAGATCACAGGGCAACTTTCAGGAATTGGCTCTCTCTTTCTTATGATGAGTTTTGGAGACCAAACTCATATTATCAAGCATGTGTAGCAAGTACTATTACCGATTTAACTACCTCTGCAGCCTAGTCCTCTTTTATTTTTATTTTATATTTATTAGAATTTGTGTGTGAGAGATGGAATGTATATATTCATAGCATGTGTGTGTATGGGAGGGAACATCTTTGCTGAGCCAGTTCTCTCCTTTCACACTGACATGGGTTCTGGAACTAGAGCTCCAGTTGCCAGACATGTGTGTGTCAGGAGCCTTTGTATGTGGAGCCATCTCAGAGGCCACCTAAGAGCACTCACTAGTGCTGAGTGAATGGCCTGTATCCTGGGATACAACCACAGAAAAGAAATTCATGGAAACACCCATGGTAGTTGATCGTCTGAAGTTCAATGAATGCTATGCTAATATTTCTTTCTTGATTTTATTGGGCGTGCCTTGATTTCATAGGACAGTAGCATTATGTGAAACTGGCTCATAGCTATGTGAAAAGTCTCTTGCATCTTGGCTATTTTTCTGTAGATACAGGACAAATACACAACCATAAGTTTCTTTGAAAACATTAGTGCCCCTCCCCCCAATCTCTTATGTAAGCTGAAACCCTTAGCATAACCAGGTCTTTCTTCCAGCCAGACTAAGCAAATTATTTAATCCTCTCCATAAGATGAGTCTTTTTGCTTGTAAGGTTTTCAGAGTAACCCAAGCTTGACACACACATGTTGGTTGGAAGCCAGTAAATGTTACATTTTAAAACCTAAATATCTATCAATTGGGTGTTGCTAGAGGTTGGGCATGTGTACATGGGTTACATTACATTGGGTTTCCTGTTGAGGGCAGCCCAGATGGCCTCTGGCTGATGTTGTTTCTTCCTGATGCTTACTCCACCCATGCCTCAGCTGCATTGTCCCCTGCTTTGCTGTCCTATGCTGTCATCCTTAAGTCATGCACCAGACCCAACCCCAATCTGGACCAGAGCTTCTGAAAATCCATTTATAGTGATGGGAGGAAAACAGTGCCCTCCCGCCTTCCCACTGCCTTCTCCCACTCACTCCACCCCTCCTGCCTTCCCGATGCCCTCTTCTACTCATCCCGCACCATCCTGCCTTCCCTATGCCCTCTCCCGCTCACTCCACCCCCCTCCTTCCAGGAATTACATGGGGAAATCTTCAGAACTGCTAATTCTTCATACTTGGTGTTATCCCACTGGAACGAATGTGGAGCCAGGTCGGAGAAGCCATGCTAGGCTGCCAGATGCTTTGGGTGATGTATGTCACGGTGAGTAGGCTACAGATTAAAGCAAGGTTGCTTTAATCAGGTGCTAGGATCACATTTGAAAAAAAGAGTCAAGTTAATCTCCTCACAGGACATTAGTGAGTCCTGAATATTGCTGGGGCTTCACCTTAACCCACGACAAGATTCTTTTCTTCTCACGCTTCTTTCTTCCCTAGTTCCATGTGATGATATCTCCCCCTCCCCCCCCCCCCAAGCCACTCTTAAAATGATGAGAAAAATCCATGGTTGCTTTAGGCCACACAGTCCTTTAAATGTTCCAGTCTAGATGTTACTGCCACATTTCCAGAGGCACAAACTCATCCCCAGCCTCCTTCCTCTGCATCCCACCTCCTGGTTCCACCAGTCAGATCTGGTAAACAGGCTTGTCAGTCTAGAATCAACTTGGGGCTTTCTGACTCCAAAATCCTTGTCCTTTGTTCAAGGTCTAGCATCATTTTCTCAAAACTTTTTGCTGTTACATAAGGGGTGAGGATAGGGCATCGGTGCGATGTGCCTTTCAGAAGTGATGAGTCTTTACCTCCCAGAAGGCTACCCAGGAGGAACAGGCTGCCCAGGTGACATGGGACTGCTTTGGGGGTGCGGGTTACCCAGGTGAGCTCTTTAGGGTGGCTCTGATGAGTTGGGGACTCCTAGGTCCTCCTACATCTTGTCACTTGGTAAGATAGAACCCACTGTCGAATGTATATGAAAACAACGTTTTGAAAAGTCTCATCTCCTTCCCTGCCCCCCCCGCCCCGCCCCAGATACAACTCCCTTGACACACTCCAAAATGATGGACAGAGTATTTAATACATGGAATGGTTTTCCTTCCATTACACTGTCATAAATTACAAAGTATTGCTCACTTCACAAAATAAAACCATTTCCAGATTATTATTGACAGTATCAAGAAGAACAGAAGCCACAACAAACAAATCTATACAGTCATGAGGGACAGTAACAGCAGAGAGCAAGCCAAACTGAGCCCCAGATGCCACGATTCTGCCCGCAGGGCCTGGGGAGGCTAATAGACCACTTCTGCAGTCTCTATCACTGTAACAGGGCAGTTTTCTTCTGGGCACTCTAAGCAAGACTTGTCAGTGTTTGGGTCATCTCAGACAATCAAGGGAAAGACACTGGCTTTAAAAATCTAAATGTACAGTTTTTGCTGTTTTAAATATTTTTGCCTATGTTACAAAATATAGAGATCTTG
This sequence comes from Mus caroli, assembly GCF_978045245.1. Taxonomy (NCBI): domain Eukaryota; kingdom Metazoa; phylum Chordata; class Mammalia; order Rodentia; family Muridae; genus Mus; species Mus caroli. The sequence continues at coordinate 94,676,436 of NW_028227262.1, forward strand.
GTGTGGAAATCTCATGCTAAGATAAATATAACCGACAGAATGTGTTTCTAGTAATAAAATCATGTTAAATTATCTTCCATACAGAGCAACTTTTATGAAGGAAAAACATTTGATTAAAAGAAACCAACCTTATTTATTCATAATTTAATAATTGGTTTATAAAACGAAAGTAAAGAACAAGATTCAACAATGATCCTAAAGGTTCGTGATTCATCCATATGGAAATGCGGCAAAGAATTTCAACTTGCCATTGGCATCAGTCTCAAGGGCCTGGCTGAGGAGAAGGAAAGTGCTAATTCTGTGATATGGTCCAGCTGCATCCAGTGTCCTCAAGTCATTTTGTGTAGCAGTGCACACTGCATGTTATAGGATGTACACAGGAGATATGGAGAGGCCATGACTACTTCCATAACATCCTTTGGGAAGCCACAAAATGCTCACAGAAAGGAAACTGGTGGATGCCTCAGACCAGCCTAGAAACACTATGAACATACACTATCTCACAGCAGAAAAGCCAGTGCTGAGGAGCAGGAACTGTGAAGAGCAGGGACACGAGGAGGGGTGAACCCTCATGGAAGAACTCATCGGGACAGAGGTATGTCAAGGTGACACTGCATTCACGGTCAACGTTCACCAGGCATCACAGCGAGAAGGGCACAAGGTACAGGGCCATAACCAATGCACTGCATTGGATTCTATTTGCTAAAATAAAATAACATTCTTGCAGCTAAAATAAAATACATCTTACAATATAGGTTTCATTTAACATTTAACATATAGAATTGTCTTCTCTTTTTGAAGGTGGGAAATGCATACTGTACCAAGTACCTTTATGAATTAAGTTCCCTTTTATTACTGTTAAGACTGAAGCTTAAAAGTCTAGTTTTTTTTTTAATAAGTTAAAGAAAGATTTATTAATCACTCTTCCAGCAAAACAGACATACATACGAGGCACGGCAAAAGACCCAAGGTAAGGGGTTTCCTACCCTCACCCTTGCTCTCACGTGGAGGCGGGAGACACAGTCCCCAACTCTGCGATCCACTGTGGTCCAGGAAATTCTGCCACTTGTTTGAATAAACAAATCAAGTGTGAGAAACGTTTTTATTCCACTAGCTCTATCAGCTCACTTCCCTGGTGGCTTAAAACAGAACATCTTCGTTTTCTATTAAAATCTGCACGATCAGCTTTTGGTACCGCATGTCATGGAGGGTGGTGAGGGTGCTATCCTCAGGGGGTCTCATCAGGGTGGGCCCAAACACGATCCCCAGATTTTCGGCATTCATTAAATTGTCCTTTTCATTCATGGTAACCCTGGAAGGCAAGCACAGAGACCTCAGGCAGATTTTCAGAAGGACTGAGATACTAGCTATTCACAGCAGGCCTGAGCTCATCTCTGTGGTCAGGAGCGTGCAAAAATCGAGAGTAAGAATAGCAGGAAGACATTCGTTAATGGGTAATTTTCTGACTTGTTTTCTTTTTTAAGCTGTCGATACTGCCTTCGGCCAGTAGAAGGAAATGATTTACTAGAACCAACTGTGAACATTAAGGATTGGCAATCTGTCCTTCTTGAAGAAATGTGCAACTGTTAGTTAAGGAATATCCGTTTGAAGGGGCAGAAGGTCACTCCTGGTACCTTCATGGGTCTCATATGGAAGTCTGCTTTTTGTCACCATTTCCTAGTGTCTACACACTGGAGAGGGGCTGAGCGCAGGCAGGCTCTGTACCATAGGAGAAAGACTGTTTGTAGAGCAGGCTGCTATGTGTTTAGAAAGACCCTGGCTATTATCACGGGGCAGGAGAATGGCTGGAAAGTGGCCAGACTGGAGGCCCATTGTTTATTATGCCTGGTTCCCAAAGGATGAGGTACAGAGCCATCATTATTGTTGGACTAGCATCAAGAGAAGCAGCAAAGAGGCTTTAAGGGGGAAATCTAATAAGCCCTAACTGGTTTCCTTATGAAATGAATAATGATTTTCTAGATTCTTGCCTTCAGGAATTTTGTGTTTTGAATGCTCATCACTGATAAAAAAAAAAAAGGACTAAATTCTAGAAAGATTATGCCGTGTTAAAAATGTACTTAGATTTTGTGCAGAGACAACGCCTGGCTCTCTATTCCCCTGGAGCAGATTCAAACTAGCCACTTAATGTTGGCTCTAGTAAACTCAGTTTGAATAATTTTCATGCTCCACCGCTGAGAAACAAACAGGAAAGAAGTCATTCTTCCTTCTGGGAAGAGGAACCACAATGAGAAAAGGCTTCCTTCCAGCAGACTGGCCTTTCAGGCATTTCCTAGATTGGTGATTGACATGGCCCATCTATCTCACTGTGGGCAGTACCGTCCCTGAGCTGTCCTGGGTTGTATAAGTAAGGAGCCCGAGGAAGCCACGTAGTTCCACTAGTAAGCAGAGTTCCTCAATGGCCTCAGCTCTAGTTCCTGTCTCCATGTTCCTGCCTTGAGTTCCTGCCCTGACTTCCCTCATCATGGAGTATGGCATGATAACATAAGCCAAATAAAACCTTTCCTCCCCTAGCTGCTTTTAGTCATGGCCTTTATCACAGCCATAGAAACCAAACTAGGGCAGACATGAGTACTCAAAAGTGGAGTGCTGTCCTAACAGATTCCATGAAGTGTTTGGAACTTTGTGCTCCAAGCTTACTGGGGTGTATTCTGTGCGATCTTGGAAGAATTCTGAGAACAGTGAAGATGATGGAGGCCTGGCTTGGGAGGTGTCAGAAGGAAGCAAAGACTGTCTGAGCTGTCCATACAATAGTTTGAACTGTAGTTCTGGTCAGCTGGGGCCGAAGAATCGGCTGTGATTCAAAAGGGACCAGCACCACTGAAGTGAAACCTCTGTTCTTTTTGGGACAACTGATGCTGATCAGTTGGAGATGAAAAATCAGCTGTGATTAGGAAACCAGCATCACTGAGCTATCTTCTGGGGAGGTTTTCCCCAGAGTCAGCATACAGAAGCTGTGGTCCAGGGGGAGCCCAGGTTACATCTCATGCTGAACAGCCACACTTCGCAAAGAGAAAGTTGTTGGCCTTTCTGGAGTAGTCGGAGTCTCCTTTATAGGGAACGATACTCCCTTCCTTGGCTAGCTCCAATCACAGCTTCTAGAAACCACACTGTACCAACCAAGAGATGTTCTACATACTCTCCATGGGGTTTCCTAATGCCTTCTTGCCCTGGGCAGATCAGGGGTTGGTCAGGGATGGAGGTGTTGGCTTACTTTTTCAGGTGGATCATCAGGTAGCGCAGGGTCTCATAGTGGGCAGGAGGCAGCAGCATCAGGACCTCATGGACAGCTTCCAGCCTCTCATCCGCATTGGAGATTTCTACAGAGAGTGTACAATCAACAATACTGGACACCAACAGTCAGATGGGTGTTGGGAAGTCTGATTTCTTTGTCTTTGCATGCAAATGGGGCATCTTACAACTTCATATAGTCTCAAATACTCTTTCACTCAGTTTCCTTGTATCTCATCTCATTCCAGAAGGAGCTGAGGTTGATCATTCATTAGTTAAATGAACATCTGCGAAGCAGTTGGCTATTGTACTCTATAGGAACAAGGGTCCTATAGAATTCTTAACTCTGGTGGTATATGCAGTTTGTGTTGCCCTCCTGAGCAAGGCCCTGACCTGCTGAATCTATCAAAGCTCTACTTTCCTCATGTGGTAGTGTGCCCTTGAAGTTGGCAAGTGACTCTTTCTCTACCAGACCTTTGTATCAAATACATTTTTTTTCAGTGCAAGCACATTGGCAGATGGACCAATCAACAATGCCATAAGTAAAGGCATTTCCACAAAGGTACTGCAAGGGTTAACCTCATATGCAACCTTCGGTGAGAAGCAGATACTAGGCACATTAACAATGGCAGGAAGAGTGTGTGGACTTTGGGCCACTGACAGGTATTGGCAGGCACTCAAGGAAAGTCCTTCTGCCATCCCTCCTGGGACAGTTGTACTCGGCTGCTAGAACCGTCTCTACCTAGGACCACCAGAACCCAGGAAAGAATGGTCTCTTTAGGGGTTAAGGACCACAGTCCATCTGGAGAATCCATTGTGCATGGATCTGAACATGCCCTTGCCAGGAAACCCTGTCAGGCAACTTATGCAAGTATGCTGATGCCTTTAAAGATACACGATGGTCCACAAAGCCAAAAGAAGTTCCTTAGAGAAGGCTTGGCCTCTCTCCCATGCGTCTCAGCATCTGAGCATCTACATTGTCACTGCCTGCTACCAGGCAAAGTGTGGCCCCTTCTCTTGACATGTCCTTTCCTCCTGCTCTCCCAGGAGCAGTGGGCTCTATTGGTCAGCACTGGATACGGCTGAGGTCAACTGTTGAGTGATGGAAGATACATGCTGATGGTTCTCTCATGGAAATGTCAGGACAGTTCTCCACGATAGCTGTCCACCCTCTAACATCAGATTATCATCTTTACTTCATGGGATGGGTTAAGAAAATCAACTAGAAGATATCAACAAGTGGTCCTCGCATAGTACTTGACACTTGGCTATCTAGCATTTTAACACAAGTCTGTCTTTTTAACCCAAGGTCTGACGATATTACCCAGGCTGGCCTTGATCTCCAGATCTCCCGGACTCCACCCCCTTAAGTGTTATGAACATGCAGCTCTACACCTGACTACTTCTATTAACCTTGAACGGCATGAGCAGGCAAAGCTTGGGTGTGGTTTTAATTGATTCACAGTGTGATTCTGCACAATGGGCAGCAATGGTTTACGAGTCCTTCATTGGAGAATGCCATTTTTTTTAAATTATAGAAATGTACTTTCAGCAAATATCTGAATTGGTCTGCCTGTGTCAGTGTCCCGGAAATAGGGAGAAAGCATGAGGGACAGAGCTGCCTGGCTCTCAGCTCCTGCTTGTAGAGCTGGGCGAGTATGGACTTGGGGGACTTGGTGAGTGCCGGCTAGGTTTCTATTTGCTGCACTTCTGTGCCCCTGCTTGACAAAGCCAACGCTCATAAAAATCTTGGAAGATTTTCATCCTCCTGAGATCAGGAGGCCTAAGGTTCTCTGTACTTACTTGCTGCCTCTATAAATTTGGAGTAGGTGTCATATGTGATGATAGGGATGGGTAAGTCTCGGAAGTACAGTTTCAGGGCTCCAGTGATGATGTTTATGTCTGGGTAGATGTTGGCAGAGATATCCGCCTTTTCACCATCTGAAAAACAGCCTCACTTAGATCTTATTTCACCAGGTTAAACAAGGGACAGGAAAAAGAGATCCAACATAGAACACGTCCTGGCAAGCTTCAGTGTCTCGGTCTCACCTTCTCAGCTCCTAATAAATAATGTTAGGGTCTTGGGGTAACAGAGAGGACCTGGGGGGAGTGGCACAGGCTATGAAGAGTGCATACAGACAAGAGTGCAGCAGGGTAGATTAGAAGCACTTCCGTGATTCCCAGCCCCTACTAACAGCCCAACAGAAATGTATCATAGCAATGGCTACTTCGGATACACGGCTTCACAATAGAGCACCAGAGAAATGACATATGATGATACACATGTATGAAAATGTCATAACAAAACATGAGTTTTGGGGCTATATGATTTTAAATCTTTGTTTTTCTTTGCCAGTGTTCTTTGGCCTTGGACTAGAAGATCATATACAGCAACTGTTGGTTTCTAAGGTCTTTTTTAGGCTTGCTGAGATTTCTTTGAATTTGACCCTTCCTACCCTGGCTCATAGCATAGATGCAATTATATTCCTTGCCAATTGTTATGCTCATTCTCAAGGCATTTTGTGTGTGTGTGTGTGTGTGTGTGTGTGTGCACAATGTATGAACATGTGTGCCCGCATGGAATCAGGAACTAGGGTGGTGTTCCTCAAGCCCCAGCTATCTTCCTATAATAACACAGTGTTGAGGTCACAGGCACTCTTGAATGTTGGGGTTGGCCTCGTACTGTATGTATTCAAATGCTAATACTAGCCCTCACGATCTGGTTACACCAAAGAACATATCCCATGTACACCGAGTGATGCTATATAAACCTTGCTCCCCAACTTAAAGTTAATTGGTTAATAAAAGAATAGAGCCTGTGACTGAGCAGTAGAGAGAGAAAAGTTGACTTGAGGATTGAGTGAGGGGATCTCAGGAGAGACCAAGGGGAAAGGAAAAAGGTGACGGAGAGAGGAAGAAGATGCAAGGATAGGAGATGAACTGTTAACACGTGACCAGGAGAAGTGGATCCTGAAGATAGGCAGATGGACCAGAAATAACCTGGACTAGATTCAAACAGCAAGTAACAAGGGACACATGGCTGGGATGCAAGCTAGACTAGCTCACAACCTGCCCAATCTAGGCTATCAGCTTGGAAATACAATGCTATGCTCATTCCTAAGGCATCATGTGTGTGTGTGTGTGTGTGTGTGTGTGTGGTAAGTGTGTACAGGGTATATACATGTATGCGTATACAGTATATGCACGTGTATGTACCAGGATTGTGTGTCTTTTATACAGGCTAGCTAAAATATATAACTTGTTTACACATGAGACCATACCCAGATTTTTACATGAGTGCTGGGGATTTGAACTCAGATCCTAATGTTTGTGCACCAAGTGTTCTTATCTGCCGAGCCTATCTTCCCAGCACTTTGAAGTACTCTGTTTTGTAAAATTATGTTTCTTTTTAGGGGGCCTGTCTGTGCCATGGTACATGAATGACAGTCTGGGGACATGTAGGACATGATTAGATCACATCCCATCATGTGTCAGGGGGCTGGACACTGGTTGTAAGGCTTGGTGGCAAGTGCTCACTCACTAAGGCATCTTGCCAGCCTTAAGTCATGTTTTTCTTTATTTTTCTTTTTTCCTTTTTAAAAATATCATTCATTCTTCTCTCATACCATACGTCCTGATCTCAGTTTCCCCTCCCACCACTTCTTCCAGCTCCTCCCCCACCTCCTTTCTCCTCCGGATCCTCTCTTCCCTTTCCCTTCAGCAAAGTGCAGGCCTCCCAGGGATAGAAACCAAACATGACATAAGATACACTAAGATCAGGCACAGACTCTCACATCAAGGGTGGACGAGGCAACTCCATAGAAGGGAAGGGTCCCAAGAGCAGGTGAAGGAGTCAGAGACACCCCTACCCTCATTGTTAGAAATCCTATAAAAACACAAGCTAACAACCATACACATATACAGAGGACCTAGCACAAACCAATGCAGGCTCCATGCTTGCCACGTCAGCCTCCGTGAGCAGCTAGGGGCTCTGATTAGTTGATTCTATGCTCTGTGTTCTCCTTCGATCCCCAACCCCCTTTTACTATTAACATCAATCCATTTCACTTAACAAACAGGTTGTGAGATTTTTTTCAGATAAACACTGTTCAATCATATGGGGACTATTAACACATTTTACATGGAGAATTTAAAGCATAAATGCCCAAGCAAATTTGGTTCCACATTTTAAAAGAAGCTATGAAACAGATAAAAGCACAAACCAAGATGGCAAATGTATAGCAGATATGATAGGCAATTGAACAGTATGATGTTAAGAGACAAGGCTGCTGTGCGGTGTGTGTCCCTAAAAGACAGAGGACTTAACTCCTGTCTCCATGCATTCATCCCCAGCTCCCTTCTCCGGAGCTCTGAGAGGAGAGTTTGATGAGTGAGATCCTGAACTGAGCTGCATCCTCTGATGTGTGTGGTGTGTGGACAGGCTGCCCATTCCAATCATCCCTTACACACTCTTCCTTGTGAGCTGACCTGTCTCCCTTCTAAGGAAACACTTCTTCCACAGAACGTCAAAGGATGCTTCCTGTACTTTCTGAAGGGTGACTCTCAGTAATTCCCAGACCCTACTTCCACTCTAAGTGAGCTCCTGTTCTAGCACAGAGGGTACCAGGATAAGATAGCATTAGAGACAGTTCGCACTCACCTCTGTCAAACGCCATCTTGACATCTTCAATGTGTTCTGTGAATCCAGAGACTCTGTAAAGCCCTTCTGACTTTAATCCTGCAGGTTGGGGGTGGGGGTCAAGTGGGGGTGGGGGTGGCAAGAGAGAGGAGGAGACTTCAACTTTGCTTTCCCGTGGTATCTAATAAAGTCACTCTCATGTTATAGCTGCACCGAGTGATCTGATTGATGCCTCCCGCCCTGCTGTCCAAGACCCTGGAATCTTCCTGCCAATCTCCACAGGCGCCTGTCTCCATCTGACTGGTGGAGATGGGCATCTCAGTGGAGACCAGTTCTTCCTCCTGGCTACGAAGTGACTTGAGATCTGAGGGTCTCTCTAACTACCTCTGTTCATCACTTCTGCACACCTACTTTACTGATGCAGCCAGAGCCCAGTTTTCTGCCTGGCAACTTATTCAGCTATTTGGTGTATTGGACATAGCCACCCTTGAGTGTATGTGGCACAGATTATCCTGACTTCATTGGAGAAATCTAAAATTTATAACATTTCATGTTAAATCATAGATAAGATAATATGCTAAGTGTGCTTGATTTATTCTGCTTTTAGATAGCTAATTATATAAACAGATGCAGTGAAGTTCAATTCTATTTAATAGTCTGAAAACTTAATCAAGGTAAGAAAGAGGATGTCTGCCTGTTAAACTATACTGATGTGTTGGACACAGGTTGAACCTAGCTCGCTCTCCTTCACCCAGTGGGTGTCATGTACGATGAAAACAGCAACAGGATTAGAGGATCAAGTTTCAGATTCCAAATGCCTAAACTGAACTGGTGTCAAAACTGAGCTACGGAAAAACAAGTAAACAGCTGTTCTGTCAAACTCTTGATAACACACTTTTTGGCTTTAAATTTCTACTCTTATGGTAATATCTGCCAGTAACCAGGGTCTGTACTGAATACAAGGGATGGGTGCCTCTGCTCTTCCCTGGGACCGTCTGATGAGGCTCTACTGTCTCATGGCAGACATCCTTAGTTAATCTCATCTCTGCTCTCAGATAGGCATGCTTCGATAGTAGTGACTCTTGATCAACTGGAAACGACCCACATGATAAAAACCAGTGTGCCACTCTGTTCCAGGCGGTCATGCAAGCTCATCTCTGCAAGAATGGCACGGGCATTGCCAGAGGGGGAGGTCGTAGCAGTTTACAGGAATACACAGCTGTAGGCACTCAGCTCCTTTATAGAGGGAAAAGGACATCTAGAGGCAGTCCCAAGCGATGGGCTAGAGTTGGCAGAGCAGTAGAGGCTGCCAGCCATCCTCCATTAACCGTTCTCCTATCCCTTTACTCTAATGAAACATTTTGTTTGAGAACAGTATCCGCAGTACCAGCATTCACCTCTCTGTGGTGTTTGTTTTGTTTACTGTAGACACAGTGTGAGTGACCCGCCGGGCCACATTTCTCTGACCGTGGCTTCCTACGATGAACTATACTCTCAACACATGAGCCAAAATAAATGCTCCCTCCCTCCAGTGGCTGTTGTCTGGCGTTTTGGTACAGCAACAACAAAAGTAACTTGTTGAGGTTTAGGGTTTTTTTTTTCTGCTATATATTGTAATGTTAAATATTAGTCCATCACAAAGCCTAGCTGCCCCCCAGAGATGATAGAATCCCCATGTACTCAAGTGATGTTATATAATCTTGCTCCCCAAATTATCCCTGATTGGGGAATAAAGGTGCCTATAGCTAGGCAGAAGATAGAGGTGGGGTTGGGGTTCCCAGGATTGGGGTCAGAGAAGGACCACAAGGAGAGAGGGAGAAGGTAGTGGAGAGGGGAGAAGTCACCATGGGGTAGGTGAGTTATGAAAAAACTTAGGGTTAAGAGCAGTGTGTGAAGAATATAGCCTGTTATAACTCAGGGTTCTTGATAGGGAAATAGATACCAATAACAGAGGGTTAATATCTGCCCAGCTCTAGTGCATAAGGCTTATTATAAATACAAAAGTTGTGTGTCTTATCTGGGAACTGAACGAGCAAAGGCAGAGTAGAAACCCCTGATTTGACGTTAAATGTTTTTTACAACGGTAACTAAAACACTTGGCCATGCCAATGAAGTAGAAAGAAAGAGCACACGATGCTCTCTGCATACTGGGCATGCACCAGGTCCTTCATGCCGATAGACTTGGTCTGATCTCCTCACCAGCTGCTGGGGCACACGGGAGGAAGCATATTCAAACGGGAACCAGTCCCTTGTCCCTTGTTGAAGGTCCTCAAACAAGCTGAAGACCCCTTCCTCTGTGGAGTTTTAGGGTACAGTCATGTGTTTACTTGTCCCCCTGACTCTTCGAATGAGTCTACAGTATGGATTCTTGAGCTTGAGAATAGAGACTTTCAGATCATTGCTATCTAGCCTATAGTAAATGTTCAGCAAACATTTGCAGAATGTGGACATGCATGGCTTATACAGGAGTGGAATTCGACGTGATTATTTGGCTATAGTGTATTTATTTGTATGTGCCTTTTGTGTGTATGCAAGCCATTGTCCTAAAGGGGGCATTAAAATGAGTCAGTTTCCTCAATTAAAAAATAAAAAACTAAATTAATACAATATAATACAGTAAATGTAATATAATTAATATAACATAAATACAACAGTAGAGAGTATTTTCCAAACCTCTTGCTTCAATTTCCCGAATACATATGTCCACCACCATGGGTCTCTGAGTGTTGTGAGCTTTGACAAGCGTGGTGAGGTCACAGCAGTACACTTTCTTGATCCTCTTGAGATCTGGCTGGCAGTCATTGGGGACGTGCTTGGAGCACTGTTTGTGTACGTTTAACCCACAATCTGCGAACAAGGGAGCCACATTAGCTTCACTGGGTCCCTTCATCAAACCCCAAGACAAACTATATGCCGCCAGAGTGCATACTACAGTACCCAAGGGTTGGGTGGACTTCCCCGGAATGCCCACCCCACCAAGAGATATAAAGATATCCACCAGATAAATATCAGATTCAGCTTGACTCTGACTGCACAGTCCTCTTGGAAATTTTCCAGGCCAGAAGAACGGGAAACCTTCCTGAGATAGTGAGGTCACAGGTTAGGTTTGCTAGTAAGTTCCCACAGTATTTGGGGCATAGGTTCTCGGAGATAGTCATGGCTCATTCTAGGCTGTGCCCTTATTGATACTTTTTTTTTGAGATACAGAGTTGCTCTGTTTGCAGGAATGTCTGGTCTTTGATTTGAAGAGTTCCTGACTTGTATTCGGTCTGGCTTTCCTGGTGAGCAGCCTGTAGTTTCTATTGCTGTCTTTCCTGCTGGCAGGTGTGTGTGTGTGTGGGGGGGGGGGGGCTCATTCCTCTTGCACTTGCTTTACTGTTGACATAGTGGAAGTGACGTCTAACTGAACCCGGGTGGGAGGATGGGAGAACTGATATTTGACGACAATGCCTTGTAATGTGATGATTACAGTAATTATTTATAAAGCTTATATTCCAGGGCCAAAGCCAAAAAGGTGCTTTTAAGTTCAACACACAAATTAAAAGTCTTGTTAGCAGCTGGCATCCACAATCAGGAAACACAGTTTGCATTCCAGAAAGTGAAAATTTAATGCCACGATGTGAATGAGCTGTGCACTTAGAGTATCTTCGAATATTGTTTTCCCTACGTATGAAAATAATATTTCCATACATCTATGATACACGCACAATAGTGAATATTGTGGTCAATTGTTTCAAAGGTCTGACAGGTACAGAATTCCAAGCAGACACCAGTCATGATGCCCAGGTAGGTTTTCTTGGCTCAGTTCTCTGCTCTTCCTTTCAAAGGGAAAATTTCTAACAGTCTTAGCTTAGTCAGCATATGAAATTCAACTAAATCCAAGTGCAAATTCAGTTTCATTTTGATGGAGCTACTTAGCAGATGTAAATTTGGACCAAGTTAACCAGAATTTGGTTTTCTTCTTGGGATCCTGGTTTACAAAGTGGGAATTACACCAGCACCAGGTGATCATGAAGGTCAAATAGATACAGTGTCTCCAATCTCGTACTGTGCCACCACTAAGTCAAATACAGCAGGCAAAGGGATAGGAGACACAGAGGTCTACCCAGCTGTTCTTTTATTAGTAAATTTTACTTCACCGTATAACCTTAGAGGGTTTTTGTTGTTGTTGTTAAATTGTAGCAGGTATATTTACCATTTTAGCCATTAATGTTTTTTATTTATATATTTGTTTATATGTTGGAATCGGGGCCTCATTGTGAATCCATGGCTGGCCTGGAGCTTGCTACATAGCCCAGTCTGGTTCTATCAGGAGATCTGGCTGCTTCAGCATTTTGAAGTTTGAGTGTTCGGTGGGATTAAGGACATTGTTTGAGGTACAGCCACCATCTGCCTCAAAAGCTTGTTTGTTTCCATAAAGCTACAAATTGATGCCTGCTAAACAGCAAGCCCTAGCCCACCACCCCCAGCACCCAGGAGACCTTGTCTCTCTGCCTGTGAATTTGATGGTTTTAGGTACTTGGTGTGAGCAGATTCATGCCAGATTTGTAATCATGTGAATGGACTGTTAGATGGATCACCTTGTCGTTCGAGCTCATCCACGTTGCAGCATTCATTAGGGTTCACACACGCGCCCTGGGCTCACTCCCCAGCAGTGAGAGCCAGGGGATTCTACTTGGATTCTAACAGCTGTATTCCTTTGCACTTTGCTTGGGCTCCTTGCCTTTCATAATACTGATGAACACCACAGTTCGAGCCTATGCCACCTTACCTGTTTGTCCATCAGTGGACTCAGGTTCTCTGTACTTGTCCACCATGGTGAGTGATGCTGTTGTGAGCATGAGCTGCAAGTGTCTGATACAGACATTGCGATTCTATGATTAATTCTCCTACAAACTTAAAGACCTGTAGTCTACATAGAACACAGATCCTATAAAAGTTAGGATGTTTCATAGCAAATATAAAATGTGAAGTTTTATAAACTAATAGAACTCCATGCACCCAAAGAAAATCTGGTTCCTAAAAAATATCTATCTCCATGCATCATGAAGAACTGAGGTCTGTAGTGGTGGTGCCCTTGCCTATCAATGACCAGTTTCTAGTCTTCCTGCTCTTTGGGGGAAATAATAAATAAAAAAGTAACCACTGGAGAAAACTTACTATATAACCTTACAGTATATTTCATTTAAAACAAAATAGAAACAGAAAAACAAAAATCTCAGAGCCCTTCCATCCTAGGGAAAGTTGCTGATGACAGCTAACTAGAGCCCAGAGTTCTGTTTCCATAATATTGACTTTGGACTAATTTCCTGCTGAAACTGGATAATATCAATGACAAGGGATATTTTTGGTAGGTATAATCTAGAGAGACCAAACTAACAACCACAGAGCAATGCACGACGTTGACCAGAACTATCGGGGTTTAAGCTGTGAGGTGCTTTGTGAAGCTTGCAGGTCTGTTTGTCCTGTGTTCAGGAGGGCATTAGAACACCTGGGAGAGGCTGCTTCTGTGCTGGGCTTGCCTTGGGACCCAGGATGGAAAGCTGGAAGTATCACATACCAGTTAGGCACTGATTGGGTGTGGCTGTGCTTATAGAATGGGAGCTGAGAAAGCACCTTCCAGGTAAAAAGGAACCCAGAGGATGTGTGGTCCCATGAGCTAAGTGGGCAGCACGGGAAAGAGGAACCCTTCAGTGGAAGCCCTCAGCTGACTCTGTTTGCCATGGCCTAGAAAGGAGGCAAGTAGCCCCAGAGCAGAAGCCCCAGAGCAGCAGCCCCAGAGCAGCATCCCACGTCAACCCCAGCGGCGGCTCTTCTTGCTTTCAGCACCAGTGTGTGCCAGGAAAAGCATGGCAGGGTGAGTGAGGAAGCTCAGCTGGCAGGTTGCTCTGGCAACCCTTAGCATTTTGTTTCCCATGTCTTAAAGATGCATTCCATGATATTTGCAGCTGGGGTATGCATCCAATTTGAGATGGAAAACACACAGGGATTCAAACTACCTTGAAGTATATGAAATCAAATGAGTGTGATCAAAATACAGTGAATACAATTCTCAAAGGATGAAGAAGAACATTATTTTAAAAAAGAAAGGAGGTAATTTCACTATTGATCTTATGGCAAAGTACCGAATGTGAGTTCTGGATTCTGGCTGCTTTTAAATGTGCGGTTCACCATTTACTATCTGGTAATCAGCCATTGCCTCTAGGCTCCATCTCCTGTTCATTCAATAGGAGACAACCATATCTCCCTTTGAATCTTTTGGTGAGGCTGCAGGGCATGGTGAAGAGACGTGCCTCACACACTCACCGTGCTCACCCACATCCTGTTTCTAGGTCCCATCTACTATAGTAAAGTGGGGTGGGAACAAGGTGCAGCATTGTAGAAGTCTATGCAATTCCATTAGAATCTATTTAAACCCTTTCCTCTTAAGGGTTACTGCCCATTTGGAGAGTCAGGTCTATTTTAAAGAAGTGTATTTCTTTGTTTATTTGTTTTTTAAACCCTTGTATGAACATAAGATCTGTTTCAGTCTTGCAGACACTTAGAATGGTGTCTCCAACAAGCAGAGAGAGGCGCTGAGCCCTTAAGGAAGCTGGATTTTTGAGCTCTTCTGAGTACAGTTCCTAGCTCTGAAGGGTGCTTACCACCCAACAAGATGGCACTTGATATAACCACAAGAGGAGGAAGTTTACTGTTTACCTGAACACCGGACTCCCTGGGCGATGAGCCCCCACATAAAATTGGCACAGTATTCACACCAGTGTGGGCCCCGGAATGTGTGCACCTGTGAGCCAAACAGAGAGTAAAGAAGGTTCAGTCACCTGGAGGCAAACATGAAACAGACAGGAATCCCAGCAGCAACGCTCTGTCACTGGGCTCTTCCATCCAGTGAGGCATGGTTGCAAACTGCTCTGGAAGAGACAGAGACAGGCTTTGATCTTTTAAGCTCTCCATGGATCTAGCATCCTCCGGGAAGAGCAGAAGGTAGGGGAACAATGAGATTACAGACATCCTCAGCCATGGGTGAGGCTCAAATCCCAAGGAGGCTCTGGGAGTGCAAACCCAAGATAGCCTAAGCTGGCTGCTAGGTTACTCCATCCTGCATTTAGCTAGGCAAGTTGTTTTGGGCAGAAGAACTCAATTACTGTGTACATTTACTGAAGTTGCTCCATCTAGGTGTAGAATTTCCAGCCAGATATAAATAAGCCATGGTTAGGGGATAATTAAAAGGTTCCAAGGTGTTGGGCCACTTCCAGGAAAAAAAATCATTTAAAAAAGTAAAGGAGTTGGCTAAAAACTCAGGCTCATGGATCCGTGGAGTGGCTCTCCCTAGGGACAGGAGCTAGAGTTAGCCAGCTCTGCCATAGCCTTCAGGTGAGCAAGTTGGAAGGTTCTCCTGGCTGGCCAGCGTCTCAGCCAGCTGTTAAATTTTCCAAATGATACCAATGGTCTTATGTCAGATTATTCAGATGTGGGATCATGTATTAATCCAGGAATCAGCATGGTATCACACAGCACAGCATAGCATAGCATGGAACAGCACAGCACAACAGAAAGCAAAACTGTTCTCCAGCACTGAGGACATTCGCAAGCAGAAGGAGGGGAGTCCTTGCTCTGGAGCCTGGCCAAGATGAGCCAAAACTCACCGTGTACTGAGGAGGCCATGAATCTATGTGAGAAGGGGCTGGATTGGGTTGTTACAAAGCCTGTTCAAACCTTCTTTAAACTCCAATGAACGGGTAAGGTGAGACAGACAATATTATTTTAAACAAGCTAGGAGGCCAATGTACGATTACTTTCAACGAACACTATTTTTAGTTAACAAACAAACAAACAAACCAATGTAACAAATACGATCCCAGTGCGGGAAGGTGAGTGCTTCCTGGGGAGAAGCTGCGGAACTGAGACTCCCGAAGAAAGGAGTGGTCCATCAATTCAGGAGCAGCACATCAATTTCTTTGTTCATCTACACAGGCTGGCAACCATGTCTACATAGTGGCAAGCCAAATCAGCCTTCCAATGGAACGCGAGGCTGAATGGCAAGAGGAAGAGAAAGCATGGCAATGAACATGAAGGAATGCCTATGGCCATGGAGCTGCGCAGTAAAACTATGCTATAATTGCCTTTCTGGTATGTTAGCTCATCGAGTTGCCCAGGACATTGTTCCTGTTCTGAAAAATATGGTGACACTGGTCTCAAAAATAGCTTTCACCTAAACGGAGAAGTGCATTTATGGCCATACCACCCTGAATGTGCCCGATCTCCTCTGCTCTTGGAAGCTAAATGGAGAAGTGTTCTGTTCGGGTATGAACCTACCCCCACGACAAAGCATTCCTGGCAGGAATGCAGAGAATCCATGAGGCACTTGCATTTTCAGAGGCCACTGCCATGACTCATTTCTAGGCCCACAGACACAGAACTCCAGACTACAAGAACCGTTGAGGAAAATGAGCCACTGAGAGCTGAACACATTCTGAGCTCAACAATCATTAATGTTTTAACGAGAAAATGTGCAAAAGGAGCCAGTCAATTTTGGCAGGAAAATTGATTATTAATATACTGTTGAAAGCCGGGCGTGGTGGCACATGCCTTTAATCCCAGCACTCAGGAGGCAGAGGCAGGCGGATTTCTGAGTTTGAGGCCAGCCTGGTCTACAGAGTGAGTTCCAGGACAGCCAGGGCTATACAGAGAAACCCTGCCTCGAAAAACAACAACAAAAACAAAACAAAACAAAACAAAAAAAAAACCAAGTTTTTTTTTATATGCCTCAGTACAGGGGAACACCAGGGTCAAGAAGTGGGAGTGGGTGGGTAAGGGAGTGGGGGCGGGAGGGTATGGGGGACTTTTGGGATAGCATTTGAAATGTAAATGAAGATAATACTTAATTTTAAAAAATCATAAAAAAATACTGTTAAAGTTGCACCACATGGCAAAATTAATGATAAGATACAAGAGAAATGGTATGACAGGGGGGCTACAGCAGAAAGGTGGGGCTGCTCCTATATTGAGAAAGGGGGAGGGGCACTTTCCACGATGGTCCTGGAAGGTAAAATGGGAGAAGAATAGGGCTTTGTAGGGGAAGGACAGGGAACAGTGGGGCAAAAGGAAGTATGGAGATGCTGTAGGAACAAAAGAGCTTGGTGTGACTAGGCAACTCAAGACTGAGGTGAGAGAGGAGGAGAGGACAAGGGGAGACAGGAAAAGGAAAGCCACAGGGGGCATCTCACACTTCCTTTGTGATGTGGATTTGGAGTAGGCTCAACAAGGTACTCCCAGAGGGCTAGAAGTAGAGAAGTGATGCTTTCTAGAGATTATTCTGAACCTGTGTTGAGCACGGGTGAGAGGGTGTCTGTCTCCCATGGAGCAGGCTTGGGAACTACTTAATAGTCTACTTGAGGAATGAGAGAGGCTCAAAGCAGTGTGCTGGCAGGAGAGATGGTAAGGGCCCACATTAGGCCTGTTTGCAAGACAGAATTTGTACAGTTTGCACATTACTAGGTGTTGACTTAGGTACAGGGAGGGAGAATGCATGTGGGCCTCGAGGGGGAGGGGTGATCTCTGGTTTCCCCCTAGGAACCAGGGGGATGGGGATGCCATTTGATGAGGTGGGGCAGATGCTCTTGTGGGGAGAAGTGTAGGCGTTGGCTTAGGCTAAAGATAATGTTCTGATGCCAATGTATTAGTTCAAGCAGGAAGTCACATGAAGTTGGTTGCTTAGAGGAGGAGTGGGGGCTGTAGAGATGCATGCGGCCATGCCTGAAAAAAATAGGTGATGTTTTAAGTTGGACAAATAAATGAATTAACAGGAATTAGGGGTAGAGAGCAGAAGGCAGGAAGCAAAAAGAGAGAGCTTGTTCCAGCCCTCCATTCCCCACTACTTAAAGATGACCAAGAGAATAAGGTCATTTCAGAAACCAGCAGGTAGAGACTGCTTTAGGGAAGGTGTGGGCTACCATGCTGAATGTTGGTAAGATACCCTATTAGGGAGGTACTAGATGCTGATTTAGGTATGGGGAAGACACTAGAGACCTTGTCAGGTATAGTCTCTTTGGAGATTGAACCCAGATTTAAGGGTTAAGTCTGAGCTGAAGAACAAGTAGAAAACCAAGATCCAGAGAAAAATATTGGAAAATCTGTGAAGGAGTTTGGCTAGTCAGGCCTGGTGGAGCTTGGCTAGTCAGGCCTGGTGGAGCTTGGCTAGTCAGGCCTGGTGGAGCTTGGCTAGTCAGGCCTGGTGGAGCTTGGCTAGCCAGGCCTGGTGGAGCTTGGCTAGCCAGGCCTGGTGGCTCATGGGGACTGAAGAAGGAGAACTGAAAGGTCAAAGTTCTCTGGGCAAGACCATCTCAAAAAACAAAGGAAAAGCCACTCCATCCAGTTAGTTCTGGCCACAAGTCCACGGGTACAGAGTCATCGCTGGAGTATGATAAATCTACCAGTGACCACACCCTCAAAAAAGAGAGATTCTTCCATCTCCAATAGTTATCAACTGCCAGTAATTCCCTGGAAAGGGAATCTGATCACATTCCATTTTATGCGTGTAATTTCTCAAAAAGAAAATTATAATAATAAAAAAAAACAACAAAAGCACAGTAAGAGCTAAAACATAAAAGGTGAATGACGTCTTAGGATGTAGCTCAGTGGCAGTTTAGCGTGCATGAGGTCTTAGTTTTTGTCCCCAGTACTACAGGAAGAAACTTGGCCATGATGTCACTCAAGGAAAGAGGACAGCACAGGGAGTTGGGGCCTCAAGAGACAATATTTTTAAAAGGTAGAAGTCACTGGGGCAAGTTGAAGTGTCAATAGTGATAATAGTCACTGCAGATGTACAACAGGGCAATGGATTGATATTAGTCACTGCAGATGGAGAACAGGGGCAAGTTGAACTGTCAATAGGTTTGGTACAAGTCATTGCAGATGCACAGCAACAGGGCAATGCACACAGAGGCATGAGGACTCCAAGGAGCTGTGAGAAGGTAGGGTGTTAGGAATGGACAGATGCAATACTGAAAGAGAAGAATACTTAAAACTTTCCAGGATCAGTAAAAGGCCCAGAAACATCAGATTAAGCAAACTGAAATGAGTCCCAAACAAAGTAAATAAAAAACAATCTATCTCAACACAGATTACGGCAAAGCTGCTCAAACCTGAGACCTGAAGACAGAGCCATAGCCAAGCCACTTACATGGAAAAGGATAGCACTTAGGGCGAAGACAGACTTTTTCTTCAGTAAAAATGAGATTAGAGGTCATAGCATAACTCCATCACATCGTGAGCCTAACTTTCATACCCACTTGATTATAGAGAAGGGTAAATTGATACTTTCTGATAGACAATGAGGAGTTTCAAGCCTCATGGGAAGAGATAAGGGATATGCTTCTAAGCGGGGCAGGAACCAGAGGAAGGAGTTCCCGCCAGGATGCAGCGGTGACTGAGAGGAAGAAAATGGGCCAGCCCCTCAGTTCTACCTGTGTAAGACATCAGCTCGAAGAAGAACCATTTCAGTGTCTTCAGAATAGAGTGGGAGATGGAAAGGACTGAACGCAGGAGAGAACGGAGGCCTTCCCTGAGCCTTAGAGTCTGGGAGATGTAAGAAGAGCTATTTATTAGCTGAGGGATGTTTTAAGTAATCACACACATAGTGGGTTTTTTGAGCATATAGAATAAAGGCACAGAATCTATACATTAAGAAAAATACACACAGGGGACAAATGACACACAGATTTGATCACGGCGATAAAAAGTAAGAAAGAGGAAAAGCAACGAAATCAGTGTGCATCTGTAAAATATTTATAGTTCTCTAGTGAGCACACTCAGGAAACACATACTTGTAGATGCCAGTTAACAAATATTTACAAGAAACACTCTCAAAACATAATACCAAGAGAAATATCACAACCAAAATGATGCACCTCAGAAATGCTAGTTAGCCAAGCGAACCCATTATAATAGTCAGGTACACTTATTTGCATGTTAAGCAATGAAAACAGCCTAACAATTAGTAAATTTTACCAGAAAGATATAACCACTTTGAGCTTATACGGATATGACAACTCCGTTTCAAAAATCTAAAGTAAACATGGGAAAATTTATAAGGGAAACGTTGACAATTCCACCATAATAATGAGTTCAACATGTATTTACAAAACCTGATGGATAGATGTAGTTATAGGAAAGGGACTTTGTACCCAATAATTCAAAGGACATGTGATTTTCAAAAAGCACACAGAACATTTACAAAATGTTCTGGCTGCTAACTATAATATGAACAAATCAAAAAAATAATAATACCACCACCTGGAGTGTACTGTGAAGGATGTGTTTGGTACCCAGCAGTGACAGGTGCACCTCAGGACGGTGTGCTGCTCACTTAGTGCGGGAGGGTGATGGAGGTAGGACAGCCATCCTATCACATTCACCTGTGATCTTCCCACCGCCTTATCATTTCTGTGGATCTCTGGTTCACATGCAGATTGCTGCTTGGAACCTTGCCCTGTCCTTGTCTATACAAAGTTGAAAGATATCAGGGAAGCAAGCATACCCTGCGTTCAAGGGCCTTGTCATCTACAAGGATAAATAGATAACGAAATGATCACATGTCAGGCAATGTACTTGCACGTGTGAGACATTCCAGGCCAGGAGAATGGCGAGAATAACCAAATCTTGCAAGAAAGAAGATAAAAGTGATTGTGTAGGGTTTTGACATATAGATAGACAGTCACCATACAGGGAACAGTGAGTGGGAAGGGACACAACTGTTGAGTGGGAGCACATGGGGATGAATAAGTGGGGACAATGTTTCAAGGTGTAACAGCATAGTGGAGGGCCTTGGAAGGTGAACTCAAGCCTCGAGAGGTGGGTTCAGGCCTGGGAGAGTGGACTCGGGCCTGGGAGGGTAGGCTTGGGTATTGAAACACATTCTTTTCTTGTGAAGGATGTAAAGAGAATGATGATACAAAGCTACCTCAATTGTAACCAGGGTATCGGGAACCTCGTTGGGGCTAAAGTCAAAGGGCAAGGTTCAGTGGTGGGGAAAGCAACTTCCGTGCTCACACCACACAGACAGGGGCTAAACTACAACTCTAAGTGCTTCCAGAAATGAGGGTCTGCTCGTCCCATGATTCCAAGCTTCACTTCTGCCGGCAGCCTACAACGTCCTCCAGCACACCAACCACACATACATACAGTGCTTATCAGCCCCGTCCTAAGAGCAAACAAATGTGGGGAGACTCCACAAGGAACAAGTCACTTTCTGTCCTTGCTTAGCCCACACAAGTAAAATAAAATTCGAACGAGGGGAGCGTTGAGTTAGACAAACATTATTTTAGGCCCACTGCCCAATTTCCTTTTGAGGATGGGCCACTGTTTATTTTTGTGGCTGGTGTGTTATTCTGTTTTCTTTTGGAACCTGAGGAGAGAACAGGCTGCAGCGAGTGCTGGGGGTGTGCTCACGCTGTTTGGGGTTGATGTCTGTCATCTGCCATCTCAGTGAAAGACCCCACACCTTAAAATGTCACCAAGCAGCCCTTTTTATTTTCTGGAATCTATTGATTTTTTTTTCAAAAATACCTTTTAAAGAGAAAGAACTTTTTTTTTTTCCAAAGTTGAGGGCAGTAATAACTAAAATACCCCAGACAGGAAGAAAATACTCCAGACAGGAAGAATGTTTGTCCAAGACTATTATACTGGGCATGGTCTGCCTAGAATTCAAAAACCACACCAAACAAGATGGTATTACCAGAGATAAGGCATGTTTGACAAATGGCCCAGGAATGGGCATGTCATAAAAACAGGAGGAAGAAAAGTTGTCTAGAGAGTCCTGGGCAGGCAGCAGGCATCTCCGCTTGGGTCTTTCAGGATGAGCAGGATGTTATTGTCTCACATTTGCTGAGTCTGGAAGGCAGGTCTCTCCAGTGGTTTTTGGAGCAAATGTTTTGATGGGCCAGCATAGACACTGCCCAAACATACAAGCAACTTGCCCAGTGTCCAGCTGTAAGCAAATGCTACTCTTGATGTGCTGGGCTAAGGAGAATCTACTTTTTCTTATCAGTTCATATCAGGGTTACTCAGCCTTATTCTTGCTAACATTTCTGGTCTGGAAAATTCATGGGTGTGGAGGCAGCTGTCTTGGCCACTACAGGGATTTATTTCCCCCCCCCCCCCCCCGGCATCTCTGACTGTCTACATACCAGAGGCTTACAGTATCCCTTAAAGGGTGGGCCATAAATGTCTCCAGACATTGCCAAGTGGTTCCTGGTGAGGGTCAATTCAAGCTTGAGATCACTGATACGGAACAAAACCATTTTGCCTCTATTAGCCATACTAAAACCAGGAAGCTGATTCTTTCGTTTTACTTGGAAAAGGACTCCAGGCCTAGAGCCACTTTCTAGGTTGTTTAATGTGCATAGAAGAGTGGCTTTGAGTTGGCAGAAGATCCTTCTCGACTCAGAGGTCTGGGTTTTGGAGGTCCAGGGTTCACTGTAGGAGGGGAAGCCAATTAGCCTCAGTTGTCCAGAAAGCTAATAGCACTGTCAAGGTGTCCAGGTTTCTGTGGAGAATTGTCCCCCGCTCCCCTCCCCCTGCCCCACTACCAATTTACTGTGTTTCCCACAATCGTGTGACAATGAACTCATGTTTTCCCTTTCTGCAGGAGCAGATGAAATTCTGACCTTGAAGTGAACCTTCTCAGATGTAAGGAGATAGCAGGAGGGAGCTATGCCATCTGTAACAGAGACACTTTCTGCTAGGCTCGCTGCACAGATGCTGTGAGAGGGGCCTGTGCTAAGACAGGCTCTAATGGGGGTGGTGGTGGGGCATCAAGGATCCCTAGAATCATTTGTTGGTAGCTGCCCGGGCATTTAAAATAGGATTAAAGATGTAGTCCTAAGGTGAAGCTTGAAGGCTTGGCCTTGTTGACACTAATACTTATGTTGAACTACAAGCAAGGGCTCAGCTTCAGGATCACCACTTCCGAGGCTGGTCAAGATGCAAGAGCAGGTGGCAGCAGCTGCACATTTGGAAGTGGAACTAAAGCATAGGAAAGAGAAGGTTTGGAAGTGGAACTATGCTTTGGAAAAGAGGGGGTTGTGTTTCTAAAACATCTCTGGGAATGCAGCCTTTCATAGATCTTTTTGAACTGAGATAGTCTTGTGCTAATTTTCCCCTTTGATTAACAATTACTTCCTGCTGAGGTCTATAGGACGCCATCCTGACATGGCTGGATGGTACCTGATCTCAGAAGTTAAGCAGGGTCAGACCTAGTGTATGCTTGTGTATGAGAAACAAGTGGCTCCCCCACTCCCTGGACATGGTCTCCCCTCCTCAGTGATGTAGACAGAGAGATGAATCACCCTGCTGTGGGCGCAGTCCTGGCCTCTCTGTATGTTATTGGTATACTTTGGCATGATGAAAACCACATCTTCATCTCCAGATGTTGCCAAATGTCCCTCTGTGGTCAAAAGCATCTTGGCTGTGAAGCCCTTGGCAGAAGAGTGGTCTTCTGTCTCCCTCAACACTTACTGGCAGCGGGCACACAGACAGCCTGTATTCTGTATTGGTGGAGTAAAGGCATAAATGGCTGAAGAACTCTCTTCTCTGGATAAGTTTCAAAAGGAGTCTCCTTGTATGAATTGTGACCACTGGTGCTCACTCTCGTGTCCCAAACAAAACACAAAGGTCTTATTTCTCTGGGTGGAAAGTGCCAGAATCGGGCATTTAGTCATTTGGAATAGTCCTTTTGAATTTTGTGTTCTCTGGATCTAGACAAAGTCCATAAAAAATTAAAATCAGTTAAGGACTTGCTAGGGTCAGACTCTGTGTTGGTAACTGATATCGCGAGGCTTCGTGGCTAAGCCATGTACTGGTGTGGCCTAATGTGGGCACCCTGGTAGGATTTGCATCAGAGCCCTTCTCCCTTCTGGGCTCTGCTGGTCTGTGAAGGGTTTGCAGTGACAGTGATGATGACATCCTAATGTGCACAAACAGACCAGCTAGGTGGGAATCAAGCTCTAAGTCACTTGGCCTCATAAGGCCCTTCTCTAAAAACAGTTTGCACACTTGATTGAAATTCCTGCTGTGAACATAGCTCCTTTATAACAGTGGTTTTCGACCTTCCTAATGCTGCAACCCTTTAATATTTTCTTTTTCCGTTGCTACTTCATAATGGTAATTTTGCTACTGTTATGAGTCATAGTGTCAATATATGTGTTTTCTGATTAGGTGACCCCTGTGAAAGGGTCATTCAATCCCAAAAGAGATCTCGACCCCCTAGGTTGGGAACCACTGCTTTAGATGAAGGTGTCATGTGACTAAGTCCCAGCAGATGTACAGCTTGGTCCTCGTGTGGGACCTCTAACAGCAGGAGCAGGGGCTGCTCTGACTCTGTTGCCTGGTGTTGGATCCTTTTCCCTTAACTGGATGGCCCTGTCAAGCCTCAATAGAAGATGTGCCAGTCCTACTATAACTTGATATGCTGAGGTGGGTTCATCTACATGGGAGGTCTCCCTTTCCTCTGAGGAGAAAGGGAGGGAGGCATAAGGGGAGAGCAGGTGAGAGGGAGGGATTGTGAGGGCAGGAGGGAGGGGAAGCTCCACTCCAATCACTATGTAAAGTAAATACATAAATTAATGAGAAAAATAAAATAGGACAATTGGATTAATTACGTCACCACTGAGACAAACAAGCTCCTCCTTTTATGCTAAGTACATACGTTATAGTTCAGATCTTAAATGTTACCCCTGAAACTCTTGTACTGGAGGTTTGGGCCTCAGTGATGATGCTACTGGGAGGCAGTAGAGACTTTAGGAGATAGAAAAAGTTTTCGTTATTGGAAGGAGTTAAATCATTGGGCATGTATCCTTGAGGATATTGGGATTCGGCCCTTTCCTGTTCCTCTGCTTGCTCCCTGACTGCCATGAGGTGAGCACCTTTGCTCTGACATGCACTTGATCCACAGTCTTACCTCAGTCTCACTTCAGGCCCCAGAAATGACAGAAGCAGGAGACAATGCACTGAAATCTCAGAAACCATGAGACAAAAAAATAACCTTTCCTCTTTTTAAGTGGATTTACTTCAGGTATTTTGTCACAGTGATAGAAAGCTGACCAATATAGGCCTTACATGAAGAGCAATAGTAGTTAATCACAGAGACCTAAGATAGGACCTCTGAATAACTTCCTATGTAGGTTTATCAGAAACCAGCTCTGAGTGGATCAACACAGCACTAGCAAGCAGTTTGAAAAGTACTTGAGTATTGGATGATACAAGGCATGACCCTAAAAGCTTTTGCATTGGTTGGATTTTATTTCTATGCAGTGTAGTTTGAAAAGCAGCTCTGCTCTGTTCTCTGGAGCATCTGAGAAGGGCACTTTCCCAGTGTTGTGTAATGTTCAGAGTTTCTATTCATTCCCCATAAAGTTCCTAAGTATGGCATGGATGAGGGTCCCCCTGCACCCCAGGAACAGACACGACTGGGAAAGCAGGCTTGTTGGGAGGTGAGGTGGCAGGATCTGCTGACAGATCCCTATCTCAGGTATGAATTCAGAAAGGTACAAGCCAAAGCTATTTGCTGATAAGTACAAAACCACAAATGTGCATTCTTGTTATTCAACACAGGCCTAGTGGTATATGTATGTAATTATCTTCCAATAATAAATCAAGAAAGATCCAGATTATAATTCATTAGAAGCCAACATAAATAAAAAGCAGATGTAAAATTTAGGTAGGAAATACAAATTACATGTAGTTAGTGGGACCCTTGGTGAAAGTCTGCTTTCTTCAGACAGTGACTTACTCCTAACAGCCGCACGGCTGTCTTTACAGCATGGACCTGTTTTTAGAATGTGTTCCCAACATTCTTGTAGTCAGCTGAGGGAAGAAAGAGGGTTAAAGGACCTAGGGTGGAAGGAAGGAATGAATAACAGAACAGTCAATGCCTCCTCCAGCCCCAGCCTCTCACTCTGAAGAACAGAGGCAGGAACAGTGTAACTGAAGCCACGATTGGTGGCCACAGCTCCTCCAGGGCTTTGAAGGTTTTAAAGATGCCCGTATAAGCCACAGATGAGAGGCATGGTCCTGTCTGTCTCACGGATCTGCCCTGGGACAACACAATATATTCTGTTTGGTTTTTCTTTCCTCTCTCCATGGCACACTGAGTGCTTTGTTCTTCTACCAATATATCTCGGGTGCAAAGTGAGGAGGTAAGATTCAACCGTCCTCTCCAAAGTGTCTTAAAAGTAATTTCCCGTCCAGAGATCTAAGTCAGAACAGACTGGCATTGGGTTCCAGGTACCAATGACTTACGGGCACATGTTTTTAGCTCACGGGGTATATCCCTCAAGGGGCTATTTCATGCTAAGGTACTCAAACTGCATCTTCAGAGCAAAGTCACTGGAATTTTGGAGAGGAAGGAAAGGGATTTGCAAATCCAGCAAGACCCATCCTGTCATGCCTGGGAGTGTGTCCACAGGATACCCAAAACAGAGGTTTCTGCCAAAAGTCAGAAAAACACCGTCTTAAGGAATGAGAGGATCACAGAGGTTAAGATAGAAAATCATAAGGAGGAAATAAATACGGACATTTCATACTCCAAATCAGACCTTTTGCCATTCAGTAATGGGAGAAAGATTAAGATGGAAGATACCCCAAGATCCTCTCCAGCTCATAGCTAAATGCATCGGACTGAAGGCTTCCATTCCTTCCTTTAAGGATAGCAAGCAAAGGCCCAAGCTTCGTGATCCCTACACCCAGAGGCAGAGAGACAGACTGGACTATGGAATGGAAATGAATAATTGCATACATATCCCTAGGAAGGGCTGACCCCCTCCTCAGCAGCAGGAGCGGAAATGGATCCCTTTCCCTGCTGTTCAATTGCATTCCCACAATCAGTGGTCTCAAAAGGAAAGAATTCAACAGAGAAGGCAAGCCCCAGTTTGATTCTCTGCCTATTCTTTTCCTCCCGAATTCTGCATCTGAAAATCCCCCCAGCTCCACAGAGCATCACCCATTTGCTGAGGCAAATCTCTAACATGGTCCTGTCCCTCCTTCCCACAGCAGCGTCCCATTTTCACAGTTTGTCATTGGCTTCCCCTATGAACATTTCTTGGACAACATAGCAGGACAAAAGAAACAGACCCTAACTTTCTGGTGGCAGCTCACATCCAGAGCTAGTCTAAAAGGAAGATAGTTCATGGGAAAAGCCACTTAAACTCCCACCGGATCTCCCTATCTTTTTGTTTAGTCTGGAGGGCAGGGTCAAGCTTAGCCAGGCTACACCGTGCCCCTGACCCCAAAGTGCGCACACAAGCTAGTGAATGGGTTCTCTCCTCATGACATCTGCAGCTGTCTACACAGAAACAAGCGCCTTAGAATCACTGAGAACAAAAGACAGAACAGCAATCGTGAACCAGACAACTGTTTGCACTGTCCTGTGGATGCCAGTGACCCCACTTCTGGGTGGAAAAGTACTGCTAGGTTTTGTGCAGAGCACTTCTAAATACTACCAACTGGGGCATCCCCCGCTGCCTTCTCACTGGGCATGGAAGACTGAAGAGGAAGTGGGCCTGGGTCCCAGAACCAAGTCAATACCCGTGCAGGTATGAAGGGCAGCAGTGCAGAGCCAGCTGCTCCAGCCTCCACTCTGACACAAGGCAGCAGGGTTATGTGGAAAACCCAGGAATCTGCGGCTGCCTGCCTTTATGACCACATGGAAGTGATCAAGGATCCTCTCCCACTCCCACCCCCTTCTCAGGGCAGCAGAGAGGATGCAGACTCTTACCTTGAAGTTGTGTGTCTTCTCATAGTTGAAGTGGTTGTCGTTGTGTGTGAGGGCAGCTCTTCGGACCAGTGAAGAGATCTGTGAACAGGCAAAGAGCTTGAGAGGAGACCAGAGAAAGCCACCTTTGAGCCCCACCTTGACCCCAAATGCAATGGCCAGCAGCTCTTGGCGCTTCCTGCTGGGCTTGGACTTCCGAACCACAGCACATTTTCTCTCATTTTCTAGCCACAGTTCCTGAGAGCACATGGCACTTGGAGCTCAGCTCTCCTGGGCTTCTCCTGCGGCAGCTCTCTGGAGCCAGCAGGGTTTGGGGACTGCCGCTAATGCTGTGCAGCAGACTTGAGGCAGCTGTGTTCTGTCTGTACAGGCCTGAGGGGCATGTGACCTGGAAGGGACTGTTTGAGCGATGGAGGGGGCTCTGGCTGAATGGGATGGGCCTGCTTTGTGCTGGTTCTTAAGGCCGCATCGCCGGGGCCTGAAACAATAGCACACATTCATATATAGCAGCCTCCAGGGTATCCAGTCAGCACAGGGGATCCGGGGAGGCAGCAATGTCTGCCGTACACACAGACAGACAGACAGACAGACACACGCGCACACACAGTCATTGTGATGTTCAAAGTCAAAGCTGTGTCCATTATTCTGGGCCTATGAACCTCGTTCTGGGCTGACCTCCGGCAGACTAAACCTTTAACCCAGAGGATTCCTTAGTCTTAAAGTGATAAAGTCACATCTATCTTAGAAAAGCTGTCTGCAACTCTTTATTTATAAAAACCTTCTCTTTATTCTTATGCATTTATCGAACTGCAACGGTCTGAGTCCAAGCAGTTCATGGGAGACGTGCAAAAAGCATTTGGTTATGGGCTCAGCCATCTCCGAGGTGAGAAGGTCAGAAGCGGGCTGCTACACTGCAGGATTCTTCCCTCTTCCCTCACCCCCCCCCCCACTCTGCAGAAATCCCACAATGGTACTAAATCCCCTTAACTAAAACCCAAACATCACTTGTTTTTCTTTAAAACAAAGCATCTCAGATGAGCATTTTGTTGGCGCCCCAGCCTATCTTAACGCCCCCTTTGCTTTTAAAAGCATTGGATGGTCTCCTCTGGGAGCACAATTTTGGTCCCAAATCTCTCCATTAATAGAAGTGGGGGATTGTGATGTCTTGGGAGTTCTTTAAAGCTGCTAATGCCAGACAGACAGTAGAATCAATACTTTAGGAGCTAGAAAGCCAGGAGGCTAGAGGAGAGAGATATGGATGATTCTAGAATTTCATCCTGTATAGCAAGAGACCTGGCCTGCGGTCAGAGCAGAGCCCCTCCAAGTTGCCCTGGGTCAATTCACCAGACCAGTCCTTTCCCTGTGTGAGTCTCCACTTCCGTGTCCCATCATTTCAGCTTGGTTCAGAAGTCCATTCTCCCATCTCACGTTGCTGCCTTTTATCCGAAACAGCAGCTGATGTTTCTGTCACCCACAGGAACTTACGCTCACAATGGACTGAAGTGCATCTACTCATTTCATCTCCAGCAGATGGGTATGAGGGCTGGGATATTTATGCCCAAAAGACTGAGCCACTGAGAGGTAACATAATTTGCTGAAGGATACATATCTCACATCAGTAACAGAATCAAGACTAGAGTGGAAAACATCTTGCAGCCCCTGAGTTCTGGGATACGGTACTCAACTGCTAGATCTTGTATCCACATCCCCACATCCCCAAATCCCCAAACACTCTACCTCAGATACTAACTCTGCCTCTTCCTGTCATTCTCTCACAGTCACTGTGATCAGCACAGCCGCTCGACACCCACTGTCTTCCCTTCCCTGTGATGAGAGAATGCCGGGGCTTCTCCAAGCTGATGCACATGCTCTCGAGATGCAGCTCATCTCCTCTCCCTCCACAGATCCTAGAAAATCTTTTCCACCATATTCAGCTTCTCCATGTGGTAGCTCGTGGTCTCCACTAGAGTCTTACTGAACACACCGACATTTGATTCTAACTCAAGGGCCACGTTTGCGAAGCAAACGTTCCCAGATTCCCCACTGGAAGAGTGCTCTGCCTTTGGGGTTCCAGTCTTTATTGCATTTATAACTGCCTTGTATTAGAGATCAGTGGCCGCTCTGACCCCCTATTAGACCAGGAGCTCAGGAAATGCCCCTGTGCCCTGTCACCTTTGGTTCTCCCTGCAAGGCTCTAATGGGGATTCTTTGCTCGAGCAGCAAAAGAACAAATACAGCCCTAGTACATGGAAAAAGCCAGAAATCTAGAAAAAGGGGAACAAGCATGCCTCACATAATCTCACATTCATTTTAAGATCATCACTGCCCCTACACCCAGCTTCTGAGGACTAGGACCACCCAAGGCTGCTCTCTTCTAATGGCTCCTTTCCTGGATTCAGTTTTAAAGTTAAGTTGTCCCTGAAGGAGCTGAATGGAGGTTTGGTATACTTTACAAGTGTTTCTAGGCTTAGCCTAAAGGTAAAAACTTGGAGGCTGAAGTAAAAGATCTTGTCTCAAATGTTCATTGTTAGTAAACGAACAGAGACTCTTGGATACAAAAGCTTGTTCTTCAGTGTCTGATAGGCCAAGTGTCTGATTATACCATTGGAGAATCAGATTAAATAACCCTTTATATGGGAAGCGGGCAGAAGAGCATCTCCTCCTCCTTGTGGTGTACTGTTATTGAATATAAATTTAATTTGTTGAATATAAGATTTAATTTGTTCTCTTGTGTGTCATACTTGTAACCAGCATTTTTAATTTCTATTCATGACAGTGACTTCGCCTTTCTTGAACAGTTTCCAGAGCCTTTACCCAAACACAAGATGCCTTCAGCCTCAGGCAGGCACCACATACACAGTCCTTCTGTGAGTCCTCTTTACAGGGAGCGTCAGCTTCCCAAGAGAATAGCAGCTTCAGTGGTCACCCCAGTCACCCTCTTACTACTGAAAAATGCTTACAAGAATCTCTTGGGATCATCACTGCCCCCTGCCTCCAGGAAACCCCTCCCACAGGGCTCTTTATCTGCACATCACAGGAAGATCCTCAGCCTTTACAACCCCCAAGGCACTGGCCTCAACACACAATGGATGCTGACAGAAATCTTCAGATCTACTCTTGCCTATAAGGAGACCAGGCACTTTCTCTCTGTGTTCTTCTTAAACCAGGGATTCTCCCTGGACCTGACATTTGAGTCAGTTCAGTCTTCATCCTGAGGGGCTGTGCTGTGTGGTATAAGCTGTTTGGCAGCTTGTGCTCTCTCTTCACTAGATGCCCATAGAAACCCCGCTATGATGGCTGAAGGATATTGCTGAATAATGCCCAGCCTGCTACTGTGGGTCTTGCCTGTCTTACATTAATATCATAAACATTCGAGTGTGCTTGCTAAATGCCAGGGCCTGTGCTAAATACATCTCATGTTTGAATTCACTAAAGATTTATAAGCCTACAGTGTGGTACTGTTCTAATTCCTTCTATTCTACAGAGGAAAACACATGAACAATGAGCTTAAATTCCAAGGCCTCAAATCTGACAGGTGGGCAGTCTGCTATATCTAAGGAAATCTAGGCTTTCCCTTCCACCAAGGCCAGCCTGGTCTACAGAGTGAGTTCCAGGACAGCCAGGGCTACACAGAGAAACCCTGTCTTGAGAAAAAAAAAAAAAAGTACACATAGCAAAGATTTACCATTTGGCCACTTTAACACAAGCAGCCTGGCGTGTGGTCTGGAGGGGTTTTCGCCCTCCCCATGTCCTCTCAGAAGAAGTGTCTACTGATGACTCCCTAGGCAGTTAAGTGCAGCTATAAATACGCAACGGATACGCTCAGTACATCCCGATTCCCACCCTCCCCATAATGAGAATTGGAATCCTATGTTTAGAGTCTCTCTCTGATGTTTTTCTCCATGTTCAGAATCTTGCATCTAGGAAGGAGTCCAGGAGCAAGAACGCCATGAGATGTTGTCAGATGAATAAGGGAGAGGATGGGTAAGTTGCTGAAAAGATGTGAGGACCAGCCATTTGGGATGCTTAGCATCACAGAGGAAGTGAGGACCTTACATGTTTATGAGATCACTGGCTGCTTCCCCACTCATTCTTAACAAGCCGATCTCTCAGTCTCCAGCAGACATGACCCTCAGACCTTACCTGAAGATTTCTGAAGTAGTGATTTACCATTGGCTTATTATTGTCCTACAGACTACAAGTGTGTCCTGGTGATGCATTTTAAAGAGGCGTGTTGAAGAGTGCATGTTGGTCCCTTCACTCTAGCCCCAATGTTTGTACTCATGGGTCCTTTACACTTCTTTGCTAGTGTCTGGGTCTTCCTTAAGTGTTCACCAAGTCACATCCATCTACAACCACTATCCTGACTCTACTGCTCTTGCTGCCTCCTGGCAGTGCAGGAAATGAAGCTCCTGATTACACATGCTGGCCAGGGAGCCACAAGGCGAGGTCCCTACTATCCTGGTGTTTGTGGTGATTAGAATATTTACCATTGGGTTATTATTTTCCTACAGACCCCCAGAGTGTCCCAGTGATGTCTGGGGAGAAAATAGTTGATGACTTATGAAAGGTCTGAATGGAGCCAGTGATTCTATTTCCAGCAGTCTCTTAGGCAGCTCTGAAGACAAAGATTTAAATAGATGTGTGTGTGTGTATGTGTGTGTGTGTGTCTGTGTGTCTGTGTGCGCACGCACCGAGCCAAGGCAGAGGCAAAGAGAGAGGGAGAGAAAGGGAGAGATAGACAGAGATTAACCAAACTATTGAAAACTGAGAAAATACTAAAACATTCAATATAGGGAAAAGGTGAATGAATGATGAACAATGGTCCAGTCAGCATCATATACCATGTAATGAGTTATTACATACATATTAACCAAGGTGATCAAAGTAGCCTCAGATGAGAGGATCCACCCACACAGATTGTCAGGGGAGAAGCAGTCTGTTGAACCAGAGACAGGCATGTTCCCCATTTTAGTAAATGAAATGGACCAAAATATTTTCCTCACCCCCAACTTTGGAACATAAGCAATAATTTCTCTTGATGGAGAATTGTCACAGACCTCTAGTTTCTTCTATATTTTTCTGCATTTTCTATAATTATAGCTAGTTCTATTAAATAACAATTATTTTCGAAAACTATATTGTATGGCTTTGTGAGTCATGTGGATATATATACATATATACATACACACACACACACACACACACACATATATATATATATATATATATTCATATCTGAACTACACTTAGTGTTCATTCTAAAACTTCTTTTTCTTTGGGAGAAAGAACCCAAGCTCTGTGGCCCATTACTACATAGTTATTGAACAAGATCTAGAAATAGATCCAAGGTCTAATTCTCCTGTCTGAAATTTACAGAGCTCCTCACAGCTACAGAGTTCCCTGGGAGAAAACCATACACTGATATCCTGGTACTCTTCCTGGTTCACTTTTAAGAATACCAGGCCCGGGAAATCTGTCTCCCTAACACTCCCCCCGATGATGCTGGTGTGGCTGGCTCTGGAACCCCTGACTTATGCTTTTCATTCAGCCTGTGGCATTATCTAATACGGACCACATAGGGGACAGGTAAACACCCAACACCGTCTCAAGGCTCCCCCTCAGAATGAACACGCCCAGCTTTCTGAAGAGAGAGCCCTGTGCCTTAGACATCTTCCAGGGAAAGCAATGTGCTTCTAGAATCCAGAGTCCTCACTCACAGGCATCTCAAGTGCTTCAACTTATGCAGACTATTAGAAAAGAGGGAAGGATAAAAAAAATTGCTATTGAAGAAACAGTTCCTCCCCAACGGAATCAATATCTTTTAAATATCAAGTCACGGTTCTATATATATAGAGAGAGATATACACCATCCCATTTCACTCTGCTTCTTGAAACCTCTATCGACTCTATTGACTCTTAAGAGAAAAGCAAAAATCCATACCATAGTTTCCCACAGGGTTGGCTGGCCCCTGCCACTGCCCAGCCTTTCCTCTCACCACTTCCCTGATGTTACCTGGAGGACTGATAACCAACCATACACCTAGCAGCGTGGTTTTGAAGTTATAAATCATGAGCATCCCCCAAGCTGGCTGGCTTTATGAGCTCAGGCTCTCTGCATACTTTTCATCACAATTAAAGGTCATGTCATGTCACTTGGCACCAAGCAGCTCCCCACTGCGACTTACCCAGCTCCTCACTGCATCTTACCCAAACTAATGTTCCCAGACAAACTCTCTCTGAAGGCAAAGAGACCACCATAGAGCCTTATTACTGTCACTTTCAAACACTGATACAAAATCCAGGGTCTGTGATCTTTACGGTGTCTTCTGGATTGTGGTATCCAGTTGTTGTCATTACAAGAGGAAGCCCTGGAAGTGGGGGTGAGGATCTGTGTGTAGATCAGGCTCAGAGTCAGGAGGCCTAAGGAATAAGACTAGGTAGGTTTAGGGCTTGAGAAATGTCATTCTGTACCTTGGAAGTAATAAATATAATCTATTATTTATCTATCTATCTATCTATCTATCTATCTATCTATCTATCTATCTATCTATCTATCTATCATCTATCTATCTATCATCTATCTATCTATCATCTATCTATCTATCAATCAATCATCTATCTATCTATCTATCTATCTATCTATCTAATCTACCTACCTACCTACCTATTTATCATCTATCATCTACTTATAAACTGTCTAATTTTGATGTCTTTCTTATTAGCAAGGTAGGATTGATGTCATTATTCTCTCTTTGTAGGCCAGAAGGCTGTGGTGCTCTGAAGTATGTCTTTGGAGTTAGGCTCAGGAACCTTCATAGCCTTTCCCATGGAAATTCCTGGATTTTCAGTGTTACAGATGAGCACTCTACTGACACAAGGACTAATTTCCCTTCTTCTTTCCTGAGAGCTCTTTAGAATAAAAATTTCCAATACTTAGAAATGTAACTTGAAAACCACCTGTGGTACATCTATGGACTCTACTCCAGCATGCTGCAGGCCTTGGCTTAGCCCCCAAGAAAGCTGTATTTTGTGAAAAATGAATACACTCACTTTTCAAAAGTGTTTTCAGTTCACAACCGTGTATCAAGCTGACTTCTGACTCTGTAAAGATCCAGCACGCTCTCTTCTCCTCTGTACACTGTGGCTTCCTTACCCATGAGTCTAGGGAGCAAGGCCTGGGTGATGACCTGGGCGGCCCATGTCCTCCGAGCTCTACCCCACTCATCCCATTGCTGTAACTGAGTGTGATGAAGGCTGCTACATTAGGACCAGGCTTCTTCTTTCTCTCTCTGCATCCTGACTCCCACGTGAGTAACTCTGCTCCACCATGCCCTTTCTCACCTCGCTACTCTGCCCAAGTACAGGCCTAGAAACAATGGAGCCAAGTAACCAGAGACCAAAAATCTCTGCAACCATGAGCACAAATAATCTTTTCATCTTAGGCACGTTGTCATAGTAACAGAGAGCTATCACACTTGAAATAAGCCCAAATTGCTGAGCAAGAATCAAAAGTGTATCTTTTCTTTCATCAACACTGCTAATCCAGACTGCTTGACCCTGTGGACACTGAGCGCTCTCTCCTACTGTGAAATAAACCCTCCCTGTTCGTTCTAAGAGCTGCCTGGAGTGTTCAACTTGCTTCATTGCTTGTGGATTCTGTGTCTGAAACGGGAGGGAGACAAAGCCAACCAAGTCACTAGACTGCAGGCTGGTTTCTCAATTGTGGAAGAACTGAGCGAGGCTGGGGTAGGCACCTGCACCCTTCCCACCATGCCCTAGCTAAAGCTCAACAATACTGCTTCCAATGCACACATCTAAATGCCAGGTTTCATACCTGACCCAGCTCGTGCCTGGCGCTGCTTCTAACCTCCAGCCCTGTGGCTTGTGGTCCCCGGTGGAGAGGCCTTGGCTTTGATGGCACAGCCCCAGGTGCTACCCTAATCATCCTCTTGGATAAATGTGGGAACATGACCTCCAAGGAGGGGTTTCAACCTCCTCCTAGGATTTGCTTCACTTTACTGAGCACAGCATTCACCTTACACTGAAGGGCCATTCAGACTTCTCATAGGCCAGAGAACCTCAGCGGCAGCAGACAATGGCTGGATTGCTGATACAAAGCTGTAATTGATATCTCTTCTATATGACCTGTCCCGCTGTTTTTACAGAGTCCAGTGTCAGAGATGATGGCTGACAACTGATGTTTCCTAGACATTTTGATGTCGAAACAAGGATACTCCACACTATGGACAAAGCACTAGGGGACACGCCACGGATCATACATTTCAGCAGACAGTTGACTTGTAGGGCAGCTGGGTGACTAGCAATGAGCTTCACATCAGAGCCTGTCCTTAAAGGAGACCTTTAATCATCTTAGCCAAATTTCTCCAGTGCTGAACCTACCAAAGCATGGCAGGGGTATCTTTAGGGAGATGGAACACTGCCATCGAAAGGCGTGTCATAAACCATTAGGGATTATGATGCAAAAGCTAAACTACAAGCAAGCCATGTGCAGGCCAAGGGGAGCAGCTGCCAGCCAGGGCCCAGCTGCTGGTGTCCCCTTGTTCTCTGTCCTTCTCGTGTTCCATATTTGTCTCCTCTCTTTGTAGTTTTGTGTTGTCATGTGACTCTTCACCTCTGGCCAAAAGATTAACTGCCTTATGGGTTTTATTACAAAGCAGAACCCAGGTGTCCTCCTCTGACTCTTGCTCTGTCCCTGTCACTGTTACCTAGTTGAGCCAGATAAATTTCTTCTGGAAGCTATACAGTTACCAAATGGCTTTTTTTGGAGGGGGGGGGCTAAGGAATGACAATTTTCAGAGCAGCATTGCAGAATGTGTCTGAGAGAGCTCTGGGGTTTAATAGACCGTTCATTGCTCTGCAGGTGGAGTATGCCTGTTTTTGTCTAAGAGGGGGGGATGAAGGTAACCCACTGGTTTCTGTGTATGAACAGTCCCAGATTCAAATGACAGAGATGCTTGTTAAATAGTTTTTCATTTTGTCACAAATAAAAACATCTCCAATCCCTACTGTGCTTTGTACAGTGAACAATCACCCAAACAAAACACCCTTTGATGCCACTCCCAGCTGCGCGGCTGAGGCTCACCCAGTATAGAGGACTCAGTATTCTGAACTGCATATAGAGACTTGTGCATTCCACATAGAATTTCAGCTTACTTCTGGCCTCTGTAGTGGGTGGAGGCTGGGATTTTCAGACTCTACCATTTGGTAAAACCAGCAGAAGGCCAAGTCTGTGGCCCCAGGGGAGTCAGAGTGTGGTGATGTTCCACGGCCACAGTTGTGGCTACAGCTCTGTGAAGAGCACGGGTCACACCAACATGCAAGGCCAACTCTTCCAGGACAAGACAGTTCATTCTGAAAGGACCACAAGTAATTTGACCTTGGCCCGTTTTTAAGGCAAGAAAATTATTCTTGGATAAACTGCAGAAACATATCTTGTCCCTTCTCTTCTTCAGCCAATCTTTCTAAAGTAGCCATTGTTTATCAAGAACACGGTTAGGCGAGTGAACAGGGAGAGGGATGTCAGTAAGCAGACAGTAAACACAGAGGGTGATGAGCTAGAAAGTCACTACAGAGAAACATAGAGCAAGGTCTTAAGGTCTAGGAGATGCTCAGTAGCTGCCGGGTAATGAGCCTGCAGTGCAAGGAGGAGGACAGGAGTGTGAGTGAGTCCAAAGAAGCCACATACAATCGGGTGTGCAGCACACATCTGTAATCTCAGTACTCCTGTGGAAGAAGAGGCAGAGAGAGGAGAATTCTTAAAAGTTTGAAGGTCAGCTAGCCTGGACTATAAAGTGGTGAGCGTCAAAAAAGTCAGAGCCTGTCTCAGATAGAGTAGAAGTCCAGGGTTGACACCTAAGGACCTAAGGTTGTCGCCTTTGACCTGCACATCCATGCCATGGCACACACACACACATACACACACACTTGCACGCACACACACACTCACTTGCACACACACACACGCACACACTCACATGCATATACATACATACGCACAGGCACACACAAAGACACATATAGCCACATGTAGACACACCCACATGCACACGCACACATGCAGAACAGAGGTAGTAGTGACTGATGTTGTAAACTTAGAAACAGTGAAGGGCTCCCCTGCTCAGATTTTCTTGTTAGCAGCGGAGGCTGAAGCTAGGCCTGTTGGATTGGGGTTTCAGCTTCAGCTTTTTCCCCCTGGTTGAGAAACTGTGTCAAGTATCTCAACTCTTTGTGCCTCATTATCTCAAGGTTCCCTGCACAGCACAATAGTAGGTCCCCACAGTCAGGAGGCTCTGGACCTGTAGGGCTTCGTATTCCAGTGTATGCAACTAAATCTGGACTTTTAAACATGGATTCTGGGTTCTAAATCCAAGTTCTTAAGCTTGTTCGAAAAGCACTTTGCTGGGGCTGGAGAGATGGCTCAGTGGTTAAGAGCACTGACTGCTCTTTCAGAGGTCCTGAGTTCAATTCCCAGCAACCACATGGTGCCTCACAACCATCTGTAATGGGATTAAATAGCCTCTTCTGGTAGACAGAGACAGTATACTCACATACATAAAATAAATAAATCTTTAAAAATCAAACAAACAAGAAAGAAAGCATTTTGCTGACTGGCCAACTTCTACACCACACATGAAGGCATCAAATCTATTTTCCTTAAAATACATAGCTATTTCAAGTTATTGTGTGGCAAAGTTAGAGAATTCCATATACATCCCTATCTTTCAGGGTTATAGATTACCGGTGTTTTAAACAGATTAGTATTTTTGAGATTTGTCTGTGCCCATATAAAACCAATAAATAATGTGTGGGAGACTCGGTGCTTAATGGCAGGAGGGTTGTATCCACCAAAACAGAAAACATAGTTTGATGTCTGCAGCGCAGTAATGAATCAGCAGAGTTATGCATCCTGATTAGGTTTAGCCAAAAGCCCTGCCTGCCCCACATAATGCACACACAGGAAGATGGACACTGGTCTTGCCTGTTGTCCTGGATGACCTTGAGGTGGGCAGATATGGATATTTCCACCTTGTCTCCTGAACAGTGAGTCATTCGGGCTGCTGGATGGGGGTTATTGCCACAGATAAGAGCCCTTCGGTTGAGTTAATCCCAGGCAGGGCATGTCACCTGTGGTACGCCATGCCAGGTTCCAGAAGAACTTGGACAGTATGCTGGCTGGTTTTATGTCAATTTGACATAAGATGAGTCATCTGGGAAGAAAGAACTTTAATTGAGAAAATGGCCATGCCAGAAAGTGCTTGTGGGGGCACTCTGGAGGCATTTCTTAGAGATGGATGGGGGAGGGCCTGGCTCATTGTGGGTGGGGCCAGCCCTCGGCAGGTGGTTCTAGAGTATATAAGAAAGCAAGGCTGAGCAAGCCACAGAGTGCAAGCCAGTAAGCAGCATCCCTCCATGGCTTCTGCATCAGCTCCTGCCTCCACGTTCCTGCCCTATTTGAGTTCCCTCAGTGACAGAGTGTGCTACTGAAGTGAAGCTGAAATGCACCCCCTCCTTCCAATGCTGCTTTTGGTCATGGTCTTTTATCACAGTAATGGGAAGGTAGCTGAGTCGGGCTCCTTTTGGATCTCATGGGTCCTGCCGAGTTGCCACAATGTCTTATTGGACAGAGCCCAGGGTGTCATCTGAATACCAACATTCCAGATTGTGACCTTGTCAGTGTCCTGGTGCCAGTGAGTCTAAAGTCCCAAGATCTCTGGCTACTGCCTCAAGGGCCTGGCACTCACACCCCTCATTTTCACATCCCTCCCCTTAATAGGGCTAAGAAATAGTCTCTCACAGAAGCCTTTATCTCTGAAAGCTACATCTTAAAGATCAGAAGCCACTGTCCTTTCTTTCTTGGCTCTGAGTCTGTCCAGAAAATAAATCAATGCCCTGTGTCCAAAGACCAAGACTCGGAGGAGAGTTATGGGTGGTGGGAGCTTGGTGCCTGCTGCTGTTTGGGGCACAAATGCCTGGTCAGTGGCTGTTATGCCACGTTCTATTGCTCTGCCTGGTTTCCC
Organism: Mus caroli; assembly: GCF_978045245.1. NCBI lineage: Eukaryota > Metazoa > Chordata > Mammalia > Rodentia > Muridae > Mus > Mus caroli. The sequence goes on from NW_028227262.1 coordinate 94,716,133, forward strand.
AACTTGGGTTCTGTCATCTCATCTGGAAGAATCACTCTACTGGCCCAGCTGATGCCCTGGACTCCCCTCTCAGGATCTGTATGAACCCCGGTTCAGCAAAGGATAATAGTCTTCTTACAGTTCTGATGACAGGGTGCAATAGGCATGATGGGAGGAAAAAGAACAAATTTCTCACAAAAGGCAAAATTGTAGTCTATTCTGAAAATAAGTGGTACCCAAAGAATGATGAATTCAGATGGGATTACCAAACACAGTGTGGTAGGTGTACCTGCATCCCCAGAACTTGAGAGTGTTGATAGGAGGAGTATGAATTCAATGCAAGCCTAGCCTATATAGAACATATAACAATGGATATTTTTTTCTTTTTTACTCCAGTTTGTTGCTTAGCAATGATATTTGAGGTAGGTTCTGTTGTAGATCATTTCTTCTTAAACATTAAAAGCTAATGTCCTTGAGGACAACCCCCCCTGTTAATTTCTTTTATGCTAAATTAATGGCTTTTAAAAAAGGATTAATGTGTATCATGTTACCAATAGTGGAAACTTCATGTAGAATTTAGTTTTATTTTATTTTTCTCTGTGCAGACAAAGCAAACATAAAACAATGGTTTTGCTTTTTTTCTACTGTGAGAAAAACATTGTTCTACATACAGTATAAAAATAGTTTAACTGACTGGAGGCTCTGATATTTCAGCTTATATAAATTATTTTTATGTTCTAGGACAATAGGACTATATATTTAAAGTCTATTAGAGGTATAGATTAGCTACTTCTATGGACGCTTTACAGCCTCTTAGTCTTTCCCATCCAGGCATCTACCCACCCACCTAGCTAGCCACCAGACAAGGCCGTGGGCAATCGACCAACATGGGTTGGCCAGCTCCTCAGCGTGAGGCTCCATGCTGGTCTCTGTTCACCCATTAGATCCAGCCTTGCCCTCACTCATGATAGGTCATAGACCAGCAGACGGGTGTGCAGCTGAGGAGTTTTACTACGCACAGGGAGTTACTGTTCATGGGAGTTACTGTCATGGTCACTATGACGCTCCAAACACAGAGGTCCTTCTTTATAGGACTTCTTTCTTAGGTTTTTGGCAAATCTTTACAGCTGATGTATATCTAGAAAATAAGCAATTCAGCTCAGTATAGCTTAAAATTTGAGTCTATACACATAAACACATGAAGCCCTAGTAAGAGGGGACCACACCTGTAACCTTGAAACTTCTCAGAGTACAATTCTATCTTGTCTCATTGCACTTTGATCTTGCCTGTTCCTCGTCACCTTCTACCCTCTCCTGGCCTCCCACCATACTCCCCATCCATGTCCCTCTCAGCACAAGCTCTTCTGGGTGCACATGACTTTCACTTGGCTTCACTGGATGCTGTCTTATTCTTTATCATATTCCTGTATATAATCTTTATCATATCCCATATGTTTAGCTTGCCTGGATGCATCAGAGCCAGGAAAGACTTCTGGGCAAAGAACTTAGTAAACTAAGAGCTGATTCTTCAGAAACATCCCACTGACAGACAGTTTTAATGTTCCTGTCCCTGCAAGCTATGGCATTGGTCATGAATAGCAAAGAATGAAAGTAGCTCTGGTCACACAACAGGAAAACAGGACTGAGCTCTCCTCGTTTATTCATTAGCATGAGGGGAAGAAGTTATCCCATAACATGTGCTAACACAATGGGTTAAGCCTGATCCCTGTTCCTGGCAAGCAGCTGTGTGTGCAATCCTTTCATCTTACAGATAAGGAAGCTAAGGCCCATAGAGGTGGAATAGTATGCCCAAAGTTTTCAAACAAGTTAGAAGCAAAGTAGTGCTACCAATCAGGACTTCTAGAACGCCAGCCCCAAGTCCTCCTGCTTCATCGAGCACATGGCCCTGTCCCCTGCCTTTAGCAGCTTTGGCTTCCTTTCAGGGTAAGGGATTGGTCTTGCCCAAAGAAGGTACCTCCTAAGAAATGCTGATGCTTGACAAAACGTTCTGAGGCCAAGATGACTTTTGAGTAAATCCTTACTGACCTTGAAGAGAGAAACACACAGTAACATTTGGATGACAGATCGGCCTCCAGCTCCTCATTGTGACCCGTATCCCCAGAGAAAGCGAGACCAGCAGCAGCTTCTCACAAACCCGACAGCTTTGAGAAACGTCAAGCTGGCATTCCCGGTGCCGCCCCAGAAGACACACGACTCAGGCACAGCTCGGCAGGGCCAAAGCAAGGGCAATCAGTTCTATTCATGTTGAAAATAAGCATCCTGCCTAAAGCAGTCACTCCGGTTACTTAGGCCAACATCTCTAAGGTGTGGGAGGATAAACTCGAGGCTCAAGTGTCCGGGGTGAGAAGTTGAAGCCAAGAAACATGTTCAAAGTCCATCCCTGAGCTATGCTGTGGTGAAGAAGAGGATGGTGACAGAAGACCCTAGAGGGCCACAGCTGTGGTGTCTGAGAAATGGCTCAGTAATGGGAGAGCACTTGTCTGTCTGCATAAAGCTTGGAGATTAATTCGTGGCTTTATACATGTAAATGACACACTCCTTCAACAGATGATCTGTTTGCTCACCATACAGCCCAGAGGTGGGAGAAGAGAAAGCTGGGGCAGGAAGAAAACCCTGCTCAGTCAACAGTCAGAGGGACTGAAGGAGCTTTAGAGACCACAAGTGGGCTGGTCTGTGAGCCCATTCATACCTATAGCTTTTCCATGATTCTTGTATAGTTAATAAAACAGCTCCAAGTATGCTTGTATTGTTTTGCTCTACAGTATAAAGGCGGCCTCCCCCACTCCGAGTCCTTGCAGCCTCCAGCACTGTGCTTGTGAGCCCCTAACTTGTAAGATCCTTTTCCCCCTCCACATCTGGGAAACATCCCCACCTGCATGGTGTCTGGGAGACAGAGAGTCAGAACATGAAGACTAGAAGCTGTGCAGAGAACCCCCAAGGTGCTTTGCCAATAGAAGGGAACTGAGCAATCTTCGTCGGGTCCAGCTGGATACTGCACAGGAAGGCCTGAGCACAGGGCTGCCACACTGTGTGTGTTCCGGGACTACTGCATGGTCCTGAGCTTGCACCCATATTTTTAATTCTATCAAGTCTGATGGATTCTTAACTCCAGAGGAAGCCAGACCTGTTGCTAAGATCTCTTCTGAGCGTAGGTGGGGATTTACTTAGCTAAAATAATTCAGTGGTTCCCAGACATTCATTAGAACGACTCAAGAAGCTTTAGAGATCTTGATGTGGGGGAGGGGTGAATACAGTTGGAGTACACGATGTACTTGCATGAATGCCTTTATGAAACCCATTGCTTTATAATGACGATCATATGCCAACAAGCGTCCATCATCAGATGATGTCAGTACATGTTTGCCAAGGGAAACTTGCTCCCATGGGACACTGAGCAGTGAGGCTGTGGTCACTGGCCTGGGATAAGAACAACTGTGAGTGACTGACGTACTTTATTGACAGAGGGGGAGCAGTCAGGAAGACAGGCGTCTACCTGTGGCATGCTGACATTATCCTACAGTGTTGTGGGCTCCCCTTCCTGTTTCCTGTTCCTCTTCTCTGTTCTCCTCAGCCTATTCTTTTTGGTGCCTCTTTGGTCCCAGGTTTCTAATGATAGGGCACAGATGTTTCTAGAGGCTTCTCTACCACTGTGGGTTTGTAGGAGATTCCTTCTTGCTTGAGTGGAGATCTGAGCCAGGCACACACATAGGGGGCATGGGCTGAAGGCTTTTGTCTCACAGGTCTGGTTGTATACTGCTGTCCCAGTAGTGATTGCAGGGGGGTCTGTCCTGTGGAGCTGGAATTGCTCACTATCTGCACACTGGTATTTTTCTTTCTCTTCCCCATGACACCATCTGCCAGAGGTGCTAGGTCTGGAGACAACTGAAGCCTCTGTCTGTCTTCCAGAGGTCTCACCTGCAGGAAAAGCGAGCTGCGAGACCTCAAAGGACTAGGGAGCATGGCCTTGCTCTGATTTCTCTGCAGCTATCCTCACCTTTTTGTGGAAAATGAAACCTCCATATGACACAGGAAACCAGTGGAGAAGACAGAGGAACAAAAGACTATCAGTGGCACACGGGAACAGAGTGAGATAAAAACAGAGCAAGGAGAGGTAGGATCTCCACACCTCGAGAAAGACATTAGACTCTAATGATTAGAACATCAGTCAGTCAGCCAATAAACAAATAAATCTGTAGGGACCCAAACCTTTGTACACCTCAGAAGAGGCTAACTCCTGACTCCTGGGGCGCCTGGCAAGGTCCAGGGGTGTGTGGCACCACGGGATTCCTGACGATGCCTGATCCATCATGAAAGAGCACCGGAGACTGGCTCCCCCTGCCCAGTGTAATTGAATTCAGAAGCAGCAGAGATTTCTTTGAGAAGTAATCGCAGGCAAGGTCAAGGCTCCACTGGCCGGCACTGGTTGAATTTCATCCCCTGGGCATTGCATCTGTCCTCTGAATTCTGATATTCGTCACAGGGTTGGATCAATGCAACAAGAACTTTGCCAAAAAGATATGCAAGGGGAGCCAGGGCCTCGTGTCTTATCTTGGCCCAGGGCCTCCTCTGCTCCAGAAGCACAGTCTTCCACACAGTGCAGTGACTGTAGGTCACTGAGAAGCCAGACAGGGGACATTTGATCAACACTTTGATCCGATGATTGACGTCTTCTTCTTCCACGTGCATCCATCCTCACTGCTGTGGTCTCAGCAATCTGATTGGTTCTGGTTCCTATTTCAACTTCCAAAATGAGGGTTCAGCTATGACTCTGTACGTCTAGTATCTGGCAAGGGCTAACTACTGTACCAGGGATACAGGTGCCCTTGGAAAGAGTCAGGGTGGTGTTAGGACACTGAAGTTCCAGGGCACAGAGGTGGGCAGTTAACATGAGGCTCACTCATCTGTCTGATGGGTGCCATGTGACATTCCTTTAGAGACCGATTATCTGTGCAGTATACATAGTCTTAGTGGAGGGGTGCGGCATGAAGGGGGAATGCAAATCAGTAATGCATTTAACACCAGAAGCACGGACTTAAAAAAAAAAAAGTTAACAAGAGATCCAAAATAATAACATGCTTAAATCGCCTTCGACGAAGTGAGTAATTGAAATTGTGCTATTGCTATGGTTTATTTGTGAATTTCAGGTAGATGGGTGTGTGCAACTGGAGCATAGATGCAGATTCATAAAGAGAGGCTGCCACACCACAGTTAAGCATCATGCAGCCGCAGCACAGCCTGCATGATGGATTGACTTCTCCACAGCGGCACAGCCTCTCGGTGGCTTGACTCACTTTCCTTGCGCTGAATTTGAACCCAGTACTGCAGGGTCAGGATGGCCAAGCACTTTGAAAGTTGCTCTCTCAGAATGAAGAGTTTCCTCACGGTCACGTCTCCTGTTTCCCCCTTGATACTCATATTTAAACGGTAAATAAAGGGAGCGACTTCTCCAAGGCTGGAGACACCGTTGTAACCTAGAGCAGCCTTGGAGTGCAATTAAAACCAATTAGGCCCACGTGCGTATAATTACAGCGACTTAATGAGCAAGCAGGGAATGAGCCTCTTCTGGGAAGCAGTCCGACCCCCATGCGTGTGATGAGGCTTGCAGGGAAGACGGTGGGAGGGACAGCGACAGGGAGAAAGGGAACCCTTTCCGAGGAAGTTAGGATGCTTTTGTTGCCTGGAAGACACGTGAAACTCTCTACTGTGCACGTGCCAGAGAGGGCTGGAGTGGGGATGGCTGTATGACTTGATTCAAGACACTGAGGAGGAGGGTCCTAGGTAGGCTGGGACCTGCTCTGGCGGTGACCCCCTGGCCTTGTCATCAAGGGTGGTTGGGAGCCCAAACTCCACACTCCCGAAACACTGACCACTGCTAGTGTTGGAGCCAGGACTCTATGTGGCCACTCCACAGCTCAGAACATTAGGGTAACCTACTAGTGAGTCTCAACTACTCTGGAAAGTTAAGAGAGGTGCCAGCATGCTTCTGTGTGCTGTGGCCTGGGGGAAGTCTAAGTGGACCTGGAACGTGGGTAGGGGATAAGAATGGGTAGATGCTTCTGGGCTATTCTGACTCCCAGTGGAGAAGTAGGCTGCAGAGCACCCCCTACAGCCTGCCTGCGGAGCAGCACGGGGCTCCAGTCTAATTTCCCTGTGGGCTCTCCAACCAGAGGCATTCCTAACCACTGGACAAACACATCTCAGTAGGCTCCTGTACAGCTGGAGCAGCACCCGGAGGGCTTGTGAGAACAGATTTGTAGGACCCTCATCTGACCTAGAAATCTGAAAGGACAGTGGGAGAGGGGAGACAGACACTTGCAGGTTAAATAGGCCGTAGTATTGTCTAGGCACAGTGTGCCTGAAATTTGTTACCTGGGTGCTTGTACGTCATTTGGTAATCACACTCTCTCCCCTTGGACCAGGCACTATGGTGGGCACAGGAAACTAAGCATAACTAACATTCAGACCTTCACTTCAAGGAGCCAGTCTTTGCAAGAGTGAAGAGAAACGGCCTTGAACCCTGTAATCATGTAACAATTCCTGCTCCGGGACTCGGGAGAGGTAGGTTCAAAGCATTCTGGGAACAAGGTAGAAGACACAATAAATTCAGGGAGGCAGACAGGGGGAGGAACTCTAGAAAGTCAAGGCCAGGAGAAATATTCAAAAAGCTTTGACAGGCCTTTGTGTAAAGCAAGCGTGTGTTAGACAGAGAAAAAGACAAAAGCATTTTAAGTGGACAACCACACCAACGTGGGATGTGCTCGGGGAGAGGATGGAGTTGTCCTTGAAAGAGTCACTGTTAGTTAGGTTTGTTATTACTGTTTACAGTGTCAGGGCCTGAACCAGGGACCTGTGAGCCAGGCAAGCACTCTACCACCGAGATACAGCCTAATGCTTACGGCTCTGACTCTACCCTCAGCCCTGAGGCTGGGCTCCTTCCTGAAAACACTCATCTCAGACAGCTCAGAGTTTGGCTGTGATTGGAAAATCCTTAGTAGCTGAGTTCTGATGCACAGCTGCCTTGTTCTGTGTGATGGAGGTGAAACTGGGACCATAAGGCTGGGCACCGGGAGTGCAGGCTCACGTGGGCTTGGGCTGAACCCCTGTCCTCAGACAAGGCGTGGTGTTCTCCTTGTCCTCACATCTCCCCAGAGCAAAAGACATTGTTTGGATCCAAGATCTGCCAAGTAGCACCTGACACCTCCCCCAACCCCAGTCTGTCACTTGCTGGCCACAGGCATGGCTCAGCTGGGTATTTTTAGAGTGTTTTTTTTTTTTTTCTTTTTTAAGCAGCATACACAGTATTAGGTTTCTTCTGCACTTACAAGCAGAATGCATTGTGGTGGCTCCTCCCTCTCCTGCTCCATACCCCTGACCTCTCCTTATGCCCTTCTACCCACCTGCATGTCTGACCTCTGGAAAAAACACGTTAAAGGACAGACTTCTGAAAAATGGACCAGGAGCAGTTGTTCCAAGCCAGCAAACTGGAACCCCACACTTTCCCAGTGTTGGGGGAAATCACAGACAGCAGATAGGTCAGAACAGGCTTCAGGTGCCCATCTGGCCATCCGGAGGACAGACGGGTGTGGCTTGGGAACAACTTGTACCCTTCTGTGTGTCCACAACTGTGATGTGACTAAGTAGCTTCTAAGACTATTAAAAACCTTCTCTAGTTTAAACAATTATATCAAATGTGTATGGGTGTTCTGACAGGGTGTATCTGTGAGCCTTGCACATGCAGTGCCCACGGTGGCCAGGAGAGGGCCTCAGAGACCCCGCAACTGGAGTTACACCTAATTGTGATGTACTATGTAGGTCCTGGGACTGAACCGGATCCCTCTGCAAGCACAGCCAGTGGTCTTAACTGCTGAGCCATCTCTTCAGCCCAGAATCTTATCATTTTATCAGATGACTTTTCAAAGTTGCAGTATTAGCACTATAGTGATGTTTATATTGTGTTCATTAAATCTTAATCAAATGTTAAACTTTGGCAAGTGAACATTTATTTTGTACAGTGAGTGAGTGGTTCCACCATTAAACTCCTAGAAGATTAAAAACAATTTGGAGAGGCTGGTAAGATGGCTCACTGGGGTCAAGATGCTTGCCAATCTGAGTCTGAACCTGTAATCCATATGGTGGAAAGAGAGAGTCTGCTACTACAAGTCGTCCTCTGATCTCAAAAAACCATGCAGTGGCACATAGGTGTGCACATGCCACAGTGCACATGTGGAGGTGAGAGGACAACCTTTCAGAATTGGTTCTGTTCTTCTACTATAGACTCAGGCCATCAGACTTGGTGGCAGGTGCCTTTACCTGCTGAGCCTTCCCTGCCTGATAGCACATTCTTTAGTGGCTTTCTGGAACTGCTAGTTTAGTGGCATCACAGTGGTGGTGTGAACTCAGGGTAGGGTCTACATCATGGGTATCGGTGAAGAACGCTGCACCCCAGGTGGGGAAGCATCTCAGGTGTATCCAGCCGTACTCCACAGACTGCGGTGCTTTTAAAGGAACCAGGCAAGACCACGTCACATGCTGTTGGGATGATTTTTACCAAGTTTGAAACCTAACTACTAAGAAGACACCGAATTGTGTCTGGGAAGCTTAGAGCAAGTGACACCCACCGGCTTTAGAGTTCTGAGAGTTTCAAGAAAGCCACACAGCCACTGTCTCTGTACTGTTAGAGTTGTGGCCATGTGACTAAGCAAATAAAGTAAAATTAGGTGTCACTTTGAGGATATGTCCTAGGAAGAATGGGACACTGGGCAAAGCCCACGGTCATTCCACGATGGGCATGGGGCATGGGTAAGAAATAACAGGTTGGTACTACTGTTGGGTTTTCTTTAATGTGACCTGACATAGCCCATCCTGACTGATGTGCTGAGGGCTGAGGGCTCACTGGCTAGAACATGGTAGGGAACTCCATCACCACGCTCTACAACAACCCCCCACGTTTTACTCAACACCCCAAGATCTCAGGCCACACGTGCATTTCATTTCCGTACTTCCCCGTCTGCTAGCTGTCCTTGGCATCAGAAGTTCCATGACTGTGACGCAGTGGCTAGCACTATGAACGTGCCCCTACCCTGGTGCACGCTGTTCCTCATGCTGCATTCCAATGGCCACATCTGAAGGCCCTCATCTCTGCTCCTGGCTCTCTGCCTGGCAGCTCTTTTCTTTATTTTGCCTCAAAGCAACTTCCTTTTCCTTAATAACACAGGTCAAAGGTCACCTCCCCTTTGAACTATCCCTGAACTCCCATCACTGATAATTAACCGCTTTGTTACCAGAGCCTGTTTTGAACCTTTTATGGAGAGCCAGTGTCTGGGTACTTCTGTCGGCTCTATCATATCCCCACACACGGAATCCCTCCTGACTGAGGCACTTTGTGACAGAGATTTCAAGACCTGTCGGGGTTGGGAGGCATATGGGGCAAACTGTGTGGGGACAGACAGGATTCAGGGAAGTACAAGGTGTCGGTACCAGTGAGAATGTAATCCAAACTGGCTAGAGGGATCGATGCGATTGTACTTTAGCCTTAAGAAACCAAGTGGATTTTAAACTGGAACCTCCTGGTGGGTACACATCTAGTCTGGGTAGACCTGATCTTACTGTCAATGCTGAGTCAGCTTACAGGCACACACAAAACAGGGAGGGGAGCAGGGTGGGCTTTGTGCCTCCACCCAGCTGGCTAAGGCTTCCAGGACACCATTCCTCTCAGGGCTCTTATCATCCCATAGTGGGGTCTCCCTCATCAGGCTCAGTAAGCTGCACTGCTTCCCAAATGCCCCTGGCTATGGGAATGAACAGTTTGAGGAAGTCGCTGTTGCTTCTCCTCTTCTCTTGGTACAAAAACAAACAAAAACAAACAGACAAACAAACAAAACAAAAATACCCCGAAAACAAAAAGAATGGCCATACTATTCATTTGATGGATACAGCTATAGGACTTTTATGCATGTACTGTAACAAATAAACTTGGGGGCTTCAAAGAGCATTTGTCCTCTATAATTATGAAGAACAGAAATCAGAGATCAATTTCTCTTGCGGAGATCAAGGGCTGTACTGTGTCTGGATCAGTGATCAAACTTCCTAATACCATGACCCTTTAATGCAATTCCTCGTGTTTAATGGTTGGTGAACTCCAACCATTAAATGATTTTTGATGCTAGCTCATAACTGTAAGTCTATAAATATCTGTGTTTCCCGATGATCTCACCTGTGAAAGGGTCACACAGTCCCAAGGGGGTCGCGACCCACAGGTTGAGAACCATTGCTCTAGTGGCTCCAGGCACAAAACTTTTCTTGATTGCCTGCTGTCCTTGGCTTCTGTTTGCATCCCTCTGGGGCTTCCAAAACTCTTTTTCTCCAGGCTATCTTCTCTTCTGGGCTTGTTGCTTGTGTTGCTCTTAGGAAGATCTTTATTTGATGGCCCTTAGATAATCCAAGACAAAATCCTCCTCTCAGAATCTTTAATGTGGGGAGTGGAGAGATGGCTCAGCTGTTAAGAGCATGTGTTGTTCTTTAAAGGACCAAGTTTGGTTCCCAGCACCCATGTCAGGTGGCTCATGACTCCTGTAACTATCTCAGGGGAATGTGATCTACCTGCCCCTCTGGGTATCTGCATCCCTATGCACAGACACACAGGCATGATTTAAGATTAATTAAAATGAATTAAGAATTGAATCCTTAATGTGATTACATTTTCAAGGCCCCTTTTCTAATGGAAAGCATTCTTCTAGGTCTTAGGATTCGAGTCTGACATCCTGGGAGGCCACTGTTTTTAATGCCACAGTGTTCTAAGAACTCTCATCACACCCACTTCCTCCTGAGCAGGCCTCTCTCCTGGCTCAAGTTTCATGTTGCTGTGGACAGCCTTATTAGCTCATGCTCACAGGCAAACAAATGTGTGTCCGACAGATGACAGGAACCCTCCTATTTGCCTTCAAAATATTCCTTAAGTAGAAGGGAAATATACACACGCTGGAGTTCTTAACCCATTGCCACATGCCCCCAGGAAGTGTCCAGACGAGATACCGAAGAACCCAAAATGGGGCTTTGAGGAATCACGTTTTAATAAATATATTACCTTCCCCAAGAGAATAGATAAAATATGTTCATCGTGATGGTTTTTCTCTACATTTCTGAAGTACTAGGAACCTGGACCTTTGCTAGGTAAGCATACATGGTTAGTCAGCATGTTAGAAATAAGGGCAGAGGTACCGTATCCCCAAATGATGATTCCTGCCTCTCTACAAGGGAGGGTCTTCTAGACTGGGAACCTGTCAAGCTTTGCCACATGACATGCTCTGGACAATGAGATGGGAATGGAAATGTTCTCAGCCGCTCCAGAGCTGAGACTTCACAGCTCTTGGATGATTTTGCTAGGAATTCAATGAAGATTGAATACTCGGGGCTTAACGAGAGAGAATCGTCAGGGAAAATCTGAGCTGTCAAGGCACACAGAAAGAAATGAATATTTATATTGCTGACTTAAAGGACTTTAACTTTTGTTTCACACATCTGCATGTTTTGCCTGCATGTCTGTCTGTGCACCATATATATACATGCACGGTGTTCACAGCGGCAGAAGAGTGTGTTTGGATTTTCTGACACTGAAGTTGGTTATGAATCACCATGTGTGTGCTGGAAATCAGAGCTCAGACCTCTGTCAGATCAGCAAGAGCCCTTAATTGCCAAGCCATCTCTCCATTTCCTGTATTACTGTCTTAAAGTGACCTGTAATTTCTTTCAGGTGAACTTGGGTACAATATACACTCATGCCTTCTGGGTCCAGAGACCAGTTCTGAAGCAGAAACCCACTGGGTACACACTGGAAGCTGGCTGTGTGTAAAAGCTACCAGAGAGACTCTAGTGAGGGATCATTCAGTTGCTAAAAGATTATTGTTATAAATTATACAGCATGGAGCTAAATAAATGAGCTTTTGAAACACTGGTAAGTGGGAGCAGCTAGGACAGACAGCCAAGCCACCTTCGTGATAAACATCCTGAGCCCAGAGTGCACAGATCAGGTTACAGTTTGACCCTGCACAGCCTATAATCCTATTTGGATGGCTCATCTCCACCCTCCCTCCCACACATACCAATATAACTTCATAGGTGGTTGTAACCTGAGCCGAGAGCTCTTTTGAGTCATGAGGATTTGCCGGGATGGGGAGTGATATGCCTGCTTTAGCTTCAGAAGGCTTGCTTTCCTTTATTGGCTTGAGGCAAAATTCATAGGACATAAAGTTAGCAGCTGTAAACTGTGCAACTCTCCGAGGTTCATGCATGTTGTAGCGTCTATTTAAATATCATTCTATTTTCAGGAGCGAGCGGTATTCCACGCATGTGTATATCCACACTTGCTTATCCACTCATCTGTGGGTGGATATTTAAGTTGCTTCCTCCTCTGGGCTATTGTGAACAAGAACACTGTGAACATCTGTGTGGGGTGATGGCCTGAGCACCTGTTTTTAATTCTTTAGGGTATGTACCTACTCACAGAGTTGCTAGGCCATGGGGTAATTTGTTTGATTTCTAAGGAGCTGCTAGGCTGCTGTTCACAGAGACCATCCCACTCCAGTTCCCACCAGCAGCGTAGGAGGACTCCAATGACCACAGCTTCCCTAAAACTTACTGCTATTTTTAAAGTATTATAACTTTTCTAGTTTCATTTCTGTGTCTGTGACTAACTCCTGATCAAAAGAAGCTTAGGGAAGAAAGGACTTACTTAGCTTACAATACCAGGTTATAGTCCATTGTTTTGGGGACACCAAGGCAGAAATTTTGAGGAATCACATCCCCAGTCCAGGGTAGAGAGAATAAACACAGGGGCCCTGTTTGCTTGCTTTCCTCTAACTTTCTCTTGTCTTAATTATTTTAGGTCCCTCTGCTTAGGGAATGGCACCACCCACTGTTCTGGGTCTTCCTGAATCAATCAACAATCAAGACAACCCCCATGACTGTGCCCTCGGGCCAACCTGGTCCAGATAGTTCCTCACTCCCAACTCTTCCTCAGGTACTCTATGCTGTGTCAAGTTGCCAATTAAAACTTACCATGTCAATAGCTACCCTGTTGGATCTGAGGTGATATCAGTCATGGCTCTGGCTGTGTTTTCTTTATGACTAATGACAATGGACATTGTTTCATGTGCCTATTTAGCTATTTGTACATTTTCTTTCAAAAAATATATCTTTTCAGTATCCTTCTCAATTTAAAAATGGGATTGTCTCTCTTTTTGGCTTTTAAATGTTAGAAAATTTTATACCTTATGGCTATTAAGACCTTTAACAGAAATATGATTTGCAAGTGTATTCCAACTCATCCTGCATCTTTTCTCCTTGATGCACAACATGCTAAGATCTGAAGATGCATGGTTTATCCAGTGTTGGGTTATTCATATTTCGGTGTCATATTTAAGAATCCACTGCCCAGGATAAGGTAATGACCATTTATGTGTATTTCTTCTACATTCCCTTTAAGATTTTAATTCTTATATTTAAGTCATTGATCTATTTTGCATTAACTTCTATATACTGTTCACAATAGTTCAACTTCATTTCTCTGTATGAACCAGCCAGTTGTCCTAGCACCATTTGCTGAAGAGATTGTTTGGTTTCCATTAAATGTTCTCAGTACTCCTGTATCAGTTGGCCCTGGGTGTGTGGGCTTGCTGTCAGTGTTGGGTCTGGAGGAACATCCTGTAGCAACTGGAGCAATTGACCTCATCTTCTTAGTGCACACCTGCTCCTCTCAGATCCTGTCTTAGCATCCTGCTGTGTACAACTGTGACAACCCTGGGCCAACCTAAATCCTCTAAAACATGTTATTTTCATTGATTTCCTTCACCTCTACTTTGATCATCAACTTGGGGTTCAGTTGTTGAAACTCTTGCATTACCTGACCTTTGTCTTCAAGCACAGTGTTGGTCTATATTGTATTTCCAATTCAGTGCAGAGAGAGCGCCCTTCCATGGAGTAACTGATGAGCAGAATTACCCTCGAGAGCATGTTACAATGGAGAATTTTATTATTCAGGGCTGGAACTGTGCTCAGTTTTATAGAGATTTATATCTCTAACCATATTAAGAATCATGCTTTCATCCCATAATCAGCCTCCAAATGCTGACACCATTGCATACACTAGCAAGAGTTTGCTGAAAGGACCCTGATATAGCTGTCTCTTGTGAGACTATGCCGGGGCCTAGCAAACACATAAGTGGATGCTCACAATCAGCTATTGGATGGATCACAGGGCCACCAATGGAGGAGCTAGAGAAAGTACCCAAGGAGCTAAAGGGATCTGCAACCCTATAGGTGGAACAACATTATGAACTAACCAGTACCCCGGAGCTCTTGACTCTAGCTGCATATGTATCAAAAGATGGCCTAGTCGGCCATCACTGGAAAGAGAGGCCCATTGGACATGCAAACTTTATATGCCCCAGTACAGGGGAACGCCAGGGCCAAAAAGTGGGAGTGGGTGGGTAGGGGAATGGGGGGGAAGGGTATGGGGGACTTTTGGGTTAGCATTGGAAATGTAAATGAGGAAAATACCTAATAAAAAATTTTTTTTAAAAGTAAAAAAAAAAAAATCTTGCTTTCTTTAAAACATGACCCTAACAAGGTGGGATTTTGTTATCAGCACATGGCTTAAAGTCAGACTTCAAGCTTGTTTCCAGCCCAAGGTCCTGCCTTTTCTATGCAAGGCTGAAAAAAAGTTCTAATTAATGCACCAGAGCATTAATCTTCTCATACATAAAGAGGTGAAGACAACAGATCTCACTGCAATCTCATCCCCAGCGATCTAAGGACTAGCAAGCACAATGTACATGTATATACACCTTATATGTACTGAGGCTAGACAATGCAATTCCCCAACAGTGTAGCCAAGTCAAGGGAAAGAAAGATGCCAGCCAAACTAATTTCAACATTTTTGAATGCATATATGCCTTCAAAACTCCAACACATCTATAAGTACCAAGACAAAATATAATAAGTTCCTGCCATTATTAAGTCCATTTCCTTTGTGGTTGTCACAAACTGTTTCATGCCTAAATGCTCCACGTGCATGTGTGCCATTCCAGCAGTACATACATACATATATATGTTTTCAGAACAATAATTTTATAGTCAAGGCTCTTTTGCTGGTTGGTCCCTGGTTTCCTGTAGTAACATCTCCTTTTCAGCCAATAGAATTCATTATAGGGTGGGAACATGGTAGTCTCTCAAGAGGTTGTATTTTAAGTCACCAGAAACAGAGGAGTGAAGCAGGAGCCACACGGATGAGATCTCTGGTGACAGACAGTTAGTGAACACCACGGTGTGGGCCCCTCCCCTATGTTGTTAGGGCTCCAGTTGGTGGGATATTTTTGATAGTTTAAGCCATTGTTTCCACACTGGGCAAACGACTGTTTCTAATAGTCCTCTTAACAAATGCTGTCTTATCAACTAGCAATGGTCAATTAAAATGGCTACCCAAAGAGTCATAATATATGAAAGAATATTTTCTAAAAAGAAAAGAAAAACTGGACCAAAACACACGACTTGAATGGGGGGGGGGAGTTCAAAACACAACAAGGAAGGTCTCCTCGTGTTAGTTTTCCACCTTAATATACTGCAGAAGTCTGAACGAGATGCCTACAACTTAGCCTAGGGAACTTGTTCAACATACTTTCAAAGACCCAACTGCAAGGATGCTTCCAGAGGAGTTGTCTGTAATATGGAAGAAAGGATGTCTTGAAACATATGGAAGGAATGAATTTAAACTGACTTCATCTGAAATGGGGAGTTAAATCAACTCGGTGCCTTCATCTGTCGGATTACCAAGCAGCCATCAAAAATGGTTTTATGAAAATGATTTTATTTAGAAAAACGGTTCCAAGAAATTACTAAGAGAGAAAGCAGCCTTCAAGTTGTCAGATAATAAATAAAACTGTGTTCAAAACTCCCTTTACCGGTGCTGGCTGAGTGTTTAAATCTCATTTTTAAGATTCTAGTAAAACGAAATGGATGTCATGAATCTATACAGTATTGATTTCAGTAAGAAATGCAAATGGCTCTGCAGATGCTTCTGGGTTCTGGGGGCTGCTGTGGGGTATGCCAACTAGGGACCCTTGCTGTGGGCTGTGTGCACTGACTGCCCTTGCTGTGGGCCATGTGTACTGAGGAAGCTGCCCTCTGGCTGTTCCTTTTCTGCTCACCATTATCGCCATTACTCATCACTGCTGCTCCTATAACCCCATGAGCTGTCTACTGTGAAATCTAGGGCCATACAAACTTCCCTGAAGAATAAGAGAGAAGGGTGTGAGGAGACCGGAAGGACATCAGGACATCTTTCCTGAAGCCCGGCTCCTTCCCTCAGCTATCAGCCCACAACAGAAGGCCAGATACCTGGGTTCTACAGCTCAGCACTGTTGCTGACTTTGGCACTTGAAGCTCTTACATTTTTCTGTCAGCTCCAGGCTGTGGTGTGTGTGTGTATATGTGTGTGTGTGTGTGTGTGTGTGTGTGTGTGTGTGTGTGTGTGAGAGAGAGAGAGAGAGAGAGAGAGAGAGAGAGAGAGAGAGAGAGCAACACACATACAATATAGATGCAAATTTATCTTCAGAATAAGGTCTCTTTTTATTTTACCTCTTTTGTTTTCAGACTATATTTCAAGGGCTTTCATTTTCATTGGGAAAATATTCAAAAGTTTTATTTGTTTTGTTTTTTATCCTTAACCCACCTAGGAAAGAAATCATGCTGAATGCCTTAGCCAGAGAAAGCCATTGTGGTTGTTTATGGATTTTCAATGTTGTTCATTTCTGGATATATATATATATTGTGTCTGAAATGCCAGATTAGGGGTGGCTATCAAGTCTTCCTCAAATCTACATTTTCTAATTAGCATACAATAAAGATATAGTATTCATATTACTTTGTAGAAATAGAAGACAATGAGAACACCTAAAATTTTAATTCAAATGACAAACATACACCAAACAGACTTGTACCTTGTAGCTTCCGGAAGGGCACAGTATCTCTGTGGTGGGTTACAAAAGCCTTTAGCATCATCCTTCTTGATTTTCTGAACTACTCAATGTTCAGTGAGCATCTCTATTTTGTAACAATAGGATTAAAACCTCATCATTTTTATTTAGTTTTATAAGGAGAAAGTACCTGGGATCTAAATTAAGCTAAAATACAAAACAAGGTAGAATTGTTTGGAGCAGAATGTGTCACCAGGCACTACCCTGGAAAATAAGCCCAGACACCACCAATGCATAGAAGATAGAAAATGGAGAGAACACTGGAACAGAGAGGTCCCTCTCCCCGGGAGCTCTTCCGTATTTCTCAGCAGCCTAGAGTGGAGACTATTGACACAACTGACAAATTCGGAAGTGCTGTGAGAACTGAGGCCTGCCTTAGAGCCATGCTCCTTTCTGGGAAGCTAATACACCATGCTGACTCCACACACTATCTCTGAGGGAACAGTGCCCTGTCCACACTCCTCTCACATCTGTCAATGTGAGCAGTGCACCTCTTAAACTGAGCTGCTCTCACCATGACGGGGATTTATTTAAGCTAAGAGACACAAGACACCCATCTCTTTATGTTTTCATTTAAGTTTTACAGTTTACATAATTTTGAACTTAATTGTAACATATATCTTACACATCTTACCATCAGAAGGTACTATAGGAGAGAAGGGACCATCAGTCTTACCCAGCTGTGAACTTTGTGAATGACAATGACTGGTCTGGTAAGACAAGCCCACTGGTGCAATACTGGTACACATAAACATGATGGTGTAACCAACTACTTTCTGATAAGATTGAAACTTTGCTTCCCAGGATGAAACCTATACCTGGTGCCATTTTCATGCTATGAACCTATAGCTAGACAGTTCATAGGCCACAGAGAGGGATCTACTATGTTTACACTGCCCAATGGTAACATGCTAATTACATACCAATGCCTACTGACATATCGTTACACTCATAGATTAATGCAGCTTTCAACCCTCATCTGAGAAGCTCTTATTCGCAGTAGCTGATGATTAACACAGAGAAAGACTCACAACTGGACGTGGCATGGAGAATAAGAGACTGAAAGCTCCTCAGCCCTAAATGGAAGATATGTACTGTACCCCTTTCCTAAAGGCCGGGGATCACTGAAGAAGAGGGGAGTAAAGAGGGTAAGAGCCAAAGATAGTAGATGACTCAGGAAGCATTGTTTCTTGGTGCGGCAGGGCAGCTGCACATATGAACTCACAGCAGTTGTGACGTCACACACAAGACCTGTAAAAGTCCATGCAAGGCCAAATCAGCATGGAGAGGGGAGGTGGACATAAAGTCCCATCTGGAGAGGAAGAGACACTTTTCTTTAAACAACCAGGTCCTAGCACTTAGCAGAGGGTGAGGAGGGGTGAGAAAGCGTGAGATGTGTAGGCCTTCCTATCCTCTGCCAAGCTCAGCCACATCATCTGCCTTTCAGTTTGCCAGAGAAAGAAGGTAAAATTGTAAGACAGAAGGCAGAAAAGAGAAAGAGCTGTTGTTAACGACGTATGGTCACAACCATTGCATGCGGGGCCATTGCTGCACTTATCTCTGTGGGTTGTTGTGGTCCACAGGGAACTTCAAAGTCCCTTTGAAATGAGACAGGTTTCATCTGAGTTTGCCCAGGATGCTTCCTCACTTTACAAAGCCTGGGTATCGTCAGCATCTTCATGCAAAGGATTGGTTATGGTCACGATGAAGAACAGATCAGCAACGTGGAACTTCCCCACTCTACCTCCTGCGGTCTTCAGCCCAATGCACACATCTTCCCAAGGTCACCTCCTCATGCGCAAGACTTTCCCTGGTCCTGCCTGGCTTTCCAGATCTTATCCGATGGAGCCCGTTTGACCTGTGTAGACACTACTTCTTGCTGAAGTGTAGTTAAAACAAACAGAACGACAACAACAAAACCTCCATCTGCAACAGTGATTGCAGATACATAACTACCCGCTGACTTAAACAGTGAGAAGAAGGACTGTCCCCACAGACCACCCCCACCCCCAAAGTGGGAGCTGCTTCCTGTGATGAAAAAGCAGCCACTGGGAGAGTTGTGCTTCTTCCTGCAGACATGCCTTGGAATTTCTTTTTATATTCCAGGAGCAGCAGAGCTGTCAGCCAACAGAGGACTGTCGGCATCACTGCCTCCCACGTGTCTACTCTCATTCCACACCAGACTTTTCCTTCTGTTTCTTGCAGCGAAAATACAGCTCAAAAGAAAACCACCATTCTAGCCGAAAGGCCAGGGCTAGCCGCTCAAAATGCTCTTAACTACGAGTTAAGCAACAAGAGACACACTGGGATTACCCATGATGCAAAGCAAGCCCCAACTGTTTCATCGACTAGTAACCGTTTCATGTTTATTATCTTCTGCTCTTCTGTTTAAAAATACATAGTAGTCTGGATGACCGACAGGCACAGTTAAATCTACCGTATTTCCCTGTGTACATATTTACTAATAACCTAGGTTCCTTCCAGCAAGCACTCGTCCCATTTATTCTCTGGCTCCCTTGCCTCCTACTCCCTCAGGGAGGCTCTTCAGTTAAGAAGCAGGGAGAATTCAGCAGCGTGTATTTAGATCTACTGGGAGCTTAGGGAAATTCTTGCTAACCTTTTTGCATTTCAGGTAGAGCATCAGGGCCATAATGATGCTTCAGCTCCTTGCTGGTTAAACTTCAAACCATTTCACTTTCCAGAGTACAAAGGCAAAAGCAGGAGGCGGCCATCTCTGAGGGATGAGGTGTACTGTAGCCGTGACTTCAGAGAAGTGTAGATTTTGCATTTTATCTGGCCAGTCTCCAAAGCCCTTAAATTCTATATGAATGGATGGCATCTGACTGCTATAGATGCTGCCTAAGCAGTCGCAGAGCAGGATGCTCTAGCTGAGGGCCTCTGGAAAAGAAGACAGGGTTCTGTCTGATCATCATCAACAACAAAAACACCCATCTAACTCACAGGGGGAAAAAAAATAAGCAAATGCCAGCTGCATACCAGATGCAGAATCATCTAAGGAGCTGTTCACATCTGGCATCAGGATTAGGTTTTCTTGGCCAAACTCACAAAAACTAGAGTCATCTGAAAAGAAGTAACCTTGATTAAGAACCTGCATCCATAATACTAGCCTATAGGTAAGTCTATGGGGGTGTTATCTTGATTAATGACTGATGTGGGAGGGCCCAGACCACTGTGGGTGGTACCATCCCTGGGTAGGTGGTCCTGACTTGTATAAGCAAGCAGGCTAAGCAAGCCACAGGGAGCAAGCCAGTGAGCAGTATTTCTTCACGGCCTCTGCTTCGGTTCCTGTCCTGACTTCCCTCCATGATGGGGTGTGACCTGAGAGTTGCAATCTCAAATAAACCCTTCCCTCCCCTGGCTGCTTTTTGTCATGGTGTTTATCAAAGGACTAGAAACCCCAAGCAAGACATTGATAATTGTGAAGGTTAAGGTTAAAAAGAGACTTTCTAGCAAAGGGATAACCAGAAGCACAGATGCTGGAGAGAATTGGCTCCTGGATCAATCTACACTGCTCAGGCATTTCTGTGGTTCTTCTCCCTCATTGTCCCAAATGGGTAACCCCCTATGATGGTTTGTATATGCTTGTCCCAGGGAAGGATGTTATTAGGAGGTGTGGCCTTGTTGGAGTAGGTGTGTCACTGTTGGCGTGGGCTTAAGACCCTCACCCTAGTTGCCTGGAAGGGAGTCTTCTCTTAGAAGCCTATAGATGAAGATGTAGAATTCTCAGCTTTGCCTACACCATGCCTGTCTGAATGTTGCCATGCTCGAACCTTGATGATAACAGACTGAACCTCAGAACCTGTAAGCCAGCCTCAATTAAATGTTGCCTTTATAAGACTTGCTTTGGTCATGGTGTCTGTTCACAGCAGTACAACCCTAACTAAGACATCCCCTGACTGTTGTCTTGGTAAAATTATAACCACCTGCTACCCCGCTCATTCTCCCATGTGGGTTATTGCTCTGGTGATAAACAGCACTTAGGAGGTGCTGTGATGTAGCCTCCCTAGCACCCACAGTGTGTCTATCATGTGCTATGTGTAAAGCCTCCCAGTCATGCAAGCTCTCACCCAGCTCTCCATCCTCCCTGACTGTGGATGCTGAGGTCTGGGCACAGGAGAGGTAAGGAAGGATGATGTGGTCACAGCCTGATCAGGTGGCAAAGGCTGTGGAAGGATAGATTTCTCTCTATGCCAGGGTCACATTCCTGGTATTATTCAGCACTGGGGACTGCAGTGATTGGACTGAGAATGTGTTTGAGACTGTGCATGATGGGAGGGCTTGTGATTATCTACCAGCAGCTGGAAAAGTCAGGGGACAAGAGAGGTTTTGCCCTGCCTGCATGGACGACTTTCCCCAGTGGTAGAGCTTGAATGAGCAGCTGCACTGAGCTGTACTTGGGAGCTGTTCTGAACCACACACCAGGTAAACTTCCCCTTCCTGCCCTGGATGCCACCCACAGTCATTTTCCCTTCTTACTTCCCAAGCAGGCCCTGGCCTGGCTTTGCGTAGGCCTTGGCAGCAATCAATGTGTTCAGATATACATTGCTGTAAGACCAGTTTTCTCCCTCCTTGTTCCCATTTGTCAGTGAATGCTCTCCAAGCGGGCATAGGCTGGCTGGTGAGTGGGGAAGCGAAAGCTGGTATTGAGAGTTTTGCTTGAGAAGACACAGATGGAGAAAGTTCTTGTTATCACCATCTTTGCCTTATGTTATGGAAATCACGTGATAATAACAACAGGACAGTGATCTTTATGGACCCTGGTGGACCAAGTCAAGGAGGAAGGCTGAGTGATGAGAAGATCTGGCCCTTGATCAAGCCTCTGTCCCTAACCCCCTCTCAATTCCAATATGACCTTTCTATTCAAGAGATCTCAAGTATCCTAGCAGTTTAAACCCTTAATAGAGGGTAGTTAAACTAAACTCTTAATAGAGAATTCTGCCTTTAAACACCAAGAGACAACCGATTCACATATTCTACGTCAAGCCAATTGCTTTTTAAGCACAATTGAAGTGAATTCCTACAGCCGAAGCCCCTGAAGAACTAACATTCAGTTAGAATGCAAACCACATTGAATGCATAGGCACAGCCGCAAAGCTTCCAGTACAATGCTAGTGGTGCGAGCTCCCTCATGCACGGCAGGAAAGCGGCGCACAGTGGCAGGTGTAAACTTCCAAAGGCACATTGTACGAACACCTAAAATTAATCTAGCCATAATGAATTTAAAAATTACAGTTGTGCCTTACAATTCTAAGTGTAAGACAGCATCCCCTTAAGTGCTGCTCCAAAAGTCTGAGGGACAAAAAAACCAAAACCAAAACCAAAACCAAAACCAAACACCTAAACACTCACACACCCTTGAATTCTGAATCTCTGTATGCACAAATGTGTGCGTGTGAGTGTACATGTATGTGGGTTTATATGTGTACATGTGTGTGAGTGTATGTTTGTGCATCCATACATGCATGTGTATGTGTGTGCATGTGTCTCTTAGAGTTTGCGTGTCTCTATATGTGTGCATGTGTATGTGTGAATATCTGTGTGTGCTACCAAAGTGTAAGGTGGCTGTCCAGTGAGGTGAGCTTGCCAAAAGTCATCAACTTCTCTGTGTCATATAAAATAGATTTTATGTGGTTGTACAAGATATTAAGGCAAAATCCAATCCAAGCAGGGAACAGAGAGTCAAAGCCCACAGAAAGGCCTGGTGGCTCCTCCCTGGCCAAACCCTACTGCTGCTTCCCCATCAGATCAGCCTGCAGCTCATTCCTTTTACTGCTTGTCTCAGTCTCTGGAAAGACAAGCAGCTCTTCCCCTGCTCCCTCCTTCAACTGTGTAGCTGCTGCACAGAGGTCCTGGCCAACTTCTAGGTCCCCTAGACAAAGAGTGGGCTCCTGTTTCAGTGTGAAAAGTTTCTGAATGTGTGTGGTTAATCATGATTGGTCTTGGGAGACTTGAGCAAGGGTACTTAGGATACACATAGGGGATGGGCCAACAGAGCTCGCTAAGAGTCAGCCCCTGTGCTGACAGCGAGACCAGGCCTGAGCAGAAAATACACACTACATTACCACCTTGCTTCCTTCATTCAAACAAATGGATGAATGATAGCAGGTTTTAGAGTCTACAGAAAAGACAGGAGCTGGCAATGAAGGGATATGTGAGAAGAGACAACCAAGGGTGTGAGAGAGGCGGCAGAATGGCCAGAGGTCAGGGCAGCAGAATTCTAGACTCTTACCATGACCTCTGTCCCTGGAGCTACTCCCTTGATTATGGTATATACGATATCCTGCTATATAGTTACATTACATGATCAAAGGTTTTCCAGATGTCATCAAAGGTAGGTACCAATCTGTGGACTATAGGATAGGAGAGATTATCCAGGTGGGCAATCACAGCCCTTTCCAGGATAGCTTTCTCTGCTTGGCAGCAGATGGAGGTGGCCCCATGGGCAGGGGAAGGGTGGAACAGAGTGTTTTCATAAGCTGAGTTTGTAGTAATACATCACTATAAACCAGAAGAGAGAGAGAGAATCCAGAACCATGGTATCTGTCCTTAGGTGCCTGTTTAAGTAAAAATCCTTTGTCCCCACTCCTGGTGACTAATGAAAAGCAAACTCAAGTGCAATTCGCCTACAGAGTTAAAAAGAACAAAGTCTTCCAGCAATGGCTTGTGGGACACGGAGGGAAGTGGATGAGGGAGGATAGTGATTAAGGAAACTGAGGTTACAAAGGACCTGCCCATCCGAGGGCAGAGGTGGGTGGGACTGCAAGATGCCTGCCCATCAGGAGGCGAAGGGAGAGGTGTGTCTGTGGTGTGGAGCAGCAAATACTTTGTGATTTGGTCCTATATGGCAAGTAAACTTCCAGACACCAAGCTTTTAAAAAGAGAAACTAGAAGTAAAAGTTTGTAAATGTTCCACAGTTAAAAATGGCAATGGGCAAACAAGTTAAAACAAACCTTTAAGGCTAAGATAAATATGGACCCCAACAAGTCCACTGGCTAACTGCATAGAGTCACAATTGTGACAGTCTCCTGAAGAGAAGAATAATTGAAGATGTGCTCCAAAATACTATCGGGCCTTCCTGGGGGTGCTCAAGGATGATGTCACTCACTGCTGAAGGTCTTCATGTCCAAGACCATTCTAGAGATGGTGGTTCTAAGTTCTCTAATGTCCAAGCCTTGCTCTGTGAAGCACAAGTCCTGGCAAAGGGAGGCTCTCCGTCACCATGTGCTAAAGCACGGATGTCTGCATGGAGCGACCCCACACTGACTTCTGCAGAAGGAGAGCATTTGAGATGGATTTTTTTTTCACCCAGGGACACCAGAAAATGAAATTTTGGTGTTTTTTTACCCCCCCCCCCTCTGAGGCCTTCTGCACAGCATCAGATTGTTGCTCTGAGCAGAATCTTCAGTGCTAATTATAAGGAACTATAGAACTATAGTGAGCTCTTTGCCCAAACTGTTTTAATGGTGGACAACTGAGCAGCCTTATATTGTCCCCACATAGCCCTGTAGTAGCAGAAGGCATCTGAGAGGCTTTCTGTGGCTGTAAGTGACAGGGATGTGTCACTGAGAGGAGGTTGGCTAGGTGAGACCTGGTAGCTACAGATGGGCCCGGATACAGCATAGAGAGTGGACAGGACCAAGTGTGGCTGGATGCTGATGGAGCTAAGACAACCTCCAGGACCCAAGTAAAGGGGTTAGAACGCCAGGGAGGAGAGAGTAGAGGGGATGCCCAAACGAACCCACTGGCAAACAGACATTGACAACATAAGAAGGAAACTGGCTCCAACAAAAAAGCACAGAGAGGCTGTTTTCCAGCTTTAGCCTGGGATTTCAGAGTCACTGAGGAACTTTTCCAGGTCAGGTCCTTTGGAATACAGAACCAGGCTGGCAGAAGGTCTGGAAGCAAGATTGGTAATAGGCAATACCACTCAACACAGGCTTCTAGCCCGGTGCTGAGTGGGCTTGTCTTCAAAGGTACAAACGAGGGTCAAGGACCGGAGGCTCCACACCCATGTCATTCACGGACTTTGCACAAAGCAGCTGCTGAGCGCCACATTACAACACAGGTGACTATCAAGTGGATTCACAGTGCATGACTGTCGTGGCATCAGTGTGTATCAAACACAAAGCAGATGCCAGATCCATCTGCTTCTCCCAACACTGGCAACTAGAGATCTATGACTCTGAGAACTCAAGGACCAGGAAAGTGAGCCCATCTCTATAGCACCTCATATCCTATGCGGACAGCTTAGACAGTGTGCAGACAGGCTAGAGTCATGAACATGGATGGGTGCAGCTCAAACCAGGAAAGGGAATTAACAAGGTAAATGCAGGGAATGGCCCATAGCAGCATCCGAACTGTGAAATGGACCCTCGATATGGAAACCTTACTTCTGGCTTGACTTGTTTGGTCCCACTTCTTTGGAACATTGAAAGGACACAATGGGCAAATAACACAGGGGCCCCTCACACAAACTCCTTCAGAGATGATGACTTACAGGAGCCTATCAGGAATCCCTGCAGGAAAAACCTACCGAGCTTGCGATATGTAACTTCAGTGGACCATTGATGATGGCTCTGAGTGATTTTGTAAAGGGTCTATTCATGTAAAGCAAGCAGTTCACAAGTTTGATTTTGTTTCTCCTCAGTGAAAATTCCTCTTGGAAACAGCAGTGATGCAAACAGTCTGTGCAGGTGATATGATTATATATTACATATATATGTATATGTATATATACACACACACATATATATATACATATATGCACATATATATACATACACCTAAAAATTCCATGGGGAATTCCTACAGCTAATAAACAGGGTCTGCAGAATTGAACCGAGAACCTGATGTACGTGTATGCAAGGCAAGCACTCTGCCACTCAGCTTCATTCCCAACACTAAACTTTTCTATAATGGTGAAGCCTATGTCCTTAACTAGAAGTAATGATTTTGTATTGATAATCATATTGTATCAATAGTCATTGCTTCCTGTCTTACTTAGGGTTTTATTGCTGTTTAGAGACACCATGACCAAGGTAACTCTTATGAAGGACAATTTCATTGGGGATGGCTTATAGTTTCAGAGGTTCAGTCTATCATCATGGTAGGAAGGATGGCAGCATCCAGGCAGACATGGTGCTGGAGGAGCCAAGAGTTCTACATCTTGAACCAAAGGCAGGCAGAAGAAGACTCACTTCTGCAGGTATCCAGGAGGAGGCGCTCTTCTGCACTGGGTAGGGCTTGAGCATTGGAAGCCCTCAGTCTGCCCACACAGTGACACACTTCCTCAAATAAGGCCATACCTTTCAATAACGCCACTTTCCATGGGCCAAGCATATTCAAACCACCACATTCCACTCTCTGGCTCTTATAGGTTTATTCAAACATACGATTTCATAGGGGCCATACCTAGCCATAGCACAACGCAAAAACACATTTTGTCCAGTTTTAAAAGTCCCCATGTCTATCACAGTCTCAACAATATTTAAAAGCTAAAAGTATCTTCTAAGATTCATGCAATCTCTTACCTGTAATCCCCTATAAAAAAAAAATCAAAATAAAAAAGCAGATCACACACTTCCAACATTACAGGATATACATTACTATTCCAAACATAGTGAGGAAATACTGGATCAAAGCAAGACAGAAAACCAGCTGGGCAAACTCCAAACGCTGCATCTCCACGTATGATGTCAAAGTGCTCTTCATATCTCAGTTCCTTTCATCTTTGTGGACTGCAACAAACTTCTTTCTCTCAGACTGGTTCCATCCTGTTAGCAGCTTTCCTCGGCAGGTATTCCAATTACTCTGGAGCCTCTAACATCTTGGAGTATTCAAGGCAACTTCAACTTTACAGTTTCTTGTTCCAACGTCTGGGATTCACACAGGATCTTCTAGGGTTCTACAAAGGACTGGGGTCACTTCTCCAGCTCTGCCCTCTGTAGTACTCTAGGCTCTGGTTGACTCTGCTCCACTGCTGCTGCTGTTCCTGGTGATCATCCCATGGTACTGTCATCTCCAATACACTGGGGTCTTCTGCTGAAACTAGGCTTCACCAACAGCCTCTCATAGACTCTCTTCATGATGCCAAGTCTCAACTTCTTTGCATGACCCCTTTAGTCCTAGGTCATCAACTGAAACTGAAGTTGCACCTTCACCAATGGTCTTCTATGGCCTCTCACAGTGCTAAGCCTCAGCTACTCTCCATGACCCCTTCATGCATCCAAAACCAGTATCACCTAGGTGATTCTTATACATTATCAAGTCTGGCTGCTAGCATGAAGTGCAACCTTGGCCATCTCTGGAATGCAGCTTCTTTGTGCTCTCAGAAAACAGTTCCCAGAAGATTTCACCTCAGTGATGCTGGTCTCTTCTTAATCACCACTAACTTCTTAGCTCCACCAACTGTCATCGATTGTCCCAGTAGTCCTTTCTATTCTTGACTCTAAAGGCAGAGACACATGGCTAAAGCTGCCAAGTTCTGCTGCTTTCTGGGCCTGGAGCATGGCCACCTTGTTTTATTATAGCACTACCACTTTTGTGTTTTCCAACTCCTTCACTGCCTAAACTTGGCTATCCTGGAACTTGCTCTATAGACTGACCTTGAACTCAGAGATCTGCTTGCCTCTGTCTCCTGGGATTAAAGGTATATATTGCCATGCTTGGGCCTAAGCTGTCCTTCAATTCTTTTTCACAAGATCTTTAAGTAACCACATCCACCACGCCTTAAGATCTGTATCACAGGTGTGCCTTCTATTTCTGGACTCTAGTTCATTCCTGATATAGGCAAGCTGACAACTGACAATAGCCATCACAATTCATCCTTTGTCAACTTGGCACACAATCATATCTCCTTATGTTGAAATAAAAACAATAGCCAGGTCACAATAGTGCCTAAGGTGAGATAACTGCCCCTCCTTCAATGGCAACAACAGAAACAATGAGCTCAGCAGGGTGGGATCCTACCCCACAGTCACCACTCCCTCAATCTGTGCAGCTCCTGGAACACAGGACTCACCTCCATTCTACTTCCTGCTGCTCCTTTATTACTTGAACCAGACATTTTGTATTTTTCCCTTTCTCAGTTTGCTATGCCTGATCGAAAGTTTCTTCATAAGAGCGAACCACAGGAGACAGACCATGCTAGGCAGTTTTGAGACCTCCTCTTTCAATGCAACCAATCTGAATCTCTTCACCTTAGTCTCAGGGACACTCCTCATAAAAAGGCCAAGAGCAGCTAAATTCTTCACCAAAACATGGCAAGAATGTTCTCCATGCCAACATACTAAGATTCCTCTGCTCTGAAACCTCCTGAGCCAGGCACCCAGAGTTCAAATCGCCCTCAGCACCAATGTCTTCCATATTCCCACTAGGATGGGAGCATGCTGGGATGGCCAGAGTGGTCAGGTCTCACTCAGGACACCTGTCAGTTAACTGCTCACTACAGCTACCCGACTGGCTCCCCACCAGAGTCACGACGATTGACTGAAGGACCAACTAAAGACAACCTCTATAGAGCTTGGCACATATACACCAAGAAATACTAGTGTTCCTTCTCTTTCTTGGGACCTAGTTGATTACTAGAGAGAGATCCAGTGATACGAATTCTCTTGGTCATCTGTCACAAGTCTGGAACTCAGCAGGTGATTCAAAGCTACCTCAGAGTGAGCTGAGCTGCACCTTACTCCCTAACATCCACCTTCCTCTCACTTCAGTGTATCTCATCAAAACTGAAGAAGCGAGATGCACCCTGGGGCTGGATAGGTATCCTGTTTTTGTCACTTGGGATTTAGTGAAGGGATCAGAGCTTTGCAACTACACAAATCGCAAAGCTGAGAATGCACAAAGGGGACCTTATTCATTTTGTCTACAGCGAATATGTCTCTCCTTAAAGATCCTCTTAGCCGTGTCTACTTCTTCACGGGAACAAATGAGTCAGGAGAGGAGGGTTAGAATCACACCTCTGAGACAATAAATACTGATATTTGAGGAGCCACTGAGACAATGAATACTGATATTTGAGGAGCAACATAATTCCCAATATAGCATTTTCTTAGAAGCTTTAGTAGTAATCACAGTAAAAACTCGATTCCCTGTGTGTGGTGCAAGGGAAGAGCGAGCTGACTGGAAGCTGGTGAGCCCAGTGCCCATCCTTAGGAACTAAGTAGTAACTTGGCTTGCAGATCACTGGCTGCCTGCCCCTGAGCAAATCACCCTGCTTCTGCAGACTCTGTTCCTTGCCCTCTTCACTGCCCCAGAGGAGGAGACACAACTGTGAAGGTTGTTAGCCTGAGTGAAATGATACTGCAGTTGATAATGGGTTGTGATCCAAGGCAAACTTGATGAAGAAGATAAGGGGCAGGCTAGTTGTAAGCCCTCAGGTCATTCCAGACTGAACATAACAGAAGTCTCTTTTAGCTTGGATTATTTAACATATGGCTTATATACGGCATCAAAAATATTACTGCCTTCATCTTGATACAGGTGGGTGTGCTGGCCACATATGGCTACTAATTCTGTCTTCCATTTTGAGCATTAGTAAATGTTTGCAGAACATGACATGTGACAATTCCCGCAGTCACAAAGCTGTAGTAGAGTAATAAAAGTTGGGTGGGTAAAAGCCTCACTGATTCTTCTGGCGGCTGGACTTCATAAGGCTCAGAAATGGGGACTCAGAGCATGGTGAAATATTAACTCTCTGGGAACTTCAAAGTCAGTTAGATCTAAGAAAGCACACACGCAATGGGGACATCAGGAAACTGTCACCAGGGAAACCGGCCAGAGATGTCGCCACTGGGAAGTGAGTATGGCCGTCCTGCAGCCTGCTTCAGAGGCAGCCTTGCAAGCACCCGAAAATGTGGTTAGGTCTATCTCATTTCTATTACTAGAAAACAAATGTCTCGCCCTTTTCCCAAACTTGGTCAGAAAAGAGTTCCCACAAATTTATATGGGTCAATGAGCTCATAGAAACCACAGACAGGATTTCTCTCTTCCATCAGACGATGAATTTCCAGTTCCCATCATCCCTTCCAGGATGACAGGGTTAGGAAGAGGGGCACAGGCATCTGTCACAGGCATCTGCTAGAGAGGGGGGGGGGTCAATTTTTTTCCCATTTGTTATAAAAAATCCTTTCTTCGAAATATCATGTACACCTAGTTCACTAAAGGTTGCCAAGTCTCTTAGCCTATTACCTCAATTTCACGTAATACATTTAATTAGCAAGAGGTTTGCAGTCACACTTCATTAGAGACAGGAGGCAAAGGTTGGGAGTATGTTCGCTGGCAGTGGGCAAGTCCATCTGTAATCCTTATTGTATTCCTATTCACTGCAGTGAACGCTAGTTTTTTGGTCCTCAGTTCCCACCAAACTCACCATTATGAGGATAGCCTGGGCTAGCTGATCAAAATAACAATGAACCTGAATCTCAGTACCTTAACTTTCTTTCTTCTGAAAGTCCACAACAAAGCAAGCCAGGGGGATTCTGGGACAGAAGGAGCAACTGGCAGGTGCTGGAATCACAGCTTCAGTTTTGAAAACAGAAGCAACTTAGTTTCAATACCAACATCCAAGACTCTGCCCAAAGGCTGAACCAAGAATTAACTAACAAATTACACCCTGGAGAATGCAGCCAGCTGCATAACAAATCTGCCAGAGGCTCAGAACTCTCCTTAGGCTCTCCTTAGGACTCAACTTCTTTCTCTGCAAGTTCCATTTAGGGCTTACAGGAAACCTGTTTCTTGCCTAGTCCAGTGAGGCAGAGGGAGGGATGAAAAGTCTTCCTGAAATTATGGTGTTCTACTGGCAGTGACAGAACCACATCACATGCCCACTCTTGAACCAATCAGTGGTCAGGGCAATGTGATTCTCCCATCAGCCTTGAGCTATAATCCTCTTCCAAGATGACATCTAGAAACTGAGAATGTGAGGGATGTGCATCAGGGTACCATTTCCAGGAGGTGTTGAGTAGGTTCTGAGCAGCAAAATGACAGCTATTCATTGTGGGAGTCGGGTGGAAGACCAGGTGTGCAGACAGACACCACACAAGAACAGAAGGCCACACCTGTGCTGAGCCAGAGACACAAGACATCATCCCCTCCGAGCCTCAGTGTCTCATCTGTGTAGGGAGGAGGGAAAGGTCAGGTTGGTGGATCTTTATTGGCTATGCAATCACATCTCCATTCACAGTTTCTCCATCCATGAAGTCAACCAACCAAGGACTGGAAATACTTGGGTAACATGTATTTGAACATATATTAACTTCTTCTTGTTGTAGTTTCCTAAGGGACACATTATCACTGTGAGATGCATAGGTCTACATGTATTCACCGTCATACATAACAGAGAGATACTTCACAACACTTGGGAAGAGGTGTGTGGTTCATGCAAACACTACCCACAGCACCAGGGACATGAGCATCTCCTGGAGTCAATTTCAGGTGGATAGGAAGGCCATCTGCATATGGCAGAATTACCAGGGCTCCATTCTATGTGGCTGACTCCTCTTCAGACCCACTTCCAGTGGGTCTGCACTCACAGAGGGCAACGCCTTTGAGAGTCCTGTGGGACATTATTCCTCCTCACTGTAAGGCTTGGGTTAGGTAGCAGCCCAGGTTAAGCATCATTTATC
The DNA here is from genome assembly GCF_978045245.1 of Mus caroli. Classification (NCBI taxonomy): domain Eukaryota; kingdom Metazoa; phylum Chordata; class Mammalia; order Rodentia; family Muridae; genus Mus; species Mus caroli. The sequence goes on from NW_028227262.1 coordinate 94,747,812, forward strand.
TCCTCAGTCAAAGGTGATGGCTGTGGTTCGGTGACCCCTGAAACCACCCTGGAGACCTGCATGTGCAGATCTTCCTGAAATCATGTTCTTGGTTCATTGGTGTCTGTTATGAGCAGCAGGTTTTGGTGGGCCCATCAATGTTGGGAGCACCTGAAGGTCAGTCCATGATGCTAAACCAACTTTCTTCTAAGTGGTTGCTACAGTAACTAATCCTTAAGAAATTGCCCTTTGTTAAATATTGCTCATTATGCATAAAGATTTGCCTGTAGACGTCTATATAAACACCCCCTCTCTTTGCAACGAATATCTGAGTCCAGGGCTTCCTTCCATACTTAAACAGTTTATCATCACAGGTGGAGTGCAGGATCAGACGTGTGACTCCGGCAGCCTCCCACTAAAGCAGATGCTGAGAGTTACATATACGCCAAAGCAATGCCAAAATGCAGACATTTTCCTTATTTTTGAAAGCAGGGCTATGCTTCATAAACTACACCATGTATACTTGATAACCAGATATTCCTACTGCTTTATCTAAATGAGTATTTAAACATTTGAAATTTAATATCTAATATAGCAAATAGCAATAAGATATAGTCAGATACTCTTTGGGATGTTCTGTAAGTTTAAACAGTCCAAGAAAGTTCTGGTGCCAAGAAGTTTGTACACTTCTGGCTCCCAAATCAGCCAGTCGGATCCTTAGGGCAGCCCAGGCTAGCTGAGCAGCTTTTGCAGCAAGCGAGCACACATTGAAAAACATCCCCAACAATTTGACAGCCAAGTATGCGCTATAAACCCCAAAGAAGTGAGGATGCTTCAGCGAGTTCACTGCTGAAAATTTGTTCATGCTCATTACTCCTACATCTGCCAAGTTTGATCTTTCAGGTTGTCCAAAGTATAGCACACTCCTCCTGTCTACCACAAGATGGCAGTGTTGCACAGAAAATAGCCAATGTTTGGGCCAAGTGAGGTTTTTTTGTTTTGTTTTTAAAACAGGATATAAAGGAGGGTTTGTAAAGGGATGGCGCGCGCGCGCGCGCACACACACACACACACACACACACACACACACACACACACACACACACACCTGTATCTCCTGCAGAGCTCTAAGCCTAAGAACAGAGATGTGGTGGGGGGAACTGAGGCTTTTGGAAGTCAATCCAGGTCACAGATGACCTAACTCAAAGTCCTCTACAGCAGGGGCTCCTAGCTCCTGCTACACATTAGTACCAATTGGAACTTCTAAAATTGTATGCCTGGGACTTATACCAAGCAGTTAAATATAAATGTCTTAGTGCTTCTCTTCCTTCTTTCTTTTATTTCAGCTGGTGCTGAAAATCAAACCCGGGACCTTGCACATGCTCGCCCATCTCTTTACAAAGGTATGAGGTCAAGCATGGTTTCTGATTGTTTTTGAAATTCCTCAGTAAATTCCAGTGTGCAGCCAAGGGTGAGGGCCAAAGCATCATACACTTTGTCACCACCAGTTACGCCTACTTGGGGCATGCAGAATTAACTGTGGCAATTCCCGCACACCCTGGGGCCTCTATCAAATGTGCCTCCATGTAAGCCAGTGTGCTCTGAAACAGAAAAGCAGCGAACTGAGGTAGAATGTCCATCTTCTCTGCCTGGGTCTACCTCCCGGCTCATGGCCCAGGGTTTCAGCCCGGTAGCACTAGATACCAGAACCTCAGCAGTTTCTCATTCCACAGGTCAAGAGGACTGAACACGTTGTCTGTTGTTTGGTTGGTTTTCCTTCCAAAACTCTCATCTACATAAAGGGAGAGCTCCCCTCACCTTCACTGCCCCACCCACAACCAGGTCAGCTGTTGCTCAGACCCCTGGTAAATCCGAGAGGTTAGATTCTGACTCCAAACAATAGCCAGTAAATCCTGGCTTCCTGAGAGCATCAAGCTAGTTCAAATTCATTCACGCAGCGATTCCCCGTTCCGTTTTTTATGGCCGTGTGTGCGTGGCAGGAAGATGGATGACCACAGTCATTACTGTACCTGTCATTTTCACTAGCCAGGCTCCGCTCATCTTCATTTATCCTTGACTCCTGAGAGGAACCTGGTTATGTCAGTTATGTGCTATTTCCAAAGAACCTCCTGAGGAGAGAATTGGCGGTTTTTCTGGACCCTGTAATCCAAGCAGCTCTATTCCCACCTCCTTTATATCAGTGGTCCAGTCCTCATCAACGCCCCCTCTGTGTCTGTGCTCTGCATGCAAGTGTGTTCATCTACCTGTGTGTGTGTGTGTGTGCCTGTGTGCTGCGTGTGCATGTGTACATGTGTAAGTGTGTATGTGCTCATGTGCATATCTGTAAGTGTATGTGTGCTTGCGTGTGCATATGCGTGGATGTGTAGGTATGTGGGGGTGTGTAATTGAATGCAGCTCTTCAGCTTGGCTAAAGGCACTGGTCAATATTTTACTTAAATCTAATGGACACAGAGAAACTCAACATCCCAAAACCAAGCTCCCAAGCACAGCACACAGTTGTGAGCCCATCTGAGAAAGGGACTGTAGCCTCGTCATGTGTAAGGCATGTTGGGCTTCAGAAGCCAGATAGCTTTGTACAGAATGCTATGAGAACCATGCTGAGGGCATAAAGACTGCTGTGTGCTTGGGCTGGCTTCTCCCCACGCTTTTCTCTACCACACACTCTCTGATTTCTGTCTCTCCTGCCTGGCCCCTATCAGTAGACTGGACCCTGGAGACTGCACCCTGCTCCCTGCACTGTGCCCCAGGACTTTGGCTGGGTTTGCCCAATGGGAAGTGCAGGTTGAAGGTAGAAGGAGAGAAATTGGGGGCTGGGAGAGGGACAGTGATGTGGGGTGTCAGTTTCCACTCCATCTCATGAACCTACCAGAATCTTCCTGCTACCCCTGGACCCTTGAGTAAGTGGTGGTGGCCCGCTCTTAATAACCCAAGGGAAAGTTTTCCAGTTCAACCAATTCTCTTGAGACTTCCAGCCTCTGCTTCCTGCAGGGGTCCTGCTGGGGCCACTGAGTGTGATAAGAGTTCACTTTTCAGATCCGGCTGATTCAGGCAGGCGCCTAGTGCTGTAATGGACACACCTCAGAGATCTTAATTATAAGTAGTCTACCTGGAGTGCAGATTAAGGCAGCATTCTCTGAGCCTTTGAGAGGTTTCAGAAACACCCTGTGTTTCATGTTTCAGTTTCCTGTCATGTACAGCAAAGCATCTGCTCAGACGGTCTCTGGATCCCTGCTCCTCTGGGCCCTGGCTTCTCCTGATGCTGCAGGAGGCTCACAGCCAGATTCTAGCCCCTGGATCAAAGAGCTTGTCCAGAGAAGAGCCTTGACCTGGCTCTGGGTGCATCTGAAATACACTGATCTTCCTTGTGAATTTGGCTCCATTTGTGACATTGCATTATCTGCTCCTGCTTCATTCAACAAGTGTTTGCAGGTGAGCACTTAGGGATGTGCTGGGATTCGGAACCAGGAGTCACAAAAAAAAAAAAAAAAAAAAAAAAAAAAAGGCTTTCACCGGGATTCGTAAAAGCACCAGATCACAAGTTCCCCAGCACTGCCTGTGTGGATCCATCTGGAGCCCAGTAAAGATTGACCAGAGCCTCTGGAAGACCTGATCCAGTGGCTCTGACCACTGCATGTCTAACTATCTTCTCAGAAAGGCCAAAGACGTTGGTATTCAGGGCCACAGTTCGAGAATGGCAGGTGTAACAGTTACCTAGGATACTAAGTCCACATCAAGACTGTGTGCTGGTCTCTTGGGTGGTTCTGAGGCATGAGGTGAATCCTAGCAGGTTTCACAAAGAGAAAATTGTCTGCACTGAACCCCAAAGAAGCCCCCACAGGAGGGAGAAAGCATTTCGGGCTGAGGGCACAGAGAAAGAAAGATGATGTGGGCTAGAGAGGGAAGCCTGCAGCATAAGAAGGCAGGGCAAGGTGGTGCCATTGATGGGCCATACCATTGATGGGCATTTCCGTTAACCCTTGAACCCTCACTACCTGCCTTCCACACCCAGTCACGCTGTGGCTCCAGATTTCTTTGTATAGTCAGGTAGTACCAGTCCCCCTGAGCATGTTTCTCTTTCTGTGCAGATGGGTATCATTGGCAAGTATAGTCTGGAATTGGAGAGGCTGGATCTCTCGAAGCACCGCTCAGCTTCCAGAAGCCAGGAGATGGTGGATTAGCATCCCTGCCCAGTTCCTCTAAGGATAAGCATGGCTTCTCACAAAATGCGGAGAACCAAAGGGCAGACTCAGAGATGCTTGTTCCTCCTCGCCTCTCACCTGTTTTGCTTTCTCTGACCTGACTTTTCCCACCTCCTCCTTTGGGTACCATTTGAGATCTTGAATCTTTTCTGTCAGTCCAGGCTCAAGCACGTAGCCAGCCGAGATCCTGCTGAGGTATTTGAGCTTTGTCTTGCAGCCCAACCTAGGACAGCACTGCTGAGCAGTCTCCAGGGGGCACCAGGCATTTTGTGGGATCTTAAGATTCAGAGAAAACACCCTGAGTGACCTCCATCTGCTCCAGAGGCTTCTGCTGGTCTTTATGGCTGAGCAAGCCTTCCTCCTCCGCCTGGTAATTGCCTTGAGGCCAGGGACAATGCAGACACGGCTATCTAGATGGGCAGCTGGACCACAGAGAAGGGGTCACCTGGTGTGAGGATGGGCAGCTAGAAAGAGGATGGTTTCTCAAGGCAGGTGGGGGAGGGGACAGAGGGGGAACAGAGGGAGTCCTCAGTGAAGGAGGGTTATCTACGGAGGCAGAGGCCGAAGAGCAGGCTGCTGGCCAGAGCTTTAGGGCGGGAGAATGGGAACCTGCCTGTGGCAGGTTGTAAAAGTGACTGGGGCACTGGTCCTGTAGCAGCCTGAGGAAAGGTGCAAGGCAGGGAAATGGATGGAAGAAGGCAGCGGACTGGGAAGCTTCTAGGGAAGGGGTGGGAGTTCCAGGAAGGCCAAGCCAAACCTACCCCCATCTCAAGGACTTGTTCCCACACTGAAGCCATTTCTGTCTGGTGCTGGGATGACCTTCTAGTTCCCAACCCCCACTAAGTCCTGAGAACACAGATCCCCTGTGAACAACCTGGAGGGATGGGGTGGAAGAGGAGGGATACTGTGAGCATGATAAAGGGGGCAGGAGGCAGGCAACTGGATCAGCATGTGCAGCACCCAGGGCAGAAAGCACTTTCCTTGGCCTTAAATGACGTGTGTATGCAAGACACAGTAAGCTTTTTATTCTTGTTTCAGACTTTGAGTGGATACTACTTATGTCACGGTTCAAAGCTGAAAGGGCTTCAAACAGTAGCGTAGAGGACAAGTCCCTTCCACACTCACCCTTTCAGACTCTTGCTTCCCCTCGCAGCAATCAGCCAGCAATCAGCGATGGCTACCCTTTTATGTAAAGCCAGTGTTTTCTGGTTTACATAAATGACACATAAAGATACAGTTGCACTTTCCTTTCTCCGCATCGGCCCCTCCCATCTTGGGGGGGGGCGCAGCTGCCTGCAGTGCAGTATATGGACTTGCTGGTGCAGAACTCATGGAGGTCGTTGTCTGACATTTACTACCACTGGAAACACTGAAATGAATGAACAAGACAGAACTGGGGCTGACCATCCTCCAAAAGCAGCCAGGAGTGCGAGGAAGTCGTAACGAGCACTGAACGCCAGGAAAGAAACAGTGAAATGAACACGGGGCCAGGCAACCCTAAAACTGAGAACGAAGAGATAGGATACAGCCCCAGACCTAAGACTTCAAAGGATCTGAGAGTATTTTTGTCTCAGGTTTTTGGATGAAGGATGAAGAGCTGCTAGTCCAGCACTGATCTGAAAGATCCCTGGTTCCCCAACATCTGGGGCAGAGGATACTCAATCTGTGTATTATTAAAAGTGCTTTTACTGCCTCACTGGTACACATTATTTTCACATCAAATATGGGTGCAATTTACTGCATCAGACTATACCCAGTTAATACAGACGCACTTTCCATATCATTTATTTGATTCAGTGGGATGCATTTGGTGAGAAAGGTCGGTTTTTATAGTTAGAATCAGTAATGTGGCTTCAAAAGCAGGCCATGTAAAGACTGAGCGATTTTTAATGTCCATTGACAGGACAGTGGCCAAATCCAAGACATTACTTAGAGCCACAGAGGCAATGAGGGCACAATGAGGTCCAGCTGCCCCACAGATTTACGATGTCCTGAATGTGGGATGGGAAGCCTGGGCTCACCTCTAGCTAGAGTGAAGCAGGAATAAGGCATATATGGAGATCTGGCAAAGTTGCTCTGAGTCTAAAATGGGACCGAGTTCCATGTCTGTGCAATCTGGGTTTTGAATCTCAGTGTTATTCATAGACTGCATACTATACCAGGTTTCTGCTTTTTTTTTCCCCCTGAAGACCAGTAGATAATCTATGTGTGCTATAAATTCTAAAATACATTTACACGTATTTCATGTATTGCACTAGAATGACCATTTTAATTAAATGCACCAAATGGGTAACCCAAATATACCACGTTTTCAAAGCCAATTAATTAAATAAAGAATCATGAAGTTTACCTACTGGTAGGGGAGGAACCTTTACAGCTCCCTTCTGCCTGCAGGCTCCCCACCTCACCTACAGTTATTAAAGACAGGTTCACTGCTAGCAGCCTGGGCAGGAAGTAAATCTAGACACCACACCAATCTGAAGGGGGGGAGGGGTAAATATAAATTTTTCCAATTAGCACTGTTATTGTGCTTGGATTTATAATAGCATATTCTATTCTAGATATTACTTGGAAGTGATCAATAAAGCAAATGGGTGAGTAACATTTGAGTGCCGGGCAATGCATGTGCTGGATTTGAGCATCGCTGGGAAGTCAACTATTAACCTTCACGGCAAGCCATTAACTGAAGCGGACAGATACCTCAGGCTCCTTTCAGTCAATCTACTCAAGTTCCCCCCAGCTCTTCTCCAGTCCTTGCCTCCATGGCAACAGGCCCCATCCTTGCCCTGAAGAGGAACAGGATCTCTGGCCAGACGGAGGCTTTTCCTAATGACACATGTCAATAGAGGTCATGGAGAAATGGATGGATTCTTAACAAGTGAGTTCATAAGCTACCAACAAAACAAGTGGCCAGCAGCAAGTGACCAGACCTAGTGTCCAGAATATTCCTCACAAAAGCCAAAAACATCATTAGTGTCCAAGGAAATCCATACCCCTGACAACTGTCCTTCAAACTCCTTGCTGAGTACGGGCTTCTTCCTTCAGCATTCCCTTTCTTTCCTTACTGCCCTCCTCCCCAGTCAATGAGTACAGGCTGGCTCACTCAGTGAATATCAGATTATTCAATTCTCCAGGGCAGCAGTTCTCAACCTGTCAGTCTCAACCCCTTTTGGGGTTGAACGGCCCTTTCACAGGGGTCACCTAAGACAGTCAGATATTTACATTATGATTCACAACAGTAACAAATTTAGCTATGAGGTAGCAATGAAAATAATTTTATGCTTGGGGTCACCACAATAGGAGTATTAATGATCACAACATTAGGGAGGTTGAGAACTACTGCTCTAGGGGAGTGTGGGCTCGCTAGATTTATGACAACTTGACACAAACGACAGTGATCATAGAGGAGGAAACCTCCACTGAGAACATGCCTACATAGGATCAGGCTGAGGGCCAGCCTGTAGAGCCAGTTTCTCCATTACTGATCCATGGAAGAGGGTCCAGCCTAGTTTGTGGGGGCCACCTCTGGGTTGGTGGTCCTCGGTTCTATAAGAAAGCAGGCTGGGCAAGCCATGGGAAGCAAGCCAGTAAGCAGCGCCCCCTCCATCATCTTCAGTTCCCACCTTCAGGTTCCTGTTCTGTTTGTATTCTTTGGATGATGAACAGTGATATTAAAATGTAAGCCGAATAAACCTCCCCAACTTGCTTTTGGGTCATGGTATTTTACGGCAGCAATATAACCCCTCACTAAGACAGAGGGCGTATCATGTCACATCAGACTCCTGCTGAGAATAATGCCCAGAAATACCAGCTCCTATGGATGGAACGTCCTTGCTGGTTTCCATTGTGGGCCTGCTCTCTGTAACAGACGGTGTTTTCAAATGGCACTGCTCTGTGATTCAGAAATACAAACACCACTTCAGAGACTTATTTTACAATTCATCTCCTGATTTATCATGGCTGAGAAGGTCAGCTTCCAGATTTTCTATTCTAAATCGCTTTTGAACAGATTTCCAAACACTAAGGACTGGCTTTCATCTGGACCAGAACAAACTCTGAAAGATGGCTCTCTCTCTCTCTCTCTCTCTCTCTCTCTCTCTCTCTCTCTCTCTCTCTCTCACACACACACACACACACACAGAGGCAACTTTTCTATTAAATGTAAACAATCAGCAGTCCCAAAATATCCCAAATCAATTATTTCTGAGAGAATACACAGGTGTTGGGGAGATATCAGAGTTATAAAAAGAAAATGGCAAATTAAGTTTTCATGGGCCAGCTGCTCAACTGATGGGATGCTGGAGAAGGCCCTCCTTTACTCTGAGACTCAATTAGCAAATCCATTAACATCATGCCCTTGCTGCCATCAGACTGGCTGCTCCCTCCAGCCACCCCAGTACTTGGTGAGTCTCCCATCTTTGATGCCCAGTCCTCACCTTCAGCCTAAGAGTTCATTGGTTTCCACCAGCCCTGGCATCAGGAGCCCACTTGAGTTTGAGGATTAGCAGTGCCCAAGGGAGCAGCAGTGCCATCTTGCCCTCCATGCCTCCCTCTTTGTTCAGTCCTAGCCCACTCTAAAGCTGGGCTTGGCTCAATCACAGTGGGTACTGATGATGTGGTGGGCTGTCACTCTCAGAAGGAAGGAGATATGACCAGGCAAAGCAGAGGGTCCTCAAAGGGACACATTCCCTAAGTCTGCTGGCCAACTGTGGCGGTACCTTTCAAATAAGCAGCAGGACATTAGAGACAGAAATGGTGTCCCCTTCACCATATCATATCCTTCCACTGCTACAACACGCCTGCTCTCACACTCACCCATTTCAGGGGTTTTCTGATAGCAGTGAAGTGCAGCATGCTTTGGGGGGGGGGCGGCGGCGGGCGGGGACGACGATCAGCCTGACTAAGCTTTCCTGTAACTCTTCATCTAGGTTAGCCCACCTTCAAAAGGTGGCTAGCCTCCTGCCCATGGATACTCACACATTCCAAGGACAGGGACAGACAGACACAAATACCATGCACTTGGCCCACTCTGTAGCCAGAGACAGCAGGCCCCAAGTGGCAATTTAAGACATCTTTCATCCGCTGTTTGGCATTGAACAATAATGGAGTATTTTCTTTCAAAGTACAAATAAACCCACAAATGACTATTTGTCTAAGTCCTGGCTCTGACCATAGAGCAAATATTGGGACATTCGTGGGTCCTGAGTTTCTCTCCTGTAGCTCAAGAGGGGGTTGACTTGGAAGAGTCTAAAGACCCTTTGGCACTCCAGTTTGAAACTGGGGAGGAGTCTCCCCCGACATTCTGACAGGCTGGATCTACCATTGCCCCTTCTCAGTCAGCACAAGCTGAAGCTCGACTACCCACGTCCGTGCCCTAGGCCACTCACCTTCTCCACCGGCGTGTGCTCCTCATTGCTGACGCTAGCTTTCCTTGATTCATTTTTAGACCTGCTCAGCCTTCGGGACACTTTTTCTCTGAGGAGAGTGGCGTATCCGATGTGCTCATAGATGGGATTTGTGGTCATTTTTGCGATGTACTCAGCAGCCTTGGTCTCTATGTAGAGTGTAATCAAGCCATCTGTCACCAGGTCGTGAATGGATTCGAACCTCTTCTCACCCACAAAATGCTTCCCGTCATGGAAGAGCCGGTAGTTTAAGGTCTGGTTCCCAAACCTGCACACCAGAAAGTCAAGGATTATTACCGGCAAGATAAGCCTGGGGAAAGTGAGATCGCTTCCAGAACATTCCATTTGTTAGGCGTGGAGTGGGTGCTTGGATCTTGTCTCAGAGATCCTGTGAGATGTGATTATCTATATTTAGCATGAGAAGCAACAGAATCACAAAGAGCTGCCACTTCCTGTTGGAGGCCACGTGCCTGGAATGAAGCAAACAGGCTCTAACCTCGGGTCTGCATTCAGGAACAATTACTCCTATAAGTCACTCAGGACACTGGGTCATTCCATTCCCATTTGTGAAAGTTGAAACCCTGATATACAAATACATCATCTGGGAAATGACAATTATCTCTGCAAGGGACACCAGCACCAAAGCCCTATGATGTCCCTTATCATCACACCTTTGACTGCGACCTCATCTCTACCATCCCGCCTAATGAAGCCATAGAAAAACATCAGCTAGGTGCTAAATGTACCACCAATATTGGCATCCTCCAGTCTCACCTGCATGATTACCTGTGCCTACTCTGGGGTGCTAGGAGACAGGAAAATGCTCTGCCTACCCAGAGTTCTTAACAGCTTTGGAGAAAATCCCTCATCCCTGAGCCACTTAGGACATGCTCTGAACATCTTCAGTTGCAACTTGGAAAGCGTCTTTGTGAGGTCACACTGTGGAGACTGTATAAGACACACACCCTTCATGAGCTGGTCTGGGAAGGCTTTCCTCTGCATCCATTCTTTCTATGGAGAGAGCTCGGTCAGTTTCCAGAAGTCCACAGGAAGACTCTGTGGGGAGTTAACAGCCTGGAGTATACAAATGACCCCTGCAGTACTGTATCACTTGTGGTGGCCAATCTTGGGAGGAACCTGCTCTTGCTGGCACACGTGCCAAGTCTGGGGTCGAAGTGGTCCCAAGAAGACAAGAATGATGGGCTGCCTGACCATGAAGCACTCATGCTGACAACCTGCATGTCTTCAGCCAGGCAAACAGACATGCAGCCTCTGGTCTGCAGCTGGTGTTTGCAAACAGTGAACTGCAAGGTCTGAGCAGGCGTGATTGTGGGAACTTAGCATGTGGAATGCAGGGTGGGTTCTGGAAGTAACCAGCAACGGTGTCTGTAAAGCATGGCCGGTGTGTCCAATGCCACTGTACTGCACATGTAAGCTGGTGGAGATGGGCAATTTCATATTATGTGCATTTTACTACAGTAGGGAATTGAAGAAGCCCTGAGCGTGTTAAGTCCTGAGTAGATGTGTGTAGTTGACATTGACACATCCATGCCAAGGACCCCAGAGCCTCAGACTCATTGGACAAATGGAGAAATTCCCCCTACTGCCTGGGAGCCTCAGAGAACACTTAGCAAAGCCTTCCTTGTGTCTGAGCATGAATATTGACATTGTGCCGAGAAAATGTCCACCATAGCTCTCTCTCCCTGGAGGTTAGAGCCTGAAGACTGCTCCCCTACAGAGACAGCTCCCATTGAGGTTGCTGACCTTGCCTCCTTGTTCAGCTGTATAATATAAACCTTGCCTCCTTAGTCAGCTGTATGCGATAACCCCATCTCCTTAGTCAACACTATGTTATAAAGATGTTGCTCTTCTGAGGTACCACAGTTTCTCCACCAGAGAGCCCAGGCCACCTGATCTCAGCCTTTCTGTTCTCTCTCTATTGTTCTGCCATCCCAGTCAGGTCTCTCCCTGGAGCATATCCTACTTATTAAAAATTGGAAAATCATAAAAGCCACTTTCACGAGCCATGAGTGAAACACAGCTCACCTCAGTGCCAGCGTGTAGCATCCCGGCTGCCGCTGGCTTTCTCGAAGGATGTAGGCACCTTCCACGCCGCCTAGAAGCTCATCAGCCTGCTCCCGAGAGATGATCCCATGAAACCTGGAGCGACAAGGCAGTCATTGCACTGAGCAGACTGTACAAGGTAGATACTATGTGGGCTAGGCTGAAAACTGTGCTTACTAGGTCCCTGGGTACCCACTGTCTCCATTGGAATGAGGAGGGGTGTGATTATGGCTCATCTTGAAGACCCTCTTGGAACTACGTCCCAGGATTCCCAACACAGGAAAACACACGGTCCACCTGGCTTTCTGCTCCTGTCTTTGCTCTCAGGCTAAAAATGAAGATCTAAATGAAAGCTAGGTTATGACTCCTTTCAAACCCTGGGGAATAACAAAAGAGCAATTACCAATTTAGCTTTCAGCACAAACACAGAGAACTGTGGATCATCCTGATTGCAAATGAACACTTATTGATTAGCAACCTGCTTGATTCTGGTGCTGGGGATTGTTCATTTTAAAGGCGCATTCTCTGGAAAGAAGGGCTGGCTAGAAGCCACGTTCTTCCAGTGGTTTCCATTAGAGATTAATTGTTTAGGTCGGTATTTGGGAAAAGAATCTACTTTTCCACTTTTAACGATAATGTTTGTCTTCGATTTCTCTGTTACAAAATGAACAGATAGAAAGAGAGGGAGGGAGGGAGGGAGGGAGGGAGGGAGGGAGGGAGGGAGGGAGGGAGGGAGGGAATGTAGCACACTGAGTGGGACTTCTGGCTTGTCAGAGGCTGCACGGGCCTTCTGAAGGCCGTTGTCTGAGGCCTCGAGTTTGGACAGACTGCTGAGGGTGAAGGCAGGTGTCTGGGTGGATCTATTTGTCCTTCTACATTTAAGTAAAGATAAAGGCTCACAGCCATCACTAACAATTCTTTGTTTTGCTTGTTTTGAGACAGTCTCTTTATTATGTAGCATTGCCCATCCTAGAACTCATTATGCAGACCAGGCTGGCCTTGAACACACAGAGATCCACTTGCCTCTGCCTTCCAGGTGTGCACCTAGGCCCAGCTCTTATTATTATTGTTTTTTTTTCCTGTCATCACTAACAATTCTATCCTTTGTGTGTCTAAGATGCGGGATCTTGAGTATGAGAACTGGCCAGTGCCCATCATCTCTAAACTCCTGGAAGAGGGATAAATATACCTTTCTAGAATTACCTAGTGTTAGAAGACCTTGGAGGAATGATCATGGAAAGAATTTTCTGAGCATAAAAAAGAAAATAACATTTGCTGACCCCTCCCTGGCCAAGAATACAAAAATTAGGCTGGAGGACAAATGTAACGGAGGTGTGTGTGTGTGTGTGTGTGTGTGTGTATGTGTGTGTGAGCGTGAGTGTGTGTGGTGTGTTATCCTAATTTCCTCCTTTTCAGTAGTCTTCAATAGTGGATCTTCTGGTTAACATTCTGGTCCTAGGTGAGCAAACATGCCAGAAGCATCAATGGCCCTGAATGAAAATCTCAGCCTGGAGGTCAAGGTGATGACAGCTTGGGCGGGGGCGGGGAGGCTTATGCTCTGCTAAGTTCTGGTTTTAAATCTCAGGGACTGGTGCTTAGAGCAGCACTATTGGTGAATGCTAAGAAGTAAGAGCAACACTCTTGTTCAGTCAGAGAGCAAGGTTTCCATGAATATAGAGGAGTCTGGGGAGAGCTTGGCCAAGAGCATTGGGTCTAAGTGGGTCTTGTACACTCATACACAGAGCAGAGTGGTTTGGCGCTTTGTGAGTGAGGCCACTGGACTCTTGAGACACAGAGGAGAAGCCTGCTGCGCAGCATGGGCTCTGGCAGGGAGAGCTGCTCTGTGGTGATCAATTCAGGTACAAAACTGCATGTGGCAGGTTTTCCTGTTTGCCCTCTCTTTAACAAAATTGTACAATCTGCAAGGAACTTTGCAGTCAGATGGAGACTCAAAGTCATGTGACAACACGGGCCAGCTCTCAGAGGCAGGAGGGCGGGTGGGTACACTCCTGGGTGGGTGCTCGAGAGGCACCGGCTGGCTGGAGGTGACAAGTCTGACAAGAAAGGCTCCAAAATGCAGCTGTGTCCACGGGGAAGGAGCAGCAGGCTAGGATGACCAGACAAGCCACTAACCATGAAGCCAAGATGCTTCTGGGTATGACGATGAGAGGGAAGGTCTCCTTGGCTGAGGGAGCACAGGTGGTGGTCTTGAAAGAGCTTTTTGCCTCATCATGCCTCTAGGCTGGCCTTAGGAAGGGACTTATGTATCTTTCCTCCTTGGACCACTCCATAGCCCACTCTCTTTAAAGGCTCTGTACCTTGTAGTCTTAGATTACAAATGCCTTTGCTAGTTGTGGCACTTGCCTTGTGGTAGATTACTAAGGAAACCCAACAGAGCTAGAGGACATTGTGGTTGGGATAGGAAGAGAATAAAAATGGGCTTAAGGCAATATGGGTGATATACCCAAGCCTAGAGAACGACCCTTTTGGCTTTTCCAACAGTGCAGGGGAAAGGGATGCTTTTCCTGAGCACTGTGTTATGAGGGTCATGATAGTGAGAAATTCAGCCGAAGTGGACAGTCTTAGACACCTACGCGTTTGTATTGCATCAGGGTAGACAGTGAAGTGAAATGCTGGTGGAGAGCTGGTAAAAGCCTTCCTTTCAGACACTGGTCAGGCACCCGGAGGCTGGCTCTGAGGAGAGACGTGCTACACACAAGTTTCCCCGCTGCCCGACCTTAGTGGGAACCAGGTGCCTGAGTGTGGGAAGGAAAACTCAGTACAAAAGTGTCTGATTGTGTTTATTCTCCTTACTAAACTCTTGCACAATAGGCATGTGATGAAGACGATGTTAGGGAATAGTTAGTAGTTAAGTTTGAATGACATATGAAGCGACTACTTATTAAATTGTTAAAACAAAGAATAGTATAATACATACTCTCTTCCATAATATTTTGGTCTGTTTTCCACCTATATTAAAAAAAGAAGAAAAATGTTAATAATGCATTTGAATTCAAATTAGCTAGATAAAAATGTGACTCAGATAACTAGCTAGTGTCCCGGTTGTAATTTTACTATAGATTCATTCACCAAATCAGAGATCCATGAGGCTTTGGAATTAATCAACACATCCTAATGAATAGAAACGATCCAGAATCATTATATTTCTATATTCATTAGGCTCATTTTCCATCTAAACCAAATCAACTTAATAAAAAAATTTTCAAAAGATAAATAACATTTTTCCCCAAAGGAAACAATGTGCTGCTTATTTTAACAGCGAGGCATTTATAAGAACACTTTAACTCCATTTAAAAGACAAGACAGCTACTTCTAGCATGAATAGAAAAACAAGCATTTATTTCAATCTTCACTTAATTGTTTTGTTTTGCAGTTATAAATAAACAAGGGTTTGCACCTGGATAAAAAAAATAAAGTAAATATTATTTGATTTCTTCTCAAATAAAGTTGGTATTTTAGCATTTGCCTTTATTTTTCAACACCCAGTGGTGGGACTCTGAGGCCCAGGACACAGCAAGCAAGACTGAGATGACTACATCAGATCAGATCATACGTGTCACCTATCGCAGAAGAATTTTGCTCTCTGATGTTCACAGTATTGGCCTGATAAGATATGAGCATAGATTTTCACATCTGGTTGTCAGTTCTGCTTTAATTCTCAGGACAGTCCAAATACAGCCAAGCCAGGTAAGTTAGAAACCTTACTGATAGTTGCACATTGGGAAACAAATTTGTGTCTCTTCCTGGTGTAGGATATGAGCCTGGCAGATGTTTTGGCCATAGTCAGTTCTGTCTCCAGCCAAATAGACTGTTTTCCCAATAAGGCTCACAGATAGGCATAGTGGATGGATTTCCAGACACCAGACTGGTTCCTGGTGTACTGCCATCTCCCCTATATCTCAAAGGATAGATAGGCCATAGGATATTACAGACCCCGAGGAAAGCTCAGAAAGGAGACCCAGGGTTCTGCAGACCACTTCTCAATCTAGCTAGGACAAATCTATCTCACACACAAATAATGAGATCAGCATGGTAGGTGAAGCTGACTCCTGAGTCCTGGGATGTAGGTAGGTAAGAGGTTAACAACTATGGAATTTAATTGATTCTGGACACTTATACGTGTTCACTTGACTGCATTTTATATCTGAAACATGCTCAATCAAAGGCTGCTCATAACTTTTGATCTTGGAGGTGTGAAGCCTACTCCATGTTTTTGTGAAAATGTATATTTAAGTAATATAATTAACTAACACTCCGTGTGTGAAGAGGCGCCTTCTTAGCAGGTGTCTTTTCTATAAATGCTACATTCTATTGTCACTTTCTTTACACAACAGTAACTTTGTAATTGTGAACTGAAAATTGTCACAGATATCACTCTATTGGCTTTTGAAGTTGTTATTTATGGGATATTCCTGATATTCAATTGCCACATCCGTGTGCCACAGAGACCAGTTAGATTTAGAAAAGCTGAGAGATCTACGAAAGCAATGCACAATGGCAAAATATCTTTCCACTCAGTCCCAAATTAGAAGTGGTTCATTCTTTAGAAGGGAAACGTTTTCACTCCCATCTTGTTGGCTAATCTATAACACAAGGTGCGAAATCTGAGTGTAGCTTTTTGCCCCGTCCCATTTCCCTACTCTCCTTTCTCCCACAGGGGGAGTGGCAACTAACCAATCTCCTCCTGCAGACAGCACGGTAGGTAGAGCTGACTCCTGACTCCTGGAATGTAGGTGAGGGGTGAACAACTATGAAGTTTAATTGATTCTTAATAACACAACAATTGCTGTTGGTCCGCTCATCACTTATGAAAGTATGCATCACATGTATTCGGTTCAGGGCTCTGTGCTTGGCCCTGTCATTGCTCACACAGAGAGAGTCAAGAAAATACAGACTGGACACAGCTACAAAGAGATCCTGGGTTTCTGTGCTCACAACATATGGGGAACGCAAGGAGAAATCTAACGTAGACCCCCAAGTAGGGAAATCAATACAGTGTTGTAAAGTCTCCCCAATAAGATCTTGCCTAGAGGAGACTTCAATCCAAGTGAGGGACAAACTCCTTATGTTTGGAGGGAAGGCAAGGGTGGAGATGGATGCAAGAGAGAGGAAGGCAAGGGTGGAGATGGATGCAAGAGAGAAGAAGGCAAGGGTGGAGACGGATGCAAGAGAGAGGAAGGCAAGGGTGGACTGGGTCTCAGGACTGAGCTCTCACTGAATAGAGCTGTTCTGATCACAACCAGATCCAAGGTTTTTCCTTTATCCTCTCTGTAGCTCTTATAAAATACATATTTGTAATTGTTCATGATAAAGAGAGAAAATGGCTGGGATTAAAGGGTTAAAAACCATCATTTTCTTTTTTCTAAATTTTTTTGTTGGCAGAAGTTTCAGCCAGAACCTACACTGTAGCAAGCCTTAACCGAGCCTAGCACTTGGTTGTTCGTTATAGGACTCTGGGAAAACCACGGAGCCTCAACTTTTCTTCAGGCTGGATGAGACTAGATCCGTGGATGTAGACAAAACATCATCAGCTTCCTATTGAGGCACAGAGGGATAGGGTCCAGTCCCGGGACGCCTCTGGCTTCTACTCTGTGGACAAGTAGAACCCAATACGCTTTCTCCCCAGACACAGCTCCACTACCCATGAGATTCAGACTCCTCTCTCTCTCTCTCTCTCTCTCTCTCTCTCTCTCTCTCTCTCTCTCTCTCTCTGTACGTCTCTGTGTGTATATGTATGCATATGTATGTGTGTATGTATGTGTGTGTATATGTATGCATGTGTATTTGTGTATGTATGTGAATGTATGTATATGTATGTATGTATGTATGTATCCTTATAATACATATGCATGTCATATGTACATGTGCATGGATGCACATAGAGGCCAGGGTGAGGGGAGGACACTGGGTGTCCTCCTCTATCATTCTCTGTCTTATCCTTTGAGAGTGAGACTCTCACCGAATCGGGAGGGTGTTCTTTTCTTTTGTTTTCTTGTTGAGAGGGAACCCTTCCCTTTCTCAGGTTTTATTCTCAGAACCTCTCCACGTCTGGCCCAGGGCAGAGGCACCACGCATCTGTGTCTCATACGACCCTACAGAAGGAGTTAGGTAGTGAGAGCCTACTCCATTCACATGGCAAAAAAGGATGGGTTTATTGCTGAAGCATCCTAAAAGATCCAGATGTTGCTAAGATCCTCCTAAATGACCCCTGAGCACTGTAACAAGAAACTCTGGATAATGCCAGACATTGTAGGATTAATTTTCTAATTGTTTAGCACTCAAGAGAGTAATGTATTTGTATGGCTCTATGCAGCAAAACAGACTGGGGATGCCATTACCCTTCCCCACTGGGCACGAACCATAATAAAAATAAGCAATGGAATACTCTTGGGAAAGATATGAATGTTACCCACTAACTGGAACAGACTTGGCGGTGGCCTCGGGTGTGCCCGAGCTTACCAAACACCAACCACAATTCCTCAGGGGGAGGAAAGGGGACTGTGCTCTATGCTTAAAGTCAGGCAATCAGGGCAACACTGAGCTGTGAAGGAGGCCTCCTTCCACAGGCTAGCACCCCCCCACACACACACACACATACTCAAAGTATCCCGGAAAAGGGTGTCACCAGGTTGTCAGGACCAGAGCCTTGCCCTCACCATGGAGCATGACTCTGTACCTCAAAGTGGAGTCACAAAACTCTTAGCATTTTGGAAGGTACCAGACATCTGAGTGCTTATCACAGTAGGTGGTCAGCTGAGGAAAGATGATGGCTAAATGGCTAGTAAGCCCCTGTGGCAGACAGTCAGTGTTCCGAGAGCAAAGAGCTCTATGCTCAGCAGGAGTGTGCAGACAGGTGCGGAGTATGGATGTAGGCCTTTCCTCACTGAGAACCCAGCTCCTGCAGGACTCTAGGGAGGGTATTAAACGTCTCTGCTTCTCATTTTCTTCAATCTTTAATAATATGGGTGCTTTCAAGCATGCTATTTTAATAGGACAGCTTCAGAGATCAGATGAGGCACGGCCTATAAGAACCGTGAGACTTGGAACAGTCCAGTCCTGGTCTTCCATTACTGAGTGC
Source organism: Mus caroli (assembly GCF_978045245.1). Classification (NCBI taxonomy): domain Eukaryota; kingdom Metazoa; phylum Chordata; class Mammalia; order Rodentia; family Muridae; genus Mus; species Mus caroli. The sequence continues at coordinate 94,766,579 of NW_028227262.1, forward strand.
TACAATGTATGCTATGTTCTGTGTGCATTATCTCATTAAGACCTCTATAACACAAGGAGGGTAAGTGAGACTTAAGGTGAGTACCACACTGGGCACTGGGTGTGTCACCCTTGGCCCCAGGGTTTCTCTGGTGTTCCAGTAAAGACTGAACAACCTTAAGGCTTGGGTTACCCCTCAACATTCTTCACATTAGCTAATTTGCCTATCTGGAGGCCTTCAGGTTTCTCTTTGATGTCAATGAACACCTTAAAACCTCTTCCCAGTGACTTGAATTCTACCAGAGAGTTTGCCAGCCGATAAACTTGCCCCACTGCCCTGATAGTCTGAGTCTCCAATTCTTGTGATTTAGAATTAAATTTCTTCCCAAACTACCAGGTTTAGTCTGCTAATTTTAAGGAAGACTTTTGAGCAGTTTGTAAAGCCTGGGAGAACATTCTGGTGACAGCTGCACTGTGAGAGACAGGAGGTATAATCCTTAAATGAGTTTCTTTATAGTCAGATTATCGCTGCTTAGATAAACACACATTCTTTTATAGTCAATACAAAGACATTTAAAGAACATCACTGAGTCTTCTGTAAACAAGGTTTCCAATTATTGGGAAAAAACAAAGCTTGTATAATCCCTTGGCAGCTGGTATATGTTAAGTTTATACTTAACAGAAATAATTTGAAAAAAAAAAAAAAAACTAATTTAGGAGCCTTTTGCGGGAGGCAACCAGACTGCTGAGTTCTCTGAGATACAGATCAAATGTGGGAGGAAAGGCCTTTGATGGGAGATTTGGACTGGTCAGACTGGAGTGATTTCACCCACAAAAATTAAGGACGGTTAATTCCTTTCTAATTAGAAACTAAAGATCTCTGCTGAAAAGGAAATCAAGTAAAAGCCCAGGAATTTTCATTCTTAGAATTCAAAGTGTACGGTATAGAGGGAAAACTAAATGCATCCAAATCCCCCATGTCTTTCTCGAACCCAAAGCCCTCTTTTCCCCAGGGCTTAACTTTAAGCTTTTCTGAACCCGTGAGTGAGCTCCGAGAGATGACCCCGCTCCTTTCTTGATTAGAATGTGTTACAACAATGCACTGTCCGCAGGCTGAAGTAACGGCACAGTGGCTAACTAAGGGCATTTGTTGTTCTCGCAGAGGACCTGGGTTTGTTTGGCACCTCCCCCCCCCCCCCCCCCCACACACACACACTGTGGATTACAGCTCTTGTTCTAGGGGATCTGCTGCCCCCTCTGGCCTCCAGGGGCAGGGCACATACACACGTGAAATAAAAAGAGATCTTATAAAATGGAAAAAAAAAAATCTATCCAAGACTTGCTGTGGCCTTGTTTGCTCTGTGAGCACACAGTAGGGCAGGGTAAGGACGTCGTGAAAACACCCTGCCGTGAGCAGATGCACAGATGTGCCAAAGCAGCTCCATTGCTTTGGTTTGCTTTCTGCCCTTAATGTCTCTTCTTAGATTGTCCTCAGAATTTGACTTAAATGTTAGTTATATAAAAGACAAAAGACTTTTTCCTAGACTAGCAGTTCCCAGCTGTGAAGAGATGACCCTTTCCACCCCATGAATCCCCAGGCTCACTCAGCAAAGGTACAAACGGTGTTGACTATTCTGACCCTGTGGGTGCGGGTGGGCAATGGCTTCGGGTCTGTAGTCAAGAATGTTGCTGAACAGGCCGCAACCTGTCACATCTAAGAGGCCAGTGGTGAAAAAGCCTATTTGAGAATCAAAGAACTTTACACTTTTGACTATTTTCAAGAAAGTTACTGATAAACCAAAATTCAAATAAGCAACAAATTCTTTGAATGCTTATCATAGAATAGAATTAAAGGAAGGAAACAGGAAATATTTATTTTTGTATAATACTGGTCTAAAAGTATGTTTAAGAATAAGACAAAATTTATGAAATGCCAACAACAGATCAAAGTAGCAGAGGGGAACATGAACTAGATCAGACTAAAATGTTAATAAGAGAACCTACCCCCTGATTGGAAGAAATATAAATGCTGTCAAGTATAAGAGCAAAATGAGCAATACACTGCATGAAAATTTTAAGTAGTTGGGGGATGGATTAGACACACTATGGTTAGACACACTATGTGTGCATGTGAGCCACTGCAGGAGTTCCCAGCTGTTGTGGGACTGACTCCTTTGCAATTTTGCCCTAGATGGTGTGCTGTCATAGCCCCTAGCAGTTAGTGCCCAAGCACAGAAGACATCCTGGGATAAGAGCCTGAAGCATTGTTTAAATATTTGTCTGGGATAGATCTCAATATTCCTAGAACTCTTTAGATAAGCAAACATAGAACACCCATCATAATGAGAGGAATATGTGATGCCCAGATTTCTTATGTGCACATCAGAAAAGCAAAAGAAGAGCAGTCACGCTCTGACATGCACACGCACTGGATCCTCCCTTGCATGCTGGGCCTGTGCTTCTGATTCTGATCTTTTCTTTAGGCCTACTGACCCTGATGCAGAGCATCCCTATGGGCAGGGCCAGAGGAAGCAGAGGAGACATACTGCACAGGTGCCTCCTGTGCAGATGCCTTCATTTGCCAACAAGCAGCCCGCAGAGGCTATCATGCCCACTGCACTGAGCAGAGGAAGGCTTGTAAGGCTATATTCCCTGAAGGCCATGAAAAAGCGTGAGGTTGACACACAGACCAGGACCTGGTGGATGCTGATAATCTACGTGGGGAGGAAGGGGAATTTCCAGAGAACAGAAGAAAATGCAACCATGGAAAACATTGGTTCTGCTGGAATCACCGGATTGGCTGGCACATCATTAAAAAAATCTCAAACACTATCCATTTTAGCACCCTGTTAGAGTGGATGGTATAGAAAATCTGCTCACAGGACAAACTTTGGGTCAAAGGTTTTTGTGGATGGGTTGATGGTTAGCTAGTCCCAGAGATGCCTCCTCGCAAAATGATTTCTGTTCCCAGGACTCTCCTGAGTCCCCCGTCTCCCCACACCTGATCCCCTTTCCCATTCTTCTCCTCACTTCCTCTCCTGCCCAGTTCCCTCTCTTCATCCACCTTTGATGTGTACTTTATCTCTCCTTCTGAGTGAGATTCAAGCTTCCTCAGGCCCTCCTGGTTACTTAGTTTCTATGGATCTGTGGATTGTAGCATGGTTATCTTGTACTTCATGGCTAATATCCACTTATAAGTGAGTACATACACTATGTGTCTCTCTGGGTCAGTACTCCATTGTGTAGATGTGCCATATTTTCTTTATCCACTCTTTAGAGCATGCAGGGTTTGGACCTAGGCCTCCTACACATTTATAGCAGATGTGCAGCTTGGTCTTCATGTGGGTCCCATAACAACTGAAGTGGAGGCTGTTTCTGACTCTGTTGCCTGCCATTGGATCCCCTTCCCCTAGCTGCACTGTCTAGTCTGGACTCAGTGGGAGAGGATGTGCTTAGTCCTGCTGTGAACTGATGTCCCAGGGCAGGACATCTGAGGAGAATGGGAGGGGTGATGGGGGAGAGACTTAAGAAGGTAGGACTTGAGTGGGGAGCTCTAACCAGGATATAAAGTGAATAAATAAATAAATAAATTAATTAATTAATGAAAAACAGAAAGAAAATCTGCTTGCCACACCTGGTGTTTCAGCATCTCTGCAGATGACCTTACCCAAAGCTCCTGGGCACTGCCATTAACAAGTGCACCCTCTCCTCTCTGGTGAAAACGTTTCTCTTAGTGGCTGTTGCAGGTGTCCCTTTCTCCCTATGTCCACCATCATGAATCTAGTTTCCAGGTCCACCAAAATAGTATTCTTACTGATCCTGTCTGAACTTTCCTCATTCCCAGATCTGTTTTATACTAAATAGACAAAACAGGCTTCATCACATTGCTGAATGCTCCAAACCCTTCTTAGTGTCCTCATTGCTGTGGGAAGGGAGAACTCACGCAACTTAGTGGGATCTTCTCGAATCTCTCTATTGAGGTCCTCTCCTACCTTGCAAAACACTGTACTGAGTGGGGCAACCTCCATCCACAGAGACAAAAGCCTTGTTCTTTCTCATCTGTGGCTCCTAGCTCTGAATCTTTAGATTCTTATATCTAACCTGGAATAATTTTTTAAGCCAAATAGTACGAGGGGATCATGGTGCGGGGGTGGGGGGGTGGGATTGTTGGGGAGGAGCTCTAGGGGGAAGGATAGTAGGTTCTGTGGGGGGGAGGGGGAGCACAGGGTGAGAGGTAAGAAGATAAATAACACCAAGGATGTCTGGAAGGTCACAGGAAAACATTATTTTATAAGCTTACTTAAAAATACAAAATACACTGTGTGTGTGTGTGTCTATCTCTGTCTATGTGTCTGTGTTTTAAATGAAGTTACCCTTCATGCATTTCCCTCCTTCTAATATTTCTTACAACCAGGTGACATATTTAAAACAAAAACAAAACAAAACAACAAAACAACAAAACAAAACAACAAAACAAAACAAAACAAAACAAAACAAAACAAAAGCCTTGTAAAGGGAAATCAAAGTCCAGGATTTACTCACGGATGGAAACTTTATCTTATAATCTAACCTTAAATCTTTTTTTTTCTTTTTTCTTTTCCCCTCAAATTATGCTGTTTTGCTCGATTGGTCTTCAGTGCAATCAAGAACTCAGACTCCTCTCTGGAGAACATGGATTGATCATTAAAAGCAGTCTCGGCCTCTTGATTGGGTGTTCTTCCTCAAACTAAAGAAGCCGTGCTCTCTTAACCTCCAGCCCTTAGCTTATCTGCCTCATCCCCTCTGACTGTCTTTAAATTCTCCATATTTCTCTTAAGCCCAAGGAGCTTGAGCTGCCCAATAGAATCGAATCAAAGGGAAGACAACGGTGCTGCTAACTCTGGGGTGGAGCACTTAGGGGGCAAGTCAGCAAACATACTTGCTTAAGTCCTCTCTTCTCTTAGTGAATTCCTTCCCTCAAAGCTTAATCCATGCCCAAAGAAAGAGAAAGGACGAGGGGAGCTTAGCAAGCGGTTGAAATGAAAGATCTGTCTGGTGTTAATTTCTTTTGCACGGTCTATTGTGGAGATTTAGAGAAGCCCCTGTAACCCCTACCCAGTGACATTTTAATTCTGAGGATAAACTCACTGTGTTCCTATTATGTTCTATATACACATTTGTGATTTATATTTTTTTAAAAAAGCTCTCTCTTTCTCTGTCTCTATCTGTCCCTTTCTGTGTTTGTTTCTGTCTCTCTCTCCCTCCTTCTCTATCTCCCCACCCCACCCTCTGTGTGTGTGTGTGTGTGTGTGTGTGTGTGTGTGTGTGTGTGTGTGTGTGAAGATCAAGTCTTTCCCTTGGGGATAATATTGTTGTCCGAGTGCCATGGTCCCAGACTTCTTCATGCCTGCAGTGTGCTTTTGCATATGCCCTTCCACCAGACTAGGGGGCCAGGGGCCGTATGCTTTTGCATCTTTCTTAGAGTGCAGAAGCTGCAGTTCAAAGTGGTTTCCAGTTGGCGCTCACAGCTCAGTAGAGCTAAGACTGAAGCCCAGCCCTGACTTCAGGTCTAACTCTCGTTTCTCTATATCAATGATTTCTATAAAATCTAGAAGCTTGTGTGTTATTTTTAAAAAGTGCCCAATACTCTGCTTCCACAGTAGACACTCCCCCAAGAACTCCACATCAGGGTGATAAAGAAGATAGTGAGAGCTCTTGATGGATGCTCATCCTTCTGGTCATTCTGTACTGCACAGTTCCGACCCCTGAGCATGGCCTATGGGTTTCTACTACCACCAGACACGGAGCCTGTCTCCCACCTGTCAGGGCCCAGTACCCCAGGGAACAACTGTGCTTCTCAGCCGCCTCCGCTTGCACAAATAATCTTGGCTTTCTTGATGCTTTTGTGTGGAAATCTCCACAGATCTGGTTGGATACGTGAAAGGCTGGAAGGTATCCACAGCAGGCATGCTCACACCCCACTGACTTTCCATAGCATGTGATAGCGTATTGGTTTGTTCATCCTTTATCACCTGCCAATCCAACTTTTAAAACTATGTTCTTCAAAGCAGAAGGCGCCTCTTTCCAAACATTTAAATGCAAACCATTAGTCAGCTTCAAGGGCTATTAGACTTTTGATAGAAGATGACACCCGCTTTCTTCCTGAAATTAAAAACCAGTATAGTTTCCATGCCCAGGAAGTGTTGTTACAAGTGGCAACTCCACCCAGCCTTCCGGTCACCCCTAGCAGCGCTGGTCACTTACTTCTACGAACAGGCTGCCATCTACAGGTGAGGGAGGAGGTAACTGAGTGCCTGCCTCTTGCTGCTGACTTGGCCTTTCTTGCCAATGAGCATGTGCTACACATGAAGGGCTGGCGATTCCTTCAATGGCTGGGAGTGGCTTCCTTCCTCAGCTCCAGGCCCCAGTTCCCTTCTACCTTCACAGTGTCTGGGAGAGGGCAAGAATGCATGGCAGTACTTTCCATGTGTGACTGCCAGGCCTGCCTTTAATCTAACCACTTGACATATATCAACACGCTTCAAAGTTATTGTTGGTGCACAATTACTGGCCAGCAAAGCTCTCCTGAAAGGGTTGGACTGGACAGAGTTTGGGCTTTGAGAACTATATGGTCTCTGTCTCAAGGATTCAGTTCACTCAGAAATGAATGACAATTTCTATATTCCAGTGAAACGTATTACAAAACCATTCAGTGGGTTATTATATGCAAATCCCTCAGCTAGGATAACAAAGGTGGGGGTCTCATTAACAAACATCTTACACTGAGCACAAGACATAAAACCTTCCATCCTTCCCAAGACTTTTTATCTCGTGGTGGGACAAGGTTTTTGGTTTTGTTTTTAATTTATTTATTTATGCTATACATATGAGTACATGACCATCACGCTCTTCAGACACACCAGAAGAGGGCACCAGACCCCACTACAGATGGTTGTGAGCCACCATGTAGTTGCTGGGAATTGAACTCAGGACCTCTGGAAGAACAGTCAGTGCTCTTAAACCGCTGAGCCATCTCTCCAGGCCAGTCAAGTTCTATTTGTGTGCAGGCATCTCCATTTGCTGCATTGAGTGGAAGTTGGCTTTAATTTTCAAGCAAGACATGCTGAGTCAACCTAAAGCTCTATTAACTAAGTCAGAAAGTGGCTGGATTATATATGAAAGCAACAGAGATGACAGAATCACAAAGGAGTCTTGCATGTATCTGTAGACAGGGAAGTACCGGAGATACGGCATTCAGCCTGCTCGTGAGAAGCCACGGAACCTCGAGGGCCACCACTGAGCAAACGGATATTCAGGGAGTGTAGTTAAATACTTGGTAGAAATAGCCAGGGAGACACTGGAACAATCCATCACACAATCAATGTGTAATTACCTAACAGGACACAAGGTGCTGGATGCAAACCAATATGCCTTTGTCAGGCTTTTCCTAGGTTATTTAATTTCCTTCCACAGGAGATAGGGAGATGACAGTGGTCGTGTGAATAAGAAGGAAGGAAGAGATACCATCACTAAAGTGAAACTTGCTGTTCTCTCCAACAACAAGACCTGGAGATACAGTGTATTTAGAGCTGATGACAAGCAAGGCTGTGATGACAGCCAGAGATTACTGCTTACCAAATGGCTCAGTCAACATTATCCTGGAGACAGCAGAAAAGCAGGAACCAAGGTGAGGGTACATACAGATCTGGGAGCCTAAGTTATAGACTGGCTTTTATTAGCCAAACAGTCCTGTAAATCCCAGACTAAGGCAGAGGTTTTTCTCAAAGCAGAAAGAAATCTAGCAAGGATGTCTCATGTACAGTCACTGATAAAGAAAATATGTGAACTATCCCATAAAGGGTGGGGCTCATAACAGGATACTTTGAAATATGAATAAACATGAGTATGAATCATGAGCCATGAACTCAAGTAATTCTGTTAACTTGTAATACAAAACAGCCTCAGCGAGTGTAATGCCAGAACAGGTGGAGGCGGGAGACTGAGCTGAGTCAGGCACCATCCACAGACCATATCTGCACAAGGATTCCTACTTGATCTCTGTCACATGAGAGAGTATGGGAAAGAACCTAGCAAAGAAGAAAGGCAAGATACTTTTAAAGGATGGAAATAACACCTAGGAGGAAGGACGCAGAGGAGACAGAGAGTACCGTAGGATGCTTGGATATCTACTTACAAAGTCATGAGGAACACAGCACAGAGAAGGCCATCAGTGTCAGGAGGCAAAGTGGCCCCGATTCCTGTGTCCTTGGGATATAGGGAGCAGGCACAATAGAAAGCGAACAAAGCAAGAACAGTCCTGAGAGCACTGGTCCTCACACTTGAGGCAGGGGGATGGCCTCTAACTTTAGCTTCTTATTCAGCAGGTCCAGGCTGGGATAGACAAGGTGCATTTCTGGTGGGTTCCCAGGTGATGCCCTCCCCAGCCTGGGAATTGTACTTTGAGAGACACTATGTTAGAAGCTCTGTCCTGCACGTGGACTGTTTAGGTGGGACTGTGGTCTGACCTCTTTCCTGTGCTGTCTGTTGCCATGGGAGTCCTGCAGGAAGCAGGGTAAGGAAGCTGTTTGGCCAAGGCTCAGGGCACAGGAAGTACTTTTCCATGGCACTAGAAGACTGACCATAAACCAAATTTAGGTGACCTTAAAGTTGGGACTGACTAAATTAGCATCATCAACATTTTTCTGAGGGAAAATGGAGTCAGGATTTGAAAATGGTTTTCAAGCATTAAAGACATTTCGTTAGCGAGGACACATTCCCCTAGGAGACATGGCTCATGGGGCAAAGTGCAATTTGCCTTAGTCAGCATCCTTTCTCTGTTATAGTTTAACCAAGGGAGCAAGAATCTGAAACCATGGCCTTAAACCCCAGCAGTCTGTGTTCTCACTGCTCCTGCCACTTCCCAGGAGCACTCTCCAATCTCCGAGCCAATAGCACAGGCTAAAGTAAAAGCTGTCCTGTCTCTGTTTCTGACTCTGTGTGTGTGTTCCTGTGTATGTATGTGTATGTGTGTATGTGTGCTTGTGTGTGTGTGTGTGTTCCTGTGTATGTATGTGTATGTGTGCTTGTGTATGTGTGCCTGTGTGTGTGTGTGTTGGGAGTGTGACTTCTGTTTTCGTATTTTATCCATGTATGTGGTAACTAACCTACTACCTCCCTAAAGGCATTAATCCATCCACCAGGCCGGGTCATACTCAGTTTCTGCTCAAAGGCCCCACTTCTCAGCACTGTTGTATGTAGTTGGGGGCCAGGAAATCAAACCATAGACGTAGCCTAAAGTTGGCTTCCAAAGAGCAGAGATTTTGCATTGTGTCTTAGTGTATCACTCCTGCCTTGCCTCCTAGACAGGGTGTGCAAATGGATTGTTTCCTGCTAGGGAAGGATAGCAGAACACACGAGGTGGTATATCATGGTGTCAGTTATTCTTTCTTTTTCTGGGATAGTGAAATTCACTCACTAGTGTGATTGTGTAATAGCGGAATGCACATACATATCCCAGTTAGACATTAAAAAACAGAAACCACGCGTGATGTTAAAGAATCTTCTAGAAACTTGGCCTATTATCAATTGCCCTGTGAATGACCCTTCATTTTCCTCAGCCCACTTTCACCACGACCCAACTGTGCATGCACATCCTACCATCCTGCTTCCTCCTCTGTGTCCCTTGGCTCTGAGCTTCAAGACGACTATACAGCAGTTGGGTTTCCAGAACTCAGGCCTACCCTTTGTGAGTTCACGTCAGAACAACTGTGTATTTCCAGATGCATCTGTGGGTCTGTATTACCTTAGAAGAAGTTCAAAGTATTCCAAAGATAGTAAATGCTTGTTTAGAGAGGAGAGATATGCATTCAGAGAGATCAAAGTATCTTTTACTCTCTTCCTCCTTGATCTCTCTCTCTCTCTCCCCCTCACACCCTCTCTCTCTGAGATAGGGAGGGTCTTAGTATGAACCCCCCCTGGTCTAGAACTCACAGAGATCTGCCTGCCTCTTCCCCTCCACGCACTAAGATTTAAAGGTATGTCTACCCATGCCTGGTCAGTCAGTCGAGTCCCTGCCTCAGATGCGTGGAGCCCTCAGCTTGATGCCTAACAACGCACATACTGAGCATGGTGGCATCTGTATGTAATCCCACAATTCAGGAAGAGGATGGAGAACAAATGGTGGATGTATAAGTTATCCTCAGCTGCACGCTGAGTTCTAGCAGGAACAGTGTCACAAAAGCAAAGGAAAGAAAAAAAGGAAGGGAACACATATTACAATTCCCATCTTTAAATAAAGAAAAGCTCCCACGTCAATTCTTCCGCCATACTATAGTCCGTCTAAGACCACAGTAAGTCTAAGTAAGGAGAAGATAATGTGAAGAAAGAAGGCTGGCTGTGCTGGTGAATAAGATGAAAGGCAGGGAGAAAAAGTGATGGGAAAAGCCCTTTATTCTTGGTTGTGTCAATAGTAAGAGGGAAGAAAGAGACCAGCGCAGAAAGCCCAGGATGAAAGGGATGGAAATGCTTCTGCCAGAGAAGCGATTGCCTTCTGATCACTATACATGAGGCCAATTAGAGACCATCGAGATTGATTTTTGTTCCTGGCTTGTAGAATCAATCGCATGATGTTCGAGCTGTCCCAGTTCTGGGGATCGTACATCGGGAGAGAGGTGCAACCTCCCAGAAGGCACTTTGTTTTAAAACATTTTTTTCCCAATGATTAATATAGAAAGCAGGAGAATGATGGGATGACAGAAAGTCACCTCGAGCTACAGAAGTCTGTGATGTTAAATGGATTGAGATCATGGTGAAAGATATGGACAATCCTGATGACTTGTGTGCATGTCCCAGGCAAGCTGGAGACCAGATCAGGGCGTACAGCCCATGGCTGAGAAGTTGAGGAGCAACTGCTAAAACCTTAAGATGCCTGATGAAGAACAATGTGTCTGTAGGCTTCAAAGGACAGCTTTACAAATAAAAGCAGAAACGATGAAACAGGCTATTCAGAAACACCAGAACCTGGAGGAAATGCCTCCAAGAGGGAAGGGAGACGTGAAGTGATGTTTAAAAAGCATCTGATTCCCTAGCAGGTGAAACAGGGCAGCGGGGTGTGACAACAACTGAAGAAGCCCTTGTCCCATTCCACCTCTGACATCAAAACAAAGGCGGGCTCTGGTCTTGAGCACTGGGAGCGGCAGCTCTACAACTGACTTCTGCATTAAAAGAACAGTCTTCCAAAGAGACTGTTATATGGCGAGGGAGCAGGAAACGGAGCTGTATAGAATGGAGAATGGTTTGAAATGATAGCCTGTCATTTTATTTCCCTTTTGGAAATGCCTTTTGTAATCCTCCATTCTCCAGGAAGCCCCAAGTGGACAAAGGAGGCAAGTCATTTACGTCACAAAAGCGGTCCGTCCTTTAGGGGATGCTAGTGGAATTCGACTTAAATTAGTCATGCAAAAAATCTTGACATGTTGGACTTTTGAAAAAGGCTAAAAAAGAAACTTGGACCATTCCAGGGCACACTATCAGTCGGGTTTAAGTAAGCATCTTAATTGCCAAAAGTCCAACTCACTGCCCTGATAACAGCACTGTGTAAACCCGATATGTTCTTAGCAAGCCTCTGATAGTTCTGAATTCCTCACACCACCCAGCTCTGGCCTCCTTGCACGACTCTGCTCCATGTTTGCTGATTACCCACTGTTGCTTGGATGCACTCAGTGCCAGGGAGGAACTTAAATGATGGCGTCTCTGGGGTACCCATTCTTCTAGAGAAAGACCCATAAGTGACAATTAATAATTTAGGGAAGCATACTAGGAGACCTATTTAACAGGTCAGTCCCCTCTTATCTGTGCTTTTTCCCTATGGGCTTCAGTCAATCATGGTCTGAAAATGTTAAATTCCAGAAGTAAACAATTCAGAAGTTTAAAATAACACATTCCAGTGTAGTTTTAAAATTGCTTCTTTATTATGAGTTTTTATTCTTTTACTGTACCTAACTTATATGCTAAACCTTATCATAGCTAAGTGGACTACGTCAGGGTTAGCATGCATCATTCTCTTGGAAATTTACCAGATGTCTGGAAATGTATCCTTTGTGGACAAGAAGGGGTGACTTTACTAGAGACAGAACAAACAGGGTGACAGGACAGGGACTATCTGACAGCTGGGGGTGTGGTGCTTATGCACATTGGGTTCAGGGAGGGCCTGGGACTCAGTGACACTAGATCTGAAACTCAGACAGGCAAAGGTGTGGGTCCTGTTGGAGAATTATCTGGAAGTAAGGTTGGCAACTTCTAAGAATGGAAGAGAACGGGGTGAGGGTGGGGAGTGGCAAGCCAGAATTTCCAGACCTATGCACACTGAATGAAGCAGACCTGAAAGCGAGCGAGCCTTTCACCAGTCTAAGTGCCATCCGCCTGCAGAAGCCAAGCAGAAGGTGGGTAGAGGTGCTGAGAGCCCAGAGGAGAGGTCTCGGTTAAAGAGACAGGTTCTGGAGAAAATTTTCTGCACAGTTCCTGGTAGATTCCCCCAGCATACATTTGGCAATTAATAAATGCTTAAGAAGTGACAGATTGATAATTCATGGAAAGGGCAAGAGAGGCTTTTGTTTTCTGGAAGAAGTTTTGAATCTGGTAGCAAGGAGTGTTCTGGAAATGCACGTAGAACCCAGGTGCTGTGGTGGCTCGCTAAGAATTAATTTACAATGATGAATCTTGAGAAAGCTACGGAGCATTCTTTCCATGGCTGACTCTTCCTGGCATAGTTGGCACCATTGTTCAGCTACTGGTACCTTCTGGTTCTCATCCTCAGGATGGCTTTCTGTCATTCCAGTGGTTTGACTGCAGACCTGGGCATCTTGCTCAGTTTATTATCACTGCTGCTTTTCTCGCCCAGTCAGGGATTGCTGTCATTACCCTGACTGTTCCTAGTGACTGTCTCCCAACCTGCTCTCCATAGGTGAACCGGCTCTTGCACATTAACTGAGCACCTGCTACGTATGCATCAGGCACCAATGTTTGTCCCATTTGTAGCAACCCTGCCAAGTGCATCTTCATCCTTGGATTTGGCTTTTGTCATTCCTGAAGACTGAGTGAGGGCCTGGCTCTAAGGCAGATGACTAGAGATCGGCAGAGCGAGCATGAAGTCAGAACTCCACATGACTGCAGCTGAGCTCCCCCCATTCCTGCAGTGGCTAGCTCTCTAGATCTTGCCTGTAGAGTCAGCCCGCACCTCCTCTCACCTAGCTGTTCAGTGAAACTCATCAGGCAAGTGGTACTGTGGCTTGCAATTGGTTATCAAGCCAAGCTGACCTGAGACATAGCCTGGAGTCACAGGATCTCCTATTTCTGTCACTTTGGACTTCATGTTGGATTCATGTGGGTGGGTGTTGATCTACGGAGCCTGAGGCTCTCATTCTGAGAGATGCATAGTCTGAGAAGGGGTAAACAATTACAGAGAGAACAGAGACTATAAGGATGTAGAGCCATCCAGGCAGGGACCAGGGCAGAGGAGCCAGGAGGAGATGCGCTGAGGATGAAGGGGGAGGAGAGAGCAGAGCTGTGTATAGTTGAATCAGAAAAAGAAATGTGCACCAGAAGTCAATATTCATTGTTCAAACAACAACAAAAAAATCTCATGAGCTAGGAAATGTGTTACAAGAGCCCCACTCTCTGGCCATACACTCCACTGAGAAGACATTTTGTCTTTGTTGAGAATGTTTCCCCAAGGAGACAGGCGCATCACTCAGCAAAATGATGTTTAACTAAACAATGTCTTTAGTGGAAGCATCTAAAAGGAAGTGTGGCCCCCACTCCCAAGAGGCCAGGTGCTGAGAGGCCCAGAAATCTGGACAGGAAATAGTCACAGTTATCACAACACTGGAAGACAACGTGGACCAAAGCTGGGCCTACTGTTACCTTTAAGAGCTGCACCTGTGGGCTGGAGAGATGGCTCAGTAGTTAAGAGCACTGATTGCTCTTCCAGAGGTCCTGAGTTCAATTCCCAGCAACCACATGGTGGCTCACAACCGTCTGTAATGAGATCTGATGATGCCTTCTTCTGGTGTGTCTGAAGACAGTGACACTGTACTCACAAAAATAAATAAATCTTAAAAAAAAAAAAAGAACTGCACCTGTTTTCCCTGGCAAACTTGACCCTTTATCATCTGATGCCTGCCTCTGGTTGGCCACAGGCAGCCTGCTGAGGAACTGGAGCTAACGGACATTCACTCTATACCAGGCTTCATGGCTGACATGGAATATGGAACTTGTGAGGACCAGCTACCTGTGGGTCAAACATTAGCTAGCAATCATCTGTTTGAGCCAAATTAGTCAAGATAGAGAGAGAGGTGAAAAACATGGTTTAAAACACAGGAAGGGCTTAAAAGCATACATGTACTGTATGCTTAGATGCAGTTGGTAGTGAGGACTGTATGGCAGGTCCTCAATACCCTGGACGTCTGAAGAGCATCACTGGAAATCCAGGAAGAGTTTCTGTGATGTGAGCATCTACCTATTGCCTTTACTTAAAGGAAAGTTGCCATGGTTGTCAGGTGTCAGGAGATACGTTCATTCATGTTCTCTCTCTCTCTCTCTCTCTCTCTCTCTCTCTCTCTCTCTCTCTCTCTCTCTCTCATATTTATTTCACCATTTTTCTCATTTATTAAGAGATTTAAAATGGCAATAGCCAAGTTCTTTGCCAGAGTTCACACACCTGGACTGTAAGTGCTCCATACACATCTGCTGACAGTGACAATGACATTTACGGTCCCCTGTGGTTTCCAGCAATAATGCTGGAAAACATCTTTCCTAATGAGCTTCTGTTATTACCTCCAGGGCAGTTCTTACTTATATTTAAATTCTTAGTTGTGTTCCAACTAAGAATTTTATTTTTGATTTGATCATGTATACGAGCACATGCATGCATGTGTGTTTTTGTATATGAGTACATGCAATGTGTGCACATATGTAGACATGGTCCAGAGGGCAATTTCAGTGCTGTTATTTAAGATCCATCTACCTTTTTTTTTTCCGAGACAGGGTATCTCAATGGCCTGGAACTTGCCAAATAGGCTAGGTTGGCTGACTGGTTAGGAAGCACCAGGGATTTGCCTATTTCTGTCTCCCCAATGCCAGGAACATAAGCATGTGTCTCCACGCCTGGCTCCTTTTAGGTTCTAAGGTCTGCATACATACAAGGCAGATGCTACCAACTGAGCCACTGACCAAGTGTGTTCTAATTACATTCTTCTCATCTCAAAGCTACACCCCTACATATAAACCCTTGCTGAAGAAACATTATATGCAAAGAAGCAGTGGACGAATTTCAGTAGCCTGTTTCATAATTCTTATTTCATTTAAAGCAAATGGACTTTTCTCTTGTGTACGTGTTACCAACTCTCCAAAGGATGACACACAGCGGACCTGGTGAGACCATCAGACTGCCGAGGAAAGTAGAACTCATCTTGGGCTGTTCTCATAATCAGATATTTTCTCCTCTCTAGTGACATTCCTGAGACGAGAAAGTCTATTCTGTCTATTAGAATCAAGATTATCTGATGAATTTTAGTCCCTTTCCACAGAAGTAAAATTGTAAATGGAAACTGGCTAACGAGTGAGAAGGTAGCTGAGAGAGAGAGAGAGAGAGAGAGAGAGAGAGAGAGAGAGAGAGAGAGAGAGAGAAGCTGCAGTTAGGAGAATGCACATACTTCAGTCTTTGAAACAGGTTCGAAACCACCCAAATCACTGACGTTCCTGACAAGTCTGAGTCTCATGAGTGCTGGCATGGGAGGCTCCTCCCCTCACCAGGGCCCACAGAGAGCTTTAGACGCTGGCTGCTGCTCTGTACTTAATTCAAAAACTACCAAAAGAAGCTCGGACCCATGGGCCTTTGGTTTGGAGGGTCTTAGGTGGGCTACTTACAAACTGGTCAGGATGATAACAGGAAACAGCCCTTTGATCTCGCTCTTCAAAGCTCGCTGGTACCCCAGGTCATGAGCAAACCGACTCATTAAGGAGTCAGGGGAGAGCAACTGAAGCTTGAGTGAGTGTGCTGGGATTTTTATGAGGGAATATATTCTGAATGCTATTTCCAGGGTCAAAACATAGTTACTCTGGACATACAGCTTTATTATTTTTTTAAAATGTCAAGTAAATATGATGAAACTACAATGCTTTGCTGACTATGGATCCTGGAAATGCCCAGGAATTTTGTGGGTTTTCTGGAAACATTTCATAGCTGAGCATGTTAAAAAAGAGCCAAAACATGACAGTTTATACCTGGTCAGATGTCACAGATGGAGAGGGCAGAAGCCCTAGCAGGAAGGCTGAGCTTTTGCTTTGCTAAATGGGCCATGGCCACCAAATTGCCTAAATAACTATGTATGCCCAAGGATTACTGCTGCTGCCATCTTTGGCTAGACAAGCTTTTTTTTTTTTTTTGTTAAAATAGGGGTGGAGCATTAAGAACAAGGGCTCCTAATTGGTCAGATTGCTAAACAGAAGTGATTGGTTGAATGGCAAGCCATAAACAAGACACCTTTATAAGTCCCTCCAAAGCTCAGGTGACATTGCTGGCTGAAGAGAGGGTGGGAACAATGAGAAAGTAGGACTCCTGGCCTCATAGCATCTTTGATGGCCTGCACAAGACCTCAAGATCTACACTGAGATCAGACATGTCAATCCTCTGTCACAGAGGGAGAAGGTGCTCACGAGGCCCCACCCACCTCTGAAGATTCATGGGTAGCTAATGGTTGCTAGGAGAGCTAGAGCCATCTTGTTTGATAGTGTGTTGTAGCTTGCTGTAAGATGCCCATCTCCCATGGCCAACCCTGATGAAACTTCCCTGGACACGCCCACACATGGGGGTGGGGCTAGTTTCAAATAGGAAGATTAGTGGTATGGGGGCAAGATGGGTTATGGGAGTGAATATATTACAAATGTATAAAGTGTCACAGTGAAACCTGTAATTGAATTTAATTAGCATATGCTAATAAAGAATCCTGAAAACAGTCGGAACTACTGTGACACAAAACAAGGTGATCACCTGTTTTGTGGCATTTACAAAGAGTTTTGTTTGTCTCTGCATTTGTTTAAAAATGTGAGACATTTGATTCTCAGATTGTAAAACCAGGTATTGAGCTAACATGTGGTCTCAGTATATAGTTATGAAGATATTCAATTTGGTGACACTGTGCCAAACGTTAATAGAAATTGCCCCCCAGGAAACCTGAAGTCCCTCCAGCATCAGCCCACTGAGCTGCCAATTCATCACACTTAACAAGGTGTACTGGAGAGAGCTGAGTACGGACCTCCCGGGGACAAATGATCCTCTTGGGACGAGGTGCCTCTTGCTGCAGCTGATACACTGCCAAAAGAAAAAAAGATGATTATAATTAGGAAACCACACTGCCTAAGCAACACATCTTCACATATTCTCAGCCAGGTTCAGCCTCAGGACCGCAGATTAAAAACAAAACAAAACAAAACAAAAAAAACACAGAGCACAGACACAATCTTCAGACTGGGTGAAGTCAGAAGTCAGCTCATTTATATGGAAATTAGTCACTGAATGCAAACCAGCAAAATTGATTTTTTTTCCCTCTCTTATAAAGCCAATTTAGCTTCACAATTGTTGCTGGCGATGTTCATTCTATGGCTTTCTTGGGAGACTAGATACAGGTAAAATGCTTTTGATTATTTTGGAGATGAATTCCTGCTTGTGAGTACCTGAGTGTAGGATGGTATAACAGGATCCCTCAATTCAAATGCTGATGGCTACTGACATAGCTGGGGAAGAGCAGGCATCAGACACTGCCACTTTATTCTGTGAGTGAAGAAAATAGCAAGCCTCTGTCTCTCTGTTGCTGTGTCTTCTTTCTGTCTCTCGGTGTCCCTGTCTTTGTCCCTCTGTCTTCTTTCTGTCTGTTTTTGTCTGTCTCTCTGTCTCTCTTTTTGTCTTCTTTCTGTTTCTCTGTGTCTCTCTTTGTCTCTCTGTCGCTCTCTGAGTCTCTGTCTGTCTCTTTCTCTGTCTCTCTGTCTCTGTCTCTGTCTCTCTCTCTCTCTCTCTCTCACACACACACACACACACACACACACACACACACACACACACACACATACACCCCTCTCACCACAGATTCTCATTCATCTGATTAATCGTCCTATCTGTTGCTGTTTCTCTTTTTCTCTTGTCTGGGTGCTCTCAAATCTTAATAATTATCTGAACCTATTTAAATGACAGGTTTGTGTCCTGAATAGATTTTATTGTTGTTTTGTTTTGTAGTTTTTGTTTTTGTCAATTCAACACAAACCAGGGTCATCTGGGAGGAGAAACCTTGGTTGAGAAAATGCCACCAAAGATTGGCTTAGAAACAAGTCTGTGGGGCCATTTTCTTGATTAGTGAGTGATAAGGGAAGTCCTCTGTGGGTGGAGCCACCCTTGGGCTCTTGGTCCTGCAGAGCATAAGAAAACAAACTGAGCAAGTCATGGAGAGCAAGCCAGTAAGCAGCACCCCTCCATGGCTTCTGCCTCAGTTCCTGCCTCCAGGTTCCTGCATAATAGACTGTAATCATGACATGGAGGCCAAAGAAGCCCTTTCCTCTCAAGCTGCTTTCCTAGGTGTGCATGGTATTCTACTCACAGTATGCAGAAGGCATGCGCAAGGCAGGTGATGCATAGGGCCCAGCTCACCAGACAATTAACTAGGATTTTTTTCAGATGAAAATGAGGGATTTTTTTCTTCTGCTGGACTAATATGAATTCCTCTCTCCTTCCTTTACTCCCTCTTTTTCTGTCTTTCTTTTCTGTGGTGCCAGGATTCGATGCAGGGCTCCCTGTCTGTGTAGGCAAGGAGCTACCTCTAAGCTGACCCTCACATGGCCCTCTACGAGGGAACGGCTACCCTCTGCCAATGCTGAAAACAAACCAAGTTAGTCCTATATGCAGAATCTTGAAGAAGAAAAATGAATTTTAGGCAGAGTAAGTCTATAAAAAGGTAAAATCTACATTCTATAAGGTATTTTAAGAAAACAAAATAATACAAGTACACATTTCTGATTTAATCTCAGTCCAAAAATATAAAGCAGAAGAATCTTAAGGAAGAGGCACACAGTGTGGATATGGACATGGGAACTATGGGACTTCATCTATAATTATAACTGGTGCCTTCAGCTCATCATGGCTGCTTTCTTACCCAATTAAGCATGGACTCCACAGCATCAGCATAGAGCAAACTAGGTACTGCTGCCCAGTGTTGGAATCTGCTATGCTTTTAAGTGTGAGGTGCCCACATGCATGTGCCACCCAAGGGAAAACACACCCATATATAGAAAGACAGCAGAGCCCAGCATGACTTCTTGGCTCAGAAAGACACCAAGAAAGACAGCTAAGAAGATGGCTTCCAAACAATTGACTCCAATCTGGAGGGAAAGCCTGCAGGTCCTGATGAAGCAGTGCACCGAAAGGGGGGTGGCAGGAATAGCGAGCTGAGTGCACATGCCATTGTCAACCCTCTGCCTCTGCTTTCCTCACACTTGGGTTCTTCTTTTCCAGGCCTGGAGCTGTCTCCTCTTGTTCCACCAATTCACCAACCATAGGAGGTCCTCAGGGCTGATCTCAAGGCTGTTTGCAAGTCCCATTTTCCCTCTTTATCCTACAGACAGTGCCCTCATCAACACTTCATGTATGAATCACATTTACAAGGGTCCATCACTGCCTAGAACCCTCCCTGAAGTATGAGGCAAGAGCATCCTAGAGGCTCAAAGGGCTTCAGGTTCAAGAGCTGGGCATTGGCATGGTGCTGTGCTCTGCATGCTCCTGTTTTACCACACATCATGTTCTTTTCTTAGCCAAGTTGGTTTCCCCTCTTTTTACAGATAGTGTTCCCTTCAATCTTCTTTTGTATGGATGTATCACGTGTCAATTAAAAAGCCTATAGCTTAAGGCTTAGAGGCAGAAACAATTCTGGGGTAGAGAGAGGCAGGAGATCCACCTGGGAAGATGTGAGGAGACAGATGCATCATACCTGAGCACAGGTAGCCAGCCATGGGGCAGAATGTAGGCTACAGTAATCAGGTTATCTAAGTCATGATCTAGCCGGAAAAGAGCCTAGCTATATGGTTAAGGTATTTGTGAATATATTTTGAGTCTGAGTCTTATTTCTGGGAGCATGGCGCTGGGAGGAAGAACCAGGCTAAACAACTACAGAACAGATCATTTCACAAATAACACAGAGGAATATTCTTCTCATCACCTCAAGGAACTTTCTCCACAGTTTAGCACAATAGTTGGCCACAAAGCAAATCTCAGCAGATATCAGAAAATTAAATAACATCCCCTGTCTTATTCAACCATTGTGGATTACAGCTGGATATCAACAGCAGAAGAAATCTTACAATCTCACAGAAACTGATCCACTCACTACTAAATAAAAAAATGGGTCAAGACAGAAATAAAGAAAGAAATTAAAAACGTTTTAGAATTGAATGAAAATTAAAATACAACATACCCAAATTTATGGGACACCATAAAGGTGGTTCTAAAAGGCAAGTTATAGCACTGAGCACCTATATAAAACAATTTGAGATATCCCATATTAGTAACTTAATTGTATACCCAAAAGCTCTAGAGCAAAAAAGAGAAAATAACACCCAAAAGGAATATACAGCAAGAAATAAACTCAGGATTGAAATCAATTAAGTAGAAGCAAGCAAACAAACAAAAAATAATACAAAGAACTAATGAAATAAAATAGATTCTTGATAAAAATCAAGAATCAATTACTAATTTTAAATCAAGACCAGACAAGCAATTTAAACAGACCCATAACCTCTAGTGCAATAGAAGCAACAATTTAATGTCTCCCAATCAAAAAAAAAAAAAAAAAAAAAAAAGCCCAGACCAAGATGGATGTAGCATAGAATTCTACCAGACTTTCAAAGAAAAATTAATACCAATACTCTTCAAATTATTCCATAAAATAGAAACAGAAAGAACGTTGTCTAATTCTTTACGAAGCCAAAATTACCTTGATAGCTAAACCACTCAAAGACAAAACAAAGAATTATAGATCAATCTCCTTTATGAACATAGATGTAAAAATTCTCAATAAAATATTTTCAATCCAAGTCCAAAAACATATAAAGATGATCCACCACGATCAAGTAGTGTGCTACCTACCTTTATGACAGTTTGACACAGGCTAGAGAAGCATTCTCAATCTGTGGGCCAACACCCCATCCGGGGTCACATCAGATAACCTGCTTATCAGATGTTTATACTACAATCGCAACACCAACACAATCATAGTTACAAGGTAGCAATGAAACAATGTTATGGTTGGGGGTCACTACAACATTTGGAAATGTATTAAAGGAAGGTTGAGAACCACTGGGCTAGAATTACTTGAGAGGAGGGAATCCCACTGAGAAAATTCCTCCATGAGATCAAGCTGTAGGCAAGTCTGTAGAGCATTTTCTTAATTATTGATTGATGGGGGAGACCCAGCCTATTGTAGGTGAGGCCTCCCCTGGGCTAGTGGTCCTAAATTCTAAGAAAGCAGGCTGGGTAAGCTACGGGAGCAAGCTGGTAAGCAGCACTCCTCTGTAAACTGTGATCAGCTCCTGCCTCCAGGTTTCTGCCCTGTTTGAACTCCTGTCCTGACTGTCTTCAGTGATAGGCTAAGATGTGGAAACATAAGCCAAAGAAATCCCTTCCTGCCCAAGTTGTTTTGGTCATGGTGTTTTATCACAGCAATAATAACCCAAACTAAGACAAGTAGGATTCATCCCAGAGATGTAGGAAGGAAAACATGTGTATGTGTATGTGCATGTGCACGTGCATGTGTATGTGTATGCAACCTATCATAATCACATGGCCATATAGTTAGATATGCATTAGAATTCAGCATTGGATGCAAAAACAAAACAAAACCTTTGACAGAATCCAACATCCCTTCATAATAGAAGGTCTTGAGGAAATAGGGACTTAAAGAACATACCTCAACATAATAAGGGCAATTTACAGCAAGCACACAGACAACTTCAACCCGCATGGAGAATAACTCAAAAGTAAAATTCCAACTACAATAAGGAACAAGATAAGGCTGTCAACTGCTCCGTACCTATTCAGTATAGTACCTGGAGTCTCAGCCAGGGGAATAAGACAAATGAAGGAGAGCAAGGAGATATAAATAAGAAAGGGAGATTTCAAAACATCTTTATTTATCATCATCTAACTATAAACATAAATGACCCCCAAAACTCCACCAGGAACCTCATACAGCTAATAAGTACTTTCAGCAAAGTGGCAGGAAAATTAACACACAAAATTAGTATCCCTCCTTTATACAAATGCCAAATGGACTGAGAAAGAAATCATGGAAACAACACCTTTCACAATAGCTTCAAAAATATAACTCGGTGTAACTCTAACCAAGAAAATAAAAGACTTGTATGATAAAAATTTAAGGCATTGAAGAAGATATTAGCAGATGGAAATTTTCCCATGCTTATGGATTAGTAAGATTTATATAGTGACAGTCAGGATGTCAGATAAATGAATAAAATCAATTAATTATAAAAGATTTATATAGTGAGAACAGACATCCTACCAAAAGCAATCTACAGATTATATGCCGTCCTCATCGAAGTTCCAACATAATTCTTCACATAACTTGAAGTGACAACTTTCGGCTTCATATGGGAACACAAGATCCCCAGGATAGCTAACATTTTAGCTTGAATAATTAAGGAACTACCACCACCACCACAGTCTCAAATTATACTTCCATGCAGCTATAGTAATAAAAACAGCAACTTATTGGCATGAAAGCAGTCATGTTGATCAATGGACTAGATCTGAAGATCTAAACCCAAATCCACACACCTATAGACCCCTGAGTTTTTATAAAGAAGCCAGAAATACTGGGGGGAAAAGACATCATTTTTATCAAGTGGTGCTATTTAAACTCGGTGGCTGCATGTAGAAGAAAGCAAACAGACCCATACTTATCCTGCACAAAACTCAACTTCCAGCAATCAAAGACCTCAACACAAAGCCAGATACACGGAATCTGATAGAAGAGAAAGCAGGAATAGTGTTGAACTCATTGGCACAGCAAACAGCTTTACGAACAGGACACTGCTAACACAGGCACTAAGAACAATTAATAAAGGGACCTCATGCAACTGAAAAGATTCTGTGTGGCAAAGGACAAAACTATTCAAAGTGGCAGGCTACAAAAATGGTAAAAGTTTTTTTTTTTTCTTTTCACCAATTCCACATTCGATAGAGGGTTCATATCCAAAATATATAAAGAACTCAAAAAACTGAACATCAGAAAAACAACACAAGTAAAGATGGGGTGGATATCTCTACAGAATCCTCAAAAGATAAAACTCAAATGGCTGAGAAACACTTAAAGAAATGTTCAACATCCCGAGTCATCAGGGAAATGCAAATCAACAGTACACTGAGATTTTTATCTTAGACCAGTTAAAATGGCCATCATCAATTAAAAAGAAATAAAACCTGACAACTCATGCTGGTGAAGATCTGAGGTAGAAGGAACACTCATCTATTGCTGGTGGGGATGCAAACTTGTATAGTCACTATGGAAATGAGTGAGGCAGTTCCTCGGGAAGCTGAAAATAGATCTACCTCAAGACCCAGATATACAACACTTGGGCATAAACCCAACATCCTACTAAACAGATACTGATCAACCATGTTCCTTGCTCTATTCATAACAGCCAGAATCTGGATCCATCAGTAGATGAATGGACAAAGAAAATGTGGTGCATTTACACAATGAAATATTATTCAGCTGTTAAAAACAAACAAACAAAAAAAAAATCAAGAAGTTTGAAGGTAAAGGGATGGAGCGAGGAAAAAAGTCATCTTCAACAAGGTAATCTAGACTCTTAAAGATAAAAATAGTATGTATTCCCTTACATGTAGGAGTTAGCTGTTAAGTCTTTGAAAAGCAGGCTACAGTGCGTATAAATACGGTGGTGAGTAGTAAGGAACTGGGAGGGAAGGGAAGACCCTCCTTAGGAAGGGGAGATAGTATAGGTAGCTATGGATGGATGAGGGTTGGGGAGATGGATTGGAGGGTCAAAGAGGGAAGGGGAGAAGGATAGGAGGGAATGAGAGAGGACGGCCAAGCATAAGGCCAGCGGAGGGGTCTCATGGAAGCCTTACCCCAGTAGAAGCTTCCAAAAAATATATACACATATATGAAAGAAATCTAAATGGAATCACCAAATATCAGGGCGACAAAGCTCTAACTCGACATTTCTTCCCACAAATGAAACCTCTGGTGGAATAGTTTACATCTAATTGAGTTGTTCAACAAAGGGTCCCCATGGAAACCCCCCAGATAACTTAGGCTATAGCTAAAGTTATTCATTGGTTGTTCTTTACAAATGATCATAGGGCCCTCTTGCTGAAGATAATCCCTACATAACTCCCTGAGCACAAATAACTTATGCTAATGACTACCTAGTGCCGTCACCCCTACTAACTAGTGTCAGTGGTACTGGAAGTTACTGTGCATGCTACCAAAGAAAGGTAAACAGCAACCTAGGTACAAACTCTTGGATCTGTGATGGGGACCTGTCTGCATCATATGCTGGTGCAACAGGGGCACAAAAGTTGTGGGAGTGACCAACCACTACCTGATTGGAGTTAAGCCCACTCAATGAAATAAATGAAACACATATCCAGCATTGTTTTGGTGCCAAAGAAGCTGAGACTTGATATGTCAGGGACCTAGGGGAAAAACCAAATACTACTGTTCTGTTTATGGAAAATGGCAATATAATGACTCCCAATAACACCCTTCTATATTCATAGATCAATGTCTTGCTCAACCATCATCAGAGAACCTTCTCCCTGCAGTGGACAGCATGAAGAGGGCCATTGGATCACTCAGACTCCCTTAAACCTGTGCTCTCAGGGTTCAGGGAAATCTGTGGAAGGGGAGGTAGAACCAGTAGAGATGTAAGACACTGGGGAATAAAGGCCTTCTGGACACAATAGGACCAATGCACATATAACTTATAGATACTGAGGCTATATGCACAGAGTCTGCACAGGTCTCAGGCAGATGGGACCTCAGCACCCCATCCTTAAACCAAAAGCTGTCTTCAATGGAAAGCCACTGGCAAAAGAAAAATTAGTTTTCTATAATGGAGCCTCACTGGATATATAAATGCCAGTTAAGAGGCAGACATTGTGCCACGCCATAGATCGCTGACACAAAATGAACTCAGTGGTACTGGAGATATTTGTGTGTGTGTGTGTGTGTGTGTGTGTGTGTATGTGTCTTATACTCTTTTGTTTGGGCTTTAACCTTACAGGTCTTTTGCTTATATAGTATGATTTAAAACAGGGCAAGGGAGATACAGCACACAGTCAGACCCCAGTACTCAGGGCTTTCTCACTTGCAGATTCAATTAAATGCTCACCAAAGACATTTGGAAACAAACTGTGCCCATACCAAGCATGTATTGCTCTTTCTCATCAGTGCTCACAAACACTTGGGAACCTATTGTTTACACTGTATTTCACATTGCATTTGGCACTGAAAGTCATCTAGGGTAATCTGACATCCATAGGAGGCTGTGTATGTTTCACGTGCAACTACTACATGAATTTATAGTAACAACTGGAGCCAAGCTTCAGCTTTGGCATTTGCAGAAGGCCTGGAACCAATGTCCCACAGAGCAGAAGACTGCTGTATCTAAACACACACACACACACACACACACACACACACACACACACACACACACACACACACCATACAGTTCCATTGTAAGAAAAGGATAAAAGAAATAGTCTGTTTATATTCATTCTTGCTTATGTCTTTATAAATAAGCTCTGGCAGGAACAAGGAAGTAATGAAAGCAATTGCCTTTGAGAAATGGAAAGAGAGAAAGGACAGCAGCAAGACAGAGCTCTGCATGAATATCTTTCTGGTGCCTTGATTTGGGAACCACACATAGGTATCACTTACTCAAAAATAAGAGAAAGGTTCTGAGAGTCTACGGTAAGAATGCTTGCAGAAGGGGGACATGAGGACAAGCTAGCCATTGACAGAGAAACAAGGATTCTTGCCATCCTCAAGATCCCAGGGAAGCTGCACAGGAAGTCCCTTTGTTCCTGTACCAGTAGGATACTTACTCCTGGGCTGGCTCATAGCAGGATGAGGCTGTCAGAGAGGGCAGTGTACTACAAAGGCTATTCTCTATAAAGCCTGTGTAAAAATTAACGGGGGTTTACACCCAAGTGGAGTCGCAGAAAGCCTCCCCTCTCACCTCTCTCCTCATTGTCAGTGCTCCCTGAAGCCAACAGTTCTCCGGGGACTTGTGGGGACAGCTCTGTGAATACCTTCTGTGATGGAGGAGTCTAAGGAGGGGCGCCTGTCACAAGACTAGAGAAGTCTGAGCTAAATGCTCCTTTGCAAGTCACATCAGCAAATGCATGAGCATCTGCTAAGTGCCAGGCACCACTGTCAGCATTATGCAGAGGCTGAGAGGGCGAAGGGGATGCAGGCACAGAGAAAGGAAGGGCTTACTAAGATTAGCCTGCCAGTGACTCCAGACAACACCTCACAGAACCTAGAAAACGCAACTCGGTATTGCTTACATTCTTGCTTTACTGATGAGGAAAGACAGCACAGAGAAGTTTATTATCAGCGAGAGGACACTCAGCTGAATTATGGTCTTTTGATTTCAAAGTCCTGGTTTACTTGTTCCTGCGCCTCAGGCCCTTTGTACTCCCTTCATCTGTGTGGCTTTTTGCTGAGTGCATCCATTCAGGTCTCTGCTTCAGTCTCTGAGAAGTCTTGGCAGCTGTGCCCATGCAGAACAGCCCCGCTTTGCTCCCTCCTGCTGCTTGGCTTCCCCACAGCCCTCACTACCATGAAAACCATTCATAGACAAAACCAAGATTTTATTTCTTGTATACTCTCTGTCCTGACTACAGTGTGGGATCACAAGGACAGCCACATGGCTCTGTGGGTTGCAATGCCACCAGCACTAAAAACAGAGAGAACTTGATGAAGGGATAGCAGTGCCTTCAAGGTGAATCTGAGGAAGTCATGTTATAGTCACACATCCACACGGGACAAGAGCTTCAAGGACTGGCACAAGGGGAAACCATTTGTCTTTCCTGGGTTGTCAGGGCAAAGGGGCATGGGTCTCTCTTTGAGGGACTCAGGTGTGAGTAGCTATAGGTACAGACAAAAGAGTGGAAGGACGGGGAGTCTCATTTGAGAAAATGTCTGTGCCAGATTGGCCCATGGGCAAGACTAGGGGCAGTTACTTCTCTTTTGAAAACTAATTTCTTTTATTTTGGGGATTGCAATATAATTACATCATTTCTCCCTTCAAACCCTTCCATATTCACACCTCCTTTGCCCTCTTTCAAATTCATAGTCTCTTTTATTAACTGTTATTATACACACGCACGTGCGGTGTGCTCTTCCCTGGGGAGGGCTATCTCTCCTGCTCTCAGCCTTCCTTCGCTGCCTGTAGCCCTTTGTGGGGGACTATGGCCTCTTGAGCTGTCTCTCATCTGCATGTCTCTTGTGCTTCGTCAGTTTGTGTTTGGGCAGTCATGTTGGTCAAACTTTACGGCTATATCTCTGATATCCCTACTAGACAGGAACTCACAGCAAATCCCCTGTTCCTCTGGCTTTTCAGACCTTTCTTTCGCCCTTCTTCTACAATGATCCCTGAGCCTTAGGAATAAGAGTTGTAATTGTATCAGTTGGGACTGGGCTCGGCAATTCAGCTTTTAGATTAGTTGCCATTTTCTGCAACAGTCTCTTTCTGTTACAAAGAGATTTGTTTGATGAGGGGTGAGGATTCCACTCATATGTGGGTATAAGGACAGATGTTTAGCAGGTAGTTAAGGGTTTTGCTGATTTAGTAAAGTGTCGACAGTCGAAAGTTCTCTTCCAAGATCCATGACTTCCCTGGGTAGTTGGCTAGGTTTCCAGCACCAGGCATGACTTCCCTCTTGTTGAGCAGGTCTTAAGTCCAAGTAGGATGCTATAATGCTATTGGCTACCACCAAGTTATGCATGCCAGCACTGACCCTTTAGGGCTACTGTGCCTTGCTGGCAGGCTACTGCTGTGGTCTGTAGGTGTCACAGCTGGGTAGAATCATTGGTTATTTCCCTCTGGAATCTTGCGTGACACCTTGCCTTCTAGTCCTCAAGGAGGCTTTGGGTCAGTTCCAGCTCAGGGGTCTCTGTGTTCTGTGTCCAAAGTGGATGGCATCTTCAGCAATAAGGACTTACCTTCCACCTCTGAAGGGCAAGCAAGTACAGTAGCAACAGTCTATAATGTGTTAATGTCTCTTGGACAACCATGAACAGCCCAAAAGAGGGCTTCTCATGCCTGGTATTATTTTTGTTGCTGTTGGTAGTCTATGGACCTTGGATGGAGCACTGTCAGTCCAGATGGGAACAATCGATTTAAACAATATATATCTATTTATACACAAAGCTGCATGTATTATAAATATATTTTAAGTAGATAGTTAATAGCATGATTCCTTATGGCTTATTTTATCACTTCCTTCTGTATTTACCCGCCTCCTTTCCCTAAGTACAGCCTCCCATTTTCCCATTTTCCTGTTCACATCACTTGTACCCTGTTATTCCCCTCTCTGTTGCTCCGACCCTGTAATGGTCCCTCTTTATTTTCCAGGTTTCTGCAGTTACTCCAAGCTACGTACTCACATCTGAAGATTTAACTAGAAGCTTCAGATAAGAGAGATCCTTATCATTCTAGGACTAAGTTATATCACTCAATATGATCTATTCTAGTTTTTATTCTATTCTATTTTCAACGTGATCTATTCTAGTTTACTTGCAAAGTTCAGGGTTTCACTTTTTAATGGCTGAATAATACTCCATAGAGTCCATGTACCACACTTTCATTTTCTATCCGTTAATTGTACTGGTTATAGGACATTTAGGTTTCTCCTATTTGCAATTGTGAATATAACAACCACGAACATGTCTAAACAGCCATCGGTGGTGTAAGTCATCCAGTCCTCTTGGCACATACCAACGAGTGGTATATCTGGGTCACATGATAGATTTAATTTTGGCCCTTTGAGACTTCTCCACCCTGATTTCCAGAGTGACTGGACATGTGTGCCATCCCACCATCAATGAGTGAAGGGTCTGCTTCCCCTCATCTGTCGTCTGCTGTCTTGTTGATCTTGCCATTCTTGCTGGAGTAAAACAAAATCTCCAAATTGCTTTGATTTGCATTTCCCTAATTGCTAGGGATGATGAACATTTTGGGGGATATTTCTTAGTTGTTGTTGATTAATGATTGATATGGGAGGACCCAGCCCACTGGTACTACCCTTGGGCAGGTGGTCTTGGGGTGTAAAAGAAAGCAGGTCAGGGAGCCATGGAGAGCAAGCTAGTAAGCAGCATTCCTCCATGGCCTCTGCTTTAGTTCCTGCCTCTAGATTCCTGCCTTGAGTTCCCAACCCCAACTTGCTCAGTGATAGAGTATGACTCGAAGCTAAATAAAACCTTTCCTCCTCAAGTTGCTTCTGGTCATGGTGTTTATCACAGCAACAGAAAGCAAACAAGGGCACGGGCATTGCTTGGAGCTTGCTGTAAATCAGACATTCTGGCATGTTCTCATTGACTCTTCCTCAAGGATCTACTCACTTGTGCTAACAAAGTTAGAGCTCATTTTGAAGACACTGAAAGTCACACCGACAACAGGACCAAATCAAGTCTCCAATCTGGATGTCCAGGCCCAAAGCCAATGGCTTTCTAGCACAGTTGCTAGAAAAGTCCCATGTGGGTCTGATCCCATTAGAATTTACTGGAAACTGTTACAAAATATAGATCCCTAGTCTATATTCCTGGCACAATCCACTCCATGAATCTGGAAGGAGTCTTCAAAATCTGTTTTCCTAGACATTTCCAGAAGATTCTCGAACGCATCCAGGGCAGAGGTACTGTCTTGACCTCACCAAAGGGAGACCAGGCAGGGGACACTGGGAAGCAGGGAGGAGGGAAGACAGTGGTTTATTCACACACAGCAGAGATTGTGAGAGTGTGTAAGATGAGGGAATGAGGGAAAGCAGATCCTAGATGAGAAGGGGCTGGGATGCTGTTGATGGAACAGAAGGATGCAGGCATGGTGCACTTTTGGACAGTGTGCTTGATGTCAGCAGCCCAGATCCCGTAAACTCACCCTCTGGGGCAGTTGTCACTTGGGCATAGAGAAATGCAGGCTCACCAGCCACACACTGGGAACAGAAGCGTAAGGGATGGTTTGGAAGAGGAAGTGGGAAAGGCTCCTGAAGCACAATAAGCCAGGCAGCCACTTTCACTCCTGGAAGTGACATGACAGACATCATTAGCTGGTGGCCCTTTTCTCAGCCAAAAGGTCTTCAGACTCCTAAGGCTTGCTCTATGCTCTCTGAGCAGCAGAGTTTGTCAAAATGGAAGGGAAGCCAGTGGACCACTTGGGTCATGTGTCTATCTCTCCGGATGCTGACATGAGAGCCAATCAAAAGCCAGGAAGCTTCCTACCTTAGCTTTCAGTAGGGTCCTGTACACCATTTAAAGGGTTAGCTAATCAAACACCCACGGGAATAATTCTCCAAGGCGCATTTGAGGTATGAAATATGTCACAACGTCTGAAAGTCTCACTTCCTGATTTAACTCAACAAACATACTTCACAAGCAAAATGCACGAATGAATGCCACTCTTAAGGTGGTTGGTTCCACAAGCAGAGGGATGACACGGTAGCATCTGCTTCTACAGCAATGTCCCATGCATGCTGGAGGCCCTCCCTAGCCAGGGGCCTTTTCCAGCACAGGAGAGAGTTCTCCCACTGGGTCAACCTCCAGGTGGTGGAGGTCCCTGAGGTTTGTGGAGGTAGAGAAGGGACACCTTGCTCCCCTTGGAATCTAAGGATTGAGAAAGCTAATATTTTATTCTTTCGTAACAAAAGTTGACTCACCTTATCAACATAGGGATAAGTCAACATGTTCCTGTGGGCAATATGGGAAAGGTCATGCAAGCAGAGTGCTGAAGCCACTCAAAAACAGGGCTTAGGACTGAGATGGGTGGATCCTAGCCCTCCAGATTGGGCTCTGCAGTCCACTCCCTTCTAAAAGTACTGCCTCTAGCCAGTACATAATGAATAAGCAGTATCAGCCTGGCCACTGCCATGTCTTCCCCAGCTATGAGCAGCAGGTTACTGGTACTATAGATGATTTTCTGGTTCCAACCTCACCTCTAGCCACCATGTGAAGGCTTTGCCTTGCTAATAAAATATTATCTTAAAATTCACTGCTTGGCCAATGGCACCATGGTAACCCAAAGACAAGGTGTGTGGGGCCCCAAAGCAGGGAGCCAGGTATCTGTGTACATAAGCAGGATCTATGGGGTTTGACAAATTGCACACAGGCTACTTTTATGACTCACAGATTGGGATAGGATCAAAGAATAACTACTATCATATTCCCGTCAGGTGATTTGACTGTGGCAGTTCTACAGATCAAGGGTGTGAGGTTCCAAGCTCCTGTTTAGAGAAATCAGCACAAGCTCTGAGTACCTGACCTCCTGGGAGAGCTGTCATTCCAGCATCGACTGCATGGTTGCTTTTGGTCTCTTACTAAAGAAAATCAGACTAGTCCCATAATGGTTGGCTTTTGAACCTGTCAGCTCCAGGCTCACATTTCACACACTTCTGACTTAATATTCAAATGTGGCTTCCTTGTTATTTTTAAGTGAATTCAAAAGTGGCAATTCTTTTAGGCCATTAACTCCAACACTTCCTCCTTGACTTTGCCTGTGGTTTTTGCGGGGGTGGGGGTGGGGTGGGGGTTGGTTTTAGTAGTTGAGCTCCAGATGTATGGTGTTTAGGGATAAGAGCATCCGAAGGACATAGCTAAGGAAGTGATAGTGTTTGTTTCTAAGAGGATAACAAGATCTTTTAATCCCACAGGGAAATGGAGAGAGAGCAGAAATTTGGGGCCATCATGTGACACTGGGCTTTCTCCAGTCAAGTCTTGGTCTTACGTGTCCTTATGGCCCAACAGCTCCTAGTGCACTCTCTGACTTCAGACAGGGCCTTAATATGCACTAGGTGCATGAATGACTGAATGCAGGGACGCCATCCATACACCGCTGGAAAAGAAGATTTCTAAAGATCCTTACTGCCCGATGTGCACACCTGTGCTGTTCGTGGCTACCTCCCTAGCACCCGTGAGCTTCTTCCCCCTTCCCGTGTTTCTCTACATTTTCTGATCATGTTTTAGGCAGGATTGATTCCAAAGTTGATGCTGATCAGTCAGGGAAAGTTAGCAGTTACCAACACCTTGACCACAGAGATGAAGTCAGGAATGGGAAAATGAAGTCAAGGAGGGCTGAAATGTCATTCTGATGTTTTTCTCGAAGCACTAATAAATGGGTGGTCTCTTTGCCTGATGTTTCTGAAAGCAATGCCAATACCCTTGGGGGTACTGGGTCTGTCTAGAAATGACATGGGAAGAACTTGTTAAAATCCAGTTGAAGAAAAGTATAATCAAAATAATAATAATAATAACAATAATAATTAAAAAGGCCAGGGGAGTGGAAAGGGTCATGTCCAAACATGCCCGAATCCAGAGCCTCAGTCAGTCTATGTGACCACTGACTGGAATATTCTATTAACTTGCAATCAAGAACACTATGTTACGCCCAAGTTGCAGGTACCCAAAACCCACTGAGGAGTCAGCTGTGACGTAAAACACGTAAGGGTCCTTCTTATGAGCTCTCCAGCAAGGTCTCTCAGCCTCTCACTGTCACGCAGCAGAGGCTTAAGTATAGAGGGCTTCAGGGTTTTATTGTGGTTACAGAAAACTGGGGGAATTTCTGTACAGGTCAGCAAGTTAGTATGTTAAAAACTGCATTTCTGGTGTAATCTGCAGGAGCCGAACACAAGGACAGAAGCACCTGACAAGCAGGATGGCTGAGTTATCCCTGTTAACCCTGCAGGTTATTTATGTGTGTCTTCACCCGGCTACTGCAGCCTGACTGGCTGTCTGTCGCTAAGGTGGTGGGCTGCCATAGGACGCCTGCTTAGGACGGCTCTGTGATTTCCTTCCCGGAACTGCAGTTTAGCCTCTGGTCTTGGACAAAATGGAGTTTCTTCAAAAAATGGAGTTGGTTGGGCCTTACGATGACAATTAGCGATAAAACAAAGACGAATTTCTTCAAGCCTGTCTTCAGGCATAGACTAAGTTTTTGTTAGGAATAACATCAAAACTGGGTTAGACGCCTCTCAGCAGCAGCCGACAGGTGGGAGTAATGGCAAAGCAGAAAAAACTGCTTGGTTTTCACTGAGAACCAAGATCAACTTTTCCTTTGTGTCTCGTCCCTCACTAGCCTGCACACTGTAGGTAGATGGGGACCACATTATCTTCATGTTGATTTTTAAGTCTTAATCATTAGAAATACCAGACATGGTGATGGTTGCTTCAGTGATGCTGATGCTGAGAATCTGATGGTGCAGCGTGAGCCTGAGAAGCACAAAACATGAAGTAGTTCACAAGGGGACCAACACCTACAAAGGATGCCCGGATCCACACTGACCAAGAATCTCATTTTAGTGCTGTTCTGTAAGTCTTTGTTCAATGTGGCTTAGATGTCCTGTGTATTATTTTTTATTTTATTTTTTTTTTTTTGGTTTTTCGAGACAGGGTTTCTCTGTATAGCCCTGGCTGTCCTGGAACTCCCTCTGTAGACCAGGCTGGCCTCGAACTCAGAAATCCGCCTGCCTCTGCCTCCCGAGTGCTGGGATTAAAGGTGTGCGCCACCACGCCCGGCTCCTGTGTATTATTATATGCCCTACATTTTTATAAATTCATTCACTTGGGGGCTCTCAATAACAAATGCCTATTAGCCTGATGTAATAAAGAACTTTGTATACACCACTAGGTTTGTATTAAATAGCTGAAACTATCTCCTTCTGCAAGTAAGGTTTTACGATTTTAGATGTAAAAGTAGAATTTCAACCTAATAGACTGGTAAAATTGATATTGTGGACATATAGTTAGCAATGCACTCCCGTGCTTCCTTAGGACATAAAAGTGCTTTTAAGAAATAAATTAGGTGGCCCAAGGTCATTTAGCAAAAGAGGAGAGGAATTTGAGCCAATGGCTTGTATTTCAGTTAAGCTCCCAGTAGTGGCATTCGCTCAACAAATATTTATTGGGCTGTTAATGCACGCACGGCAGTGTGCAATGCCCAGTAAGGCAAGGAGCACCCAGCCTCTCTTCCTAGGGATAGTTTGTTGATTTGCTGTCAGAGTACTTCACACTCCATTAGGAAACAAACAAACAAAAACATCCAATTACTAAGTCATTAGCACTGTCTTTTAAAATCGAAGATGGGAAAGGAGAGCCCTAGATTGGAAAGGGTCCTTAGAGACGCACACAGCCCCTAACTTCACAGATGGGAGAGCAGACTCATGTAATAAAGAATGAGGTGCCCCTGCGTGTGCTGCACACAGAGATGAGGGCTATCTATCTGTGAGGAGAAGAAAGCTGGAGAGTGCCAAGGGCAATGAAATCCATTAGACAAAACAAAGTGACAAAGGCCTCAGTGGCCAGCATGTTTTTAAATTTTTAAACAGGAGAGGCATATGTCTTACAAGGTGACGGAAAGCACACGTCAGAAAGGGGAGGTGGCTGCGCTATGAGGCAGGGGCTGTTTTGTGTATTATGGGAAATTCATACTCTCAGATTAACATAGGGTTTGTGTGTGTGTGTGTGTGTGTGTGTGTGTGTGTATGTATAGAGGTCAGAGGTCAATGCCAACTTTCTTCCTTGATCATTTTACAGCTTTTTCTTCTTTCTCTTCCTTTTCTTCTTCCTCCCCCTCTTCTTCCTCTTCCTCCTCTTCTTCTTTCCTTTTTCTTTCTTTCTGGTTTTTTTTTTTTTTTTTTTTTGAGACAGAGTTTCTTAAGTGAATCTGGAGTTCACTGATTAGGCTAGACTGGCTGGCCAGTAGGCTCTAGGAATCCTCTGTCTCTACCCTGGTGCTAGGATTAAAGCCATGTGCAAAGGTGCTTTACATAGATACTCAAGTTCTTATGCTTGTGAAGTAAGCAGTGTGCTGGCTGAGGCATTTCCTCAGTCCCTTAATGTTCAGCTTTATGCGCCTCTATATTATTAGAACAAATAAGTGTGCATGTGTATATCTAATATAATATACTCTCTAATCAATTTATGATAGGAATACATACTGAGAAATGTTTGTTAGGCGATGTATGCTCGTACAACCATCAGGATATACTTGCATAAACCTAGATGGTGCAGTCAAGCAGGCACATGCGCTACAAGCCCACGCTGATGGTATATGATGTCATAGGTCCAGTCCATTTTTGGTGGAGGTGCCATTACATGACAAATGACTACAGTGATCAGCAGACAGACACATGGAAAACCGGAGACTTTAATTTTTGAAACAGGATCTCAACATGCAAACCTGGCTGTTTTAGAACTCACTGTGTAAACAAGACTGGCCTCAATCTCAAAAGAAACCCACCTGCCTCTACCTCCAGGGCGCTGGGATTACAGATATATGCTACCGTGCTCAGTTTACCTTTTAAAACAAGTAGAAGAGTCTTCAGTACTTGCAAGCTAAGCATTGGCTCACCTCTGGACACCTGGACCTATGTCTGAATGCCACCAGCCCCTCTTGGAGAAGCCTCTGCCATTGATAAGCTGTGGTTTCCTTACAGAGAGGCAGAGACAGCAATGGTGCCTGTCCATCAGGGGTGGGCTGAGAACTTGAGCATCAGCAGCTCAAAGCCCAGGGCTGGTCTTCAGTGGACGGCAGCAGCAAGATATCAACAGTGACTCAGCACTTATGATTGCTACCTAGCAGGGAGCACCTGCCTCGGCCACGATGGGCTCCATCCTGCTATAGTTCTTCCTTCTTTTAACAGGGAATCCTGGGTCAGGTGCATGATGCCAGGGAGACAGAAAGAGAGTTGGAGGTAATCGCCATCACCCACCTCCCTGACAGGAGCTGCTAGGTGGCCGATGCTCAGACATGATCTATGCTTCTTACAAGTCACCCCCAGTGAACACTGTGGGTTCATTTTTCAGCAGTTCATGTCAAATGCTATTACAGCCCTGGGGTGACAAGCAAAGAGCATAATTCACAGAAGTCAATACATTCGCCCTTGGTGACTACACCCACAAAAAAAAAATATGCCCCCCAGACTGAAGGTCCCCCTCTCTTCTGGAACATTCCTAAAATGGGTCACAAGGGTCAGTGGTTGTTGGAGGTTTTGGTCAGGGGGACAAGTGCAAAGTTAACCCCCTCTGACAGAGACCGATGGAGCTAACCCTCTCCTCAGTGAAGAGAAGACTTGGGATTGGGCAGGGGGCGCTGCTTGTGAGACTGCTCCTGTGCCCTACACCCCCAGCAAGGGCTCTTCAAGAAGGCAGGCAGTTAAGGAGATTTTCGCAGTGTTGGTACTCACAGTATGATTTCCATATTGGAGGCTGGTATTCCTCAGCATCTAGAATGAAGAGAGAGAGATCACATTAGATTGCATGTCAACCTGCCAGCCCATGTCTTCCCTGGAGAAGGGACAGCCTGTCAGCTGGACTCATATCCAGCCCCAGGGGCCTCTCCACTCAAGAAAAGAATAGTTTCAGGCATAGAGGCGGAACGTGCAAGGACCACTTGTGGACACATCAACAGCCTCTTCGGAGCACTTCTATGACAGAATAAACATTTAACAGTTTTCAGAGTCCAGTAAATTAAAAAAAAAAATTAAGTAATTAACTTGACTGTACTCTCCAGTGATTCTTTCAAATGTATTTATTCATCTTGGCAGAAGAAACACACCATTCATTCATCGCACAGCGTCCAGCCAGATCTTTGATCCATTTATTAAGACTTGAGGGCAGGATGCAAAGTGGCATGCATACAATATTAGATGTGGAAAGTTGTGCCGCCAAAGCCACCACACCTCTAAAGCCCTGGGCCTGACAGCGGAGACACTACTGATGCTATCAGGATCTCTTCAGTTCTTTGAATTAACTCCAGCACCCGGCTTAGAATATTTCCAGAGCTGCCCAGCAATTGCAAGTGTCAGGTGAAAGAGTCACTATTTTTTACGATGAATATCTTTTTCCTTTGGCCCATCACCTCTCGGGGCTCAAAGGTCACTGTGTACACTTTAGAAACTGGGGTCAGGAGAGTACAGTTTGTCTCGTAACAAGACAAACACTGACATCAACTCTTTAAAAGCCTGTTTCATATTTATTTATTTTATGCATGTGAATGTTTCGCCTGCATGCATGTATGTGCATCCCCTATGGTCCCATACCTACAGAGGTCAGAAGAGAATGTCTAACCCCCTATTTGATGATTGTGAGCCACCAGATGATGCTGGGAGTTGAACCCAGGATCTCTGCAAAAGTAACCAGTGCCCTAAACCTCTGTGGTTCCTGCCTAGCCCTCTGGCATTAACTTCTAACACCAAGTAAAGTGAGAGAAGAGTATCTCATAATACTATGCTATTAACCTAAAGAGCTGGTTCACTCCACCCTGTTTGTACCACAGATCAATGTCAAATATTAGCATGAATGTTTATAAAATACTTTTTAAATCAAATAAATCAACTGGCTGAGTTTACAATAGAATCCTTAAACCACTCATCCCACACACACCTCTTCACCAGAAAAGACAGATCCTATAGGCTCCAATGTGATATTATCTCCAAACATACTTTTCAAAGATTAATAAAAAAAACAGTACAGGCAAGTGCATACACATATTTGAGCATTCACACATACACAGGAACACATACAGATACATACATTATAGAGAAATCAAATCTCTGAGGTGCTACCTCAGACATTATAGACAAAAACTACCTACCCGTAACATCGTACCATTTTAAGACAGATTATCCTATGAGGTAAGTACAACCCCCAGGCTAGATGTGGTCAAGACGGGTCAGTACCCAAGCACTACTTTCTGTAGATCGAATGGAAGTTCAGAGGCAGAGGAAGGAGCTCCCTTGTGTGAACACAGTCCTGGACGTGGCTTAGATCTGCTAAGATGTTCTCATGTCAACCTCACTGTCCATGTCAGGCCTGTCCCGAGAACAGCTTAGAATGGCGTTTCAGCAGGCACAGCCTCCCTGTTAACTTCCACTCAGGCTGCCCGGCTTACTTGGTAAACATTTTTCCTTTGTGCTTGCTTCCTGATGTCAAAGCAGCTCAGAGATGAAGAAAATTCCCAAAGAAATTGAATCTCAACAGCCCCTGGCCAGAACCCACCCAGATCTTCCCCCTGTGTGCGGAATAGCCTTCACTGTAGCCTGCAGGATCCTACTCTGTGTCAAGCCTTCCTCCTCTGAGTCCACTGCATACAGTTCCCAATCCCACATCTCACCCTGCAACACCGGCCTCTGTGTTCTTAGAACAAATAATGCCTTTCCGAGTCTGCGCCTTTGCTCTGTGGATTATCGTCATAAAATGCTCACTAATAGGTCTTGGCATGGCTCATTTGCCCCATCATGTAGGGCTCAGCCCAAATGTCACCTCCTATGGGACTTGCCCTTAACCCAATCCCTCTCATATCACACAGCTTGATTTTCTTCATAGCTTTTATTACCATAGAGATTGTTTATTGATTGCTTTTTTATGACTGGGTCTCACCCCACTGTTTGTCAAACTCCATTAAAGCAGGAACATTGTCTCACTTGGCATCCCCAGACTTTAGAAAGGTGTCTGGCTTACATCAGGCCTTCAGAAACACGGCAGAGAAACACTGGTGAGCTTCCGGGGAGCTCAGCAGTCACCTTAAAACCTAAAACAGAAACATGTGAAATAAATGAATACATTTATGAGGCCAGGAGAAGTGATATATGCCTATAATCCCAGCACTCAGGAGGCAGAGGCAGCTGACAGTATCTATGCATTCCGCACTGACCTGATCTGTAGAGTGAGTTCCAGGCCAGCCAGAGCTGAGATAGTGAGACACTATCTCAAAAGAAATTATAAATGATCTCTCAGGTTCAAGGCCTTCTTCAGAGAAGTACTTTTGGTGGCAGGAAGCAGAGACATCTTTTTTGCTTCCTGTACCAAGGCCTAGCGTTTGATGGGTATTCAGTAACACAGTGATGATGTGATATACCCAAGAGAGAATTGTGCTCTGCATAAAGTCCCCTGGTGCAGCGGGCTGCTATTACGATGTCACTGTGATGTCACCCTGTCCGGATTCTTCCCAGGTGGCTCACAGCTATTGTCTTCTCTCTCTCCACAGCAGCCACTGACTGTCTCCATTTTCTCAGACCTGGAGCCTGTAATTAAGTGCCTGGGCTGTTGTCATGGAAGATTCTTCTTTCATATAAAAGAATTCAAATTGAGAGACCATTTGTCATGCTTCAGTGGAACGACTATAATTACCTGGCCTTTGAGACATATTCCACAAACCACTGCAGTACACTGCTCAGAGGCCACGGTCAAGGGACAGCGCACATAGTAATGTTAATATGTCATAACAAATCTTTAGTTGCCTTCAACACCACCTCACTAACAAGAGAGCTATTTGCCCCGACTGCACCCAATGTGTCTCCATGGTCTACCGCACTCCTCAATGATGGCGTTCACTCTTACATCAGTTGACACATTTTAGTGGATTTTTATTCTTCCTTTCCCAGATAAGTTCTCGGGAATCTCATGAAGCTGTTATGAAGCCGAGCATGATCTAGGACTTTGGATCCTTCTGCGACTGCTGGGATTACAGATATTCACTACTACTCTAGGTTCCTGTGGGGGTTAGGGAATCAAACCCATGGCCTCCTATATGCTAGATAATGCGCACTTTGCCAACCTAGCTACATCTGTAGTCCGGCTTTCCCTTAAAAGCCTGGAGTGGGCCTTCAAGGTCATTTAATTTTCCCTTATTACTTGGCAAATGGGTGAAAGGAGACACAGAAGTATTAAATGGCTTCCTCAAGGTTAAAATCAGTTAGAGGCAGAAGTGAGCATTGGTTTTCAGGACCTAGATTTATCAATCAGGAATAAACAAACAAACAAATGAACAAATCCCTATTTCCAGAAACACAAAACACCATTATACCTGGTATTCGATGGGTAATCCTACTTTTTCTCAGATTGCTTACCTCCATCTTGTAATTCTCTGTTTATGTTCATATTGCTTGTATAAAAATGAGAAGGAATGAGAAATAAGTTTGTAGGTGTGCTAGGCTTTTTGTTGCTGCTCATTTTGTTTTGTTTTGTTTTGTTTTGATGCACTGCCTACATAAAGCATCACCTCAGAAAGAACCTGCTATGACAAAACCCACAGAAACAGCTCTTCCTCAACACAGACGGCATGGGTGCTGATGAGGAGGAAGGAGGGGCGACAGAAGGAGAGCACAAAGGCATGTCTGCTACCCGGCCCAGCTTGTAAAAACTCTGTGACATAAGCATGAATCAATCATCCCACACAGGCTGGGAAACCGCTATCTCCTCACTTAAATGGGATAAAGGTAGAAAATATATATATGGATGCTTAGAAAATTATCCAAATCTTAAAAAAAAACAGGTAATAGGGCCAAAAGAAATTATCTATAAAGAATGTGAATAATATTTTGAATAAGAATGGAGAATAGAAGGGGAGGGAGGGGATGGAGAAGAAAGAAGAAAATGGATTGAGGGGACCAAAGGGTACAAGTAAAACTTGAAAGTGACCTTGAGGGGAGGGGAGAATAAAACAGAGGGGAGGGGAGAGGGAATGGGAGGGGAGGGGAGGGGAGGGGAGGAGATGTGGGAAGGGAAGGGAAGGGAAGGGAAGGGAAGGGAAGGGAAGGGAAGGGAAGGGAAGGGAAGGGAAGGGAAGGAAAATGGGTCAAGGGGACCAAAGGGTACAAGTAGGACTTGAGGAAGGTGTACCTGCTGAGAACCTGGGCATTGAAGATGGCACAGTCATCATGGTCTTTGGGGAAATCAAATTCTAGGATGAGCCCAGAGAAAGCACTTCAGTAT
Organism: Mus caroli; assembly: GCF_978045245.1. Lineage (NCBI taxonomy): Eukaryota > Metazoa > Chordata > Mammalia > Rodentia > Muridae > Mus > Mus caroli. The sequence goes on from NW_028227262.1 coordinate 94,807,608, forward strand.
GTAAAGCAGCCTGGGGGACAGTAAGGCTCTTAGCATGTGTGGGAAGACACCAGACTTTTGTAGATGAAGTGAACGGCAAAACTAACACTTGTACTGAGAGCTCAGTAAAGTTAGAAGTAATGTGCACTTACTGTTGAATATGGGACGTGTAATCACCTAAATATGTGTCATTCTAAGTCTCCTACCTCAGGAAAAAGGTGCCATTAATAGATTTATTCATGTGAATCTTTTAGCCTATGCTCTGTGAATAGTTATAATAAAAGTCTACAGATTTTTAATTATATATTATATTATATTATATATAGTAAAGATATATAATGTATAACTACATATTAGTATCTGATTCCACAGTTTGCTTTTTGAACTTTAATGTTATATTTCTTTGTTTTTCTTACTTGTTTTGTTTTAAGGCAAAGTCTCTTATAGCCATTACTCCTCCTACCTCAGGTTCCTATGTGATGGGACAACAGTTAAATGGTCACATATCCAGTAGCTCTGGGCATTGTTTCATAGGGGTGTGTGTGTGTGTGTGTGTGTGTGTGTGTGTACACATGCATACATGTTTCTTTTTGTGAATATAACTGAAGCTTGGGCTCAGTGTATGAGTTTCCTAACATGCAAAACATTTATTTATGTACAATTTCCTAAAAAGACATTCTGGCTCCTTTCAACCTTTAGCTGATGATGGAAACAATGTTTTAACTACACCTGTGTCGTTCAAGGAGTGGAACTCAGATGAGTGAAAGGTCTATGTATTTTTATATCAAAAAGCTTTTGTTTACAGAAAAGGTTGTGTTCATTGGAAACCTCAGACCTATGTGCAAGAAAGCTGAGCTCCCTATGGGTATAGGGGCTGGTGTGTGAGCTCCAGACACCCCAACAGGCTGGTGTGTGAGTTCCAGATACTCCAACAGGCTGGTGTCAATCTGGATCTTATTCTGCGATGCCTCTAAGACTGAACAGCTCAGACTCATTTGCGGAGCACCAGATGGAGACACAGGAAGCTCTATTGAAAACATGGCTGTGACCTGATGGGAAAATCCAGGTGTTCTGTCAGCTGCAGCTGGAAGGCTGCGCATCCCAAGACTTACAGCTCCAGGATAAGCCATCACGGTGGAAGCACAGAGGAGCAAGTGGAAAGGAATTTGGGGACTGACTAATGAAGACAAATGAAAGATGGCATGTGTTCTACCTGGGTAAGTGACAACCGAAGAGGAACCCTGTAAACATCCAGGAGAGCTGGTTTCCATCCCTTGGCTCAGTGGAGAGTGACAGGAGAGGAGGAAACATTCCTGCCAGGCTTGGGAAATGAGGAGCCCTGGAAGCATTGGTCCAGAGAAAGACCTAATAAGGCGGCTGGAGGAGACCTTCCTACTCAGAGACTGTTTCAGATAAAGCTATGTGTTTGCATCAGGGGATTGTCTCGGAAATAGGAGGGTTGTGTGGTTCCCACCTCCCCATTCTCCTTCTCACAGATGCCAGCCCTCCACTGCCACTTTTGATTTATCGATGCACACATTTGCAAATGGGCTGCAGGGGGCTTCTTCCAGAGAAGTTGCGTGAAAACAGGTTTCTCAGTCAGTCCCAGGGCAGCCACACAATGAGAAGGCACTTCAGGGTTTATAGTGTGATTAGCTTAATGGGTCCAGAATGAGTTGGGACCGATTGAGAGCAAAAGACAATAACAGGAGTGGGGTGCTGCTTCTGTGTTACTGCAGTGTGTGTGACAGGAGTGGGGTGCTGCCTCTGTTTGTGCTGCAGTGTGTCTGTGACAGGAGTGGGGTGCTGCCTCTGTGTGACTGCAGTGTGTGTGACAGGAGTCGGGTTCTGCCTCTGTGTGACTGCCTCCCTGCTTTGGAAGGTCTGAGATGCATGTTAGGCCACTGTGCAGCTAAGCAGACCACAGCAGCTAAATGGTGCCAGGCCCAATAAACCGCTGCAAACTGTTAGATGAGAAACCTTCCAGAGATTTCTTGTTAATGCCTCTCATCTGCACAGGTTCTCTGCACTGTCCTGAGAAATGGGACCTTCTGCACTTTCTCTTTGAAAATGGGTTGGAAAACAAAATTAGAGTAAGAAATGAAGGTTTTGGTGTGCATTATCTGTGGAGCCCAACAGGTGTTCTTTGTTTTTCTTTTTAACTCGTTTTGAGATTATAAAGCAATTACATTATTTTTCCTTTCCCCTTCCTCCCTCCAAATCCTTCCATGTACTCCTTGCTCTCTTTCAAATTCATGGCCTCTTCTATTAATTGCTGTTACGTATAAGTATATGTAAATGTAAATATACATGTATATGTATATGTGTACATAAATACATATTCCTAACTATAACCTGCTCAGTCTGTGTGTGATGTTACTTTGATGTACGTTTTCTGGCTGACCATGTGCTGTTGGAAAACCACTTGGTATGCTCTTCCCAGAGAAGCTACTGCTCCCAGCATTCCTCAGTTGCCTACAGTTCTTTGTGTGGGTGGAAGGCCACATGGGCTTGTCCCATCATCCACTTTAGCATGACTATTGTTGTTGTCCTTGTTCTGATCAGGTTTTAAACAGTCCTGTTGGTAAGGCTTTATGGGTGTAGCTTTGGTCATTCCTAGAAAACCTAATCCCACAGCAAATTCCCTGATCCTCTGGCTCTTGCCATCTTTGCACCTCCTCTCTCACAATGGTCCCCGAGCCTTAGGTTTGGGGGTTATTTTGTAGCTGTATCAGTAGGGATGAAGCTCTAGAACTCTGAATTTTGACTGCTTGTAGTTTTCTATAATGATCTCTGTCTGCCTCTGTGGGTTTACTGGAATGAGCTCTACTTACAGGGAAGAGTTAGTGAGGACAAATCCCTGCAAGTTGCCAGAATTTTCTAGATCTTTAGGCTGGGCCAGAAGATGAACTATGCAGAGATGAAGAGGTCACCAAGAGCCCTGAGCTGGAGTTTGTGGTCACTAGAGGGCACTGGGGCCACACGGAGCTTCTGGCTTGGGCCACTGAGCTGTACTGAGAGCCTTCCATTCAGCAAGGGCTTACTGATGACTACCAGGGGTCCAGGTTAGGTTGCACCAGCGCTCAGGGTAGGAAGCTCTATGGGAACTGCATGTGGTCCTTCCTTATCATCTCATCCCTTCTTTTCTCTTATAGCTCAGTCACATTGGCTTTTCTCTTGGCCCTTGGACACGTCAAGTTAATGCATATGGTGTCTGCCACATGACCAGCTTTCTGGAGTCCTGTAGACACTCTTCCCAGATCATGCACTGACTCTCATTCTTCCCAGCGCCTTTGCTCTCTTGAGGATGTTTGGCTGTGTACATGTGTATGTCTTTGTTTCGTTATCTCCGTATAGTAGTGACTACCACATGAAAGCAAGGGCCTTGTTCTCTGCTGTCTATGTCACTTTCAGCCTACAGGGTCTCTTTCATGAGCTTAGACAAAGATGCCTTACTCAGGTAGGTGGCCTGGTAATTGAACAGAGCCTACAGTTGGACAATGAGAAGATGCCTCTCCTAGGGGACATGGATCCGGGTTATAGCTTTGTAGCCAGGCTAGGAGGCCCCACACTGACTTGGGTACAAATGGTAGAATTTGAAATTTTCTGATTACTATATACTAGGATACATCAGGTATTAAGTCAAGCCCTGGCTAATGAAAGTCAAACTCATATTGCACATTTCGTGTGAAAAGGACAGCTAGAGTGATATTTCCTAGACTTTGGAGAGTGAGTCTAGCCTGGGTCATTCTGTCAGAGGTTGCTTGGGCCAGTCACCTCTGACCTTGAGTAGCCCTGTCCAGGGCCCTGCAATAACAGTCACAGACAAGTATTATTTAAGCACAAGGATGAAGGTCCTAGAGAGAAGGATGAGAAAAGGCGGCTAGCTTCTGGTACCATGGTACACTGCACCTGCTTGAAGGGTCACTCAGCCACTTAGATACAGAACACAACAGCAACAAGGACTGCCTTCTGGACAAACAGGCTACTGGAGCATGACACACAGTCCAAGGTATGGCCTAAGACAGACAAGACACAAGAGACAAAGTGGCCTAGCCTGCTAGCTAAGGCAGATGCTGATATGGAAATTGGGGCCCCAGTGTGGCTAGAGATAAACTTAGAGAAGTAAAGAGGACTCAGAAAACCAAGAGTTAGAAGAAGGAGCTAAGTACTCTTTGCACTGAAAGGAGGGAAGAAGTAAACAGGGAAGATGCAGGACCCAGGGTGTGAGCCACAAAGATTATTGCAGTGTTGGTGTGAAGCTGGGTTAGAGAGTGAGAGGAGGGGAGTGAAGGAAGGTGAGTGGCAGTGAGATCAACCAACCAACCAACAACCAACCAATCAATCAATTATGTGAACAATCTGAGCTATAGTCGTATCAGTGGAAATGGAGGAAATGTATTTGATAGATGTTGAGACAGCAAATGAGTAGAGCCTGTGATAAACTTTTCTCTAGGCAGAGAAAATGAACATGGTACTGGCCTGGCAGAGGAAGACTGGTCTATGGCCTTGGCAGTGGGAAGGAGGGTGACTTCTTTCTTACAGCTGGGAAAACTGTGGAAGAAACAGGCATGGCAGATGGCAGCCCTCACTCTCCAATGTCAGAAAGAAGCAGGGATGGGACGGCCAAGTGAACACATTTGAGGGGCTTGCAGGACCGACAAGAGCCTGGCCCTGGGTGTCTATGAAGGGAAAGCCACAAGCAAATGGTGACTGCAGACAATGAAGCACAGGGATGACAGAGGGTCAATGCTCAGTGCACGACAGGCCTCTGAAGAGCCTGGCAAGAAAGAACACGACCTTGGAGGGTGTGAGGAGGAAATGAGCGGAAGGCAACCAGAGGAGAGAGAAGAAAGGGCAAGGCAAAGCCACTCAGAAGGGGAAGTGGCGAGAGGGGCAGAGGCCACTCCGGGGAGACAGGCCGGGCAGGAGGCAGGCCTGCTGCAGCAAGAGGGTGTGGGAGGGGTGAGGGCTGATGATGATCGTGGGGTAGATGGAAGCCACAGTGTGGTGAGATGAAGGGGAAATGGAAAAAACAGAACACATGAGTGGGAGCGGTGGCAGACACAGAGACAAACCATGACAACAAAGGGGGCGACGGTTTGAGGTCCAGGAACATCAACTCCGTTGCCACCCTCATTACCTTTGCCAAACCACTCCTGTCCTCTCTTGCCCCTAGGGGCCTCTTCCCACCTAGTGGCTCTGTTCCTACAGAGTGTAGACTTTTCCCAGCCCTGTGCAGCTACATTCCTGGTAGGCGATTTCCCTCTCTGCCATTCCGTGCTTCTTTTCCTACGACTTCTTCAGAGACGGCTAGCCTCCACTCTGTTAGCCTGGAGAACTCTCTCCTTCCCCAGCTTCCCTCCAAAAGTTGTCTGCCTCTTTACAAATTCACCAGAGGAATGTCTTCCTGGCTTGCCTCCAAATCCCTTCTGGGCATTCATTTATTCATTTAACAAATATTTACCTAGAGCTTAATGGCCTACTTGGCACAAAAAATATTACACTAGATATGGGTACAGATAGCAAGGCAAGATGCAGAACGCAGACACAGGAACCAGCTATGGCGTCAATTCACTCATCCATCCATCTATCTATCCATCCACCCATTCATCTATCTGTTCCCTCAATAAGCATTGCCTCTCTGTTTGCTAAACTAGCCTCTGGTCACCTGTGCATGTCACTATAACCTGAGATAGGACATGACAGGGCTGGACTTATGATGCTGTAAGGGATGAAGAAGAGAAATCTTTTGGCCAGTTTGTTTCTTCGTATTTGTTTTTGTTGTTTGTTTGTGTCTGTTTTGTTTGGTTGGTTCGCTGCTGGCTTGGTTTCATTGGTTTGCTTGCTTGTTTGTTTGTTTGTTTTCTCAGATTAGCTCCTGGCCATGATACACTAAATTCTCATAAAGACGGTTCTTAAGTCACAGCCCTGGTACTGTTGCTACTGGGAGGCAAAGGAAGATTTTTTTTTACCCATATTCAAAGTCAAAAGTTCCTGAAAGATGAAGATAGGAAAGCAGATAAAAGATCTTCCATCAAAAGTAGAATGTTTTTAGGTGCCTAGCATAGTCTAGATTCTGGTGTAGGCTCCTTATGTGTATTATCTTAAATATTTACAATTTTCCTGAGTTGTCTCTCCACCCACTCATACGTCCATATCCACCTGCCCATCCAAAGATGGAGCCAGCAAATCCCCTTTAGAGGCTCCCTTAGTTTACATCACATGAAGCTGTGGGTGGCTGTGTAGGCCCTGTAGCTGAGACGGTGCAAGGATAGACCAGGACAGCTCCCAGGGGTAAATACTTTTATGTCCCAGAAAGGAGCAAAATGAACTTCAAAGAGATGAAGCCATTTTCCCATGGCCACTTGGGTACTGGGATGTGGAACGTAAAACTAGATCTGTTTTGCTCTCGAGTCTATTGATTTCCCCCTATGGCCTTAGTCTCCCAGAAGGCTCAGCCATGCAGAAGTTAATGTGAAATGTGCAAGTCCTTCTGGTCTGTTGCACTCATACAACATGGTTTGAACGTTACAGAAAATAGCACAGAAGCAGAAAAAAATCATGGCATTGTTCAATTTTCTGCCATCATTTAGAATAAAAGTAAAATCATACTAATGTGGTCTCTTTCCCTCCCAATCTTCCTTTATCTCTCCTTCCTTCTCCTCTCCCACACATCCTCACTCCCCAAATCTCTCCAGTTCTTCCTCAAGGGCCTTCTGTGTCTGTGTAAGGTACCAAGTACCCTGTATAGCTTTCCCCGGGACCTCATCATTAGGGCACCCTCACCCTGTGCTAGGTCCAACTTGTCGGCTCACCACTGTACTGGCAGCAGATGACACTGAGTTATAGCAGTCATCCCTCACAATGGACCACTCATGTAAATTGGTGTAGTTAATATAATTGCAGTAATTCATACCAAGAACACGCACCCACCCATCAGCAGCCACTCGCTCACTCACTCTGACCCAAGCCTGCCAGATCACAGTTCATCTGACAGGCTGGAAGCAGAACTGAGGAATTTGCCAGTTTGAGAAGGACTGAGTCATGCTCTACATATGGATCCTAGCTGGGGTCCCAGAGCTCTTGTTCCTAAGCCCACAGGATATTTCGAGACAGCAGTGGCTGTCCTGAGCCTGCCCCTCTCACGGTGTATTGGGGGATGCTCATATTCCTTCAGCCCTTACCCTCATGGGCTTCATTTTCCTCATCTGCCCTGAACCATCATCCAGCCGGCATGCTTTACTTCTTACCCTAGTCTTTATTTTATTTTATTTTAAACTCTACTATGGTAGTTAGACTTGGCAACTTCCCTGGAGATGTATGGCCCAGGGTTTGCAATATATAAAACAGTTCTGGAAGAAGCTATGGAAAGCTAAGACTATGCCTACAAAGAAGATGTGGGTAGCTGAGGTCAGGGGAGGCTGCAAGACTTGGTCCTTCTGATATGTCCTTTAAGTTCATTTGAATTAAAAGGAAATGGAGAAAGAAAAGATGAAAGAATAAAAAAATAGGAAGGAGAGAGGTAGAGATAAGGGAAACTTATAAAAGTCACTTACTATTATACTCTATTCTTGCAATTGAGACTGTATTTATATGATATTTATTAGTTTCCATTAAATATATTTATTAAGTGGACCCTGCAGGGGATTAAAGGTATCGTCAATTAAGATAATTTCAAGTATATTGGTTATTTTATAGAACATAATTGGGCTCACAACAACAGAACAAAGTAAATGAGTAATCTCATGGTAAGATGTGTGTGTGTCTGTGTGTGTGTGTGCTTGCACAGGAGTGTGTGCACTAGGGTTGGAAGCCTGGACCTTGTACATACTAAGCAAGCACTCTTACCTCTCGACTTCATTCCAACCCAAGAAAACCACGTAGAAAGTAAAATTTAAGACAATGTCATCTTTCTGAAATGATCTTAAACACTGCGCAGATATGATGTCGCTCTTGACACTCTTCTCTCTACTGACAGCCCGTCATTACATAGTGGTGTTTGCCACACGCGATACCTCAATGGATACAGCAAGTTTGCACATGGGTATATTATCCCACTGTGTAGGCAAGTGAGCTGAACGTGGTGAAGTGTAGTTGATAAGCTGTGGAGTGAGTACTAGCACCAAGCTCTCTCCAAGTCTGCAAAACCATGACTTCTCCCTTATAAAATTCTGCCGCTCATACTGGGCCCTTCACAACCATGCCACATGAGCTCTCCCGAGCATCACGAGGTGGCCAGCACTGTACTATTCTTTAGAGTAGAACCCAAGGCTCCAAGGCGAATGTACCTTGCACAAAGTTGACTAGCTCATTTGCATCCGTCTGAATATTTGCAGTCAATCCTATGTCACCAAATGGTCATCTTAGAAAGATTGACTTATATCTTATCATGAGAATTCAGTACACTTTCTTATAGCATTAAACCTGCTATTGGATTTTTTTTTCTACAAGTTTTTAAGTAGCTATTCATCTGTAGCAACTGTGATGGGCTGGTCTTATGACAGGTTGACAGGATTAAGAGCTATCTATCTAGGACTGGTACAAGAACACACTTATGTGTTCGTGGGCACATTTCCAAAGAGGATTGATAGGTGAGAGAGTGAGTAGAGGGTTGGGGGTCCACCTGAACATGAGTGGCACCATCCAACAGGCTGATAGGCAGATGGAAAAGACTTGGACGTAGGCAGCATCCACAAGCATGTGCAATCCTTATTCTTCCCTTTGGGTATTCTATGGATCACTGCTACCAGAAGTCTCTGATTTCTTCAGCCTTTCATCAGGGACCTTCCAAGCCTAAAGCTTTGGACTGAGACTGGGCTGTTTAGCTTATAGGTCTGAAAAACTTCCATATTCTCTACCTCTCTGGGATGCAAACAACCATTGCTGGGATAATGTGTGTGTGCAAATGTCTGTGCACACATGTATATGCTTGTATATATTCCCTCAGTTTGGCTCTTCTGGAGAATCCTACTTACAGAATTATATCAACTAATCCTGATCTATCCCTATATTAAGACAAATAAAGACAGAGGGACAGAGGAACCTAGTGGGCTCTCTAGATGGGAGGTAGGTTCTGAGACACAAAAACCTCCCGAGACTACAGGTTCAGCCTTGCTCCTAGGTTTCAATCTCTGTACTTCATCATTCGCTTTAAAAATAACTTCTCACAAAAGAAATATTTCTAAGACAACAAACACATGGAAAAGTAACACTTCAAATGTCTGGCCAGACAAACCACAGAGCAAAAAAACCCAGCAAGCACAGGAAGTGTTCTGTCGTGCACAGGAAAAAGAAACCAGTCTGGACTCGGTAGTGGAGCACTGCAAACCTGCAAGAGGCCAGGCTCTGCTGGACTCTGCACAGCATGCATTTATCACTGTGATGCAAAGGGCTTCCGCAGAAGCATGCAGGGAGGAAGGAGGCCTCTCATAGGTCCTGGCAGAGCAGGGAGCAGCTTCAGCATGTCTGTAATTAAAGGGTTAAGACAAACAGCAAGTGGCTCCAATGATTTTTAAAAGAGAAAGTATGTGTACTTCAAAACTGACAAGAAGAATGGAGCTCTTCCTGTTCCCTGCAGTTATCTTGATGGTGTGTGTCTTCCTAGGGTTTGGGACAGCAGTACTGCATGTGGTAGCAGCCATATCTTCTTGCTGTTTGCACAGTGGGACATTTGTCTTCCTAATTGCTGCATGTGAATGTCTGACATGCTTGCACTACTAGACGGAACTACATATTGAAAAAAACCTTTCCTTTATAGCCAGCTCTTGTCTGAGGCTATCGGTACTAGTAATTTCTTCCACACCCAGTGGCCTTGGCCTAAGGAGCAACAACAGATTTGCACACTGCGCTTGGATAAATGATCCATGGTCTTCTCCAGGTGCTCACCTAACAAGTTATTACCCATTGCTGCTCCTAGACCCAGCCTGGACACTGGTTAGACAGAGATGACACAATCTTTCCTTCTATGAGGAGAATGCTGGGATAGAACAAGTGCAGAAATGTGGAGGGTGCCAGAGGACTGGAGAGCAGGAGCAAGGCTGAGTAGGAAGGTGATGAGGGCAATTCATCCAACGGCAACAGTGGGACTGGACAGTAAGGGTTAAGTAGGAGATTGTCAGGCAATCTGCTGGGTTATGGGCGTTATGACTGAGATCAGAGTGCATGGTTGCTTTCTCTTCTGAGTGGTAGTGGAAGAAAGGAGACTTCCATGTGACTGCTAAGCAGTTTTGAGACCTTATTCCTCCCCTCCCAAGGCTAGATAGTCATTCCTGCTAAGAGTCTATGGCTTGATGAGAACTGGCTTTCCTTGACTGTATTCCAAAGGTGAATAGAGTCAGCAGTCTTGCAAGAGGACGGTGTGTCCACTGCTGAAGACTGAGGAGAGGGTCAAAAATGGAGTCATGGGTGGGGGCGTGCAGGCAGGCAAGTGTTCATTTGTTCAAGGCAGAAGCCCTAGGCTGACTCCTACCAAAGAGTAGCCTGTGGCTTTCAGGAGAGAATGGCCATGAGGTTTGAATTCCAAGGGAATCTATCTATCCTAGTGGGGCTGCTGGCTGATCACCAAACCTCAGTCTCCCTCCCTAGCTCAGCTGTTGCTAGCACCACCTAAAGCAGAGAGGCAGATGCTAACCACACACCAGATGCTCAGTATGGGTTTGTCTGCTCCACACACTGAACGGCCACTATCGAAGTGAGAGCAAGACGAAACCCAGTCTGATGTCCTTAAAGGATGCCCACACTGGTAGGGCAGCTGAGGAGGTCTCCTCCTTCCACAGGCCTCTCAAAGTCCCTTCTCTGGCACCCATAGGTCTAACACCAGTGTCTTGCAAGGCTAGCTAGGATCTGACTTTCAAAATTTAACAAATGGAAAAGAAATACATGATGCCATTACTAGAGTAACCAGGTTGAGGTCTCCTAAATAGCACGGGACAGGTCCTCTCTCTGTAGGTCTGATTTGGCTGGGGAAGCTGGAGGCCTCCAGTGCTTGTGCGACTTTGTAGGAAGCCGGCATTCCCCTCAGGACACCAACACTGTGCAGGAGTGAGAGTGAGGCCAGGCAGGCATCTTCATTGAGAGCTGTCGTGGGTCTTGCACAGGCAACCTTTGAGTCTTCAGGAACTGAGTGCTTTTAGAAGCATCTATTCCAGTGGAATAGGCTTTGCTTTGGTGCCCCCATGACAGAGAATGAAAGAGTGACCCAACACTCTTCCACCCCTGTGAGTAACACTCCATTAAATGGATGGCTCTGGAAAGAAAATACTCCCACTTTTTGGCTACCTCTGAGATGTTTACTATAAACTTTTAGACACCTTCCTGAATGTATTGTATACACACACACACACACACACACACACACACACACATATATATATATATATTTAGTCCAGTTTCTAAAATAAGGTGGTCAAGTCAGCTGCGTTCCCAAGGCCAGGTCATTTTCAAAATACTTAGAGAGTTGGAGAGATGGCTTGGTAGATAAAGCAGTTGCTAAACAAGCAGAAGGACTGCAGATCTGATCCCCAGAGCCCACATAAATGCAGGCAGGCCAAATCCCCAGAATACAGTGTGTGCTCGTGCATGTGTAGGTTGACGTGGGGTCAGGCATTACTTGGAAACTCAATAAGAAGTTTAAGACCAGGTAAGAAATTGTAAGAAATTGCCTTCAAGTCCACAACTCCTGTCATGCTCCTCCAACCTGCTTCTGATCTTTCTTTTGGAGTCTATGCAAATGAGCCAGGCTGTCTTAAAGACTTAACTCCATCTGTGGTTCTTTTACTGGCTCTTTCTCAAGGGCTTTAATTTCCCCCCCTGATCTCTGCATGAGGTTTTCCTGTTTACAGGGCCATCCCTCAGTTTGGTGATTATTTCCTGAGAATAAGATTCTGAACAGGGTACTGAGAAACCTTTTAATGAAGCCTAAGTATGAAGGCATGGAGGCCAAATCAGGTGGACGAAACCTGGAGTCACAGTGTTTCTGGTATGCGGTATGGGTCAGCCAAGAAGAATATGGGCCTCACACCAAGATGTACCTCTGGGGCTGGATCCCACATTGCTCTGAACACCCAAGGCCTGGTTATAGGACCCCAACATCACACCCTCTTCCTTCAGTTCCTCTGACTCTGACCTCCTGCCTGACCTGAAGGCTCCCAGCATCAGGGAGATAAGCAAGTCTCCCCTGCCTCAACTGTACACTGGGAGTAGGGAGACACTTGTTACAGTGTGACAGTGGTTTGACTTGGTTTCTCATGTGGCCCAAATGCTGGTAGCTAGGAAGTACTGAGTCCTAGAGGCCAAGCCTGGATGAATGAGCTAACTGTCTCCAGTAAAATCTGGCTGTAAAGGCACTGGAGTATGGTTGTTTCAGAGTGAGACTTCTGTACCTGCCTGTTCTGCGTGATACTGCTGCTATGCCACTTAAGGCCCAGAACATGCCAAAGACATAACTTGGGCTTTTTGCTCTCCAGATCTATGAGTCCCAGAAGCCTCTTTTCTTCACAAGTTACCTGTGTCCAGGCCTTCTTCTATAATAGCAGTTCTCAATCGGTCAGGACCCCTTTGGTGGTTGAATGACCCTTTTCTGAGGTCACAAATCAGATGTTCTATATTATCAGATATTTACATTGCAATTCATAACAGTAGCAAACTTACAGTTATGCAGTAGCAATGAAAATAATTTAATGGTCAGGGATCATCAAGGTCTTAGGAAGGTTGAGAACCACTGTGTGTTAGCAACAGAACAGAAATGTAAAGTGCTTCTCAGCTGACTGAGCTTATAGTACCTTAAACAAACAAACAAACAAACAAACAGCAATAACAACAAGACCCCCAGAAGCACCACAAGCCAATTCCCTCATCTCTCCAACACCCAGTGCAGGGAAAGGGACCTCTTTGGACAGGGCCACAGCTGCGGCTGGGCATTCTTTGCAGGGTGAATCAGTAGTGAGCCGCTCTAGTTACTGAGTGCTGACTATGGCCTAGGTCAAGCACTTCACAGTGATCTCTCCATTTTGTCTTCCCAAGAATCCCACAGAGGGGTTGATCTAATTGCCCCTATTATAAAACTGAGTAGCAGGGTTTTGAAGAGAAATGGCCTCAGGCATGCAGCTGCTAAGGGCTGAGCCTCAGTGGGACTCCAACCATCACACTAAACTATCACACTAAGCTGCAAGTGTTGCTAACTGCCACTCCCTGTGATTAGGATAGAATAGGAACCATAATATAAAATTAGCCTTTAGTTTCAGATTGTAAAAGTCAAACCGCCCAAATTCTGATTTGGGGGGATGCTGGGGGGGGGGTGGACATCTCTTCTGCTTGTCACCCATCTATCCCATCATCCAGTCAATCTTGTAAGAAATCAATGAGTTGGAATCACAGATTTAAAGAGAAGAACAAGTTTCACACAGTGGATCTCTTCCCTCCAAGAAGTCTTCTTAATGACAACACTGACCTCACTAGCTGCACCATATTGACTTCAGTAGCTGCACTGCACTGACCTCTCTAGCTGAACTGCACTGACCTCACTAGCTACACTGCATTGACCTAACTGACTGCATTGAGCTCACTAGCTGTACTACACTGACCTCACTAGCTGCACTGCACTGACCTCACTAGCTACACTGCATTGTCCTCACTAGTTGCACTGCACTGACCTCACTAGTTGCACTGCACTGCCCTCACTAGCTGCACTGCATTGACCTCACTAGCTGCACTGCACTGACCTCACTCACTAGCTGCACTGCACTGACCTCACTAGCTGCACTGTATTGACCCCATTAGTTGCACTGCACTGACCTCACTAGCTGCACTGCATTGACCTCACATGTACACTGCTTGGCCCTATCATCTCTAGCTTCCAGCTATCTTCTCTCAGTGGGCTGCAAGGCAAGGAGAGATGCCTGTGTTTGTTGCAGTATTCTCATGGCAATGTGCAGCAATGTAGGCCCCAGATGTGGGCTTCTATGATGCTATTCTCCAGGGGCTCTAGGCATCCCCAGGCTCCCAAACAGTTCTCTCCTGCTGCCTATTCCTCCCCACAGGCCTTTCACTGTTGAGCACACCTGGATGCCTCAAATTCCCTTGGCCCTCTAAACCTGCCTACACCCGTCATCAGATCCTTCATCAACTTCTCTTCAACACTGTATCTGAGTGTCTTCTGTGCCCTGCGGGACCCTGGCAGGTGTCTTCTGTCACCACTTGGATCACAGAAAACACTACAGCCACACCTGAACCTGCGTGACTGCACATCTACTTTTTTGGTAAATCTTTACTTACTTTTTATAAACTAGACGAACACACTACACAAAGGGAGGAGAAGGATCATTGATATTCTGCATTTTTCACAGCTCTGGCTCTGTTCCACTTGGTACTGAAGGGAAAGCTGCAGGCCCACCAGCCAAAACAGCAAGTTGATTCCCAACTGTCACCATTAAATAAGGGTGGGTTAGACTGAGACGATGAATAAACATTTATCCTGAGTAATTGCATATTGTAATAAGTGTTTATCCTGACTCCAAGTACATCAGCAGACCTTGGTCTGCACCTCTGCTCTTTCTAGATGCAATCATAGAATCTTTGAGCCCACCCTCTACCATGCTGGGCTCTGAGCAGGGGCAAGGACTCTGGTTTTACAAACCAATTTTCTTTTCTTCATGTATTCACCGAACTGCATTTGTGAGATTTCCAAGAATTTAAACTACATGGGTGGAAATATTAAATGATTTCTGGATTTTTCTTAAGCATTCACAAACACACACAGTGTCAAAGAACACAATTTGTCTCCTCAAGGTGAACTGCTAACTAAGACTGAGTTCTAAAACCCAGTTTCAGAAAGACAACCTTCAGGAAAGAATTCTTATTAAGTGAAATAAGTATTACCCCTTCCAGGAGAGACTGTCCCAGAGACTGAGAAACTCCAGCTGTGGCAGTTTCTTGGAGTAATGGTTGGTTTCCAGTACCCCACACAGAAACCGCCCAGTCTGACTTCAGTGCTGGCAAGAACTCTTTCAGTTTAGTAACACTGTATCAAAGGGACCTGTTGAATATGTATGCCCCTTGGACCATATCACATTAGCCAAGATTGAAGTACTTCACTACATCACACTGGACCACGAGGGCAGGCTCGTCTTGACAAAAAGAGACTATCAAACATCTTGGTGTGCCTTTATGGTGTTAAAACAGGCAGAGCCAGAATTGTCCATTTTAATAGGAAATGGGTTAGAGCACGTGATAAAACACAACACAAGCTCCTGTGGCAACCTCATAAGCTGCTGGTTTAGGGCATAAAGACATTTAGAATATGTTTACTTTTGAGGTGTTATAGTCTGGTCTGATCACAGCATTAAAAAATAAATAAAAACCTAACCTCATATGAAAATAGCCGCTGAAGGTGAGACACATTCACTGTGAACAGTGGGAAATTCCAAAAGAGAAACCACAGAAACTATCAGTGGGGCCTTTGAGAAAAAAAAGTTCTTTTTCTGAACAGCAACAGTCCCTGTCTTAAAATGTAACAAGAGGAAACCGTATTATCTGCTTCAATCAACCCATTTTCTTTATTGCAGAGGCTTGCCGACCAACCAGTCTAATAGTACAATGCTTTATGGGTACCCAAACAATGATTGAATGCACTTATTCCTTGATAAGCTCCTGCAGATGAAGTGTGCACGCTGCATTAATTATTACCAATGTGGCAGGAAGCAAACGCAAGTCGAGAGTGGCTGGCTTTCAGAGAAATGAAGGTGGAGAAATTATGTCCTCTTTCCTCCCCACTTTCTATTGATCTTCTTAGAGCAATTTCAGAAAAGTTGCAAACCAATAATTTACACCCGATTAAAAAAAAAAAAGAGCTCAAGGAAGATGGGTAATAAAAAAAATGAGAAAAATATCTCTAGCTGGACCATGTTCTATTATGAAGGGCACACTGCCCAAATGGCTGACCATTTTTCTTGCCTTATCTGAAGGCTTAATGCTGGTAAGGAAGATGAGGAGGAGCCACCCTCTTCCCTTCTGCTAGCTGTCAGGCCTTGCAATTTAGCAGGCACACCAGTCTTTCAGTTCAGCGAGCTTTGTGCAAGCAGTCTTGGACCACGTAGAGACTTGGACTCTACAAGGAGATGGAAGCACAACTCCCCTCCCACTCCATTTGCTCTTACAGTCTACTGTCCAACTCATTTCGACTTATTTGGACTTGGAAAGAAACACTTCTCAGTCTGCAATGAGCAACTCCAGACACTTGTAAAGTTGGACCAACCACAAGAAGGCTTTCCTCGATTCACTGCAACTTCCCGGGTACTCTGTAACCCCCAGTGGTTCACAGGTTGACTTTGGCTGTCCTGAGCACCAAGACTAAAGAATTTTGGGGTGTTGCTTTAGAAAAGACAGAAGCCATTAACTTTATGGCAAATTGTGTGTTTATTAACAAATGGTAGAACTTTTTTTTTCCCCTGCCAATGATGAAAGCAAGTCTCAACTTGTTATTTTAGGTGACTGTGAGCTGTGACCCCTTCCCTCACAGCAGAAGGCTCAGAAGAAACAAGCCTGCTTCTTAAGAGTTAGTATGTAAATCAGTGTGCTGATCCAAGCCTGCACAATCTCTATTTTGCTGTTCTTTTCTCTTTTTAAATTCAGCCATAGTGTGTAATTTGAAATTCCAGGAAATGATAATAAAAGGGTGGAGGTTTTTTCCTGCCCAGTAATTATGCTCCAATATTAAAGTCATGTTATATGGAATAGAAACTATGGTTATTTAACATTTAAGTTTCTCCTTCATACCACACTGCTGGTCTAGTGGCTTCTTTGATGCATTTATCTTCTTTGACTATCAATCCATATTTTTTTATTCTCCTCAGAAATACAGCCCTGGTCACACTCTCAAAAGAAAATGCTTCTGCAGGGTCTCTATTTGAGTGATTTCTGGCCACTCAGACTTCACACAGAGAGAAAAAGACCCTCAACACACTCCCCCACTCCCACCCTCAAGAGCGAGAACTTGCAGAACAATGAGCCTTGCCTAAAAAAGGAAATATTTGCTGAAGTTGGACAGAGAATGGTCATGCAGAAAATATGGCTTAAACTGTTGCACTCTGAAGAGGACGGGGAGAGTCCTCTTCATGAAGCCATACAGAAACAAGGCTTGTTTTAAAGATTCACAGCGTGAAGCAAAACCTCAGCTATAATCCCAACACTTTCAGGAGGACAAAACTGTGACTTTGAGACCGGCCCAAAGTACAATCATTATGAGGCTAGCCAAGGGCTGTGTGGCAAGCTCTCATCCAAAACAAAAACAAACAAACAACTCAAACAAAACTGATTCACCGGTTGCAACATTAGAATTCCAAACGCTTCAGCGGCACCATAGGCCCTAATGGGCTCTGAGCCTACAGGGTACCATTCACTTTTCTGCTCCAAACCTCTGCAGATGCTGTGCCTAACAATGATGTGATGCTATCCAAGGCTGTTTCCTCGGAAAACACTGATTTTTAAAACCTCCCCATTCTGTGCATTCTCTAGGAGTTAAAGGAAGCAAGAAAACGAAAATCAATCAGGCTACAGGATGTATCAAAAATTTAAGTACAAATATCAAACTGTTAAGTTAACTTTAAACTTCACCATTCAGGAAAGAAATGTGTCAAGTTGCAGGCAGCATTTAAGGCCATAAAACGGTTATTACCCTGCAGTATTTATGCAGCTCTCTAGGCTCCAGATGCATCACAGCCACTAATTACACAGCTGTCTGGCTGTCCCAATATGGGAGTTTGGTGTCATTAACCACATTACACAAGCAGAAAATAGGGAGTTGAGTGGCAGGGCTCAGGTTACAGACTAAGGAAGGTAGGAAGTAGTGACTGTGCTGAAAAATCTCTGATCACACAGACATCGGACAGTGTCTTGTGTTTAACATAAAAAGGAGTTGAATATTGGGGGAGAGCCGTCAGAATCCACCTCTCCAGTTGTTCACAGCAGAGGTTCTGGAATGGTGGCCTATACCAGGTCCCTTGGAGTTAGGAGCTTATTAAAACAGTCTCCTGGCCTCACCTCCAACTCCCTTCTTTCAGGGCTAGGGCAGAGCACGAGACTGTACTTCTAGAAAGTTCCCAGGTGTGGATGGAGGTCTGTAGCACTCAATCGTGAAGGCCTGCTACTTCACACCAGCCTTCCTCGGGTACCCCGTGGTCTGCCTCCTCCCTCTCTAGGCTGCATCTTTAGACTTTTAATCCTCTTCCTTGCTTTCTAGCTGTCACATCCCTGCCTTCAGTCACAGTTTTTCCCACAGATAGAAAATGAGGCCGTCAGGGTGCCGCTGGCATCTATCAGGATGACTCCACTCACTCAAGTTGAGGTCCTTCTGTCCTCACATCTACAAAATGGGCTGATGCACTACTTATTAATTAAGGGTTAGTTGAGGTCACCTGATGAGGCACCAAATGCCTAACAGGGAGTACAAGCTCATTAGTAATTATCATTATTACGACGTGTTTGTCCTACATCCATCGAACACATTCTAGAGCTCTGTGAAGGGGGATCAGGATAGGACGACAACCCCCCCGCCCCATGTTCCCAAGCAGTTTCACATCTGCATTTGTTCTACATGAGGGCATTACAGTCATCTGTGATGTTGGACCATGTGAGCATTTACAAAGATGTTGTCTGTTAGTGATCAACAAGGCAGCAATAAAACCTGTCTCCAGTGAAAGCTGATGGAGAAGATTCACAGCCAGTTTTCCATCTGCTCTGGTTTAATGGCAGAGTGAGGACAGATGCCCTCCCAGGGCTTGCTTCTACTTCTGTACAGCCATTGTTCACTTAGAAACCTACAGAACAGGCCATCCCTCCTTCCCTGAAGTAGAAGAAAGTATGGTCCATAGAGGTGACATTATTTGTAAATGAGGCCACCTGCAGGGAGAAGACCAGTGGTGGGAAGGGCTTCCCAGTTTCTCTGAAGTTGACTGGCCAGTCTTGATTTACAGAAAAGGGCACAGCATCCTGGGACTATTTATTAGTGGGTACCAATGACAAGTCTGGCAGACTAACTTCTAATCCAAGTTTCTTTCTCTCAGGCCTTTTCTCACATCTTCCTTGCAAACAGGACTCCATTCATTCCCATCAGAATGAGGCAGGTAACATGTGTTTCTCAACTTGGTGGAACAACAGACAGCATCCTGGAGAGCTGCAGTATTTCAATCCAGTCACCAAACCACACATAGAACTTCCTTCGCCTCTGCCTCTCTCTGATAGCTATTAGCTAAAGGATCACATAAAAAGCAGAAGAGGCCTTGGGCAGTTTGCTGTGGTTGGGACCAGATATCAGAAGTCTCCATTCTGTTGGCATCCTTGATAGGATGCTGAGGGACCTTCAGAGAAGGACACAGTCCCTACCTTGTTTCTAGGCTTCCCTGCCTAGAACAACATTTGGAAAGCAACAATGACCAAAAAGGAAACAGAACCCAAGGTAAGAAGAATTGGATGGATAAGGACACCCAAATGGTCCAAATGAGTTTGAAACTCAAATACCAGACAAGTTGTGCCCAGTTCAGAGGCCCCTTCCTTGCAGAGCCTTTGAAGAAAGTGTGATCCATAAGGGTTGGGCTAGAAGAAAGGCAAGTTTTGAAGCTGGGTTGGGGTGAGTGGAGTGGAGAATCTCTCTAACAGCTACAAGCTGATTCCAGAGATAATAAATGAGACAGATTATAAGGGAATGAGCCTGGTGATGCCTGGGTGCCAGCCTCGCCTCCATAAAAAGGAAAAAGCCAGACACTTCTTTCCAAGTAAAAGCCACACAGAGGGGGACCAGTAAAAGTGGAGCAGACAAGAGGGACCTCAGCAAAGAATTCTGGACATGATTATTATGACCATAAGACAAAAACCAGTACTAGATCAACTGGCTGACTGGCAGCCATGCACTAGTTAGAGGAAAAAAATTATTTCTTGGTCTTACCTCAGTAATCTTTGACCAATAACAAAAGTATTCTTATCAAAACTGTCCCTGGAGACTGGAGAGATGTTTCAGTGGTAAAGAGCACTGGTTGCTTTTCCAAAGACCCTGGGTTCAATTCCCAGCTCCCACATGGCAACTCAAAACTCCAGTTCCAGAGGATTGGACACCCTCATAAAGACATATATGCAGGCAAAACACCAGTGCACATAAAATGAAAAATAAGGATAAATAAATCATTTTTTTAAAAAAAAAAAACTGTCCCTGTACAGCCAGTCGAAGCAAACTTTGCTCTATTTGCAGGAAGTAAGCTGTCTGCCCTTTTTGAAACAAAAAGCTTAGACGCTTGGATTACCAGCTGGGTGGGGTAAATAATATAGTAGATGGGAAGAAGTGGATTTCAAAGGAGCTGAATAGCTTGGCACAAAAGGCCATGCAATTTCAGTCTCACAGTGATAAAAACATAGAATTTTGGCAAGAAGTTTTTGTTTTTTAAAGTATCGTAGAGACCCAGCCTCATAGAGGAACATGCGATGTGGTTATAGAAATTAAAATCCAAGCAAATTCAACAGCATTAAAGTGTGACTAAGGCACAGGTAAAAATGGAAGCCTAGGCTGTGTAAGTAATAGGGTGATATTGGCTTTGGGCAGACGAGTGTGAGGTCCAGACCACACACATGGTAACGTCATAAGAAATCAGTGGGACGTGGGGAGGGGAGAAGGTAACGATTCTAGTATGACCCCGGGTGAGGGAATTGATGAGCAACATCTCCAGAGAAGCGTGGTCTCTACCTTCAAGTAACAGGAAGACCCCAGAAAGAGTTCTGAGTGGTTCAAAGAACGGAAGCAGGGCTTTCATGAGGAAGTCCTTGCCAATAGCTTGTAGAGGCTACGGAAGGTAGGGAGTTCTCCATACAGGGGCCTCTCAGGATGATGAGACAGTGCTTCCTGAGGTAGGGCCCAGCCATTCCCTTGCTGTCCCAGATTGGGATGCTGTTAATTTGACTGAAGGTGCAGCAAATGATCCTTTGCTTCTGAGGCAGAAACCCAGGCAGAGCTGCCAACCAGAGAACTCCTCCTAGCCATTAAACCATGCAGAAATCTCAATAAATCCAGCTAATGAGATGAGGGGTCACAGGGACCTTTCATCTTCAGAGCTTGGGCGTTTTCACACCAATTATGGCTTTTAATCTCGCAATACTCCCACTAGGTGGGGAGAGGGGCGAGTTTCATTTCACCCATGTGGTAACTTGAGAAGACTTAGGCTGAAGTTCTTTCATCCTGAGGTATGGGATTGGTAACCTAGTTATCTACCACTTTGCTGTCACGGTCAATCCTTCTCCAGGACACTATCCTGGGTACAGAGCATGGAAGAACACAAATCAAGGAATGGGTTGGATGTGCAATTCTGGAGCAGGCAGAACCCACTTAGGGAGCCAAGAAGAGCTCTCTAAAGCAACAGAGGAGTCGCCTTGCTGTTGAAGATTGACCAATGAAAGGTAGTTTCTAGGACCTTTGCCTTACTTTGCCTCAGTTTCCCCAGTGATGTGAGTGACTGATGGTTCCTTGGGATAGAAAACAGATCCAAAAAGGCTTTTAAGATCACTTGAAAATACTCAGAGTTTATGGGTCCTCAGGTATGCCTTAAATTAGATTGATAAAAGTCTCTGACTAATGCATATGATCTATAAAGGAAGTATTAAGCCTTCCTTGTCTGTATGCCAAGAGGCTTAGGAAACAAGATACAAGCACTTTCTAAATTTAGATGTCTGAAGTTCAAATCCCAGATGAACCTATAATGAGCTGTGTGACCTTGAACAAGTTGCTCAACAGCTCTGTGCCTTCTTCTTATCTATAACAGAAATCATGAGTATGCCCTCCCTCAAATGGTAGCTGTGGGAACTAGAGCAGTCCACACTGGAGTGTCTGGCCCCTTGGGGGTGCTTCTCATTCACTCCCATTGTCACTGTACTGTGTGTGGAAAGCAGGCCCACGCTGGCTGGCTGAAATTAATTTAATTCTGTATCATTCCCTTGCTATAAGGCCTGATTGTTGAAAGTAAGAGATCACTGATTTGTGAAATACACATAAAGCCAAAATTTACTCTCTAAAAAAATAATAACCATTTCTCCCAAATGAGCCTTTAACTCTGGAACTGCTAACAATCCATAAATATCTCTTCCCAAGAGTTTTATCAAATATGGTGAGGATTTAGATGTCACATTCTAAAGGAAGTTCAAGAGAACCCATTGGGGGCCTAGTGTGATGGCTGATGCAGTAAAGATGTCTGCTGTCAAACCTGATGACCAGGGATTGATCCTCAGGGTCACCCCTGGTGGAAGGAAAGAGCTGACTCAAACAAACTGTCCTCCGACCACCACCTGCCTGGCCCGCATCCTCACAGAATGAATACATGAACATAAAAAGGTATATTCAAATGTCCCATAAGGGTATCCCGGCAGCTTAGACTGTGGTCCTGGAAGATGAGGAAAGACATTGTGGTGTCTGTGTAACCAACTGTGCTCTGGGATGGGAAGAACAGAGAAAGGCTCAGGAAGAGGTGGGAGCTCCCAAAAGATGCCACCAGCCAGAGGAAAGCCAGTCAGCATCCTGTGAAGAGCAGCATCAGGAGACACAGAGAGGAAGGAGCAAGAGGGACAGGGTACACACACCTCTCAGTGTGGAGACAGCTTCCTGACAGGCGAGAGGATGCTCTCTAAACCACATCTCCAGCTGGGGTCTCAGTCCAGCACAGTCGGATGGTGGTAAGGAAACACCCTCTGCTCTGGAAGTCGATCTGTGCATTTGGGTGTTTCTTTAATATTTACTTCACTTTCTTTCCAGAAAAAAGAATCTTTAGATAATAAAGCCTAGCAAATGTGTTAAGGTTTCCAACCTAAAGTTATCTATGCACCTATGACTTTGTTTAGAACTGCAGGCTCTGCCATGGCTGGTTAGCATTGTTAAAAAACCCCAGGGACTGACAGGTTGGTCTCCTCCCTTGAGACAGAGTCTGAAGACATCAGAAGCCACAATTTGGTAGCTCTGGGACATGTGTTTCTAAAATTCATGGTGTATAATAGCTTGATGGCTAAGAGCTCCATACTGATCAAATCTAGTGCTGTCACTTTCTGCCCTTGACATGTTGGGTGACTTATATAACTTCTCTAGGCCTCCATGGTGTCCTGTTCAATGGAGGATTCTATTGGCCTGTCTCTGAGGAAGCTGACTGGATATGGGAGCTGACCTGTGTAAAGGTTGAGTAGGGCTCAAACTTAAATACTAAGTATTTTGTAACGAGGAGTTTGAACGTGTAGAGTTGCATCCTGAAGCACAGAAAGGCCTCAGAAGTGTCCTGTATTTCAGGCTCTGACGCCACCCTCACCTGTCTTCCTTACACCCCATGCCTAGCACAGGCTCACTCCTGCTGGCCTGCCATGACCCCCATATGCTATCTCCATCCAGGGCCTCCCCCCAGGACCCTGGGACAGGAACCAGCAAACCTCTTGGGAAAGACTGGAGCGAAAAGATCTCAGGTTTTGAAGGCCACACAGTCCCTGTTGCACCCCCCTGGCTCTGTCTTTACACAATAAATTGAGGGTAAGATATTTTTGTCAGTCATAGCTTGCTGACTTCCCCTTTTAGATCTAACTGCCGAGTAGACATTACCAAACACCGAACTGCGTGAAGCTCAAGGCTGTAAGGTTAGACATTTCTTTTAACCTCCAGGCATCTATCAACACAGAGCCAGTTCTCACACACCCAGAACAACCACTGCAGCCTCACCCATGTTCCCTCGTTAGCACCCCACACTGAACCACGCAGCCGACCAACTCCAGCTCTAGGGAATCTCTCATACTCTGTTCCTGGTGTTTTGAGTGCAAAGAACACATTTATTATAGCCATTGCTTCGTCCTGTGGCCTAGTTTTCTATCTGGCAGATGGAAGGAGTTATAAAAATATTTGTAGAATGAATGAGTGGAGGAAACAATGAGAGAATGAAAGAAAGAGAGAAAGGAAAAAAGAAAGGAAGAAACAAAGGAAGAAAGAAAAAATATAAACACCTTAAGGCAGGAAGTGCTTCAAACGTAGTGTGTGTGTGTGTGTGTGTGTGTGTGTGTGTGGCAGGGAGAGAGAAAGACACAGGGACAGACAGACAGACAGACAGACAGACACAGAGAGACCCGGAGACCTTTAAAATCCCAATTCCTCAGGTTTACAGTGAACCTCAGTCCTTGCTGACCCACGGCATATCCTGGAGTAGCAAGGACCCGAGAAGCCTCAGGGCTCACGCCTGCATAGATTTCTTCCCCAATTGCTTGTGTTGCATCTGTTGTTTTCCTCCCTACAGTCATTTCATTACATCTCTTACACCTAGTCAAAACTCCAAACAAAATTAATAAAACATCACCAAATGACTTAGATTTGCTGGGTTTGTACACATCTTAAATGATCTCTTTCCCTACTGGCTGCTGCCTCTTGGTCCCTCTTAATAGAATTTAACGTAACTGTTTCCCATCTGTGCAGCATCCTGGGGAGGCTCTGCCAGGGCGAGCCTTTCTTACCAGGATGTGTTACTTATCTGGATTGTACAAAAGTCTTAAACAAGTTATGATTGTTCAGAAATTCAAAAGAACAGCCCGTTTTCCCAGAACTCCAGTACAATGATTAAATAGCAACCTTGTTTCTGGCTACCTCACACCTCCTTTACAGCAACAAAATCCTTTTTTATCAGTAGAATAAATAATTGCTTTCAGGGTTCCAGGGGCTGTGTGACTCTGCCCTCTGCAAAGAGAAGACTGTGTCACAGTTATCTGGAGGGAGGCACCGCCCACTTAAAGCTCAACTATATGCTTTGGCAAGTTAAAAATGTGACTCTTAATGTTTTGTTTAAAAAAAAATCATATTTCTTTGCAGGAATTCTGTAGTGCAGCTAGCATCTCGAGCAAGGGAGGCCGCTCCGGCTGCACTTATTCTGCCTAGAAATGGGCTATTAGTGTGGAGATACCAGGGGTCTGCAGCAGGCAGGCTAATTTACACACAGAATCTCAGCATTTTGGATAATTACATTTCCTCTGACAATTTCTAAAGAATCTGCATGATATTGGATTGTGTCAGGAAATAGGTGTCACGGTGAATGTGTGATTCTGACTGGGCTTTTTCACTAGGAAATTGTAGGAAAGTGTGGTGTAATCAACTCATAGAAATTACCCTCCATATACTTAGCTCCACTGAGGAGAATCAAATTGCTTTACCTGCAATTACAGGGTGGGGTGGGAGACAACAAAAAATCCAATCAGGATGGGATGCAGTTTTTTACAACTGGTAAACAAGTTAGATCTATCCTTGTTACGCAACACGCATGTATGGAAAAATCCCTGTGTATCCAGAATATCTAGAATCTCAATGGAAAATGCATTTGGTAGACATTCTTTCATATCTACAAGACACTAGCTGTAGGATCTTGGCTACAAAAATCCTTGGCTGCTCAAGTCACTTAGGTTAAACAGCATAACCTACATATAATCTACACATATTCTCCTGTGTCCTTTAAAACATATCACCTCCAGATGTCTTACAACAGCAGACACAATGTAAATGGCATGTAAATGGTACCCAGACTCCAGTGTTTAGGGACTAATGACAAGGGGAAAAGGCCACTGCACTTTCAGGACAGACACAATTTAAAACACAATGGTAGGCCTCGGGCAAGCCCACAAATGTGGTACTCAAGGATTTGGGCAACCAGCTGTAACTGGCTTCATGCTGGCCACTCTGGAGGACTTCCAGGTCCCAAGATACAAAGCTCATGAGGGCTAATCTGCATGACTGACAGCTGAGTGCTGGACTCAGAGGAGAGAATACTTTTAAAGCCCACTAGATTTGTGGCAAAGTGAAGCCTGGAACCAGTGTGCCTCTCGCCCCAGACAAATGGCCTTTCTCTGTGGACTGAGTGGCAGTTAACACCAGCACCTGAGTTGTCCAATTCTTAGAAATCTCTCAGTTCACATATGGAGCCGCATCTTAACACTCCAGGGCCCCTTGCTGCTCTGCTGACCAGAGCTCTCACAGCTCTTCAGAGCCACCTGAGGTTAGTAACAGGTAAGATTCCCAGGGGAAACAACCCCCACGCCCCATCACCAAAACCAGTGTTGAGTAAAAAGTCGACCGTGAAGAAACATTTGTCAAACGAAAGTCAAAGCATCCTGTGTGATGATCCTGAGATGTATCCGAAGCTTTGTCAGACCCTTCCTTTCCGTATCCTCTATTTGACATTTTTTTTTTCTAGAACTTCTGGTGTGCCAGCTGAGGTGAGCCTCAGAAAAATACATTGATTTTATTCATTCAGTGAACTTAATGTAAGGTGATCCCATTACTGTAACCTCTTAATGCAATGTCATCTCTTATCAGCTTAATTGTGCAGCCTGTACCTCTATGTCACTCCCCGCAGAATTGAGTTTCACCTTCAACCCTGGGTCAAAACTCTTTATGATTCAGCAATCTGCTCTCTAGGATCATACAGGGGGAAACTGCGATCTTTGCACCCGCCTCCCTGAGCCGAAACAGCTAATCAAAATCAGCAGCCTGAACACGCGATTCTGACATATTCTCTCTACTGGCTATAACCATCATGAAGAACTGCATTCATGATCCGGACAGGGTCCCTGTACCTGAGCCACACATACCCTGGAAGGCATCTTCTTTGTTTCTTAGGAAATACAAGTAACATGCTCGAATACACAGCTTCATCTCGCCCAAACCTAGTAAGAATCCTAACCTCACGAGACTCCGGGAGCCTGAACGGTATCAGCACAATGCAGTGCTAGATTACAGTGAGCTTCTGCGTCAAGCAGGCTGCGCTTTCACATGAATTTGTTCTAAGAGTGTGGTGACACTTGGCACTTCTTTTCCCACATGAGGGCACAAAGTTGATTTAATCGGGTGATACTTAATTGGAGGGAAGCTTGAACAGTTTATGAGACACCAGAAACCTAGAGGACAGTAAAGTATTAATTACCCACCCATCAATGGGAGCAGAAGTAATTAAAACAATTATTCCTAGCTCGCCTCAGATCCTCCTTTCCCTCCCCGGCTCACCTGAAGTAGAGAGTGTCTTGAACACGCCCTCCCTCCCGGCTGGGAAAAATCCCACGCTTGAAATTGCCGCTGAATTGCTCTTTTATGCATACCTTATAATCCAGATCATCCCAACATCCCCACTGGGACCTAAACTGGTCTTTATTATCCTTCTTGGTCCTGGGCACAAATGTATCATATGTAGTACTGGAGAAATACCTGTTGACCAAGAGTCCTTTTGAAATTTTTGTTGTTGTTTTTGAATTCTTTGACATTTTTGTTGTTGACTATGACGTACCTTTATGATTCGTCTTCCAATATCAACTATGTCAAATTGTATTTATAACTGTGAGTAAAGGCATGCAACCTAAATCTCCCCATTAGGGCCACCTTTAGGTATGGAACTCTACAGCTTTAGGTCCACCCATTCTTTGTTTCTTAAGAAATACAAGTTGTTGGGCTAGAGAGATGGCTCAGTGGTTAAGAGCACCAACTGCTCTCCCGAAGGTCGTGAGTTCAAATCCCAGCATCCACATGATAGGGTGTCTGAAGACAGCTACAGTGTACTTAAATATAACAAATAAATAAATCTTTAATAAAAGAAAAGAAATACAAGTTGTTGAACAATCTCTAGCACTTTGGCCATCCCCTAGACAGCCAACCACTGAAATCCACAGTCTGTTTCTTGCCTCGATACATACATGTGTAAACAGAGTCCTGCAATGTTGTCCTCCTTGACTGGTTTAATTGCTTTAGCATGATGCTCTCGAAGTTCATGTACGTTGTACAATGTGCTGGAATCTCTTTCCTTTATAAGTCGGAATATTCCTGCTTGTACCGCCCACTTTTTCTCCCACCCATGCCTTTTCCAGTGGTTACACTGAGCAATTCAGCTCTGGGCACCATGAAGGGCAGTGCTATGAGCATGAACACACAAGTTGCTCTGTGAGAACTTGTCTTCCATGCTTCAGGTCAGGTTAGAAGCCCACAGGTGGAACTGCTGAACCACACAGTCCCCATGTCATATTAATATGGAGACTGTTGGCTGTTAATGACAGAAATGTGAGGGTTGTTTTTCTTGTTTTGTTTGCTTATGATTAGAAGAATACTTTAGGCAGAAGGACTTTATAATCAAATAGGAATGGCAGTCCTTGGACAGACCCTGAGTCTGAGGCTCTGAGGGGGCTCTTACACAGTGGGCAGTTTCTTTCTTTTTTTTTTTTGATTTTTAATATTTTTATTACATATTTTCCTCAATTACATTTCCAATGGTATCCCAAAAGTCCCCCATAGCGCCCCCCACTTCCCTACCCACCCATTCCCATTCTTTTGGCCCTGGCATTCCCCTATATTGGGGCATATAAAGTTTGCAAGTCCAATGGGCCTCTCTTTCCATTGATGGCCGACTAGGCCATCTTTCGATACATATGCAGCTAGAGACAAGAGCTCCAGGGTTCTGGTTAGTACATCATGTTGTTCCAACAATAGGGTTGCAGATCCCTTTAGCTCCTTGGGTACTTTCTCTAGCTTCTCCATTGGGAGCCCTGTGATACATCCAATAGCTGACTGTGAACATCCACTCCTGTGTTTGCTAGGCCCCGGCATCGTCTCACAAGAGACAGCTATATTTGGGTCCTTTCAGCAAAATCTTGCTAGTGTATACAATGGTGTCAGCGTTTAGAAGCTGATTATGGGACGGATCCCTGGATACAGCAGTCTCTAAATGGTCCATCCTTTCATCACAGCTACGAACTTTGTCTCTGTAACTCCTTCCCTGGGTGTTTTGTTCCCAATTCTAAGAAGGTGCACAGTGTCCACACTTTGGTCTTCATTCTTCTTGAGTTTCATGCGTTTATCAAATTGTATCTTATATCTTGGGTATCCTAATTTTTGGGCTAATATCCACTTATCAATGAATACATATTGTGTGAGTTCTTTTGTGATTGTGTTACTTCACTCAAGATGATGCCCTCCAGGTCCATCCATTTGGCTAGGAATTTCATAAATTCATTCTTTTTAATAGCTGAGTAGTACTCCATTGTGTAAATGTACCATAATTTCTGTATCCATTCCTCTGTTGAGGGACATCTGGGTTCTTTCCAGCTTCTGGATATTATAAATAGGGCTGCTATGAACATAGTGGAGCATGTGTCCTTTTTACCGGTTGGGACATCTTCTGGATATATGCCCAGGAGAGGTATTGCTGGATCCTCCGGTAGTACTATGTCCAATTTTCTGAGGAACCGCCAGACTGATTTCCAGAGTGGTTGTACAAGCTTGCAATCCCACCAACAATGGAGGAGTGTTCCTCTTTCTCCACATCCTCGCCAGCATCTGCTGTCACCTGAATTTTTGATCTTAGCCATTCTGACTGGTGTGAGGTGGAATCTCAGGGTTGTTTTGATTTGCATTTCCCTGATGATTAAGGATGTTGAACATTTTTTCAGGTGCTTCTCTGCCATTCGGTATTCCTCAGGTGAGAATTCTTTGTTCAGTTCTGAACCCCATTTTTTAATGGGGTTATTTGACTTTCTGGAGTCCACCTTCTTGAGTTCTTTATATATATTGGATATTAGTCCCTTATCTGATTTAGGATAGGTGAAGATCCTTTCCCAATCTGTTGGTGGTTTTTTTGTCTTATTGATGGTGTCTTTAGCCTTGCAGAAGCTTTGTAGTTTCATGAGGTCCCACTTGTCAATTCTCGATCTTACAGCACAAGCCATTACTGTTCTATTCAGGAATTTTTCCCCTGTGCCCATATCTTCAAGGCTTTTCCCCACTTTCTCCTCTATAAGTTTCAGTGTCTCTGGTTTTATGTGAAGTTCCTTGATCCACTTAGACTTGACCTTAGTACAAGGAGATAGGAATGGATCGATTCGCATTCTTCTACATGTTAACAACCAGTTGTGCCAGCACCATTTGTTGAAAATGCTGTCTTTCTTCCACTGGATGTTTTTAGCTCCCTTGTCGAAGATCAAGTGACCATAGGTGTGTGGGTTCATTTCTGGGTCTTCAATTCTATTCCATTGGTCTATTTGTCTGTCACTATACCAGTACCATGCAGTTTTTATCACAATTGCTCTGTAGTAGAGCTTTAGGTCCGGCATGGTGATTCCACCAGAGGTTCTTTTATCCTTGAGAAGAGTTTTTGCTATCCTAGGTTTTTTGTTATTCCAGATGAATTTGCAGATTGCACTTTCTAATTCGTTGAAGAATTGATTTGGAATTTTGATGGGGATTGCATTGAATCTGTAGATTGCTTTTGGCAAGATAGCCATTTTTACAATGTTGATCCTGCCAATCCATGAGCATGGGAGATCTTTCCATCTTCTGAGATCTTCTAGAATTTCTTTCTTCAGAGACTTGAAGTTTTTATTATACAGATCTTTCACTTCCTTAGTTAGAGTCACGCCAAGATATTTTATATTATTTGTGACTATTGAGAAGGGTGTTGTTTCCCTAATTTCTTTCTCAGCCTGTTTATTCTTTGTGTAGAGAAAGGCCATTGATTTGTTTGAGTTAATTTTATAGCCAGCTACTTCACCGAAGCTGTTTATCAGGCTTAGGAGTTCTCTGGTGGAATTTTTAGGGTCACTTATATATACTATCATATCATCTGCAAAAAGTGATATTTTGACTTCATCTTTTCCAATTTGTATCCCTTTGATCTCCTTTTGTTGTCGAATTGCTCTGGCTAGGACTTCAAGTACAATGTTGAATAGGTATGGAGAAAGTGGACAGCCTTGTCTAGTCCCTGATTTTAGAGGGATTGCTTCAAGCTTCTCACCATTTACTTTGATGTTGGCTACTGGTTTGCTGTAGATTGCTTTTATCATGTTTAGGTATGGGCCTTGAATTCCTGATCTTTCCAAGACTTTTATCATGAATGGGTGTTGGATCTTGTCAAATGCTTTTTCCGCATCTAAGGAGATGACCATGTGGTTTTTGTCTTTGAGTTTGTTTATATACTGGATTACGTTGATGGATTTCCGTATATTGAACCATCCCTGCATCCCTGGGATGAAACCTACTTGGTCAGGGTGGATGATTGTTTTGATGTGTTCTTGGATTCGGTTAGCAAGAACTTTATTGAGGATTTTTGCATCAATATTCATAAGGGATATTGGTCTGAAGTTTTCTATCTTTGTTGGGTCTTTTTGTGGTTTAGGTATCAGAGTAATTGTGGCTTCATAGAATGAGTTGGGTAGAGTACCTTCTGTTTCTATTTTGTGGAATAGTTTGTGAAGAACTGGGATTAGATCTTCTTTGAAGGTCTGATAGAACTCTGCACTAAACCCATCTGGTCCTGGGCTTTTTTTAGTTGGGAGACTATTAATGACTGCTTCTGTTTCTTTGGGGGATATAGGGCTGTTTAGATCATTAACCTGATCTTGATTCAACTTTGGTACCTGGTATCTGTCTAGGAACTTCTCCATTTCATCCAGGTTCTCCAGTTTTGTTGAGTATAGCCTTTGGTAGAAGGATCTGATGGTGTTTTGGATGTCTTCAGGATCTGTTGTTATGTCTCCTTTTTCATTTCTGATTTTGTTAATTAGGATGCTTTCCCTGTGCCCTCTAGTGAGTCTGGCTAAGGGTTTATCTATCTTGTTGATTTTCTCAAAGAACCAGCTCCTTGATTGGTTGATTCTTTGAATAGTTTTTCTTGTTTCCACTTGGTTGATTTCACCCCTGAGTTTGATTATTTCCTGCCGTCTACTCCTCTTGGGTGAATTTGCTTCCTTTTGTTCTAGTGCTTTTAGGTGTGTTGTCAAGCTGCTAATGTGTGCTCTCTCTAGTTTCCTTTTGAGGCACTCAGAGCTATGAGTTTTCCTCTTAGAAATGCTTTCATTGCGTCCCATAAGTTTGGGTATGTTGTGGCTTCATTTTCATTGAACTCTAAAAAGTCCTTAATTTCTTTCTTTATTCCTTCCTTGACCAAGGTATCATTGAGAAGAGTGTTGTTCAGTTTCCACGTGAAGGTTGGCTTTCTATTATTTATTTTGTTATTGAAGATCAGCCTTAGTCCATGGTGATCTGATAGGATGCATGAGACAATTTCAATATTTTTGTATCTGTTGAGGCCTGCTTTGTGACCAATTATGTGGTCAATTTTGGAGAAGGTACCATGAGGTGCTGAGAAGAAGGTATATCCTTTTGTTTTAGGATAGAATGTTCTGTAGATATCTGCCAGATCCATTTGATTCATAATTTCTCTTAGTTTCACTGTGTCCCTGTTTAGTTTCTGTTTCCATGATCTGTCCATTGGTGAAAGTGGTGTGTTGAAGTCTCCCACTATTATTGTATGAGGTGCAATGTGTGCTTTGAGATTTACTAAAGTTTCTTTAATGAATGTGGCTGCCTTTGTATTTGGAGCATAGATATTCAGGATTGATAGTTCCTCTTGGAGGATTTTACCTTTGATGAATATGAAGTGTCCCTCTCTGTCTTTTTTAATGACTTTGGGTTGGAAGTCAATCTTATCAGATATTAGAATGGCTACTCCAGCTTGTTTCTTCATGCCATTTGCTTGGAAAATTGTTTTCCAGCCTTTCATTCTGAGGTAGTGTCTATCCTTTTCTCTAAGATGAGTTTCCTGTAAGCAGCAAAATGTTGGGTCTTGTTTGTGTAGCCAGTTTGTTAGTCTATGTCTTTTTATCGGGGAGTTGAGTCCATTGATATTAAGAGATATTAAGGAAAAGTAATTGTTGTTTCCTGTTATTTTTGTTGTTAAAGTTGGCATTTTGTTCTTGTGGCTGTCTTCTTTTAGGTTTGTTGAGGGATTACCTTCTTGTTGTTTCTAGGGCGTGGTTCCTGTCCTTGTATTGGTTTTTTTCTGTTATTATTCTTTGAAGGGCTGGATTCGTGGAGAGATAATGTGTGAATTTGGTTTTGTTGTGGAATACTTTGGTTTCTCCATCTATGTTAATTGAGAGTTTGGCTGGGTATAGTAGCCTGGGCTGGAATTTGTGTTCTTTTAGTGTCTGTATAACATCCGTCCAGGATCTTCTGGCTTTCATAGTCTCTGGTGAAAAATCTGGTGTAATTCTGATAGGCTTGCCTTTATATGTTACTTGGCCTTTTTCTCTTACTGCTTTTAGTATTCTATCTTTATTTAGAGCATTTGTTGTTCTGATTATAATGTGTCAGGAGGTATTTCTTTTCTGGTCCAGTCTATTTGGAGTTCTGTAGGCTTCTTGTATGTTCATGGGCATCTCTTTCTTTAGATTTGGGAAGTTTTCTTCTATAATTTTGTTGAAGATGTTTGCTGGTCCTTTGAGTTGAAAATCTTCATTCTCATCCACTCCTATTATCCGTAGGTTTGGTCTTCTCATTGTGTCCTGTATTTCTTGGATGTTTTGAGTTAGGATCTTTTTGCATTTTACATTTTCCTTGATTGTTGTGCCGATGTTCTCTATGGAATCTTCTGCACCTGAGATTCTCTCTTCCATCTCTTGTATTCTGTTGCTGATGCTCGTATCTATGGTTCCAGATTTCTTTCCTAGGGTTTCTATCTCCAGTGTTGCCTCATTTTGGGTTTTCTTTATTGTGTCTACTTCCCTTTTTAGGTCTAGTATGGTTTTGTTCATTTCCATCATCTGTTTGGATGTGTTTTCCTGTTTTTCTGTAAGGACTTCTACCTGTTTGATTATGTTATCATGTTTTTCTTTAAGGATTTGTAACTCTTTAGCAGTGTTCTCCTGCAATTCTTTAAGGGATTTTTGTGCTTCCTCTTTATTGTCTTCTGCCTGTTTAGCAGTGTTCTGCTGTATTTCTTTAAGTGTGTTATTAAAGTCCTTCTTGAAGTCCTCTATCATCATCAGGAGATATGCTTTTAAATCCGTGTCTAGCTTTTCCGGTGTGTTGGGGTGCCCTGGACTGGGCGAAGTGGGGGTGCTGGGTTCTGATGATGGTGAGTGGTCTTGGTTTCTGTTAGTAAGATTATTACGTTTACCTTTCGCCATCTGGTAATCTCTGGGGTTAGTTGTTATCGTTGTCACTGTTTAAAGATTGGAGCAGAAGCTGTGTTCCACTCACCAGCAGTCTCTAAATCCTGCGGCGGGGGTCGTGGGTAGCTGACGGTACCCCGGTGCTGGTCCAGCAGGAAGAGGCCTGTGGTCCTACTCAGGCCGGTTTTCTGCTTCCCTAACTAATGCAGTCTCTGGTCCCGCGTGCAATTGGATTGGAGCAGAAGCTGTGTTCCACTCACCAGAAGTCTTAAGATCCTGTGGCGGGTGTTGTGGGTAGCTGGCGAGTGTCAGCCAACCCTGCGCCCATGCTGCCCTGGTGCTTTTCTGACCGGAAGAGGGTTGTGGCCCTATGTAGGCCGGATTTCTCTCTCCCCAACCAGAGCAGTCTCAGGTCCCGCGTGATTGGACTGGAGCAGAAGCTGTGTTCCACTCACCAGCAGTCCCAAAATCCTGCGGCGGGGGTCGTGGGTAGCTGGTGGGTGTCAGGCAACCCTGCGCTCCCGCTACCCTGGCGCTGATCTGGCTGGATGAGGCCTGTGGCCCTACTCAGGCCGGTTTCTGCTTCCCTAACTAATGCAGTCTCAGGTCCTGCGCGCAATTGGATTGGAGCAGAAGCTGTGTTCCACTCACCAGAAGTCTTAAGATCCTGTGGCGGGTGTTGTGGGTAGCTGGCGAGTGTCAGCCGACCCTGCGCCCCAGCTGCCCTGGTGCTTTTCTGACCGGAAGAGGGTTGTGGCCCTATGTAGGCCGGATTTCTCTCTCCCCAACCAGAGCAGTCTCAGGTCCTGCGCAATTGGATTGGAGCAGAAGCTGTGTTCCACTCACCAGCAGTCCCAAAATCCTGTGGCGGGGGTCGTGGGTAGCTGGCGGGTGTCAGGCAACCCTGCGCTCCAGCTACCCTGGCGCTGATCCGGCCGGATGAGGCCTGTGGCCCTACTCAGGCCGGTTTCTGCTTCCCTAACTAATGCAGTCTCAGGTCCCGCGCAATTGGATTGGTAGGTGGGCAGTTTCTAAAGATAAACATACTTCATGGTGAATTAGGCCCCATGAACTGAGGTAAGATCCATCACTAGTAAAAAGTAACAGAAGTTATAAAATAAAGAGCAATAAAGGAAAAGAGAGAGAGAAAGGCCCTGGATGTCATGAAGATCTTTGCCTAGAGAAGCAGTGTAGGAAGCGAGGGCCCTGGGTTCTAGGAAGCTTAGTTTCAGCTTCTCAGCCTAGCTGCTCAATGGGATCTTGAGGATACCACCTCTCTATACTAACTACAGTCCACCCCTTCTGCCTGTGTGGACGCATGTGTGTTCTTGGAGAGGGACCCTGACATCAGCCCAATGCGAGCATGTTCAGTGATTCAGAATGTCTGACTGCAAAAGATGCAAGAACGGAGGAGACTGGGCTGACTCTGTTGCAGAACAGCATTAGACAGAAAGAATATCCTTAAAAGACAATGCCTGGGGATCCGAGGAGAGTGACTGCCCAACGTGGGAGGAACTGCTCACAAATGCAGAGGCTTTCTATAGCTGTGCTGTGGCCACCAGAATGTAATGTGAGATGTAAGGAACCGTGGTTTCAGTTCTCGAAGCCTGGAGAGCGGGGAGGTATTTATACACCAGCATTTTTGCAAGTATAATAGGTTATTTCTGTCCCTGTGAGAGTCCACTTGTTTTCAAATAATCCCATTATTTGGGAGTAATCTGGGTTTCCTAATACCTCAATTTCATTTTAACAAATGAAAACCTAAGAAAATGCATTTCTCAAACGGAACAAACGAGTTTCATCTCATTCCATGCTGGAGTGGGGTAGCCGCCTGTCGTAGAAGTCTATGCATTTCTATGTGACCTTAGATAATTCACTTTTCAGAATCTCTGCTTGTTATTAATAAAACAGGGCCGATGCCTACACTGCAACATTGCTCCAACTGCCAGCGTCTTTCCTTTTTTCTGACCCCAAATTAAGTGCACAGCACTTGGTGAAACAGCTTTGCTCCGTCTCACTCCTCACCGTTTTACCTGCAGGGTGAAAGATAAAATTACTTGGGGGGTTATGGGTTTTGAAAAGTTGTTGAGAAATACTCTGGAAATGTGAATGGAAAGGGAGAGTCAGAAGAAAAGGAGGTGGAGACTGGGGAAGAAAGGAGGCAGAGGAAGCCTCACAGGAGAATGGAGGAAGAAAAAGTGAAAAGGCGTGCAAGAACAAAAATGGAACACAATGAGCAAAAGCTTGTGTTTTAGAAGGGACTGCATCTCAAAGCAGCAAGAAGCAGCAAGCAAGCAAGATATGGTGGCGTACACCTTTGATCCAAGCACTCCTGAGGCAGGGGTAGACAGATCTCTGTGAGTTTGAGGCCAGACTGATCTACATAATAAGTTCTGGACCAGCTAGAGCTACATAGAAACAAACAAACAAAAACCCTATTTTTAAAATTAAAAATTAAAAAAAAATTAACAACACCACCACACACACCACATATACCACGCAGTCATATCATGCAGATGACAGATCATCTGCACGCAATCAAGTTCTGGCGGGACAAAAGTGGGAGTTGTATGTATTCAGGACTGTAGTTGCCTCAAATTAGACTGGAAATTTAAAATAAGAGAAGTTCACTGGAACCTGGGGAAACACGGATACGTCAGACAGTAAAACAATCCCAGAGCCACCCACCCGACCTCCCTTGACGTGTTCTCTAGACCCTAAGTCAGCTTCTCAACACTGCAGGAATCTTGCTCTGTTTTGTCCTTAGTATTTCAGATGGTAAAACAATGCCTAGCACATGACAGATGCTCGATAAATACTTGTTGGACAGCCACCTGATCAATAAGTTTACAGAGACTTTCTATATGTAAATCTCAGGGCTTGGAACCAAAGAAACAAAGATATAGTTCCTTATCGAGAATGTGGTAGGAGGGAGCCAAGTGGAAGGGTTATGATGGGCAATCTTCTTAGGCAATTAGATTGGATACAGCATTACTGTGAAGACAGTGTCTGGGTGTGGCACTGGGAGCACTTCTAGGGGTCTACTTGAGGAGGGAGGACACAGCCAGAATATGGGTGGCACCATCACCTGAGCTTTGGCTCAACCTGAACAAAAAGGAAAAGGCAAGATGAGTGCCCGCCATTACTCCTCACCTTGTGATCTGCTGAGACCGGAGCAAGTACCACGCTCCCACTGCCATGAAACTGCCTGCACTGTACCTTCCTCTACATGATGGACTGTGTTCCCCAACTGTGAGCACAAACCAACCCTTCTGCTTCAGGGTTACTATTTTGTCATAAACTGGTGATAGCATTGAGAAAAGTTAAGGAGTAGAGACCTCACCGTGGTGACAAATAGCAAGTGCTTAAATTAAGGTGATGCTGGAGCCACACTGCCTGGGTTTGAGGCTGACTCTGACAGTTCCTATCTGCAGTGCTCAGACCAGTTAATAACTTCTCTCCATGCTTCGCTATAGCACAGGGCTGTCACAGAGACGATGAGTTCACATGAGGGATTATGAAGTACGTAGCACAAAGTCAATGCCAACTAGTGAAGAAGAAACATTAAAGTTTCTACGAGAACATCTAAGATAAAAAGTGAGTTTGGCCTGGTCCCTCTGGCCATGACTCTCAGTTACTCAGGAGGCTAAGATGGGGGTTTGACGGGTGAAGCCTTGGCTGTGCTCAAGAGTGAGTTCTGGGACAGACAAGGCACCTTGGAGACACCACATCTGAAAAAAGGAAAAAGAGCCATTCTGAGTGGAGTGAGGTGCCGTCTCAACTTGTATTCTCTGATGCCTAGTGACACCAAATACCTTTTTCTTGTTTACTGGCCATTTGTACCTTGTAGTTTGAGAACTGTCTGCTCATTTGATTAAGCCACATCTTGGTTGGGTCATTTGATACCTTGTTGCTTAAGTTTTGAGTTCTTTGTATATTCTGCATTTTAAACTTCCATCACAGGCATAGTAGCAAAGATTTTCTCCTATTACATGGGCTGTGTCTTCACTTGACTGTTTGCTTTGCTGTGTGTAGGCGTTTTACATTTTATAAACTTTATTATTTAAAAAAAAACTTTGCAAATAAATAAAAATATCACATATCAAAGTTAACTCAATCCAAAGTTCACAGAACTCAACAATTTCTGTCTGGTTAGAGTAGACGCTTGGAACAGAAGCTGTCAAGTGTCACATGAAGTTTCTAATTTCATTCTCAAGTATTTTTTATTCCCTTATGCAGACACTTTCTGCTTTCATGACATTTGTTCATTGTTGACAGTATTTCCTGTGTGACCAGAGTTCTATTCAGACAGTGCCTGTCAATTCTCTGCCTTTTCTTCTATCCATTTTTACAATTTTAAGTCTTAAACTAAAGTTTTTTATTATTATTATTTGGAGTTAATTTTAATGCAAAGATGAGAGATGCAGATTTAGTTTCATTTAAATATATAAATCATATATATTATGAAGCTATATTATTTACAGGAAAGGAATATGATTGGAAATGATCATATTGGGTAAATTAGATCAGTCTCAGATAGACAGACAATCATTGTGGATCCCAACTTCATAATATTGTGTATATGTACCTGACATGAAAGCAGAACGAATGATCTAGCACAGTGCTTCTCAGCCTTCCTGTGCTGTGGCCCCTAACACAGTTCTTCATGTTGTGCTGACCCCCACCGTGAAACTATTTCAGTACTACTTCATAACTATAATTTTGCAACTATTATGAACTGCAATGTAAATATCTGATATGTAAGATAGCTGATAGTTGACCCCAGTTAAAGGATCATTAGACCCCCAAAGGGTTCCTGGTCCACAGGTTGAGATCTCCTGGTCTAGGAGGATGGGGCAGGGCACTTGAAGCAAGAAGGAATCTTTTATGGGCCAGGAAATGAGCCCTACTAGATTCTCAATCTTTCGGCTCCTTCGTCTTAGATTTCCTACACTCCAGATCTGTGAGGAATAAATTTTTGTTGTTTGTAAGTCACCTAGACTATGATATTTTGTTAAAACAGCTTAAACCAACTAAGAACCTCATCTAATTAATAAAAATAATGTGTTAGCTTTTTATGTCCCCTTTAAAAAGAAATATGAAATCATTAGAGAAAAGCTAAAAACTATTACTGGTTCACAAAAATAAAAGTTACACACTATCCTACTCACCACAACAATATCCCCATTTTAGTATTTATCTTTCCATTATTTATATAAGTATATCGATTATACATTCTTAATTTCAAAAGTGTGATTGTGTGCTATCCACTGTTTTATAGCTTGAGCTTATAAAATTAAACGTGAACACAACTACATGTGGTTTAATGTTCTTCCACATGATCAATTTTAATGGGAAGTGCTCAACTCCGTGAACGTGTCATAATTTATTTTTATCTACTCCTTTATGCGAGCATTTGTTTCCTTTGTTTTCTGTTACTGAACATTGCTAGTGATTAAGCTCTGCACCCATCCTTAATTTTAGCTCTCTGTCTTAATGCACCTCATGTGTGCAGCATCCCAGTGAGGGAAAGCAAAGCACAGAAAGGCACTCTGCAAGGTCGCCCCATGCACCATCCTCGCCCCATGCACCACCCTCGCCCCCCCCCCCCCCCAGAAAGAGCAGCATGGGAGACAGCTATGTAAAGTAGACAAATCCTGCCTAGGTGGGGAATCCAAGGAACAGATGCTTGAGACATCTTAGCCACAGTTGGTAAGCATCCAGGAGCAAGTTCCAGGCGAGGCAGGAGACGGAGGAAGCCAAGGACCCTCCTTGGAGCCCTACCCAGAGCAGGGAGTGGTGTGCTCACCCCAAAGACAACAGTCAAAAGAAAAGCAAAAAACGCAGAGCAATGCAAACACTTGTTGATTCCCAACCCCAGCTGTCACCTTTCTAACTCAAAAGCAAACCAACAAAGGAAACAGGCTTTTTAGTTACTTTCTAAACCTTGTTACTGTTAAAGACCACCACTGAGTTCTCAGCTGGGCTGGATGGTGGCTACTCTCTAGCCCTGGGGTGCATCTTTTACTCCTTAGTTTTTTTTTGCATCATTCAATCTCTAGTTCATCATCGCACATCAATTATTACTGGTGGGTCATTCTGCTCTATACAAGACATAGTGTTGCCGGATTTGTCCACACAGCAGCGAGTGAAACAGACGAGTCCCTCTCCCTAACGTGGTCAATAAAATCAAGTGAGACAACAAAGGCGAATTAGTGATTGTAAAATGCTATGGAAGAAATAAATGAGGAACCATGACAGTGGCCAGGCAGGCACAGCAAGGCTGATACAGAAGGCATCTGCCATGGAGAGAGCCCTGCTGTTGCTTAGACAGTTGTTTAATTTTCCTGGACCATCGGAAGACCATCTGCTCACCGTTCTGCATCTACGTGTGGACACATGGAATGTGGGCACTTCTGAGCCTGGCCTAGACAACCCACACATTTGGTATCTCACCAGGTGAATCCATATGACCCTGCTGAGAACTCTGAGAAAGAGCAGGGGATAGAGAGAGGGCACTGAAGTGGCCACGCAGGACATGGCTGATCCTTGTACCTAACACACATATTCACCGTATTCACGCTGCACTGGGTCCTGAAGGGACACATAAGACCAACCATTTTAACCCTCTGAGGTCTAGAGTTCTGGAACAGAACATTTGGCACTTAGACAGGTCTGGCTTTTCCCCCTCCTGCTACTTCCCAAGCAGGTGTTTGTGACTGCCCCTTTGAAAATGTTATTACAAGAGAATAATGTCCTTAAGACTAAGGAGGCTTGGACATCACCAATCACAAATGAGAGAGGATTTGATTATTACAGCACTGCCATTTCTGTAGGGGAGTGCTCATGACAAGATGACAGGAAGTGAGCAACTCTTCAGCATGCAGTCTGTCACCCAGATCACTTCCATCTAAGCTGACCAAGTGCAACACAGCGCCATCTCTAAAGGACTAACAGAGCTACTGTGACGGGGACTCACACCCACCTACTGTACTGGATTCAGTGATCTAACACACACTAACATAATTAACAACAAAACACTGGGGCTGAGCTTAGTGGTTCATGCTTGCTATCACAGCCCTCAAGAGATTAAGGCAGGAAGATTGCCAGGTTTGAGGCCAGCTTGGGCTACACAGACAGACTGTTTCAGAAAAACCAATAAATGAATGAATCCTGAGGACCCAAAAATAATACAGAATAAAATAACAAAAGGGAAAATGCAAAGGAAATGAAAGAGGAGGGGACGGGAAGGGAAGAGACAGGAAATTAAACCAAACAGCAAGGGCACCTGTCCCCTGGAGGCTGGCTATTGGAGGATGTCTCTGTCACGGGCCACCAGTGTAACAGCTCACTCCGCATCGCCCTCACACATCTTTTAGAGATGTGAGTCTCCCTTCCAGTCCTTTCCCAGTCCTCTCAGAGACTCCCATTTATCTCCTGTCCAGTCAGCACTGAGAGTTCGCCTTTGTATCAGTATCTCTCCTGTGTTTTTGTTATAGAGTGCCTTTGTCATTCATCAAACAAGTCATGTAATTAATACCCTTCCATGTGATGTCAGTACTTTCATTTTTAAGAGCTAGTAATTATTATCTACCCAGAAGACACTTTTCCTGGCCATGGGTCTTAAGCTTGAAGCACCCCCCCCCTCCAAAAAAAGACCAATAAAGCAATACGAAGTTTTAATGCCTACCTCTTAAGACACAGACCAGTCTAGGGACTAATGGTTTATTGGGTGACACCACGTTGACTAAGTTGACTAAATATTGGCTAAATCTATGAAGACTCACACAGTAGCGCCCTTGCAAGTGCTAAAGGGACAGAAAGATGACTGCAGCACAACAACATTTGTAGTGTCTGTCTGACACTAATTCTCCATCTTGTCCACCTAGTGGTAAGCATTAATAGATATGAAATACAGAAAACCAATTTAAAAAATGGTTCAAGTAACTATGTGTTAAAAAGGTCTTTGGATTGGGGGAAAAAGAGAGGAAAGGAGAATGGGGAGGAAGAAGAAGAGAAGAAAGCAAAGGGGGGGGGGCAGGGAGAGGAAAGGGAGGAGAGACTGAGATACAAGGTCTCTGTGCTTTCTTATTCAGAAGATGAAACCTGGAGCCTGGCAATTCTTTCCCAACAGAGAATGTGGTTTTCACCGTCAGCTTGATCCGATTTTATTTGGTGCCATGCAAACCAAATACTGAACTCTGCAGTGGCCTTGGTCACCTAACCTCTCAAACCTACCCAGCCACGGACTCACCTTTCTACTTCATCCTGGTGGCAAGGTTAATAAATGTAATATTGTTCTCACAAATCATGGGCTTTGTGAGCAATCGGGACAGGTGACAACGCTGTAAAAGTGAAGTTTATCGTTGCTACAGTAGGTTTAAGGAATCCAAGGTGCTAAATTACTCTGGAGTTGAGGGATAGAGTTGGTAGAGAGCCAGGAGAGGGGCATTCTTTATCCCTTACACCTGATAAGTGTTGCCTGCATAGAGAACCTTAAAAATATTTTCTGGGTATGAGTATTCCAAGACTTTCAGAATCTTTTAATGTCTGCAAAATGATTTTTGAATAAGCAAAAATCATTGACTGAAAGAAACTTTGGTTTTTTTATCTTTTACTATGTCTTTCAATTTGTTTCAGGTTAATTTTTACCTGAAAGACATTAAGGGCAAAACCCATGTTTCATAGATATTTGTTTGCTTATTTTGTTCTAGAGGTAGAAGCCAAGGCCTTTCATGTGCTAACCATGTGACACAGCAGTGAGCTACACTCCAGCCCTCTCAGGACTTTCAGAGAGTCAGAAGCTGGGCAGTAACTGCACTGTGACTTAACTGGCTTTGAAGCTAACTTCTCTCAGTTCTGAGCTCCACCTGTTAGGGCCCAGAGAGTTCTCTCTCCTCCTATGCTCTTCCACAGTGACTCCTGGTCCTGCAATCCACAGTCTCAGGCTCTTCTGGGTCTCGGGATGAGTGTGGTGCTAGAACAGAGCTTCTGGGTAGGGAGAAGGGCTTCCAGAGAAGCCAAAGATCGGAAGTCACCAGGCCCTTCTGCCTGTGGTAGTTCAGCATGGCTGGCTGCTGGCTACAAAGCATCTTCTTCAGCTGCTGTGGTGCAGAGGCTTATGTTTTCTTGGTGGTTCTGTGCTGCCAAGAAGCTCCTGACAGAATCCACGGTGACTTAGCGAGTCATCCCTGCAATCTCCCGTCATCTGGGCTCCACTGGAAACAGTCATTTCCTCTATCCTAGTACACTTATCTACCTAGTCTCTCCCAGGATCTGCACTCTGGGAGCAGCTTATTTCTTGGGACTTCTACAGTAAGCCAAGTCTCAGTTCTCCATGTCCCCCAAATGCAGAGAACACTTACTTAAACCCTCCAAGGAATCCAGCTCATCCCCTTTTAGTTAAGGTAAAAAGCAGACATGTTCCATGCGACCCTTTCTAGGGAGGGTGAGATTTAGAGCATAGCATGCATGGGTCTCCAAAATCCTATGAATGATGTTGAGCCACAGACCAGGCTGTGCACAGGCCTGTGTGTCTGCAACCCTGCTTTATCGTCTCATCCATTGCGTTAAAATCCACAGTGAAAGATTTGGGTATGCACTCCAAATTGAAGCTAAAGTAGTTCCATTTTATTTTACGTGTGTGTGTGTGTGTGTGTGTGTGTGTGTGTGTGTGTGTGTGTGTGTGTGTGTTATACAAGTACTCTGCTACTGATTTACAGTCCTCAGCTCAAAACAGTTCTACTTAACAAGGTGTGGAGAAGAACACTGGGCCATATTGAAAAATGGGAAACACTAACTTTCAAGTTAGGGAGTCAAGTGTGTTCTCGTCACCCCATCACACTTTACACTGTCCGTGTTGCTATGTGGCAAGCTGACCCTACACCCAGCTAGACCTCCCTCTTTGTGGTTTAAAGGGTTCCCTCAGTCATCTTTGGATTCTAAGCTCTCCTGTCTCGTATCTTATAAATCTCCTGGAGATGCTGAAGGATCAAAATTAGTCATATGCAAATGAGACTGGCTCTGTTCCCTCTCTAATTTAGCTCTTCTATTCTCTTCCTGAATTTGTACCAAACCATGGACTTCACACAGTAGAGTTAGGGAACTATTCTGAGGCACTGACTCCACAGCATTTTAGGAATTGCTTTTGTATTTTGTCTCTGAACCCAGAGATCCTGGCCTGCTCCGTTAGCTAGGACTACTGCAGTCATCAGTTTACAGAACACAAGTGCCACAGCACAGTGGCTGGGAACAAAGGTTTTGGCTCATTCTGTCTTAAACCCCTAGTGTCAGAAGAGTCAGAAGATGGCTGTTAAGTAGACAAAGGCCCTGGTCAGTCCTACAGGCTGGGGGATCTGCAAAACCAGGACAGGGCAGTGGAAAGGTCCCAGAGGACCAAAAAGAGGCATGGAGATGGGGATCAGCCTTAAGTTGGCTGGCTTGCCTCCATCAGGTACATCAAGGCAATCATGCAGGGAGAGCCCGGCTTTGTCCTGTCTGGCTGTGGTGAGTGACAAATGGGTGAACACGACAATGACTTAGGGAAGTAAACACTTAAATGGATGTCCTGGAGCTGGGAGACAAGTGACAATTTCTATGACATGATAGCAAAGCACAGACAGCTCAAGGTATTGAGAGAGGCCCTTGATACCTGGACAGATAGAGAGACAGGAACCTAGGGACTGAACAATATTCCTGTGTGTGTGTGTGTGTGTGAGAGAGAGAGAGAGAGAGAGAGAGAGAGAGAGAGAGAGAGAGAGAGAGAGAGAGACTGATTTGGATCATCTAGGGTTTAGGACATGCCACAAAGGCCAGACCTAGGACCTTTTCTGTGGTATCCCTCCTAGTTGGTGCTGCACTTAGACACAAAATGAATCCTCAAAACTAGACCTGCAGGTACTTGACAATCTGTCCAGTGATTCATCTGCTGGTGGGGCTGTTGTCGGCCTTGGCTATCACGGAGAATATTGCTGGAAACATTCATGTACCAGTTCCAAATGCCTTTTTTAATGCTTTGGGGTAGCAGAGAATAATTTAAAAAAAAAAATTCCAGAGACGAGA
This sequence comes from Mus caroli, assembly GCF_978045245.1. Classification (NCBI taxonomy): domain Eukaryota; kingdom Metazoa; phylum Chordata; class Mammalia; order Rodentia; family Muridae; genus Mus; species Mus caroli. The sequence goes on from NW_028227262.1 coordinate 94,852,605, forward strand.
AGAGAATTCCACAATGTCTGGAATCATAAAACAAATTGCCATTTCAAGGACCCATAGAGGAGGCTGGTGTTGGGTGTGTTGGAACTGTGGTTAGGAGAGCTTTCCTTGTCACAATCTTTGAAGAGTGGTTTTCTGGACTCTGTGGGTTCAAGGACTACGAAAAGGCACTTAGCAAACTTTAAATTTGCCACTAAAATGTTTAACAGCAATTATAACTTAATTTCTCAACTCTGAATAAGAGGAGACAAGTGAACATGAATTCACTCTCTTAGGATTTTTATGTTAGAGTTTCTCTCCACGGCAGTAAATTTTGATTGTGCTGATGTACAGCTCTGAGGAATATGCCTTATGAGATATGTTTATCCTGTGTTTTACCAAACACCTACAAATAAATCATATTTTAAGCCTAGTCCTAGCCTGTTTAAAGAATGGCTACAGAAATTTTGGGTAAAGTATTTATTTATTTATTTATTTAAAAATATAAATTATTTCTTATTTACTCCTTTATTATTCAAACAGTCCCCAAATTTACCTACTTCACTAACTGAAAGCTTTGCTGACTTAAAGTCCTTAAGTGTGAAAAACTGAACTTACTTTGTCATAAGTTTCTCCAGTTGGATTCCTTACACCATCTCTGGCTTCCAGGATTTTGCTAATATTTGGTTATTTGGGGCAAAATTAAAGAAGAAAATAGCATTATTTGGAATTGGCAAAGGATATCAAAATATTCTAAGATGATGACCCTGTGACAAGGACCGGGAGAAGACCCCAGGCTCTCTCTGTCTCATTTCGCAGCTATGTTTGCTCTGTTTTCATTGAAGATCCCTTCCCATCTCTCCTCCGTCAGAGTCCTTGTGCCTGCCCGTCACCTCCACCCTCTCTGACGCACCCTAGCTACAATTAAAACACGAGGACTGTTGTTAGACAGCTGTCTAGCACAACGGCGCACCGAGCCTACAAGAAGCTGCTGTGTCAGGTGAGCAGAAACCCGAAAGTGCTGGAAAAACACAACAGTCCAGGTTTCCACCCAGCTCAGGCCTTTGCTTCTGCTTCCAGACAGCTCTGCCTATGAAAGCAGGGCTGTCTGGCTCTGAAGCTCCAAAGCCCACACTAAGCAGACTTCAGGAGACGTGAAGCAGGGTATGCCATAGGACGGGAGACCACCTCCGGTCACGTGCGCTGCGTGCGCTCTCTAGGATAGACACAGATCCTTCATCCAGAGGGGCCACCAATGGGACACCTTCTAGCTCTGCGTGAGAAGCAGGTATGCGCAGACTCAGGCTGGCAGAGTCTTGGGGAGGGCCTGCCAATGGAAAGTCACCCTTCAAGGAAACCCACAGGAAGCTCATTACCCAACATGCCAGAGTCATGCCTCCTGGGACTGCTAAATGGGTTGGAATCAACTTCTCTCTTTTGTCCTTACCTTTTAATGCTATGCATACAAGCTATTAAGCAGAAATGGTCTTAAAAGAAAGAAGCGAGGAGAAAGAAAGCCAGCCCTGTGGCAGGTGCACACCTTCAGGGAGAAGGCAGCAGAGGCTGTTAGGCTAATGCTTAGTTAGAAACCCCCTTCTGTGCCTATGGACTGTCCATATCTCTGTGATTTTGTAATTCTATAGCATTCATAAAAATGCAAATCTTTTCTCCAGTTTTCTTGGGAGATCCTAGAAATCGAACATTTTAGTGTCTGTTTAATAGCACCTACCTGAGAAGACAGAGATGCCCATGAGCAGACATTGCCCATTTTGGATTCATCTCGTCTTTGGCTTCCTAGCCCCAACCTGGAGTATTTCTAGCCTGTTGTTCTCACGGCCAGCTCAGCTGCCAAGATCATGCCACTGTTCCCTTTTAGGGACCCGGAACCCAGTCTCAGACATTAGTGAGCCTCCCTCAGGACCCTGCTGGCTCCAGGCTCGTTGCCAGTTAACCTAATCCCTTCTGCTGGCAAGGGCTGCTAAGCTACCAAGGCCAGGGCTGCATCAGCAAGCAGTTTGCTTACAGGGTCTAGCTTCTTCGAGCCTCTGAAAAAGCATTCTTGGTCTTACTAATGGGTAAGTAGATTCAACAGCCAAATGCCACTGAGAAATGACTATTTTACTAGGTAAAAATGTCGATTAAAAAAAAAGAACAAAAGAAGAAAATCTTTAATAGTCATACATGCATTGATTGACTCCCAGTTTTTCTTTTGCTCTGGTTCAGGAAGTGAAACATAAGGCCTCACATACACAAAGAACAAGCCATCCACTGACAACACCCCTGCTCTGGCTTAGGCTTTAGCTGTCTTTCTTGACTACTGAGATCTACAGCTAAGAACTGGACTGACATAAACACAACCATATAGATTCCCGGACTAGCGCTGGGTGTGGTGGCGCACGCCTTTAATCCCAGCACTTGGGAGGCAGAGGCAGGTGGATTTCTGAGTTCAAGGCCAACCAGGTCTACAGAGTGAGTTCTAGGACAGCCAGGGCTACACAGAAAAAAACTGTCTCGAAAACCAAACCAAAAAAAAAAAAAAAGATTCCCGGACTAGCATTGCAGGAAAGCTGAGATTCCCGTGCCGCTCTGTATTGCAGTATGAAGTGGTGGGATGTGAGCTGCGGGAAACCAGCACAAGGAAAGGGTGAAGACTGTAACTGTGACTCATGAACTCCTATTTTTTAGGAGTCAGGGATGGACAGCCAGGCCAATAGTGAGAAGGTGAATATTCAAGATGTCGAAAACAGCAAGTGCAAAGGTCCTGGAAGGTTCCTGACATGATTGACCGATTGCTAATAATGGTTGCCCAGGATGTCTGTAACACAGTGAAGAAAGGAAGGAGGAAGAAGATGTAAGATAAAGATGCAGCAGAGGCCAAAGCTCAGAGGCAGGAGGACAGTCAGTCCAGCTTGGTTGTGGAAGAACAACAGCCTGTTCAGTAGGAAGGTGTGGTTGTGATTAGCAAATGATAGGGAAGAACTGAGCAGGATCCCTCCCAGTCAAAGCAGAGGAGGGAGGGCGTGGCATGTGGGAGGTGTGGATGAAGTGACTGGGCTAGCCAGAGTGAATAAGAGGAAGAATGGGGGCGAGGACTGGCAGAGCTTTCTGCAAGGGCGGCAGAGAAATGGGGTAGCCACTGGGAGAGGGAATACTGTCCAGCAAGGCTGTCTGGTTTGTTTGGGTTTCCTCTAAACAAAACAAACCATTTTTCCAAATGAGAGAAACAACAGTCTGCTTGTATGCTGTAAACTCATCAGTGTGGGGAAGAAGGGGCAGCTGGCGGAGGGAAGAGGATGCATTGACAAGCGTTGGGGTTGAGTAAGGGTCCACAAGGAGAGCCATCACCTCTTTTGGAAAAGTCAGGTCGTGTAGAGCATCTGCCCCTGAGGTGGGGAGCTGCAGAGCACTGGAAACTTAGAGACCCTATTCCCACAGCCCTGTCGTCTCCACAGAGGAGCACAAGTGGGATGAGGGACGAGCCAGTCACCCAGAGGTCAGCCAGAGAGAGTAAGCCCTGTGACATGACCCAGCCAACAACGTCTGGTAAAGAGGTCACTGCCATCTAGGACATATATGACTCGTTCTTTGGAGACTAGCATGGCAGCATTAGAAATGGGGAAATGATCAGATTCTAAACATACTTTTAATACAAGTGAGTGTGAAATCACCACTGAGCTATACGGAGTATTAGTTTTCTTTTTCTCCAAAGTCAATACAAGAGACATTATTTCAGCCTTGAATACTAAGTCAATAATATTTTAGTTGCTTTTACTGATGATGATCCAGTTTTTAACTAGTGGATATTATTCCAGAATGGTGGCAATATCAATAAGTGATGCCAGAGAATACATAAAACTCTCCTGGCATTGTGAAGCAATATTGAAATGGAAGCTGTAGTTAAAGGCAAGGTGTCTGAGTCTGTTCCAATCAGCCAATTGGCAGGACAGAATCAATAAATCATGAAATGAGTGTGGGAAAAGACTTTGAGCTTTCCAAGATCGAAGAAGGGATAGTAAAATATTAACTTGATGTCTTTTTAGCTCTCTTTTCTCAATATTTATCAGTGTTTGCCCTCCCTTGAAATGAGACTGCCATTATTAGCTTTTCTGATAAATAGATGGAGTTCTTCCTGGCGGCTCCTTTCTGCCTTCCATTCTAGCCTATCTCCTATTCTCTGTGATTCCCCTGGCCTGCAGAATCTCTCTCTGCCAGGGACAAGGGGGGAACTGTCATTCTCCTCTTATCCAGTCTCTCCGGATTATCCTTGGTCCTACTGTGGCCTGTCCACTGGAGCTCCTCCTAGGCCACCACCTTCCTCTGGGGACTCAGACTCCTGTTGCAGACCCAGGGGACCCCTAGTTCTTCCAAACTACTCCTCTCGGCCTTTGCTTCTTGCCCATCCCTATTCCTTTGTGACTCCCCGAAGATCTACAAAGCAGCTCTCTTCCAGGGACCCTACAGACACTACCCTTGGCTGGCAACAGACTGGCAACAGCAAGGAATCACTTTCTTAAGTGATTCCCACCAAAGAGAGATGAGATCAGATATCCATACCAAACATCTCAGACATCATAATTCCAGAAATTTAGTTCCCCCTGCAAAACCACAGACATGACACCATGCCTCCTCCAGAAGTCAGCAGCCCTAACCCTATGTCATTAGTTCCCAAGAAAAGTAACTCGCCTGAAGCACAAGAAAAGAACTTCAAAGCAGCAATTATGTGTGTGTTCAAATACCTTAAATAGGATATAAATTAATGAAGACCACGGACACAAAACAGTCCAATACAGTAATGAAAACAATCAAGACATGAAAGTAGAATTTAATAAAGAAATAGAAACACACACATACATACACACAGGAAAATGGATGGAAATCCATACCATCCACTTTATTTGAGACAGGTTCTCTTAGCTGCTACCTATGCCAGGCCAGGCTAGCTGACCTTAGAACTTCTGGGAATTCTGCTGTCTCTGCCTCTCATTTTTGCCATAGAAGCTGGGTTCCTGACATATGCAACTCCATCCAGCTTTTTCTTGGGGTCCTGGGGATTAGAACTCAGGTCCTCATGCTTTTGTGTCAAGAGCTTTATCCACTGAGTCATCTCTCCAGCCATTCCTTGTAGATTCTTAAGAATTCTTTAAATACATCAGAAGTTCAGTCCCTCAATTCAAATTCATAGCTGTCCATGATACCTGCAAACCTTCCCAAGGAGCAGAAGACAGAAATCCACTTCTCCTCTTGCCCTATCTTAGGTTTTCTGAAAAACATTACCTGACAGCTTTTGTTGCCTCCATGTTTTCTCTGCTGTACCTAGGGAACTAGGGACATTTGTGGTGGTTTGAATTCCTTTGGCACTACAGACTCATCTGTTTGAATGCCAGTGCCATAGGCACTATTAGGAGGCATTATTGTTGGAGTAGGTGTGGACTTGTTGAGGGAATTTTGTCACCAGTGGCTTTGAGGTCTCATATATAAGCTCAAGCTAAGCCCAGTGTAGAATCAAAAGGAGGAATCCATTTTCTTCAGGAATAAGTCCCTGATATGTTATCCAAACCCAAATGGTCTGCCCTAAACATACAAGCAACAATGAAGGAACTCAACCGGATCTATATCTACATCTACATCTACAGCTACATCTATATCTATGTAATTAAAGAAAAAGAAGTCATGAATTTGAGGAGCTAGGGGGCACAAGAGGAATTGGAAGGGGGAAAGGGGCAGAGATGATATAAAGAGCACTCATTTATGAAATTATCCAAAGATAAAAAAATGTCTGTAATAGGTTCTCCTCTAAGGTCCGTGACACACTGGCCCCAAGGTACTTGGCTGGGTTTCGAGGACTGGGCATTATGTCCTGTTGGGCTGTACATAAGTCTACTTAGACAGCTGTTGGTTACTATCAATATATGACTATTATTTCATTCTTAGGTATATCATTGTTGTTCATAGGCATCACACTTGGGTTGGACTGTTGGCTGATTCCTTCCCTTCTCCTAGCGAGTACTATGAAAGTCTATCCTCGGGACCACAGGCCTCATCCGGCTGGATCAGCGCCAGGGTAGCGGGAGCGCAGGGTTGCCTGACACCCGCCAGCTACCCACGACCCCCGCCGCAGGATTTTGGGACTGCTGGTGAGTGGAACACAGCTTCTGCTCCAATCCAATTGCGCGGGACCTGAGACTGCATTAGTTAGGGAAGCAGAAACTGGCCTGAGTAGGGCCACAGGCCTCACCCGGCCGGATCAGCGCCAGGGTAGCGGGAGTGCAGGGTTGCCTGACACCCGCCAGCTACCCACGACCCCCGCCGCAGGATTTTGGGACTGCTGGTGAGTGGAACACAGCTTCTGCTCCAGTCCAATCACGCGGGACCTGAGACTGCTCTGGTTGGGGAGAGAGAAATCCGGCCTACATAGGGCCACAACCCTCTTCCGGTCAGAAAAGCACCTGAGCAGCTGGGGCGCAGGGTCTGCTGACACTCGCCAACTGCCCACAACACCCGCCACAGGATCTTAAGACTTCTGGTGAGTGGAGCACAGCTTCTGCTCCAATCCAATTGCGCGGGACCTGAGACTGCATTAGTTAGGGAAGCAGAAACTGGCCTGAGTAGGGCCACAGGCCTCACCCGGCCAGATCAGCGCCAGGGTAGCGGGAGCGCAGGGTTGCCTGACACCCGCCAGCTACCCACGACCCCCGCCGCAGGATTTTGGGACTGCTGGTGAGTGGAACACAGCTTCTGCTCCAGTCCAATCACGCGGGACCTGAGACTGCTCTGGTTGGGGAGAGAGAAATCCGGCCTACATAGGGCCACAACCCTCTTCCGGTCAGAAAAGCACCTGAGCAGCTGGGGCGCAGGGTCTGCTGACACTCGCCAACTGCCCACAACACCCGCCACAGGATCTTAAGACTTCTGGTGAGTGGAGCACAGCTTCTGCTCCAATCCAATTGCGCGGGACCTGAGACTGCATTAGTTAGGGAAGCAGAAAAACGGCCTGAGTAGGACCACAGGCCTCTTCCGGCTGGACCAGCACCGGGATACCGTCAGCTACCCACGACCCCCTCCGCAGGATTTAGAGACTGCTGGTGAGTGGAACACAGCTTCTGCTCCAATCTTTAAATAGTGACAACGATAACAACTAACCCCAGAGATTACCAGATGGCGAAAGGTAAACGTAATAATCTTACTAACAGAAACCAAGACCACTCACCATCATCAGAACCCAGCACCCCCACTTCACCCAGTCCAGGGCACCCCAACACACCGGAAAAGCTAGACACGGATTTAAAAGCATATCTCCTGATGATGATAGAGGACTTCAAGAAGGACGTTAATAACACACTTAAAGAAATGCAGGAGAACACTGCTAAAAAGGAAGAAGACAATAAAGAGGAAGCACAAAAATCCCTTAAAGAATTGCAGGAGAACACTGCTAAAGAGTTACAAATCCTTAAAGAAAAACATGATAACATAATCAAACAGGTAGAAGTCCTTACAGAAAAACAGGAAAACACATCCAAACAGATGATGGAAATGAACAAAACCATACTAGACCTAAAAAGGGAAGTAGACACAATAAAGAAAACCCAAAATGAGGCAACACTGGAGATAGAAACCCTAGGAAAGAAATCTGGAACCATAGATACGAGCATCAGCAACAGAATACAAGAGATGGAAGAGAGAATCTCAGGTGCAGAAGATTCCATAGAGAACATCGGCACAACAATCAAGGAAAATGGAAAATGCAAAAAGATCCTAACTCAAAACATCCAAGAAATACAGGACATAATGAGAAGACCAAACCTACGGATAATAGGAGTGGATGAGAATGAAGATTTTCAACTCAAAGGACCAGCAAACATCTTCAACAAAATTATAGAAGAAAACTTCCCAAATCTAAAGAAAGAGATGCCCATGAACATACAAGAAGCCTACAGAACTCCAAATAGACTGGATCAGAAAAGAAATACCTCCCGACACATAATAATCAGAGCAACAAATGCTCTAAATAAAGATAGAATACTAAAAGCAGTAAGAGAAAAAGGCCAAGTAACATATAAAGGCAAGCCTATCAGAATTACACCAGACTTTTCACCAGAGACTATGAAAGCCAGAAGATCCTGGACAGATGTTATACAGACACTAAAAGAACACAAATTCCAGCCCAGGCTACTATACCCAGCCAAACTCTCAATTAACATAGATGGAGAAACCAAAGTATTCCACGACAAAACCAAATTCACACATTATATCTCCACGAATCCAGCCCTTCAAAGGATAATAACAGAAAAAAACCAATACAAGGACAGGAACCACGCCCTAGAAACAACAAGAAGGTAATCCCTCAACAAACCTAAAAGAAGACAGCCACAAGAACAAAATGCCAACTTTAACATCAAAAATAACAGGAAACACCAATTTCTTTTCCTTAATATCTCTTAATATCAATGGACTCAACTCCCCGATAAAAAGACATAGACTAACAAACTGGCTACACAAACAAGACCCAACATTTTGCTGCTTACAGGAAACTCATCTCAGAGAAAAGGATAGACACTACCTCAGAATGAAAGGCTGGAAAACAATTCTCCAAGCAAATGGCATGAAGAAACAAGCTGGAGTAGCCATTCTAATATCTGATAAGATTGACTTCCAACCCAAAGTCATAAAAAAAGACAGGGAGGGACACTTCATACTCATCAAAGGTAAAATCCTCCAAGAGGAATTATCAATCCTGAATATCTATGCTCCAAATACAAAGGCAGCCACATTCATTAAAGAAACTTTAGTAAAGCTCAAAGCACACATTGCACCTCATACAATAATAGTGGGAGACTTCAACACACCACTTTCACCAATGGACAGATCATGGAAACAGAAACTAAACAGGGACACAGTGAAACTAAGAGAAATTATGAATCAAATGGATCTGGCAGATATCTACAGAACATTCTACCCTAAAACAAAAGGATATACCTTCTTCTCAGCACCTCATGGTACCTTCTCCAAAATTGACCACATAATTGGTCACAAAACAGGCCTCAACAGATATAAAAATATTGAAATTGTCCCATGCATCCTATCAGATCACCATGGACTAAGGCTGATCTTCAATAACAAAATAAATAATAGAAAGCCAACCTTCACGTGGAAACTGAACAACACTCTTCTCAATGATACCTTGGTCAAGGAAGGAATAAAGAAAGAAATTAAGGACTTTTTAGAGTTCAATGAAAATGAAGCCACAACATACCCAAACTTATGGGACGCAATGAAAGCATTTCTAAGAGGAAAACTCATAGCTCTGAGTGCCTCCAAAAGGAAACTAGAGAGAGCACACATTAGCAGCTTGACAACACACCTAAAAGCACTAGAACAAAAGGAAGCAAATTCACCCAAGAGGAGTAGACGGCAGGAAATAATCAAACTCAGGGGTGAAATCAACCAAGTGGAAACAAGAAAAACTATTCAAAGAATCAACCAATCAAGGAGCTGGTTCTTTGAGAAAATCAACAAGATAGATAAACCCTTAGCCAGACTCACTAGAGGGCACAGGGAAAGCATCCTAATTAACAAAATCAGAAATGAAAAAGGAGACATAACAACAGATCCTGAAGACATCCAAAACACCATCAGATCCTTCTACCAAAGGCTATACTCAACAAAACTGGAGAACCTGGATGAAATGGAGAAGTTCCTAGACAGATACCAGGTACCAAAGTTGAATCAAGATCAGGTTAATGATCTAAACAGCCCTATATCCCCCAAAGAAATAGAAGCAGTCATTAATAGTCTCCCAACTAAAAAAAGCCCAGGACCAGATGGGTTTAGTGCAGAGTTCTATCAGACCTTCAAAGAAGATCTAATCCCAATTCTTCACAAACTATTCCACAAAATAGAAACAGAAGGTACTCTACCCAACTCATTCTATGAAGCCACAATTACTCTGATACCTAAACCACAAAAAGACCCAACAAAGATAGAAAACTTCAGACCAATATCCCTTATGAATATTGATGCAAAAATCCTCAATAAAGTTCTTGCTAACCGAATCCAAGAACACATCAAAACAATCATCCATCCTGACCAAGTAGGTTTCATCCCAGGGATGCAGGGATGGTTCAATATACGGAAATCCATCAACGTAATCCAGTATATAAACAAACTCAAAGACAAAAACCACATGGTCATCTCGTTAGATGCGGAGAAAGCATTTGACAAGATCCAACACCCATTCATGATAAAAGTCTTGGAAAGATCAGGAATTCAAGGCCCATACCTAAACATGATAAAAGCAATCTACAGCAAACCAGTAGCCAACATCAAAGTAAATGGTGAGAAGCTTGAAGCAATCCCTCTAAAATCAGGGACTAGACAAGGCTGTCCACTTTCTCCATACCTATTCAACATTGTACTTGAAGTCCTAGCCAGAGCAATTCGACAACAAAAGGAGATCAAAGGGATACAAATTGGAAAAGATGAAGTCAAAATATCACTTTTTGCAGATGATATGATAGTATATATAAGTGACCCTAAAAATTCCACCAGAGAACTCCTAAGCCTGATAAACAGCTTCGGTGAAGTAGCTGGATATAAAATTAACTCAAACAAATCAATGGCCTTTCTCTACACAAAGAATAAACAGGCTGAGAAAGAAATTAGGGAAACAACACCCTTCTCAATAGTCACAAATAATATAAAATATCTTGGCGTGACTCTAACTAAGGAAGTGAAAGATCTGTATAATAAAAACTTCAAGTCTCTGAAGAAAGAAATTATAGAAGATCTCAGAAGATGGAAAGATCTCCCATGCTCATGGATTGGCAGGATCAACATTGTAAAAATGGCTATCTTGCCAAAAGCAATCTACAGATTCAATGCAATCCCCATCAAAATTCCAAATCAATTCTTCAACGAATTAGAAAGTGCAATCTGCAAATTCATCTGGAATAACAAAAAACCTAGGATAGCAAAAACTCTTCTCAAGGATAAAAGAACCTCTGGTGGAATCACCATGCCGGACCTAAAGCTCTACTACAGAGCAATTGTGATAAAAACTGCATGGTACTGGTATAGTGACAGACAAATAGACCAATGGAATAGAATTGAAGACCCAGAAATGAACCCACACACCTATGGTCACTTGATCTTCGACAAGGGAGCTAAAAACATCCAGTGGAAGAAAGACAGCATTTTCAACAAATGGTGCTGGCACAACTGGTTGTTAACATGTAGAAGAATGCGAATCGATCCATTCCTATCTCCTTGTACTAAGGTCAAGTCTAAGTGGATCAAGGAACTTCACATAAAACCAGAGACACTGAAACTTATAGAGGAGAAAGTGGGGAAAAGCCTTGAAGATATGGGCACAGGGGAAAAATTCCTGAATAGAACAGTAATGGCTTGTGCTGTAAGATCGAGAATTGACAAGTGGGACCTCATGAAACTACAAAGCTTCTGCAAGGCTAAAGACACCATCAATAAGACAAAAAATCCACCAACAGATTGGGAAAGGATCTTCACCTATCCTAAATCAGATAAGGGACTAATATCCAATATATATAAAGAACTCAAGAAGGTGGACTCCAGAAAGTCAAATAACCCCATTAAAAAATGGGGCTCAGAACTGAACAAAGAATTCTCACCTGAGGAATACCGAATGGCAGAGAAGCACCTGAAAAAATGTTCAACATCCTTAATCATCAGGGAAATGCAAATCAAAACAACCCTGAGATTCCACCTCACACCAGTCAGAATGGCTAAGATCAAAAATTCAGGTGACAGCAGATGCTGGCGAGGATGTGGAGAAAGAGGAACACTCCTCCATTGTTGGTGGGATTGCAAGCTTGTACAACCACTCTGGAAATCAGTCTGGCGGTTCCTCAGAAAACTGGACATAGTACTACCGGAGGATCCAGCAATACCTCTCCTGGGCATATATCCAGAAGATGTCCCAACCGGTAAAAAGGACACATGCTCCACTATGTTCATAGCAGCCCTATTTATAATAGCCAGAAGCTGGAAAGAACCCAGATGTCCCTCAACAGAGGAATGGATACAGAAATTATGGTACATTTACACAATGGAGTACTACTCAGCTATTAAAAAGAATGAATTTATGAAATTCCTAGCCAAATGGATGGACCTGGAGGGCATCATCTTGAGTGAAGTAACACAATCACAAAAGAACTCACACAATATGTATTCATTGATAAGTGGATATTAGCCCAAAACTTAGGATACCCAAGATATAAGATACAATTTGCTAAACACATGAAACTCAAGAAGAATGAAGACCAAAGTGTGGACACTGTGCACCTTCTTAGAATTGGGAACAAAACACCCAGGGAAGGAGCTACAGAGACAAAGTTCGTAGCTGTGATGAAAGGATGGGCCATTTAGAGACTGCTGTATCCAGGGATCCGTCCCATAATCAGCTTCTAAACGCTGACACCATTGCATACACTAGCAAGATCTTGCTGAAAGAACCCAAATATAGCTGTCTCTTGTGAAATGATGCCGGGGCCTAGCAAACACAGGAGTGGATGTTCACAGTCAGCTATTGGATGTATCACAGGGCTCCCAATGGAGAAGCTAGAGAAAGTACCCAAGGAGCTAAAGGGATCTGCAACCCTATTGTTGGAACAACATGATGTACTAACCGGAACCCTAGAGCTCTTGTCTCTAGCTGCATATGTATCGAAAGATGGCCTAGTCGGCCATCAATGGAAAGAGAGGCCCATTGGACTTGCAAACTTTATATGCCCCAATATAGGGGAATGCCAGGGCCAAAAGAATGGGAATGGGTGGGTAGGGAAGTGGGGGGCGCTATGGGGGACTTTTGGGATAGTATTGGAAATGTAATTGAGGAAATTATGTAATAAAAATATATAAAAAAAAAAAAAGAAAAAAAAAAAAAAAAAAAAAGAAAGTCTATCCTCAGGATGTAAGCTTTTACATCAAATCCAGCTCGGATCTGAAGTTCATGGTTTTCTTCAGCACCGGGAGGCAACCAAGGGCAACAACAATAGCCAAAATTTGGGGGAAGTGTTTAGGACTCCCCTAACCAACAACTCAAAGGGGGTGCTTCCTCATTCCTGGTGCTGTTTGTCTGTGTGTTTGTCCGTTTGTTTGAATAGCATTTTAAATACTCATCGTTGGTTATACCCACAGATAAGTGTAGTTCTGGCTGCTCATCAAAGAAATGTCCCTTTGCTGCAGATAGAGCCCATCACAGAAAACCACAAGTGGTCAAAATGCAGAGAACAAACTTGTCATGGGATACCCGATCCCAATGAACTTAGCTACAGCACAGTCTCTGTACCCAAGGCTCAGAGAACATCCAGGGAGAGGGTGTGGAAGGATTTTACAATCCAAAGGACTAGGGCATCCGTTGTGAGGTGGTGTCTTCTAGAACTGCCAGGGACGCTTCACCCATGCAACCTCAGCAATATGGCTGCCTAAATAAGACCCAGACATGTGTGTTCACAGACATGCTAACAGGGAAGCGGGAAGCTTCATGGACCCACTCCTAGACAGAGGACTACAGACAACTAAGGACTGCTAAGAGCAGGAGAAACAGACTTTCCCAGGGGTGAATCTTTAATTGATTATCCAATGCCAAGTGGTTAGCCCTGAGATTATAAACATACAAGCAACATTAAATTAACTAAGTGATGTTCAATTATAAACTCTGCATATGTATGGAACAATAACAAAGAAAATGAGGCCAAGAATTTGGGAGGGAGGAGGGGGTGGGGCACATGGGAGGGGTTGGGAGGAGGAAAAGAAAGGGGAAAATGATGTAATTATAATTTAATTTAAAAGATAAATTAAAATTTTAAATTAAAAATTTATCAAAGAGAGATGTAGAAATATACTTATAATAGGACTTTCAAATCAAATTAATATGAACAACCTAACCACCTTTTAATAAAAGGAAACATATTCTTATATGTTTGTCTATAAAAAAAAGATTTTTTTTTCTGGTCCTTTCTCCTCATCATTATTTATTTTAATTTGTCCAGAAATGCCATCTTAACACTCTCTTAATGTGGAAATCTGTCAGCAGAATTCGCTAAACATGGTTTATGGGGGCAAACAATTCTCCAATAAGGCTGTCTGGCCAAATGCACTCCTATTGCATTTGACCTTGCTGGCTTTCTAGACATGTGGTTGTACTTGAGTCTCGGCCAGAATGTGCCCACCGATGGCCTTCTTCCATGGATCTATGACAATCTTCTCAGCAGCCAGGCTCTCTGTCATCTCAGACAGCAAGTGGAAAGGCGTGGAGGTGCAGCAGAGACTGGAACCCCACCCAGAAAACTGAGTCCTCTGCTGGGCTGCACCCTGAGGCTGCTCTCCTATGAACAGTCTCACCCAGATGTATCCAGAACATCTATGGAGACTAGGGGAGAGGGATCCACAGAGAGTTAGTTGAGAGCCCTAGAAAAAGACTCCAACCTTGGCATATATTTGGTCAAATGTATGCTTTGTGAATAAACTAACTCAAGGAATTACCAGGTAATTCCAGGGTCCAGGCCCAACAGGCCAAAGGATGCTACAAAGATTCCTTTCATGTATGAAATCCCCAAGGAACCAACTTCCAATACCTTGAACTTCAAACAAGGGACTTGAAAAGTGTGACACAAATAAAAAGATTAATAAGAGGTAAATTAAGTGTGTGCCCCACCTGAGAGCTCTCTTATCACAAACTCAATGACTCTACTGCACTGAGGTACAAGCTGGTTGAATTTGCTAATAGCATTGACTGTGACTAACAACCGAGGTAGGGAAACCCCACCCCCACTTAGTTTCCGTTCTGGCTAACCCTGAGAACCAAGATACCAGGTAGGAGCAGACAGAGTTCTGCAAAGCAAAACACAGCTGAATCTATAGATGCGGCCCAGCACGGACTGACTCTCATCTTTTGTGCTATCTATTTGCATAAAGAAAGCGAGGGGCCTGTATGTCAGACTCCAGAGTTCCAAGCAAGCATTTTCTCTCTCTCTGCCTTCACCCTCTGTTCAATTCTAGAATTTGCCCTTATTTAATTTTGGCCCATTCTCCACGCTGAGCAGAGGGTGAAAGCTTGAGTGAGCTCCCCCCTGCTGGCACACTCCCGCCAGCCCGCAGCCCCGCTGGCCTCTGTGACTCTGCCAGCACCCCTCTCTGAGACATCTGTTGCCTTGCTTAAACAGAGAAGCCTCTAAGCACGTGACTGGCCCATGCAGCATTGAAGAGCACCACTTCCAACAAGAGGCTTATGTCCACCTTACCTCTCCCCTGTCATTTCCTCCTCTAGCCTAGGCCTCAACAAGTGGCCGAGCCTCACACAAGCTGTCAGGGACAGATGCTATGTGAAAAGAGGAAATTGGACTCAAAGATGCCACAGCTTTTTTAATTAAGTCCAACCTAAAAGCCAAATAGCAAGGCATGAAATGAGTGTTTATTGTGGAACAGAAAGAGAGCGAGAGCAAGAGAGAGGGAGAGAGAGAGCTCAAGTACATGCACACACCAGGGTTTTCAAAAACAAAGGCTCTGAGTCAGGATACCCACAATGCACTGCCTTTGCCAGGGGTCTTTTCAGCCTTTCAGGTGTCTTTGCTGGGGACTTGGACCTGTATTCTGTACTAGTACGTGGCTTGCCTGTTTGCTTATGTGATATTTTTTTCCCCACTATCCCCACATTTTCTTTTGTTTTAGAAACCAAATTGGTTCTCTCTGCACCTTCACACCAGCCACAGGGAGCCTGGCCTTCTGAGCCCTGACCAGTAGCAAAGTCATATTTACATATCTGACTTGCCAGTACCCAGAGAGGAGTTCCATGATAGTGAAGTTGCAGGAGGAAGCATGTCCACACACAACCAAATGCCCACTCTTACCTACTCACTTCTTGCATCCTCTGTCCCGTCCCTCCCTTCCTCTCTCCCTTCCTCTCTCCCTTCCTCCCTCCCTTCCTTGGCAAATCCACCAAATGACTGCTGTACCCCAGACCTGGCTAAGAAAAGCAGGAAGAATCTCACCATTGTGGCCTTCTCCTCCCAGTTCCCTGGGTCTTTCCACTCATTTCCTTGTCTCTATTTTTCTACAGTTTATCTTGAGTCACCTGCTCAGGGTTCCTCTTTGGGTACAGTCAAGTCAGATAAGTAAATCTGACTTCCCTACTGATCAAAGCTCAGAAGGCCAGGCTCGCTGTGACAGGTGTCAAGGTGCAGAGACAACCATCTGGGTTCTTAAGACTGAAGCAAATGTGGGGAAACAAAGAGGACAAAGATAAAACCTTCAAGAAAAGAACGGGAAGCCACTAATGATACAATGTGTTTGTTTTCGAGACAGAGTTTCTCTACATAGTCCTGGCTATCCTGGAACTTGCTCTGTAGACCAGGCTGACTTCAATATCACAGAGATCTGCCTGTCTCTGCCTTCCTAGTGCTGGGATTAAAGGGATGTGTCACATGCCTTGCAACAAAAGATAAATTTTAAGATCACAAAATGCAAGTGCAGCAAGCCAAAACTTAAATTTTCTGCTTCCCCACACCACCACCATTTCAACCATACAAGACATGTAATGTGTTCAATAAAGCTTTTATACACTTCAAACCTAATTAAGAGGGAAACTCTGATGTCACCCTGCCTGGCCTAGAGACCAGGGAACGGGGAGCTGCACACATTGCTGAACAAATAATGCAGCACTCCCCCATGGCCTGTGCAGCAGAGTCTGTGCCTCCAGATGCTACCTGATCCTGCCCCGACCTCCCTGGATGATGGACTACGTGCACAACGTAAGATGAAACTAACCCTTCCTCCCTTGTGATTTGTATCACAACAATAGAAAGCAAACTAGGACGATGGCAATCTTTGCGTTAAGTGACAAAAACTCATAACCTACACTACCTAATGCTAAAGAGAATTTATTGCTCCTTGGACTGAAAAAAGTCAAGAGGTAGATAGGCCTCATCTTAGGAATGGCTTGACACGTGATCCAAATGAAGACCAACACTTGTGTGGCATCCACCCAACGTTACATCCTGTCGTCTGCATGTCCCATGATCCACCACCTTACCATTCCATGAATAGGTGAATAATGAGTCCCATCTTCCAGGTGAGAAACCTAGAGCCCTGAGGCACACTTGTCCAAGAAGGATCCTTCAAAACATGGCAGAAGAATCCAACCCAAATCCAAACCAAGCTCACTTCTCCAGAAGTTCCTCCCTGACCTCAAACGTTTCTCTTGTATTGTCATAGACCCAACCCACACATCTCAGAGCAGAACACAGAGGGTGCTCCAGCAGGAATGCTCCAGCAGGAGCAAATGATCTCACAGTTCAGAAGAACAGGGCAGACTATCCTAATGGAAAGAGACACTTATCAGAGCCTGAGACCTGGTACTCAGTGATGTGAGCATCAGGTGGACACTGCATCTTGAGGTTAAGTTGTGCAGCACTTACAGGGTTGAAGTTATCTGATAGAAGCCTAATCATCAGATAATCGCAGTGGCTAGAAATGTATCCCATATCCTGGGCACTTGAACATTTAGCCCCTAGTTAGTGGCATTGCTTAGGGAGGTCTAGGGAGTGCAGACCTGCTGAGGTCTGTGATGTAGGCATTCTGCTTCACGTCTCCTGCCTCCAACCTTGCTGTCTCGACCATCATGGACTCTACCACACTGGGACTGCAAGCTGACATGAGCTTTCTCTGCTGTAAGTTGCCTTGGTCATGGTGCTTTATCACAGCCATGGGGAAGTAGCTCATACTGCGATGTAAGTGTCCTAAAAGCCCGGTGGTGGTTTTCACTTCTATGTTCTGAATGTGAATAAGGAGGCAGGTATAAATAGATGACGTAATCAGGACAGTTAGCTTCAGCTACTATCATGTGTCCTTAGGCACACTAGTGTATGCATTGCTATCTCTCCATACCTTGCAGAATTGCAGAATCTCCACTTTGGAAGGCATTTGCGAACTCTGCTAGCTCTAGGTCCCCTGTGAGTGGAGGCTGTCCCAGGAGGCTGTCTAATGATTGATTCCTCTACCTCCTCTGCTCCTCATGGGTCCTGCTGGTAGGAAGCTGGACAGAGAACAAGTGCCTGGGTGCTGCAAGAGGGTGACACTTCTCCTTTATCTCCCTCCTGCCCGCTACATGTGCACACCTCATCTCTGGGGCCTCCACATATTTATGGTTCCCTAAGGAGAGGAACCATAACACACATCAGGGTGTTCTCCTGGGGGAAGATACTGAAATACACTTATAAAGGGCGTCTAATGTACTTCCTGGCTGAGCAGGAAACAGACTCATCAACTTTTTTTAACCTGGACACCAGGAAATAGACTGTGACAGATTGATGGTACCTTATAAGCTGGATAATTGCCATTAGAAGAACCATAACCAAAGGATCAAACACTGACCCTTTATAATCATCATTATAGTGCAAGAAGTCTCTGACCTCCACCCTGTGCAAACTCAAAGTCCTCTCACTGAGACTGAGAGGTGATTGAGTCCCGATGAGGCTCACTGTGTCATACTTAGAAAATGGAGAGCTGAGATGCTGGGAAGATGAGCGATCCTCTTGGGTGACATCAACAGTCTCATACACGGCAGGATCCAGCTTCCCGACAAGACACACGGGATGGGTACTGAGCCTTCCTTCAGATTAAAACACTCACAGAGAAAGCACAGAGACATATAGGTGAGAAAGGAGTTCTGCTCGTCTCTGCGAGTGGTGTGAGTCAGCAGTGCACTGTGGTTGCCAAAAAGTGGATGTGGTCTCAGCCAACATTAATGGAATGCAATATTTAGACAGTGGCTCATGCTGGGTTTGTACTTCATGTGAAACAGACCACACCAGAGGTTCACCCTCAGTTCCTGACCTCGCTCTAAGAGACACACAGGAAAACTGAAGTGTGGTAGGGAAGAAAGGACTAGAAAGTCCCGTGAGGGCCTGGAGATACTTAGCTTGGAAGATAGATGGCTTCTGTGGAACAAGAGGCCATAGATATTGACATGAGAAATTGTCCTGCAAAAGACACTCTGCTTGCTCTATGAATCACCTATGGCTGGACCTAGCTCAACAGCAGGCATGTTGGGTGAGCAGATTTTCATGAAAGGAAAGAACATCCAAAGAAATGGCCTGTGGGTGGGAGAAAAGAGTGCAGGGAGCCATTCAAACAGAGCCCAGCATGCTCTAGAGAGACAAGCAGAGACCATATGAGTTGGATCCGATCAGTAGTCTGAAAATTGTATTCCTCTGGGGTGCCTTGAGGAGAAGGGATGAGGAGTATCTAAATGGGAGTAAATGCTGGTCAACTAGGAGGAGGACACCATAGAGCACACTTGGGTGCTAATCCTGGGGAAGATGATGCAGACAGTTGTAAAGGGGAGCTACTGTGCTTTCTGGCCAAGAGGTGGAGAGTCAGACTCACCCACCTTGTACCTTTCTGCTTCCTACGGCAAGCAGAGCAGTTCCCCAATCTGCCCCCACAAAGAACTCCCACAAAGGAAAGATTGTATGCAGCCACTGGAGTGGAGAGTTCCCACTGGACTCTGCCATTCCAGGATTTAGTGATGTTGAGATGGCTTCTGGGGTGAGGTAGGTTATCTTGCAGCCAGAATCCCAGGGGCTCTATGCTGTGCATGTTCATTTTCTGTTGTCACATATAAATTAATGCAAATGTGACAGCTTAAATCAGCATCCATTTTCTAATTCACACTGTCTATAGACCAAAAGTACAGGTAGGGTGGAGCTGGGTACCTAGCCTGATCCCGAAGACTGACATCAAGTTGTAACTGCATTGTGGTTCTTGGTGGAGCTAAGACGCCTCTTCCAAAGGTCACCTAGCCAGGTGTTGGCAGAATTCATTTCCCATGCCTGATGACCAAGGTCTCATTTCCTTGCTAGCTATTGACCAGGATCCACTGTTAGCTCCAAAGGCCACTCTCAAGTCCTTGCCACATGTCCCTTTCTTACAGATGATCACAATATGGTTTTTTGTTCGTTTGTTTGTTTGTTATTGTTCAAAAGAAGAGAAACATAAAAATCTTCCACTTTACATCTCTGTTTTAGGGGAAGCCTATATCCCCTTTTAAGGACACACACATGATTTGGTTAGGCCCCACCAAGCCAGTTTCCCTTTGACTGGAAAATCAATGGATACTTACAACCATTAAATAAAAAAAAAAAAATCTTTTTCTTCAATGTAACATGTAACATAGCCAGGAAAGTGAGTACCAATCTAACTTACAGCCCTTGCCACACTGAGAGGGGGTTCTCTAAGGCATGTATGCCAGGGGCTGAAGTAATAAGAATATCATAGATTTCCACTTATACCTCCCTTTTCCACTCAAGGCTTTTACCCTCAGGTGAGCCATTCTGAAACTCTATCACCTTGTCTATACATTAAGGATGATGACTCCCCAAGGGATGGCTATAGATTTATATGAAATTGTACACAAAGCACTTGCAACTGTCACAGGCCCTTGTAGGCTGCCAGGCCTTGTTAGCAGGCACTCGTGGCACCAGAAGAAATGGCTGAATTCACTGGTGTTTGCTCTTCCGCAGGCCAACACGCTCTATACATGAGCGGAAGCGTGGACAAGGCCTCCAGGGAGAGGTGGCCTCTGTTCCCTTTCAGCTAGCCAGCCATCCTCTCTGCGGCCACTTCCATAGCTCAGTTTTAATCTCCTCTGGCACTTCAGGTGTCTACGGCTCACAGCCATCCTTCCCTGCTCTGTAGAGTAATTTCTCCTGTCTTTCTCTGTGGCTCCTCTTAGGACTCTCAATAGTATTTCTTGCTTTTTTCCTTTTTTGTTTGTTTGTTTGTTTGACTCTGAGAGGGCTGGCATTATTAGCCACCATCAGCAAGCTGAGCCCCCACTGTTCCTTCAACCCCGGGTATCCAGTCCTGATTCTCACTCAGAACATGGTTTTTCCCATTAGTACTTTTCCCCACATAGTTTTTCCCACTACTCCTGGGTTCACAAACTATTGGTTGAGGCCATGTGTGAGATTGTTTCAGATTTCTAACATTATCAAATTTTGACCTATCTTTCCCATAAGGTAAAAATTCTTTACCAAGCAGAGAGATCAGAAAATAATGTTTTCCTACCCTACACAGTTTAATGTCCCTTTAATAGGGAATTCCCCCACAACAGTCAAAACATTACTCATTTTAAGATGATCTATCACTAAGCATGGTTTTTAAGGATCCTTCTATCATGCAAAGTGATTCACCCTGGGTTGCAATCTGGTTTTCAGGCGTAGACTAGGAGGAGCGGCCAGCAAGCTGTGGCAAAGGCAAGACAATTTCAGCTTGTCAATGTCAATGAAAGTGGCCAGCATGGTGGCAGACCTTCCCAGTATTTTAAATTGTTGTGCATTTCAGCACTTTCCCCTGCATATAATAGTACACAGTAGACCCTTTCTGGATTGATTAGTAATAATAATAATAATAATAATAATAATAATAATGCTGTGAGTCCATTTCCTCAGCTTTTGTTTCTGAAGCTGATACTGAATTCCAGGGTGAAAGAGTTTTTAAGACAAGCAGTCGAGCACCTAGCGGCACAGTCCACAGATGGCTGCTTGTACGGACAAATAGGCTGACATGCGTTATCGGTTACATCTTCAATGCTAGTGGAGAACCCAGTGAGGTCATCATTCCCATCTTGGCCTGCTGTGTCATGCCACTGCCTCATCGCATCATCGCCATCTCTGCACTGTTTATGGAGAAGGCAGACAGAGCCCTGAGCCTTCCCACCACCCAGGCTCTCTTACTGCTGAGGCAGCACTGCTTGCTCCTGCCTCTGATGCCCAGCACCCCATCCCTTCCCTTCCCACCTCTCTGTGTTAACCCATTCTCTTCCATAACTAAACTGTCCCTGCACGTCCCTTCATCTCCAGCCACCTCTTTGGATTTCCTGCTTCATGTTACCCTCAGCCTAATGCTTAACTCTCTCTGCACAATTCTCACACTCCTAAACTCAGCTACTCCGAAAGGGCAATTTATTTTCCCACTAACCATTCTGTATGTTGTGAATCATAAAGAACTCCTCCTTACCTTCCTTACCCCACAAACTCTGTCTCCTGGATACAATTACCCCATCCTGTGTCCCTCCATCCTGGCTTCTGCTTCCTTAGCTGGTCTCCTTATGTCTAACACTACCAACAGGGTGCTTTGTTTGCCTACTCCACTTCTATAGCCCTATTTGGGATCCCTACTGACAACAGATCATCTTCCAGCTGCAGAGAGGAGCCTGGTTACCTTCCCTCCATAGGACACACACACACACACACACACACACACACACACACACACACACACACACATATCCCCAGAGCTCAATGGTTTAGAAGCAAGAGGACACCACACAGCTCTTCAGCTTCCTCTGCAGCTCTCTAGACCACACTCTCCTACACACTACACTGAAGCCACACACTCCAGCCTTCCTTTCCTCCAATACTCAGGCTGGGAAGCACCAATCAACCGGGCTCATAGAACCTGTCTTGTTCTGTGAAAAGCTTCCCTGAGACCTCTCCATCTCACGCTGAAAACTGCATTCCTGCCTCTGATCCAGCACTGCTGGTTCCATTTTGTAGATGTTTGTCCATACTTTGTCCCTCTCCAGTGAGCCAGAACGAAGCCTGCAGCAGCCATACCCAGGGCAAATGAGAGTCTCAGCAAACATTTGTTGTCTGCATTCATTCCAGTATCTCAAGAATAACCTACAAAGACTGTCATGCTGGACTGAAGAGATAGCGTAGTGGTTAAGAACACTGGCTGCTCTTCCGGGGACAAGGTTCAATTCCCAGCATTCAAATGGAAGCTCACAGCCGTCTGTAAGTCCAGTTCCAGGGAACCTTATACCTTCATCTAGACATGCATGAAGGCAAAACACCAATGCACATAAAATAAAATTAAAATCATTACAAAAGAAAATGTATCTTTAAAACAACAAGAAAAGACTGTCATGCAGGCAGACTGCCACTCTAAGTGCTACCTATAGTCATGGCTTTCTTTCACTGTGGTATTTTCTTTTTCTTTTTTTTTTTTTCTTTTTTTTTTTTTTTTTTTTTGTGGTGTCCCTCTGTCCCACCATTAAAGAAAGTTGACATTTAAGAGAAGAAAATTACAGAAAATATGTTTTACTTTCTATATTTTAGGGGGCTGAAGCCTAATTTCAGGCATGGTGAAATATTCAGCATGGTTATTTTCTGGGCGTCCTTTTGACTTTGTAAATAATCGCAGCCCACAGTTTTAGGAGCACTACATTAATATCCCACAAAAGAAAATGGATATACAGAATTCCCTGGGTGAAACTGTTGTTGTCACTTGAGATAAAAGCCTGAGACAGGCAGGGAAGTTCAGCTGAAAAAACAAGGAAGCATCCTTGAGCAGGGCAAGGCCTCCCAGGGAGACTGACTCCACAAAGGTCCAAGCAGGAAGGACAGCCAGAATTGAGGGTAGGGGTGAGCACAGGGGTGGGGGTAGGGGTGGGAGAGGTGGGGGTAAGGAGGTATGGGGGGTTGCTCCTGAAGGGGCCATCCTCCTTATCAAACAGGTGGCAGCCTTGTGGTCCAGCTAATCCTTCTAATTACAGAGGACTTGGCTGGCAGCCAAGGCTGGGCGAGGGGCAGTTTTAACTCATTATGGGGCTGGCAGGACAGAAAGGACACCTGCCAACCAGGTGGCAGCTCAGGCAGGATTTCCAACACAGCAGGGAGCCAAGGTCCTCAATCAGGAAAGGAAGAAAGAAAGAAAGAAAGAAAGAAAGAAAGAAAGAAAGAAAGAAAGAAAGAAAGAAAGAAAGAAAGAAAGAAAGAAAGAGAAAAAAAGCCATCCTAGATGCTTAACCACAGAGACTGGCCAACCCTG
This sequence comes from Mus caroli, assembly GCF_978045245.1. NCBI lineage: Eukaryota > Metazoa > Chordata > Mammalia > Rodentia > Muridae > Mus > Mus caroli. The sequence goes on from NW_028227262.1 coordinate 94,876,446, forward strand.
CAGCAGCAAGGGGATGCTGGGCTTGGGGTACACAGAGTTCTCCTAGCACATCAGGGACATCAGATTTCAGCAACATACATTCTCATCCCTTGATGATGCGGTCCAAACACCAAATGGCATCTGATTCTACCTGTCCGTCAAAATCTGGCTCAGATCAATGTTGGCTAGACGTGATTTTGTAAAAGTTTTGCTGGAACACAACCTGCTTTTTCTCTACAAAGGCAGAGCTGAGTACTTTCATCAGAGGCTCTTTCCTCCTATATTATTTGTATTGTCTGTCTTTTACATACAACCCTGACTTAGCAAAAGCCCAAGCTGCGCTTCAGACCAATGATAAGCAAATGCCATGGTGGGACCCAGACTCAGTACTTAGTAAAGCTACCTAGGAGATTTCAGTCGAGGGTACCATCCCTGCTCCATCTCCATGCTGTAACTCAGAAGTGCTGAACAAGTCATCCCTAAGTTTCCCTTTCCACTGACCATGACTCAGACAGCACAGTGCAGTGTGAGCTTTGTCCCCCAAAGGGAAGCTGGGCCAACAATCCCCATTCTGCTATTGCTTCATGCCAATAATCAATGCAATCCTGCTCTGTCTCAGTTTCTCATCCTGCAAATAAGAATAAAATCATTCACTCCCTAGGCCTATTAAGAAAATTAAAGATCAGGATCTATGGTCAGTGACAGTATTATACTTAACCCTACACAACAACAACCCTTAAAAACTGGTAGGAGAATCAGGATGGAGGAGGTGGGGGAGGGGCTGACTCAGTACAGCACAGCTCAGCGCAGGGGCATAGGAAAAACTCAAAGCCTCCACGAGAGCCATCTGACCAGAGACACTGGCATGGGAGGCTGAGCATCGCTTCCATAGGCCGGTGGGAAAGTTCTGGGGAATACGGTCCTCTAAACAGCCAACCTGGGTTGACAGACTCCTGGTTCAAACAAGTCTGAGCAACACTCACAGCTGAGTCCTGCCCACGTCTCCCTGCATCAGCTCGAATTCTTGAATTTGGACCCTAGCTTAGATTCTGCTGGCAATTCTGGAAGCTTCTGGTGAGTACTCATAGGACACACGTTCAGGACATACTGAATCTTGTTGCTTTGGTCACACCCTGAGGCACATGGGCGCATCCGGGAACAGCTGATCTTGTCTACAGAATTCCACTTCTTGCCCACCTTGCTCCTCCTCTAAGCCACTATGACCCTGATGTCAGTCTGCCTGTGCTCTGGCAACAACACGAGGGGCACCTGGTGCTACTGTATGACAGACATCTCCATTGGACAAACCATTTGCTGCAAAGAGATGCTTCAGTCTCAGTCTCAGCAACAGCAGCAGCAGCTGCAGCAGCTCATCCACTCACCTAACAACTGAAGGCTGGGCTGAAAAATCCATGAGGCTCCTCACTCAGTGCTCAGCTCCTGACCTGCAGCAAGTGGGAAGGACAGTCCCTGCCTTACACAGCCACAGGCCTGGCTAGGTCTTACTCAGTAACCTTTCCTGTCTAGTAAAGAGATGAGAGGACGCTTAGAAAAATGAGCACAACTCTTATGCAGTAAGTATGGAAGGGTCTGGGGACCCAAAAGAACAGGCAGTGATATGCCCCCAACCTTCCTCAGCTGAGCCAGAAGCAGAGCTCTGCACACAGTTGGGCACCCAATACATGAAGATTTCGTGCTTGTTCTAGAAGGCTCAAGCTGAGAAGCCTAGCCAATGCCATCCAACAAGTATGGAAGGAAAGTTGACACCATCCCAACTCCAGTGATCAGAAATAGCTAAAGGTCAAGACACTAGAGAAACAGCACTCTGCACAGTGGTAGCAACTGCACCACCTTGTAACTCTAGCTAGCATGATGAAGACAATGGCGCGCACTCACTGGAGGCTTACAGAGATGGGATGGCCATTTACATGCAATTTCTTATTTGATCTTACCCCCATCCCGTGACAACTCGGAGGATGGGACACTAGCACAGCTGCATGCCATGTGTCATGGTCACTATCCTGCTGCTATGAAGAGACACCAATGAACAAGGCAACTCTTATAAAAGAAAACTTTTAATTGAGGTTTTTCCAGTTTTCATAGGGTTAGTCCATGAGCGTCATGTCTAGATAGGCACGGGGCTGGAGCAGTAGCTGAGAGCTTTATATCTTGATCTGCAGGCAGTAGGCTGAGGGAGAGAGAGACACTGGGTCTGCGGTGAGCTTGTGAGCTTTAGTAACCTCAAAGCCCACCCCTAGTTACACAAGGCCTTCAACAAGGCGGTATCTCCTATTCCTTCTAATCCTTCTCAAAACAGGTCCAGCCCCTAGTAACTAAGCACACCAGTAGAGGACGGGAGTCTTCCTCCGTCTCCGTGCCCTGTAAGCAGCAAAACTGAGATTTGAACTCAGGGCTCTCTACCCTTCCCATTGTCTCCCACTTTGTGTTCCTACACTGAGAAGTTGAGTCTCTCAGAAAGAGCAAACTCATCTGCTCACTACATGCTCTTGGATGCAGAAGGAGAACCCGCCCTCCACACCCAGCAGGAGTTCCTCTAGTGAACTTGAGAAAGTTCTAGTCCACCTGATGTCTCTCCTCATGAATTACTTCCTACACACCTATTTTCTACACCCTTCAGCAACTTTGGATACCTGTCCCCTCCTAGTATGTCCTTCTCAGAGGCGCCAGAAGAAACTCCTAAAGGCTCGCCCTTTATCTCCCCACTGTGAGCATCTATTCTTGGCTGAATACTTTTTTTTTTCAGATCAATGGTAATGATTTACACCATTAATCATCAATGCAGCAGCCACTTAGTCGCCCCAAATCCTGATGCTAAACCATCGCATCTTTCATCTTGTCTGCAAAGAGAAACATCTGATTTTGTCATCTGCAGTCAAAACACTGCACCCCCTTCAGCCTCTCTCTGCACTGCACTGGCAGAGTTACCACAGCCATGAAGGAAAGGGACTCTAGACAGCCTGCCTCAGGTCAGTGCTGCGTGTGGTGGTCAGGAGCCACCCTTGCACTATGCAAAACCAAGCATGATAATAGCACCTCCTTCAGAGGGCTGGGGCAGGCACGAGGGGGGGGGGAACGGGGCCGGGGGGGTGGGGGAGGGGGGACACGGACAGTAGACTCAACCAATTCGACAGTTCAGTGCAGGTCAACATAAGCAATTACTCAGAACTTTGACTTCTCTGTGGTGGTGTGGCTGCTCTGTTTTAAATAAATATTCGTTGATTTTCAAATAAAGCCAAGCATGGTGGCCCATATTTGTAATCCCAAGTACTTGGGATGCTGAAGAAGAAAGATAGGAGTCTGAAGCCAGACCCCGGTCTCAAAACCCAACTACAAATAAAGGAAAATAAGAATACCACCGCTACTTCCAACCCAATGCTGTGACAGATATAACACTAAATTGTTCTTTTTACTTGCACCCAAACTAAGGTGCAGCACATGCATGGCATTTCTCCATGAAATGTATGGAGGTGACCTAGGATCTTGCCTGCTGGGCACGGTCTCTGCTTTATGCCCCTTCTCTCACTACCTCACTATCGTCCAAGTCTGCCCTCTGTAAAATTCCATGACTAGAAAAGAACCCAGAGTCATTGCTCCCTGCCTGCCCCAGTCTGGAGGGACCAGAGCACCCACACACATCATTTTCCCAAAGGACAGACAACGTAGCTGAATGTCTTCTGAGCCACATTAAAAACCATGTTCCTGCGCTAGAACATCCAAACATGGTTTGTTTTCCGTTTTGCTTTGTGAATCACTTTTCTTTGATCTGTGTATTAGCCGCAGACTGACTGGGCTGTACCCACTGTCTTTCTCTCCAGTGGGCAAAGCCAGATGCTGAACACAGTTCATACCATACCCTTTACAACCCATTTGCCATCCATTCATGGTCATGCTGTCTCAGCTCAGCCACTGTCTTGGTCAGTATTGGGTTGGGGGAGGGGTTCCGTCCGGTGCATTGAGATGGTTCTGCACCCAGGAAATAGAAGATGAGCTAGTGAAGAGCTGGTTGGCCAGATAGCCCACACCTCTGCTGCTCTTGAGCCCCACAAGCAGGGAACCCACAGAGAGCTTGCAGCAGCTATTTCTTTACTGTAAAGCACCATGTAATTGAGAAGAGGAAATGCATGTGCTGTCTTGGCTATGTGGATCGCTTATGTGTTGAGGTCTAGTGTTGAAATTGTGGAAAAGCAGACTGTCTCACGGTCTGGATTATCTTGTTTTCTGGTCCATGCACAAGGATTTAGCCCAACTGCCCAACAGGCCTTTGACATCTACTTTCTACTTGGTGTCTGGGGTGTATTGGGAAGTCAGCCACACTATGCGAATGCCAAGAGCCATAAAGCTCTGTGCTCAGTTCACCATACCCACTTTTGACTAGTGCAGAAATGTCATAGTATGCAAGAAGGTCCACGTGTTACAACCAGAGACAGGCAACTATGTGGTGGAGGGGAGGAGGGGGCACCCTGGGAAGGGAAGCAGTTCTCAGCATGGCACAAGAGGTGTGAGAAATCACAACTACATTTTCCTAATACTGGGACAGTGTTTGGCTTGGTCATTCTCCTTCCCTCTCTGTAGACACAAAGGAGTTTGACAACGCATTGGATACAGAAGCAGCTATGAGATCCAAACATCTACTAAAGCAGACTCCAGGGAGACTCAAAGGGAAATAAAACTGTGATAATCTTTCATCTATGATTTTATAATACACTTTTATAATAAAAATAATTTATGCTAACATATAACCACTGTTGTGTTTATAAAGAGAGAGAGATTGAGAGAGGAGTATGTTTGGTGGCTGTGCAGTCTGGTGTGGGGGGAGGGGTGCCTCTGCAGGCCCATGCTGAGGCATCCCTTCCCCGTGAGGGGCCAACCACATACATTGGTAAAGTATAGAACAGAGTTTATTTCAGGGCATGGGGAGAGGAGTTGAAGGACTAGAGATCGGGGAAAGGCAGAGAGAGTAGAGGAGCAGAAAGGCTAGCCATGAACACGTGGGGGGCGGAGCAGGAGCAAGAGGACAGAGGAAGAGGAAGAGAGCAAGAGAGCCAGGAAGGGGCAAGCAGTCCCCTTTATAGTGAGCCAGGCACACCTGCCTATTGCCAGGTAACTGTGGGGCAGAGCCTAGACAAAAGGCCAACAATCACCATATTGTCTGAAATGAACTACTAGTTTGTTCATACTTCTCAGGTTGAAGTTATAATATGGTTAAGTGTTAAATAATATGACCTACATCTGGGAACCTAATAATTGGTGTTAAAAGAGTCAAGAGGACCAGAGGCCCCACAGTGTGGTAAATGGTGACCTGGAAGAATCTGATAGTTTTCTTGTCCCCAACAGGAAACATCCTTCCTTCTCTAGCCAGCAGCAGAATGTCTGTCCATCTGCTCCTGCTCAACGCCACCTTGGGCCTTGGGTACAGGCTCTCCTCTCTACAGCCCGATGGCCTCTTTTGCCACAGATCCTTACTACTGGATTGTCTTTATTCTGTTGGTCACTTTGATCTTGGAGGTTCACAGTTGTTTATTTTTCCTGGCAAGGCAAAGGATGCCATTCCTCTCTGGCCCCTCAGCTGTCAATCACCCACCATCCAGATGCATATGAGTAGCCCAGCTGGGCCATCAATCAAACAAAGGCTTCTGTGAGTTGATAACCAGAAGGAGGAGGACCTGAGTTGGAAGCAGTCCTAAGCCTGGGCTCCTGAGACTGAGGAGCCCCGTGAATCACTGAAGCAGGACTTGAGCTGCCAGACCATCAATCAGTGGATGTCAGGTTGCAGATTAAGTGTCCCCTTCTCTGTGTGAAAAGTACCACACTGACACCAAGCAGGAGCAGAGCCCCAGGTTCTATGGGATTTCAGCACCACTTGTAGCAAAACAAAGCTAGAATCCCCACTCCTACCTGTCTGTCTCTGGACCCACAATGAAATAGCCACCTGCACCCAAGCACCTTCTAGCCATTTGTGGGAAGGCCTGTCGGGAGAACTGTGAAGACATGTATCACGGCCCCTCCCTGCCCTCCAGGAAGCCCTCAGCAGCAAAACACAGACTTCTTTGGCTTTCACTTCTTTCTCTGCTCTGCTACTTGGTTGGAAGCAATGAGAATGAGATGACAAAGGAAAATGAACCCAAGGAAGCCGAGAAACAGGATCTTGCTTAATGCAGGACAGCTGAGCTGAAAGAATTGACTCTGCAAAAGCCATCACTCCGTTCCTTCTTTAGAAATGTGATTGCTGAACCTCAGATCTAATTGCAGTCTTAGAGAAAGAGCCTGCTTTCCTACCAGCCTGGAAAGTCCCACGTCTACCTGGGTATGTGTGTATTCCCAGGCAGGGTTTATCCAAAGAGGCTCATAGGAAATGATGGCAAAGATATACCCAACCCCGGAGCTTTGGAGAGATGGGAAAGGCTCTGGGAGTTTTGTGCCTCCTCTTCTTTAGAATCTCCATAGGGATCTGGGTTAAAAAGCTGCCCTGAAAATTCAGGGAACCATCACTGGATTGTTTACCAAAACCAGGCACAAACATGCTGTTGGATGCTGACAGTGTCCTGTGTCTGCAACCTGTCTACTTGCAGTGGGAGTCAGACAGACATCACTATAACCAGTATAAAGATGCACTGGACACTAAGACGGGGTTAGAAGGTGAATTGGGAAGTTGTATGCAAAGCATTTTCTGAAGGCATCTACACACCCATCTCCGCCTTCCATGCCTCGTGCCTCTGCTGCCGCCACCACCTCAAGTGGGACCATTTCTGTTCTGTTAGACAAAGTTTTGAAATCCTGGCAATTCTCTCATTTTATGCTTCACCTAGCTTTTACACAGACTATCAAGATCATTAGTTCCAAATATATGCACCAGGAACTCAAAATCCCATTAACTAATTAGTTGGGCACTTTTAAGGATTATCTACATATAAAATATTATATATATATACATATATGCGCATATCACAAACCATTTCTGTTGGGTAAAACTGATAACTTTTCTTGCAGCCACCAATCCTGCTCTCCCTGCCCAACAGCTCTGTTCCCATCTCGTCACTCCACAGCCCTTTACCTTCTTACCCACTCAGCAGCTGCAGGTGCACATTACTCCAGGGTGCGCCCCTTCCTTTAGAAGTCCGTCTATGGAAAAGTGCACGGATCTTTCTGGAAGGGCACAGTAGCTCCAGAACCTGATTTCTACCTGTGTGAACGGAAGCAGCAGCCGTACAGCCCAGCCAGCAAGGCGCTCTTGAGGATTATTACATGAAGCAATGACTGAAACACACTCAGCTCCATCTGGCACAGGACGCAAGGTCAGCCAAAGGTAGCTAATTGTATTATCAGGAACCACACATGATTCAGAATGGGAAGAGAACTAGAAGTGATGGACCATTTTTCTTGATCCCTCTGTCTTCTACTTAAGGTGGTCTAATAGGGGACAAAGTAGTTAGATTGATTCTCTGATTCCCAGGAGAAACCTCTGGTGTAGGTGAGAAAGATGGTACTATCCCATCTATAAAAGGAGGAGGGAGATGATGAAGCTAGTAAGATGGCCCAACGTAGGGTTAACGGTCATCGGGGAGGAAATGGAACTCAGCCAGAATGTGTGTCATTCTCAGTCCCTGGAAGGGGACAGTTTCCTGTAGCTGACATGCTCAATCCTTCTCTATGTATATTCCTGTCTCAACTTAGTTAACTGGTCTTTAAGAGAATTGAAGAATAGAATTATTTAAAGGATGCAGTAAGAAATGCATCTCCAACTAACAGCCGTGGCTCACATCTGAGTGCATCCTGGTGCTTCCTGAAGAGCACAGGTGCCAGTCCAGGCTCTCCTCCTGTCCTGGAGCAGTATGTGCTGCTTCGGGGGCTGAGGTTCCTGCCAATAGCTATGGGGAATAGTGTGCCGTGCGCAAGGACTTGGCTCCCAACAGTCCAGCTGTTGTTGCCTTCTGTGGCCCAAGCTTCAATTCAGCAGTGAAGATTACAGGCTGTGAGCTGTCAACTCTCCAAGGCAGACCCACTCCCTGTGGCCTTCCACATCTGGAAAAGCCTTCCCCGGGAATCGGTACAGAAGCATCTCCACATTCTCGCCTCTATTAATAGCGTCAAAGCTACTTAGAGAATATTATCTCCCAAACACAAAGGCATGGAAACCTACGTGTTAAAGAAAAAAACTGAAAATGGCAAAGACCCTATCAACAATCTATTACCATTCCATGACCTAAAACGGATGCTATTTGAGTAAAACCTATATTAAATATGGGTACCTGCTACCCAATCCTTAGTGTCAGTGTGTGAACTAAGCAAAGAAAATAAGGCTGTTCAAATGGATTTATGTAACATGCATAGAAAGTATACAATGGATACAGGGAAGAAAAGAACTCAACACAAAATAACCTTTTCTATAGAAAAAAAATTTTTTTTTCCATAGGGGGGAAAAAATCTAAGTGGGGACTGACTACAAAATCTGATTACTGTTATTAGCAAAAAGTGATTTTGGCTGTCCTCTTTTTAAGCAGAGTCATCCAAATCAGGCACCAGCCAAAACATGGCTCCAGTGAGCCTGGCACAGGCATGGGAGCCTGTTCTTGTCCAGCACTATGGAATACTTGGAGGTAGGAAGAATGTCCTTGGGTCTGCTCAAACTATTCATCGCATTGCCACAATCAGCCAGAGTATCAGAACAGAGACACCCCAACAACCAGCTTAGGACAGCAGAGGATGTAAAAGCTACCTCTGCCCCATGCCTCTCAAGACTGCCCATCTTCTAGCCCCGTAGGAAAATCATTGTCTCTATGTGTCCTTTGCTAAACTACTGGGACATTTGCACAAGGCGACCAACTGCAGAAGTTGCTAGGAGGTCCTGGAGACCTACAGGGCAATCTATAGACACATTATCTGCAACGAGCTCCGTGTTAGAAGCTAAACAGGGCCAGGCTTGGTTACTATTTGGATGAGAGACTTAGGGCAGTGTGCCCAGTGACATGCCTAATAGGGAGACATGTGGAAGTCATCAGGCACTTTACTGATAAGATAGAGGAAGAAGGAAATCTCCAGTGACCCTGAAGCACTGGGCTGAAGAAAGGAAAGAAAGCAACAAGAGGATGGGCTGGAAAGACCGCTCAGCAGTTAAGAGCACTGACTGCTCTTCCAGAGGTCCTGAGTTCAATTCCCAGCCACTATATGGTGACTCACAACCATCTGTAATGGAATCAGATGCACTCTCCTGGTGTGTCTGAAGACAACTACAGTATACTCATATAAATAAATAAATAAATAATTTTTTAAAGCATCAAGAGGAAAGATAAGGTCTAAGATCCACTGGGCCTTCCTTTAAAGATGAGTGGTCTTGAAACACAAGATGAACCTATTCTCCCTGCTAGATGATCTAGATCAACGGTAAACCCTTCAAATGTCCCATTCCCTCATGCATAAAATGGGGTGGTGCCTACCATGGTAAGGAGTTCCTGAGCATTAAATAATTCACCTAAAACTTGGAATTCAGCATCTTGCATACAAATGGTCAATAAATGCTAGATCCAATTGCCTCCACACCATCTTCTGCCCACTGAGAGTCAGCAAGAGGGAAGAGCTTGAGTTTTCTCAGAAAATGTATAACTTCAAAAATTCTTGTTCTGTTGTCCCATCAATAAGCAGTATGGTCAGTCTGTGGTTTATCACTTGCCTTGTTCCTGGAAGGTGGGAATGCCTGCTAATGTATAGCAGCAATGGATACACATCCTTCAGACACACTACGGGGGTTGGGGGTGGGGGCTGAAAAAAGGAAGGGAGCAGAAGTTATAAAAGAAGAAAATATTGAGTCTTCCCTTCTCTGGACCAAGGCATCTAGTGAATGTCTTTTAAGGCCCAGCGGTGTCTCAGGGAAATTCCAGTGAAGCTGTTCGGTGTATAGCTACTATATTCTTTATAGGACACACATTTTGTGAGTCATTTGGATAATATGTCATGCAGTGCAAAGACTCTAATCGGGTCTTCTTGAGATGGACCCTCACCACTAAGTAGTCAACTGTCATTTACGACTGTCTTCATGAGCAGACTGAAACTAATTGTTTTCTGCCAAAGGAAAACGTGTTCTTTGCTACTTAGTATCAGATGCCTAGCCTCCCTGAGAGTGCTACTGAGAACACATGCCTTGATGGAGGAGTCAGTCTCTCCTGCCATCGATGCTCCCTCTGCAGTTCTCAAAGCTCCCTTTCCTTTACTCACAGCCTGCTTGGCTTCAGGGAGGGAGGTCTTGCCCTCACTGCTAGTGGCTCTTCAGGAAGGAGAGATGAACACAGGAGAAAGCAGAAAGCCAAGACTTTCCATGACACTGGCCAGCCCAGGTCTAGGACAGCAGGTAAACATGTGGCACTCGTTCTGGGAAGCAAGTCCAAAATCAGATGAACAACCAGAGAGTTAGCGAGAGCACATTCAGGAGGCAACTTGGAGGCTCGGAGATGAGTAGAGAGCACTTTCGGCGAAGGGAATTGGTGCCATGACGTGGACCATGCAGCTGAAATTGTAAAGACCAGAGGGAAAGGACGTCTTCCATGTGCCCCTGACATATTCTTCTGACTCCAAATACATAGTCACCACTGACTTGGGGTCACTTTGTCCAAAGTCTCCACACCATCTACTTCTGATCTTCCTAATTTGACTGCAGCTGACACATATGATTAGTTCTGACATAATGCTCTAGCAAGTAGATTGTTTTCCTGAGAAATAACAGGTCTTTTTTGGAAGGCCAGTTATTTGCTCTTATTACTATTAAATACAATTGCTTTAAAGTGTGAATGTATTCCTGTTATGCCTGTATGTATGTATGCATGTATGTATGTTTGCATGTATTTGGGGGTCAGGAATGCCACGGTGGACATGCCACCACCACTGTAAAGTAGAAGAAACAACTAGGTAAAGAAGAAAGGGGCTCAGAGTAGAACAACGTCGACACAAAGAACAGTCACGTGATCCATTATCTTTACTGGCTTACATAAACAGCGCTTGTCATCTGCACTGACTGACAGCAGACTTACTCGATGAAGAAAGTCAAGTCACATCTTATAGGGCTTTGGGACAGCAAAGAGAGTAATAACATGGCTACAAACAGAAATTGTAAGTAAATAAATAAATTGGCAAGCAAATTCTGGTAACATTTAACTCTCTTTAATCTAGTATAGTTGATATTAGTCCAGAAAACAGACAACAGTTTAAAGTATGAGCCCTATATATAATTTTATAAGTTATATAATGATTAACATAAGGCAGACTTAATGCATTCTTTAAAAGGTATTTTAAAAGGACCTTATGCACTTGGCATATAAAAAACTCCACATATTACTAATTACAAACTACTTTCTCCCAAAAATATGATCTGACTAATTCTGTAGCATATAGAAGATAACTTCTGTGCAGCTGGAGGGAAGGTTGATGGATCCCAAGCCCGGCTTTGTGTCCTCGTTACTTACATAACTTTTAACAAGTGAGGTATTAGATGCTATCATCAGGACCGGAGGCTGTTGGCCTGGGGCCAGGCCTGGGCTGTGAGTATTTGTTAGACTTCCTGAAGATCTTCATGTGTATTCAGTGAGCGTTATGGCGTAAACACAGCTTGCAAGTGTGAAGTACTATAGGAAGGACAGGAGATCATGACCTTGCCTTAATTCAGTGACTCCCACGACTATAATGAAGCCATGGGTTCCTCCCAGACATCCCAGTCAATCCATACAGAACCACAAACATTCTTCACTTCATATGGCCTCGGGCCTCCCAGAAGCCCACCTTCATTTGCTGGGTATAGAACACACAGACAAAGCACACAGACAAAACACACACACACGGAGGCACCGATAAGACAAGATACAGGGGTATAGTGGGTGAGAGGCTGTGGACTGAGCTGTGGGTCTTCACTTTGATTGAGGATGGGTGTGAACAGCTGCTGAGCCTATTTCCCCAGGTCTATGGCATTTTTAGTTCTGATTTTCTGCCTTTTTTTCATGACATGGGGGCTTGCTAAAGTTCTTTGAGGAAAAATTCCATTTTCTAAAAGTGGCCATAATAACATTTCCAATTCTATATGTTATTCTATAATGTAGAATCCTGTACTCTTCCCAGGAGAAGACTATTTATTGTAAGGCCACCTCTCTATAAGGAAGCCAATATCTGTGTGTAGGCATTACCAGATGATCCCAGCTAAGGCATGGACATCACAGAGTAAAAGAAACCTGTCCCTCTGACTCTTTTTGAATTCCTAGTTAATACAAAGCAAGAGTCCCCCAAAAGTTGTTTTTATTTCATGTATTTAATTTGCATTTTGTTTTATAGCAATAAAATTTTTCTGCTGGTTGGTTAGTACCCCGAGGGCAGGGTTTACATCTGATTCTCAAAAAGGTGGGCAGACAGGAGCACAGTCTTCTCTGTGACTGGAACCACCGGCAGGCAGGGAGGCTCAGCTTTGTGGCAGGGCAAGACTGTGCAGGGGCTCTTCCATCTTATACGCTGGCTGAGGCCATTTCAGGTCGAAGTAAAATTTCATCTCCTTGGTGGAAAATTCCATGGAAAACTACCCAAGGAAACTGAGGTCAAGTTGTCCCAGAGTGAACACACACCTTTCCCCCTGCACCCAAGTTCACAAATTTACTCCAAGGCTGAATTATCATGAATAATCGCCTAGGCCAAAAGCTTTGGTTCATTCCCACTAGCCTGTAACACAGTTTTCTCATTTATTCTATTCTCAGTTCCGCCACAGGGTTGGTTACCTCTCCTCAGTTTCATGTGACTATCTTCCTCATATTTCGGGGAGAATCTCATTCTGTGCCTGATTCTCCCAGAATTCCAGTCTCTCTTCTGGATGTCCCACCTTCTAATCCTGCCTCAGCTAATCGGCCAATCAGCTTTTTTATTGACAGGTGATGCGTCCACACAGTGCATAGGAGATTATTCCTACATCCCAGCTAACTTAGCTTCTGTTAAACTGCTTTCGTGCACAAAACCTCCTCCAGTAGCTACAAACTGAGATACCAGGATGGGTTTTTTGTTGTTTTTTGTTTTTTACCTTGAAAAGTCTCTTGCTAATGCTTGGACTAGACTTGGGTCCAGAATAGCTGAGTATAATCTCAGCCAGCGGGAATAAAGACTTTCAATTGGCTATGAACAGTGTCTGAGTGGTTATCTCTGGTGGCCTCCTTGTAACATTTTCAACACATGAGCATTTGGGGGATACTTCACGTGGAAAACCCTAATAGCCAGTAACAGTCAAGGTGTGTTAGAAAGGAAGCAGAATACAACAGCAAAGTGGAGTTTTAACTGGGGATTATGGCTAACAACAAAGCAAGTGTCATTTTCTCAATGTGAATAAAGACTTTAAGAAGCAATCCTTTAGGTCCAAGAGGACGCAGTTAATTGTTCACTAGAATCACAATCACTTTGAGATGATATGTGTTACAGTATTGCCCCTTTCATACCATACTCTATGAAACAACTTTCTTAGGCTCCTGGCATGTATGTGTTACCACTACTGACTGAGCCCATGACCACCATTAGAGCAGACTGACAGGCTCTAAAGCACCCTGGAACTTGCAGAGATGCTGTCCACGCCTCGCTGTGCACTGAGAGAACTATCCTGGCCAGTTTTATTTGGTTTCCCACAGAAATGTACTCACAAACTGCAGCAAGTCAGTCACCATCACATCCTTCATTCCTCTCTCACAGGATCTCATCACAAAAGGAAGTGAGTTTGATTCCTAACAAGCACTTCTGGGAGGGCGAGGTCCTGATGAATCTCGAAAACCTGCAAATCAGTTCCCTCTAGAAAGGTCTTCCACTAGTTGACCAAAGGTGCTGTTTATTGGGGCTAACTGTAACCGTGTTTCCTGCTACACATTTCTGTGGTTCAAAGTAAATAAGTGAACTGTCATTCTGTTTAAGACAAAAGACTTCACCAGGGTGCAGGGCCGAGAGCAAAACCCAAGTCCTGAGCAACTGGTGTTTCCAAAGGCAACAGTAATGCACCTGTGGACAGGCAGGCACACAGGGGGATGCGGATGAACCAGAGGAGGGAGGCTTGGGGCTCCGAGGGAGGCTGAGCTCCAGGTCTGGATATCATGGCTTTCCAGAAGAGAAAGTGGAAAATTAAAACATCTTCCAATGAGAGATACCCTGCAAAAGTCAAATCCTAGGCCTCTGGGTCATTCAGCACCTCCCACAGTCAGGAGCCTCAGTTTTCTTCCCGATTCCTGTAAAAGACAGAGGAGCAGGATGAGGCAGCAGAGGAATCAAAGGAAATGTAAAGAGGCAGCCAGCGAGAGAGAGAGAGAGAGAGAGAGAGAGAGAGAGAGAGAGAGAGAGAGTCCCCGAAAGCTCTGGATGAAGGACACCCACTGTGACTGACAAAAGGATGGCTGTGGGGGTTAAGGCTGGGAGCCCCTCCATGGACAACACGACAAGACCAGACGAGGAAGTACCACCTGGACTGAAGGATTCCTGAAGTCTTCACTGAAGGGTCCTGTCCTAACAAACACCTCCCTCTTCATGGGTCCCTCAGAACACCAAGGCTGTGGCAAATATTTGAGATACAGAATTAAAGGAAGAAGGATTGATTTGGGTCATGACTAAAACGGTTCATGTTTGCTTGGCCCCTGTTGTTGTGGGACTGTGGTAAGGTAGAAGTGTCAGGGTGGGGAGGGCAGGACAGGGCTGAGGGAGGGAGGGACGGAGGGACGGAGGGACAGAGGGAGGGAAACAGAGTCAGAGACAGAGAGATAGACAGAGAGAGAACAGGAGAGGAGGAACGGGCATGATAGGCCTTTCTATTAGACACTCAAAATAATCTGCCTCTAATTAGACAGGTTCAGTCATAGTGGCTCATTCTGCATGATCTAATCAGTGGATTAACCCAAGAAGGTAACGCCACACCCTCACACATAAAACCACTGGGGGTGGGGGTGGGGATGCTTCATAAAGAAAACCTTAACAGCCAGCAAAAAGCCAGGGTGTGTTAGAAAGAAAGCAGAACTCAACTGCAAAGTGGTGTGTTAAGTGGAGACTGTTTGCAGATAACACTCACTGTAAATTATATTTGTCAGAGTGAAACAATGTAACAGGGTGAACAAAGGATCTTTTGTTCTCCGATTACAGTGGTTGCTCTCAACCTGTGAGTCATGACCCCTTGGCAGGTCAGGACCCTTTCACCTTTCACGGGGGTTGCCTAAGGCCTTCAGAAGAACACAGGTGTTTACACTATGATTTATAACAGTAGCAAAATTACAGTTATAAAGTAGCTACAAAAATAATTGTATGGTTGAGGGGGTTCACCACAACATAAAGAGCTGTATTAAAGGGTCGCAGCATAGGGAAGGTTGAGAATCACTGCACTATTAGGAGAAGCCACCATGTATGTGACCAAGGAAAACAAAAGTGATATCCAGAGTTAACAGGCTGGAAAATAACTTGAAAAATCAAATGGCAAACTCTTAGATTTGCAAGGCAGTTGGAGGGACCCCAAGTCAGGAAGCCATCTTCCTCAGATATCAGCCCCTGAGGGGAGTGCTAGTTGGCAGAGTAACATCCATGGCTGCAAGGCTGGAGACTGATGGCTGCCACTACTCCTGGTCCCCATTCTCCAGGCTCCTTCCACAACCAACCTGCTGCCTTTAGCTCACTGGTCCAAAGAACATCCCAGAGCACAGCTCTCTAATGTCCTTCTACAGACGGACACTCGGGTTCACACACTATGAAAACACCATCGGAGACTGCATTAGTTAGGGAAGCAGAAACCGGCCTGAGTAGGGCCACAGGCCTCATCCGGCAGGATCAGCACCGGGGTAGCGGGAGCGCAGGGTTGCCTGACACCCGCCAGCTACCCACGACCCCCGCTGCAGGATTTTGGGACTGCTGGTGAGTGGAACACAGCTTCTGCTCCAATCCAATTGCGCAGGACCTGAGACTGCATTAGTTAGGGAAGCAGAAACCGGCCTGAGTAGGACCACAGGCCTCATCCGGCCGGATCAGCACTGGGGTAGCGGGAGCGCAGGGTTGCCTGACACCCGCCAGCTACCCACGACCCCCGCCGCAGGATTTTGGGACTGCTGGTGAGTGGAACACAGCTTCTGCTCCAGTCCAATCACGCAGGACCTGAGACTGCTCTGGTTGGGGAGAGAGAAATCCGGCCTACATAGGGCCACAACCCTCTTCCGGTCAGAAAAGCACCGGGGCAGCTGGGGCGCAGGGTCTGCTGACACTCGCCAGCTACCCACAACACCCGCCAAAGGATCTTAAGACTTCTGGTGAGTGGAGCACAGCTTCTGCTCCAATCCAATTGCGCGGGACCTGAGACTGCATTAGTTAGGGAAGCAGAAACCAGCCTGAGTAGGACCACAGGACTCATCCGGCTGGATCAGCGCCGGGGTAGCGGGAGCGCAGGGTTGCCTGACACCCGCCAGCTACCCACGACCCCCGCCGCAGGATTTTGGGACTGCTGGTGAGTGGAACACAGCTTCTGCTCCAATCCAATTGCGCGGGACCTGAGACTGCATTAGTTAGGGAAGCAGAAACCGGCCTGAGTAGGGCCACAGGCCTCACCCGGCCGGATCAGCGCCAGGGTAGCGGGAGCGCAGGGTTGCCTGACACCCGCCAGCTACCCACGACCCCCGCCGCAGGATTTTGGGACTGCTGGTGAGTGGAACACAGCTTCTGCTCCAGTCCAATCACGCGGGACCTGAGACTGCTCTGGTTGGGGAGAGAGAAATCCGGCCTACATAGGGCCACAACCCTCTTCCAGTCAGAAAAGCACCTGGGCAGCTGGGGCGCAGGGTCAGCTGACACTCACCAGCTACCCACAACACCCACCACAGGATCTTAAGACTTCTGGAGAGTGGAGCACAGCTTCTGCTCCAATCCAATTGCGCGGGACCTGAGACTGCATTAGTTAGGGAAGCAGAAAAACGGCCTGAGTAGGACCACAGGCCTCTTCCGGCTGGACCAGCACCGGGGTACCATCAGCTACCCACGACCCCCGCCGCAGGATTTAGAGACTGCTGGTGAGTGGAACACAGCTTCTGCTCCAATCTTTAAATAGTGACAACGATAACAACTAACCCCAGAGATTACCAGATGGCGAAAGGTAAACGTAATAATCTTACTAACAGGAACCAAGACCACTCACCATCATCAGAACCCAGCACCCCCACTTCGCCCAGTCCAGGGCACCCCAACACACCGGAAAAGCTAGACACGGATTTAAAAGCATATCTCCTGATGATGATAGAGGACTTCAAGAAGGACTTTAATAACACACTTAAAGAAATGCAGGAGAACACTGATAAAAAGGCAGAAGACAATAAAGAGGAAGCACAAAAATCCCTTAAAGAATTGCAGGAGAACACTGCTAAAGAGTTACAAATCCTTAAAGAAAAACATGATAACATAATCAAACAGGTAGAAGTCCTTACAGAAAAACAGGAAAACACATCCAAACAGATGATGGAAATGAACAAAACCATACTAGACCTAAAAAGGGAAGTAGACACAATAAAGAAAACCCAAAATGAGGCAACACTGGAGATAGAAACCCTAGGAAAGAAATCTGGAACCATAGATACGAGCATCAGCAACAGAATACAAGAGATGGAAGAGAGAATCTCAGGTGCAGAAGATTCCATAGAGAACATCGGCACAACAATCAAGGAAAATGTAAAATGCAAAAAGATCCTAACACAAAACATCCAAGAAATACAGGACATAATGAGAAGACCAAACCTACGGATAATAGGAGTGGATGAGAATGAAGATTTTCAACTCAAAGGACCAGCAAACATCTTCAACAAAATTATAGAAGAAAACTTCCCAAATCTAAAGAAAGAGATGCCCATGAACATACAAGAAGCCTACAGAACTCCAAATAGACTGGACCAGAAAAGAAATACCTCCCGACACATAATAATCAGAGCAACAAATGCTCTAAATAAAGATAGAATACTAAAAGCAGTAAGAGAAAAAGGCCAAGTAACATATAAAGGCAAGCCTATCAGAATTACACCAGACTTTTCACCAGAGACTATGAAAGCCAGAAGATCCTGGACGGATGTTATACGGACACTAAAAGAACACAAATTCCAGCCCAGGCTACTATACCCAGCCAAACTCTCAATTAACATAGATGGAGAAACCAAAGTATTCCACGACAAAACCAAATTCACACATTATCTCTCCATGAATCCAGCCCTTCAAAGGATAATAACAGAAAAAAACCAATACAAGGACAGGAACCACGCCCTAGAAACAACAAGAAGGTAATCCCTCAACAAACCTAAAAGAAGACAGCCACAAGAACAAAATGCCAACTTTAACATCAAAAATAACAGGAAACAACAATTACTTTTCCTTAATATCTCTTAATATCAATGGACTCAACTCCCCGATAAAAAGACATAGACTAACAAACTGGCTACACAAACAAGACCCAACATTTTGCTGCTTACAGGAAACTCATCTCAGAGAAAAGGATAGACACTACCTCAGAATGAAAGGCTGGAAAACAATTTTCCAAGCAAATGGCATGAAGAAACAAGCTGGAGTAGCCATTCTAATATCTGATAAGATTGACTTCCAACCCAAAGTCATTAAAAAAGACAGGGAGGGACACTTCATACTCATCAAAGGTAAAATCCTCCAAGAGGAACTATCAATCCTGAATATCTATGCTCCAAATACAAAGGCAGCCACATTCATTAAAGAAACTTTAGTAAAGCTCAAAGCACACATTGCACCTCATACAATAATAGTGGGAGACTTCAACACACCACTTTCACCAATGGACAGATCATGGAAACAGAAACTAAACAGGGACACAGTGAAACTAACAGAAATTATGAATCAAATGGATCTGGCAGATATCTACAGAACATTCTATCCTAAAACAAAAGGATATACCTTCTTCTCAGCACCTCATGGTACCTTCTCCAAAATTGACCACATAATTGGTCACAAAACAGGCCTCAACAGATATAAAAATATTGAAATTGTCCCATGCATCCTATCAGATCACCATGGACTAAGGCTGATCTTCAATAACAAAATAAATAATAGAAAGCCAACCTTCACGTGGAAACTGAACAACACTCTTCTCAATGATACCTTGGTCAAGGAAGGAATAAAGAAAGAAATTAAGGACTTTTTAGAGTTCAATGAAAATGAAGCCACAACATACCCAAACTTATGGGACGCAATGAAAGCATTTCTAAGAGGAAAACTCATAGCTCTGAGTGCCTCCAAAAGGAAACTAGAGAGAGCACACATTAGCTGCTTGACAACACACCTAAAAGCACTAGAACAAAAGGAAGCAAATTCACCCAAGAGGAGTAGACGGCAGGAAATAATCAAACTCAGGGGCGAAATCAACCAAGTGGAAACAAGAAAAACTATTCAAAGAATCAACCAATCAAGGAGCTGGTTCTTTGAGAAAATCAACAAGATAGATAAACCCTTAGCCAGACTCACTAGAGGGCACAGGGAAAGCATCCTAATTAACAAAATCAGAAATGAAAAAGGAGACATAACAACAGATCCTGAAGACATCCAAAACACCATCAGATCCTTCTACCAAAGGCTATACTCAACAAAACTGGAGAACCTGGATGAAATGGAGAAGTTCCTAGACAGATACCAGGTACCAAAGTTGAATCAAGATCAGGTTAATGATCTAAACAGCCCTATATCCCCCAAAGAAATAGAAGCAGTCATTAATAGTCTCCCAACTAAAAAAAGCCCAGGACCAGATGGGTTTAGTGCAGAGTTCTATCAGACCTTCAAAGAAGATCTAATCCCAGTTCTTCACAAACTATTCCACAAAATAGAAACAGAAGGTACTCTACCCAACTCATTCTATGAAGCCACAATTACTCTGATACCTAAACCACAAAAAGACCCAACAAAGATAGAAAACTTCAGACCAATATCCCTTATGAATATTGATGCAAAAATCCTCAATAAAGTTCTTGCTAACCGAATCCAAGAACACATCAAAACAATCATCCATCCTGACCAAGTAGGTTTCATCCCAGGGATGCAGGGATGGTTCAATATACGGAAATCCATCAATGTAATCCAGTATATAAACAAACTCAAAGACAAAAACCACATGGTCATCTCGTTAGATGCGGAAAAAGCATTTGACAAGATCCAACACCCATTCATGATAAAAGTCTTGGAAAGATCAGGAATTCAAGGCCCATACCTAAACATGATAAAAGCAATCTACAGCAAACCAGTAGCCAACATCAAAGTAAATGGTGAGAAGCTTGAAGCAATCCCTCTAAAATCAGGGACTAGACAAGGCTGTCCACTTTCTCCATACCTATTCAACATTGTACTTGAAGTCCTAGCCAGAGCAATTCGACAACAAAAGGAGATCAAAGGGATACAAATTGGAAAAGATGAAGTCAAAATATCACTTTTTGCAGATGATATGATAGTATATATAAGTGACCCTAAAAATTCCACCAGAGAACTCCTAAGCCTGATAAACAGCTTCGGTGAAGTAGCTGGATATAAAATTAACTCAAACAAATCAATGGCCTTTCTCTACACAAAGAATAAACAGGCTGAGAAAGAAATTAGGGAAACAACACCCTTCTCAATAGTCACAAATAATATAAAATATCTTGGCGTGACTCTAACTAAGGAAGTGAAAGATCTGTATAATAAAAACTTCAAGTCTCTGAAGAAAGAAATTATAGAAGATCTCAGAAGATGGAAAGATCTCCCATGCTCATGGATTGGCAGGATCAACATTGTAAAAATGGCTATCTTGCCAAAAGCAATCTACAGATTCAATGCAATCCCCATCAAAATTCCAAATCAATTCTTCAATGAATTAGAAAGTGCAATCTGCAAATTCATCTGGAATAACAAAAAACCTAGGATAGCAAAAACTCTCCTCAAGGATAAAAGAACCTCTGGTGGAATCACCATGCCGGACCTAAAGCTCTACTACAGAGCAATTGTGATAAAAACTGCATGGTACTGGTATAGTGACAGACAAATAGACCAATGGAATAGAATCGAAGACCCAGAAATGAATCCACACACCTATGGTCAATTGATCTTCGACAAGGGAGCTAAAAACATCCAGTGGAAGAAAGACAGCATTTTCAACAAATGGTGCTGGCACAACTGGTTGTTAACGTGTAGAAGAATGCGAATCGATCCATTCCTATCTCCTTGTACTAAGGTCAAGTCTAAGTGGATCAAGGAACTTCACATAAAACCAGAGACACTGAAACTTATAGAGGAGAAAGTGGGGAAAAGCCTTGAAGATATGGGCACAGGGGAAAAATTCCTGAATAGAACAGTAATGGCTTGTGCTGTAAGATCGAGAATTGACAAGTGGGACCTCATGAAACTACAAAGCTTCTGCAAGGCTAAAGACACCATCAATAAGACAAAAAAACCACCAACAGATTGGGAAAGGATCTTCACCTATCCTAAATCAGATAAGGGACTAATATCCAATATATATAAAGAACTCAAGAAGGTGGACTCCAGAAAGTCAAATAACCCCATTAAAAAATGGGGCTCAGAACTGAACAAAGAATTCTCACCTGAGGAATACCGAATGGCAGAGAAGCACCTGAAAAAATGTTCAACATCCTTAATCATCAGGGAAATGCAAATCAAAACAACCCTGAGATTCCACCTCACACCAGTCAGAATGGCTAAGATCAAAAATTCAGGTGACAGCAGATGCTGGCGAGGATGTGGAGAAAGTGGAACACTCCTCCATTGTTGGTGGGATTGCAAGCTTGTACAACCACTCTGGAAATCAGTCTGGCGGTTCCTCAGAAAATTGGACATAGTACTACCGGAGGATCCAGCAATACCTCTCCTGGGCATATATCCAGAAGATGTCCCAACCGGTAAAAAGGACACATGCTCCACTATGTTCATAGCAGCCCTATTTATAATAGCCAGAAGCTGGAAAGAACCCAGATGTCCCTCAACAGAGGAATGGATACAGAAATTATGGTACATTTACACAATGGAGTACTACTCAGCTATTAAAAAGAATGAATTTATGAAATTCCTAGCCAAATGGATGGACCTGGAGGGCATCATCTTGAGTGAAGTAACACAATCACAAAAGAACTCACACAATATGTATTCATTGATAAGTGGATATTAGCCCAAAACTTAGGATACCCAAGATATAAGATACAATTTGATAAACGCATGAAACTCAAGAAGAATGAAGACCAAAGTGTGGACATTGTGCACCTTCTTAGAATTGGGAACAAAACACCCAGGGAAGGAGTTACAGAGACAAAGTTCGTAGCTGTGATGAAAGGATGGACCATTTAGAGACTGCTGTATCCAGGGATCCGTCCCATAATCAGCTTCTAAACGCTGACACCATTGCATACACTAGTAAGATCTTGCTGAAAGGACCCAAATATAGCTGTCTCTTGTGAGACGATGCCGGGGCCTAGCAAACACAGGAGTGGATGTTCACAGTCAGCTATTGGATGTATCACAGGGCTCCCAATGGAGAAGCTAGAGAAAGTACCCAAGGAGCTAAAGGGATCTGCAACCCTATTTTTGGAACAACATGATGTACTAACCAGAGCCCTGGAGCTCTTGTCTCTAGCTGCATATGTATCGAAAGATGGCCTAGTTGGCCATCAATGGAAAGAGAGGCCCATTGGACTTGCAAACTTTATATGCCCCAATATAGGGGAATGCCAGGGCCAAAAGAATGGGAATGGGTGGGTAGGGAAGTGGGGGGCGCTATGGGGGACTTTTGGGATAGTATTGGAAATGTAATTGATGAAAATATGTAATAAAAATATTTAAAAAAAAAAAAAAAAAAGAAAACACCATCAAGGAGGGAACGCAAAGCGAAGTTAATCACACCACATTCTATTCCACATTCTATTCCAGAGTGCTCTACACTTCTCAGCTGTATTTATTTGATTTTTACATAGATAATACATTTGTGTGACCCATGTCCAAATGGAACATACTTAGAAAAATCTTCTCTTCCTGCCTCCTACAAATAGTTGTTTTTCATTAGTTTCAACCTATATCAGTTGTGTCTGTTTTTCACCCAGCTTTTCTGAGATGCAATTGACAATGTGTGCTTTCCAGGTGTACAGCAGGGTGACTTGAGTCACATATACACTATGAAGTGACTGCACAGCGAATCAGCAAATAGCTGTCATACTCATCAAGAGTTACCGCTTGCACTGGGGCAGGTAGTGAGGCCACTTAGATCTACTGTCCCCAAATCCCAAGTGTATGACACAGGATCATTACGTAGAGTCGCCATGCTGTGTTAAGTCTTCAGAATTCAGGGCTCTCTAGAAGGCAGTATATGCTTTAAATTAATGTGCAATATATGATATGTTTTCTCCCATAGCCAGGATTCATGGATCCAGGAATCAAGGAACAGAAGAGGAAATAGTTTCACACCCTAGGAACCCCTAGGAACCATTAGGAAAAGTCTTGCTTCTTGTTCTCAAGACCTTAGGTTCTGCTGCCCTAGAAGCTTTGGTTCCAGAGGGGCAAGGGCTCCTGCCAAGAGCCACAACAAACATTCCATTGAAGTGGAAGCTCAGAATTCCCCATGGCCTCTTTGGGCTTCTGATGCCCTTAAGCCAACAGGCAAAGAAAGCAGTAACAGTGTTAGGAGGGGTGATTGATCCAGATACCAAAGGAAAATTGACTGCTTCTCCACAATGGAGGTAAGGAGGATTAAGACTGGACTGCGGGAGCTGCTTTAGGGCATCGCTCAGTGCTGCCATGTCCTGTGATTAAAGTCATTGGGAAACCATAGCAGCCTAACTCAGGCAGGATCACAAAGGGCACTGACCCAGCAGGAATGGAGGTATGGGTCAGTTCTCCAGGAAAAGAGCTAAGGCCTGCTGAGGTGCTTACTGAGGGTGAAGAAAATGCAGAATGGGCAGAAGAGGGAGGTGGTTATAAATACCACCAGCTGCACAATGCATTTATTATCAGCAACATGACTGTTTCTGTCAGATTTCGTTGAGAATGTGTGTGTACAGATATTTGTGTTTGCTTCCCTCAATTTCCTTATCTTATAATATAACATCAACTAAGAGAATATACTTGGTTATCAGGTTGAAGTTTGAACGTCCCTCAATTGCCACCTATCCTAAAATGTATAATGTATTTGCAGTTACATAAGGGACAGTTATATATTTTATGTTAGGCATAATTATGACCTAGTTATTGTTTTTATCTGGATATTAAGCGTGACATAAGGAGGTATGATTATGTGTCAAGTTGACAAGGGGTGACTTGTGGTGGCTATTCTTGGTTGTTAACTTACTACACCTGGAATTAATTAAAGCCCAAGTGTCTGGGTATACCAGTGAGAGATTATTTTTCTTAATTAAATCATTTGGAGATGGAAGACCCACTTTTAACCTGGATCTTTTGAGGTGGGAAGATACACCTTTAATCTGGGCTATACTTAGAGACATACATGGAAGAAGGAAACTTGCTCTCTTATTTGCTTGCTCTCACTCGCACTAGCAAGTCCATTCCTACACTGTCATTGGAGCCTATGTCTTCAGGATTCCAGGGGAGACGACACTCAGCCTCATGGACAGAACAACTCCTGGATTCTTAGACCTTCCACTGGTAGACAGCCATGGCTGGACAAACTGGACCCTAGCCTTTATCATGTTTATTATTATCTATTATACACACACAGACACACACACACACATACACTATAACCTCTAACAAACCCTGACTAATACATATAGTAAGTAGAAGTTTTGCCTCCTTTTCTTTTTTTAAGACAGTCTCATGTATCCCAGGCTAGCCTCGAACCAGCTGTGCTGCTGAGGAAGACCTGAATCTTTTCGTCCTCCTGTCCTCATCTCCAAGGCTCCGTGATGAGAGGCATGTAGCACCACACCCAGCTTTGGGAGTTTCACCTGCTAACCAACGGTCTTTCCTTCTGAAAATAGTACGGATGTGTTAGGCATGCGTACAGTACATATGCCTTGTCTGCGCTTGGTGCTTTGTAGGAATGTGCAGCGAACATATATTGAACACTCTTCTTTACATATGCTAACATGCAACACCATGGTCCTGAGCCTCTCTCTGCTTTCTCTCTGTCCTATCTCTCTCTCCATATTTATACACAGGGTTTTTCTTTACTTTTATTAAATAGCTGCGCAGGACTCCATTGTGCTATATCAGAGTCTATCCATATACAACAACTTCCGCAGAGCTCGGGGCCTGTTGTCCCCAATCTTTTGGAATGATAGCAGTGCCTCAGCAATATCATTACAATATATTCTTCTCCTGAATGTGGATGCAAGGACTGAAGTGGAATTGTTTTTTGTGCTCTGCTACTCAAAGTCAAGTTACCCTTTTCAGCGATTGTGTATGGTTACACGGTCCTCAGTAAGGAAGGCTTCTGGTTTCCATTCTGGATGCTTTGTTCCCGGTAATGTGTTCCCTCTGTGGGACTGTTCTCATGACTATTAAAAACACCTCATTTTACCACTTGTGTCAAATTAGTCATACAGAAAGCAAGTGGATACTTTTGAAACAACTGTACAATCTTGGGTGATGAAACTGACTTAGAGATTTTATGAAAGAAATGGGATTTAACCAGGCCCTGGGGGGGAAAGCCAAACAACTAGGTAAGCGAGAAAGGCTGCCAGGTTCCCAGGCAGATGCAGGCCAAGAAGAATGAGCAAGTTGGAGCAAAATCCTGTGTTAATTCTTGAACACAGAGCAAAACAAAACAAAACAAAAAAACCCCAAACAAACAAAAAAAAAACAAAAACAAACAAACAAAAAAACCCTGCATGTAGCCCAATGGTAGAAAACCTTAAATGCCACAGGACAAAGCCTGGTCTTCAGAACTTAGCTACAAGTGTGCACGTATCCCATGGCTTGCTCAGGCAGTCATCATTTGTCCTGTCACATCAGCATTTCCTTCAATATCAAGAGATGCACTACAGTCAATCCTCGTAGAGCCACCAACCGTATGTGAATGAAGAGAGGAAGAGAGAGATTATCGAAGAGTTGCAAACAAATTTGAGTTCTTAAGTGTACAGAAGAGTTGAAGGATAGGAATAGGAACCAGGATACCATGAGGCAGGTAGCAAGAACACATGGGGGTGGAGGGCAAAGCTAGTCTCACTCCTCACCCCACATATGAGACACACCCTTGGAGTCAATTAAAGCTGAGGTTAAGGTGTGACAGAACTTCACTGGGTAGCACCAATTATTACCCAGAGGTCAGAGCTAACTGCATCATCACACAGAGATGCCAAGAGAGAGAGAGAGAGAGAGCTCAAGAAGGGAGCAGGCACCTGCGAGCGGGCAAACTGCTCTGTCCGAGAAACGTCTAGGTCTGTTTTGCTCTGGCTACCCGGAACCTAAATACCAAAGGAAGGGTAAAATTGGATTAGATTACATTTGGAAGCAAGTTCCTGTAAGCGGCCTGGTAACTTCTGATTGCATTTAACGCCATTAAACTGTGTCTGCTTCTAGAAAATGGCTTTTTGCATGCGACGGATTGCATTTGAGATTTTGTTCTTACCCAAGGTGTACCAGAGCAAAGGGCTAAGATGAGCACAGCCTGCAACAGAAGGACTGGTGTCAATAAAGCTGGCTGACTCTCTATGGTTGCTTATAGGAAAAAAAAATGTCTGAAAGGCAGGGGTGGGAGAAACCCTGACTGCCTGGTCTATTGTGTGAAGAGCCCTTTGAACTTGAATACCCTGGGCTTGAGATCTTAAATGTCTGCACAATCTGCTCCAGCTCATTGTTCATTGGTCCTGCTTCTCTCAGCCTATAAAACACCAACTTAATCTGCAAACCAGGAAAAGGGAAGAGATGAGGAAGGAAAATGGCACCCAAGCTTTCTTTTCCTGAAGATTACGAGGCCTTCGTCTTGTGCCTGGGGGGGGTTGAACAAAGGATCCTTGCTGTGACAGGCTTATCTTCCCCTTGTCTCAGGATTATTTCTTCCCAGCTCTGAAGCCTTAGGGTGGGATAGGTGTGGAGGAGCCACCAGGAGAGACCACATGTAGCACACTGCAACTGCCATGCCAGCCCCTCTTCTGACAACTTTTCTCTCCCAAGATGAGGCTGAACCAAGCTCTAAGACCCTACCTAAGTCACGCTTCTGTCTGAAGCTGAGCCCCTTCCTACCAAGTGAAAGGGGACTGCAGAAGCAGATAGGTTCTGTACACCATCTGCCTGTGCAGCTAAGATCACTTCTTTAACCCTCTTCCTTCTCTGCTCCTCAGTCCCTGCCTTAGCCACTGTCCATTCTTTGGTGTCTCTGAAGGGTCTTGCTCTGTTACCAGCTTCCTCATGTCCCTCCTCCCAGTGACTCACCTCACTGTGCTCCAAGCTGGCTTACTGGAATAACTTCACATAGATGTTCAGAATGGCTTCTGTGCTGGCTACCCTCATTGGCTAAGCACCCTCTTGATTGTCTTTTAGGCAAATCTACCTGTATTGCAGAAACTGGAAAGCTAAAACTACATTTCCCAGGCTCCTTTGCACAGATAAGTGTAAAAGCAAACCGAGCTCTGAAAAAGAAAAACTTGCTCATGTGACCTTTGAAAAGAGGACACACCAGCCAATGACTTTAGAAAACTGTCTCTTACAGAGATAGAATGTATGCTTATCTGGCACAGGCATCACAAGAGTTCCTGTGGTCAGTCTATAAAAAAACATGTGGAACATGAGGCAGCCACTGCCTGAGTCTTCAAGGCTCCTCTTTTAAAGCTTTTCTGCTTAAACTTCTACTGCCTGTGATGGTAACACTGATCAGGCGTGACTCTTGTCATCTGCCCTTTGCCCATTCCCTCTTGTGTACCTTACAGATGAGAGAAACTTTCAGGAATGATCCAGAGTTCAGGAGAGGTGGACCAAGTGGCCCGAGGCGTGGAGGGCCAGGATAAAGTGCCTCTGCCTCCTACTTTTCATGTGTTTCAGTTACACACACGGTCTCTCTCTCTCTCTCTCTCTCTCTCTCTCTCTCTCTCTCTCTCTCTTGAAATGGCAACTCTCTATTATTTTGAACAGATCTTGGTCTCCCTCAGGCACTACTCTACCTCATGATGTCATTCTCTGATCTAGGATCTGTCAGGGCCTCTGAGCTGCCAAACAAATGTGTCACACACTTCTTGCCCTCATATAACATCCATCAAGGAGAAAACACATAGCTTCATTCATTAAACACTGACTAGAGCCAAAGACTACTCAGCCCCCTGTCTTCGAGCTCTGTGTTCATGGACTCAACCAATAACGTAGCAGGGGGAAAAACAAAAACAAAAAAACAAAGAAACCCCACACATTTCTTGGGAAAACATTTACATTTTTACTAAAGATGTGCAGACATTGTGTCCTTGGCATTTTTCCTGAAATCATTTGGTATGACAATTATTTACTTGCCTTAGGTCTTATGAATCATCTGGAGACAATTTAGAGTACACAGAAAAGTGTGTTGGCTATATGTAAATACTATGCAATTTCATATAAGGGATTTGAGCACCCAAATTTGGGGGAAAAGTGTCTTGAGATAAACTTCTCATGTAGGCTGAAAGGTGACTATAGTTAACAACTGAGCTAACTAGTTAATTCAGGTGATTTTCAAAGTAATGGGTATTCATTCCTATTTTATCACTAAAGCAACTGGGAGAGAAAGGATGAGTAACTGCCTGTTATCAGGATTGTAAACATCTGGAAAGCTTAGAATTGGAATTCAAACCCACATAGCTGGATCTACAAACCTACCTCCAAAAGAAGCTGTAAATCCCTTGGGGGTAATGAAGGGGGTCACGGATCCAATTTGCCACCAGTTTGGAAATCTCTTAGTGGAAATACTTCTAAATATGTACGCCAGGTTTATGATCTCTTTCTTCCTTTCAAATACAGTGTCTATTTTGTTCATAGGACCCCTAAGCCCACCTCAAAGCTACATTTCCTCAGCTGGATCACTGGTCATGTAAGAATCATGGAGTACTTGCTGAAGAATTCTGGGAAAGTCCTTGCTTTCTTAGTGTTGGCCTCAGTGGCACCGCTTTCTTCTTTTATGGATGAACATTTGGGGAGGCTAGAGGTAACCACTTCCGGTAACCAGCATGAAGGCATCAGGTAAGAACAGACGAGCAGGAGGAGAGAAGGCTACTGGTGCTTCTGGACCACACCCTGGAGACACACCCAGGCAACTCGGGTGGGAGTCTCTCTAGGAAATCCTTATGTGACGAGGCTACCGTGGGTCAGCTTCTGTTATGTGAACTATAATTCAGCCTCTGTCGCTCCCTGCCTGGGTTAATTCTTCTCCATCACAGGAAACTGCATCCTCTTAAGATGGCATTTCCATGACTGGATGGCCCTTTCATACCTACATAAACCACCTCTGTGTGTCTCGAGCAACTTGTACTACCATGTCTCAGGTAGGCCAGTGCGCTCTTTGTGTGGTAGGCTGATCATGCCCACTATAAGGTTAGGAAATGGTGCTTCAATACATAAAAGTTCATCTCTGACAGGTTGCTGCCATGGTTTTCTGGGCTTCCATGCCAGCAACCACAAATTGGTGGCCTTTACAGAAGCGAACTTTATTCTCTTGGAGATCTGGAAACTACAAGTCCACCATCAAGGTGTTCTGTGAGCCGTGTTCCCTCTGAAGACTCTGTGAAGCCCTTTTATTCTTGTCATATCCTGCTTCTATTAGTTACCAGCTCTTCTTAGCACCCCAGTGTTGCCTCCTCCTTTACAGAGCCTTTTGTCCTGGGTATATGTCTATATATTTCCTTAGAATGGCAGTAATCACACTGGGCCCCACCCTAATTCTGCATCATATCATAGTCCCTAACTACATTTTCTAAGACTTTTTTTTCAAGTGAGATCACATTCTGAGATTCTGGGTGTGCATGAGCCTCCCCATGATTCTGTGTTTTCTACTTCAGCACCGGCAAAGCCTTTACCTCACCCTCAGTGTCTCCCTTCACCACCCTTCTGGAACTGTTCAGAGTTTAAGGATAACTTGTCTAATCTGCTTCCATGTTAATAATATGCAAGACAAAGACAGATATAAAAGATAGGTAAAAGTTTAAAAGCCTATTCAAAGACTCATAGCTTTTCATTGTTTGATTAAATAATTCACCCTGGTTTTAATTGTTTGAGTATTTAAAATAAGCACCATGTATCGAGCCTTAAACTGTCTTGAGTGGTGTGTAATCAGATTCTGTTTCTATGGTGAATATCTAACTAGTGGCAATTTTGGTTTCACTTTCATCATTGAAAAGATTCACAGCTAACAGGAGCCAACACTACCCCCTTCATCTGAATCTCAGAACACAGTCCTGGGAGCATGAAATTTCTGTTATCTAGACGTTATCAGTGAGTCTAGAGAGTCTTAACTTATTTTCTCTAAAGTTGTGTGCATATGTTCCTTAAAGCAGCTTTCCCGAAAAGTACAACTCAGTATTTATTCAGTACTCAGCGTGCTAGGTGCTGCATTCATACAGCACCCCTATGACCCTAAAAGGTAGTATTACAATAGAAAGGTATTTTATTTTAAATCTCAATGCTTATGAAACATTTTGCATAGTACATGCATAACCAATACTTAAGGACTTTAGTATTTTTTTTATTCCATTTTGGCGACCTTCCCCACAGTTCATAAACCCAAGATAATAAACTGTAAGGAAGTCCGGGACTCCTGCATCTGTACATTTCCTAGCATTCCCTGGTTGAGATGACCACGCCTTGCACATTGATAAAGCCTAAGCAGATTAATCTCTTATCTCAACATTTCAGGATTAAAAAGGAATGTTAACTCTCTTACAGACTCACCAAAGAGGAGCCTGTGATCGTTTAAGGATTAGGAAGAAAGCAGCTCTGATCCAATCAACCCACTATCTCATTTTGGTAATGGATATATAATTTCATTTTAGCAATGCAGATAAGAGGATATTTAAGATGAGAATGGATCAGCAAAGGTGTTTTAATGGCTAACTCCTGGTATGGAGCCATCCCTGAGACTGACTGAGCACTAGAACTGTTGACAACAAGTTGAGCCAGCTGGACCTCTGGTGCTGAAGAAAACAGCTACAGGAGACAAACGGATAATGAAACCCTGACCCTAACTTGAATTGAACGTCAGTCAGGAAGCTACTGGGACTACAGATGTATTTACAAGCCATATACTTTCTTTATGGGCAAGACTATAAAGATCCTTGTGAGAAATTATTTTATAGCTAAAAATGATGCTCGCTTGACTTTGCATTTCTATATTTTTTAAAGCTGGAGTTTATATTCATAACTTGTTGAGATGTTGTTCTTGATTTTTTTTTCTTCATAGCTTTAAAACATAACAAAAGTAAATGTTACATCAGGATATTTCTAGTGTGTTATCTGAAGAGTATCATCCACACTGAAGTGGCTGTTAACATTGATTTCCCGGGAGCTTCCGTGTAGAATCAGGTGAGTAGAACGGACTGTCTACATTCGAGGAACTTATAGGAAGTAGGGGAGTCTGAGACAGAGTAGCACCAACTCTGTCTGTATCCCGCTGTATCCTGGGGGCAGAAGAAGGAATATTTTTTTTTCAGTACTAGAGCTTAATTAAACTCAGAGCATCAGCATGCTAGGCAGCTGCTCTAGCACAGAGCTATACCAACACCCGAGAAAAGACAGTTGATGGTTGGCATCCTAGCTTCCCTCAAGGAGGTAACCACACCTGATCTGGACTGAAGAAAGAATTAATGAGAGAAGACCTAACAGAACCTGAAATAGCACGGCAAAGGCCCTGGTTTCTGGTCCTGCCTTATATGCTACTATGTTATCACATGAGTTTAAAACGCAATATATTCAAGGTCTGGCTCCCAACTTACTATAGTGCCCCCACCCACAGGGGAACTGAGGGTTGTTTGTTTAACAAGTTCCCCGGTATATTCTTCTGAGGGAATCTACTGATTCTGTGGGAGTCTACTGATGGAGGGAATCCACAGGAAGGATTCAGAACACAGGAGAGTCTAGCTTGGAGACTTAAAAGACCAGAGTTCAGAATGTGAGAAGCAGGGAAGATCTGTGGTAGAGAAACCATCTTTTAGAGAAGGCTATCTAATAGTGGTCCAAAGGCGAGCCTAACAGGAGAAGACTCCAGACAGGACAGTCATCACTTGCCTGTGAAGGCAGTCAGCGTGAGATGCAGGGCCTACCCCAAGGTTCCAGCATCAGAAGGAATAAAGGCCACTAACACTGGTAGAGACCTGGCTGGTGAACTAAGGCAGATGTAAAGAGCTGGATCAGTAGGGAAGCAGGATGAATGCAGGTCTAACCGTGAGGTCCAGAGTTCCAGACAGCCAGATTAGGGCTCGGCTCTATGGTCTGGTAACCAATCATCCCCCCACACCCTCTCCCCAACAGTGACGGTACCTTTAGGGACTGGGACCACTGTCTGTTACCTCCTCACCAGATTCCCTGATCTTGCCCCTTTAACAGTCTGGACAGACTTCCACCATCACGTCCAACAGAGACAGATGGAAGACAGCTTTTCAATGCTTTGGGCAGGCTCTCTCTCCAGCCTGAGAATGCCCACTCCACCCCCACCCCGGCCACCAGTTCACCTCACCATTAGCTGCCAGTCTCTGTATCTGCTCTCCAATCTGTACCTATCCAAGGCAGTGAGTACAGGGCTCCCATATAACAATGCCTTGGCTATGAAAACAAAGTTTCTCCACAAAACAGAGAACTCTAACCCTTGACCAGCTGAGGCTGAGGAACGTAGAGGATGTTTGGCTTGTTTGATTTTTTTGTTTTGCTTTGTTTTTAGTTGGAAAAGCAAAGCCGTGGGGAGGGAAGGCTGGCCAGGTAACAATAGAAGCGTGTCCATGTTCCTGTCCCCATGGCGCAGACTGTGATAGTGTGGAGGTCAAAGCCAGAGAAGAGAAAGCAGGGCCTTTTGAAGCATCCCGGGCCATGCTAAGTGTTTTCATCTGTTTTCTCTTCTTTTCTATAACCCAGGGGCTGGTAATCTTGTAGGGAGGAAGCATGAACAGGTCCCTGTTCTTCTGTGCCCAGGCACAGACCTGGATAATGCTAAGGTGACAGGGTGCTCTGTGTGCAGGGTGGCAGGGTGCTCTGTGTGCAGCTTTGAGTCACAGCAGTCTTGAATATTCTGGAATCTGACTTAGGTAGAAAGCTGGTGAAGCACGTGGTCCCTGACTTGGTGGGGGAGGTTGGGAAGCAGGAAGGGGCATCCTCTGCAGTACAGAAGACAGGATAAGGCCTGTTCTGTCTTCTGCTGGCTGTAGTACTGAGTAGTATCAGCGTTATTTAAAAAGGAAAGCCTGAAGTATATGATACTAGCAGACCCATTGGCCCGCACTCACCACACTCTGGTTATACATACCAGTGGTGACGTCACTGTCTACTCAGGCCTCTGAGCCTACCGACCTCTCCCCGAGAATACCCATTTCTCCCTCAGCCTGCCAGAACCATTCATCTGCCATGTTCAGCCAGCACGTCACCACTTCCATGGAATGTTCTGGGACACTCCCGACGTGCCGGAGTTTATCTTCCTCTAGTCTCTAACATTTGACACATGACTTCATCACGACCCACACGTGACACGTGGCACTTTTCTGTTGTACACTGAGCACTTGTGTCCCTGCTAAAATCCTATGTTGCTGCCCCCCAAGGAGTGACAGTACCAGGAAATGATTAGGTCACAGGGTGGAGCCCTCAAGAGTGAAATGAATGCCTCTATTAAAGGACCACAGAGAAATCCTCCATCCCTTTTATTTACCATATGGGGTTAGAGTGAGAAGGCAAGCCATCATCAGACACCAAATCTGCCAGGGCCTTGACCTAACGTCTGGTGTTCAGAAGCCGGAATGGATCATTATGTCCTTCGGTCATTGGGGTCACTACTCATCCTCATCTTGGCCTTACTTATCATTGAATCTGCAGCAGTTGCAAGCAGCTGCCCACGGCCACTGACATATAACAAAGTCAGCAACCTACTAATCAAGCACTGAGTCAAAGCTATACCATACCGGTCAGGGCCTGACCTTGATTCTCCACTCTAGAAACACTAGGGGTGGGGTGAGGGGAGGCACAAAGTTGGAACACTCCTCCAGAGGCCCATTTTGGCTCCTCTAGCAAGTAGGCTTTCTCTGGGAATTGTCCACTCAGTATGATTGCCTGTCCCTCTCCCCCAAAGCTGTGCAAACTAGGACCAGTTACAGGGCAAAAGGGAAGAAAGCTAAACCCTCTAGGAATCTCTTGCTTTAGGCAAGAAGCCATTCTCTACAACATAAACCCAGACAATGGCCTCATCTTGGGCATCACCACAGCCCTCCTGTAAAACAGGGAGAAGTTATCCTACACTGGGCTCTCTCTGTTACCAGGCTCCTGCCGAGCACTCCACGAACACCTGTGGAATGGAACAGAATTCTCTGGTCACTTCTATTGTGTGTTTTTTTACCTCTCCCTAGAAGCACCCCAAGGTGCTTTGGATGAATTGACCTTGGCATTCAAATGTTCATGTTTCGTCTGTGCACTGGGGCGCACACTATCAGGTTCCCAGTTGGAAGCAACAACTCTGAACTTTGAAGGAGGCCGGCCTTGGCCTTCGGAGAGACACCTGCATGCCTGAAGCGTGGGAAGCTTTTGCAGAAGCTGAGAGACAGAGGTAGGGAGAACACTCCACGCAGCCTGAGGAGGGAGCAAATGTGTGGAAACGAGAAAGCGGAAGGAACCTCGATGAGCTGTCCGTCCTTGCTTGTGTTCTACCAGAGAGGGACTGCCACTCACTCCTAGGTATCCCTCAGAATCACCACACCACCTGTGTGGCCGTAGGCAAGTTCCTTCAACTCCCAGTGCTAAGCTTTTATCATCAATAAACAGAGATAATTCCTTGAAGAACTGTTCTAAGGATGAATTGGAGATGGAAAAATATGATAAAGGATATACATGAAATAAATGCAACTATTTTAGCAATTGTTGTTGTTATTACTGACATGCCATACTCTCCTTGAAGGTATTTTCCCATTTGCTAACCCCCGCTAAACATCCAACAGTGTATTTTGCCCAAATTTGATGGGTGCCAAGTAAATACTTAGCTAAATAAGTCTCCTTGCCACTACATTTCTCTCACTGTTCTGGCGGTTTTTTTTCTTTAAAGAAATTGTTAGTGCCTTTTGGTTACTTTGATTATACATTGAAAAGCACAATGGGGGCATGAAACATGAGTCCTACCACCATGAATTTACAAACTAACTTGGGACCATATACCACAGGTGGTAAGTCTAAAGTCATCAAGGTCCCATAAAAGAAGTTCTATGGTGCTTTCTATCTAAAAGAATAAAGGTTATTCATAAGCAACAAAAGAGAAGAAGGCAGAAGTCACTGCACGCACAGATTATTTAGCTGAAGGTGGAACACTGGGGAACAGGTTCTAGAACCTGTGGGTAACCTGCCCTGGCCAGTGTATAGGAATCTGGCCCATAGAGTAGTGTAGACTCAGACTGAGAGAGACTTAGAGCTCTAGACAAAGATTCAGTTCTCAGGAACAGTGGGCACCCAGGTGGCATCGCTAGGGACCCTGGCAGGACTCTTTCTCAGCCAGCTCAGAGCCAGCCTTAGCAGCCCCAACAGTCCCTGCTAACAGGGGTCTCTGCTCCGGGAGGTCAGACAGCAGTAGCACCTTCACCCTGGAGTCTTCATACAGAAAAGCTTCTTAGAAATTCTCACAGCAGAGCAAAGGGAGATCAGTCCACTCCAAGAATAATAACTTGTTGGAGCATCACTCCATGGCTCTGTGTGAGAGACAAGCTGTGCCCTTCATGATGTCCTGGCTTCAGTCCCCAGACAGCAAGGGTGGTTGACCACAACACCTTGGCTTTCTCTCAGGGATTGTTGGGGCTGCTAAGGCTGGCTCTGAGCTGGCTGAGAAAGAGTCCTGCCAGGGTCCCTAGCGATGCCACCTGGGTGCCCACTGTTCCTGAGCTTCTCCTCCCAGCACTTTCTGCTGTGTGTGGAAATTACAAGAGAAAGGAGAAGAGGAAGTCCCACACTGGGAAGTGAGAGTGGGTGGTGGAGCATAAATAAGTAAACACATCACTTACAAAGAAGGCGGGGAACAGACTGTGGGTGTGGGGGAAGAAAATAATGTTGCAGCCAATAGACCTCAAATTAAGCACCACTTAGTGTTTCCTTTTCAGTTTAGAAACCACTAAAAAAAATTTTAAGGGAAAAAAAAAAAACAGGAAGTTTCCTCCTCCATGTTAACAATAGAACAATCCAGGGTAGTGTTTCACAAGGCAATTTCTTTTTAAAATGAGGCACTCAGTGTGCAGATCGGTTGGCTCCTGACTGGTCCTAGCTTGACTCCTAGTACTTCGATGGTATATAAATAGCTCTGCAATCATGATGAACTGCAATTAACTTCAGGCTTATTTAAATTATGTAATTTGAGGCTGAAAGGATACACTGGCAAGAACATTAGTGCCTAACATGGGACTTTTGGATTCTGTTTCCTGCATAGCCTGGAGTCCTGGTAAATTTGTCTTGTCTTGTATTTGTTTGTTTGTTTGTTTGTTTGTTTTCCGATGAGGATCCAGTGTGTGTCACTCACGTTGTCCTGGAACTTGCCATGCAGCTCAGAGGCTGACCTTGAACTCTGGTCCTCCAGCTTGCACCAGATTTCAGGTTACAGATGGGAAGACATTCATTGGGCCTCTTTCTTTTCTCAGGACAAGCTCTGTCAGACAGTTCCCTCCCTGTATGTTTCCCTTTCCTCCTGGTTCGTGCCTGGAGCACACTGGATGTTTCTGAAGGAACTAACCACAGAGGTCCTCAGCTCATTCATGCTCTCAGCACACTCATCCTCATGGGAAATGCCCCATTCATTTTCAAACCTTGGATCAGCTGTCACCACTCCAAAAGGGTTTGCTCTTTTTGTTGGCTGGAGATCCATCCAGGGCCTTTGCATCCAAAACATACTCCACACCACTGAGCAAAATCCAGTTCACCAAAAGCGCATGCTCTCTCTCTCCCTCCTTCTCTCTCTTCATCTCTCCCTCCTTTTCCCTCTCCCTCTCTCTCTCAACACACACACACACCTTCCTTCTTCTTCTCTCCTCTCCCTCCATCTTTCCCTCCCCAGTCTCCCCCATCCCCTGAAGTCCTTTCACACTGCCAGAATTTGTTCCTGTCACACCAGTCTCCTCTTTAAGGCTGTGACTCTCTG
This sequence comes from Mus caroli, assembly GCF_978045245.1. NCBI lineage: Eukaryota > Metazoa > Chordata > Mammalia > Rodentia > Muridae > Mus > Mus caroli. Next base: position 94,913,686 of record NW_028227262.1, read on the forward strand.
AGAAGCAGACTGCATTTCATCTTTCTCTGTATATACAGCACGTAGTAAAATAGGTGGCACCTAGCAGACACTCAATACATAATTGGAAGAAAATAAACAAGGAAAATTCTTCATACCTGCCCTGAGACTTACTTTTATACTAAAATGGTTGCCCGGCTACTATTGTGCAATCTCTCTCACCATCAGGGATTTATGAAAGAGGTGCTGACTCAATTGCCCCTCCCTGTCTCACCTAACAGATGAGGCCAATACTCATCCTGCCTGTGTAGTGGGATGCGATGGGAAAACGGAGATGAAGAAGCCTAGGAAACCACTCTCCTAGGGACCTGAGGTAAGTGCCTCATCTTTTCAGAGAAAGGGACTTTGGGAGCCAAGCCCACAGCACACCATCCTGCAGGAACCCCTCAACTGGGAAGTTGTTCATGCCCTCAATCCTCACTGGAGTAAACCAAGATGGAAAATCCAAGAGGTGTTGTCCTGGGGCCAAACCTCAAGTGTAACAGGCTTGCCATGCCAACAAGATAATCAGTGGTGGAAGGCCGGCCGCCTGTGGAAGGGATACGGGCCACGGCTGTATTTTGTTTGGCCCATGTGATGTTTAAAAAATGTTTGGATTAGCTACCAATGGCTACAGATGAAGAGATTCGGCACTCAAAATCCTTCTGGATTAACCTTGAGAAGACGGAGAAGATTAGGGGTACCCTTTTGGATAAGGGTGCTTGGAGGGAGCAGAGTATGTGCTCTGCCACTCACTGTGTGCTCCACTTCCCTCAATTGCAGAGCCTCCCTGGGACTTTGCTGGCGGGTTGGCAAGCTCCAGCCAAGGACTGGCAAGAGAATTCAAGCTGTGGTCTAAGGAGATGGGAGCGGGAGGACCCGGGCCAGAATGGGGAAAGAAGCCTTGGATTAGAGGTCAAAACCAGCCTCAGCCCTTTTGCTGCCCGAGGACTGAACCAGGGGCAACCCACACGGGCTACTTCAAGCTCTCCCAGTGGACTATGCCAAAGACAAACGGGGGCGGGGGGGTTGTAAGTTCTTTGCTATTAAGACCAAGGATGGGATGTACTACAAAGGGCAGTGCCAAGTGAAGTCTAGAAGTGGTGCTTTGAGGAAGTATTACAGTCAAGTGTGTGTGTGTGTGTGTGTGTGTGTGTGTGTGTGTGTGTAAATGTAGATTCCTAGATGGGCCCTTTCTTCTAACTTCTAGAACCAGCACGGATGCGGGATTCTGCTTGGTATGCCTATTGAGTATGTCAAACTGAATATCTCAATTAAGGTTGTCTTCCAACTCTGCTCCTCCTGCCCTCATTTTCAACTCAATTAATAGTGTTTCCAATCATTCCCCAGTAACTCTGAAGTGCTCTCGACTGTGAATTGTTTTACTCTCGTAACTAATGGACCCAGCTTTAGCTCTGCTTTCAAAATACTCTCAGAACCCCACCTCTCCCCAGCAGCCAGGATGCCATGTCTCTGGTCAGAGCCAATACTTATCCCCTGGGTTGTTGGCACAGCCTCCTAGCAGATGTCCCTAATTCTGCCAGGTCCTCTGTTCTCAACACCCAGCCCAGGATGATTCTGTAAAAATAGGTCAGGTCACATCACTAGCTTAGCACATTCTGGTGAGTTCCCATTGCTTAGTGCCTTTGATGTCTCCCCTAACAAACCCACTGCCGGTGCATTTAAGATCTCCTCTAACTTAGGAATTACTCTCTGTTCACACACGCCAGTTTCATCTACTGTTGTAGCAATACTCAGCCACATCAGCCATGTTCTTCAAGCACTCAGAACATGTTTCCACTTCAGTGTCTTCGTATTGTTCCTTTGAGCTGGCCTCTTCTTTTCCCCAGATATACACTAACTAGTTCCATCCTTCCCTTTAAGGCTTTGTGAAGAAGTTCCCATTTCAGGAATGCCCTAACCCATCATCCTGAAGCGCAACATCTTAGATCGTTGTTTGTAGTCTTTACTTTGCACAGTGATGTAACAGTGTACACCTGAATGCACAAAAGGTTTATTTTAGCTCACGGGTTCAGAGAAATTTCATTCTATCATGACTGGAGAGGCATGGAACCAGATGCTGGCAGCCACTTGTCTCGAATTGCAGATTGATCCAACGGGAAGGGTAAGATCCTCAAAGACACATTCCCAGTGTCCTATGTCTAAAAGGCAGGCTCCACTCTCTAAAGGTTCAGCAGCCTTTTAAATTAGTACCATAGCGGAGAACAAGCACTCAGAGTATAAGCGTATAAAAGAAATTTTACATTCAAATCATAACATACCTTTGTTCTATTTTAAAGATTCTAATTTACTCATTTTATTTCTTGAGATTTATTTTTATTTTGTATGTAAGTGTTTGCCTACATATATGTAAGTGAACAAGTATGTGCTGTGCCTGCGGCAGTCAAAAGGGGATCCGGATCCTCTGGATCTGAAATTACAGGTGGTTGTGAGCACCATATGGGTGCTGAGAACTGGGTCTGGATTCAACAAGCACTAGGAACTGCAGAGCCATATCTCCAACCCCTTTCCTGTTTTTGTTTCCCTAAATTTTATCGACTTTTATTCACTGTCTGTTGCTCCCAGCCAGAGTGCACATTTCTCAAAGATGTTACCTTCTGTGCTTCACTGGTTACCATTTTCTCAGTGCCTGGAAGAACACTGAGCGCATCACTGGCGATTAATAAATATGTGGATGAATGCAGCTCTTCTGTATCTCCCCTATATTAAGATCACACTTTCCTATGATCATTGCCATGAAAAAGACAATCCAGTATTCTGCCTGAAAATGTGACACCAGAAGATGACAGACATATCAGATTTAAACTTCAACTTTGACAATGGGTAGATCTTCAAGTGTGGCTTAGAGCAGATGGCCAAGCAATGGCGAGATAGACTCTTCAATGTGTGCAGCAGGAACTATTGGGCTGGCATCTGTTAGATTTTGCCCTGGCCCCTTAGACACAAGTACAAAGCACGCTGGAGCTAGAGTGTTACTAGAAGTTTCCCACTCTGGAACTTGTTTCCACTAGCTCATCTCCTCTTTGTATCTTTCACCTCTCTGGCTTGTGAAGCTCTGCTTGGCTGGCCCTGGGGGTCTCTGGCTCTATTGCTCAACCTCTGGCTCAGAGCATTTCTCCTGCCTCTGGGCTCACCCTTGTAACATGAGTTCCTCTTGGCATTGGCCTGGGGAGGAGATGTAAGAAGGGAAGAAGCCCAGGAAAGTATCTGAGACACTTCCTCCCTCGTTTATCTTTTTAACCAGTCCTTTGAAGCGATCTGAGGAAACAACATGAAACAAGTTTCATAATGTCTCTGAACTATGAAAACAGAAAGCTGAAATGTTCAGAATGGTTTTTGACAGATGCGTGCAAAAAAGCATATCATGTTGGTCTGGCAATGCAATGTGAGGTTCACTTTAAAAGGCAATGAGAGCATGAGTTACTGAAACCATCAGGAATCTGATGAGGAATTTACAGACCTGCAAAGGCAAGGCCCAGAGATGAGAAATCTGTTTCCTCAGCACCCTTCCCCACGGAGCCAAGGGTGAGATAAGGTATTAGAAATTCTATTCACAAGGAGAATTTTCAATTATAGGCATCATAATAGAAAACGGACTATCTTGGGCTGATGAAGACTTATCCCCTCCAGAACAGGGTGAGACTGAGGTCTTGGCTTAGGACCTTTGTGAGAGCAGCTACTTGGTGTTATGTTGGTGTCATCCTCTTCTAATAGAATAATGGCTTGAAGGAGGACCCACATCCTGACCTTGGAGATATTGAATATGTCACCCCAGGTGGCACAGGGAATATGCAGGTGTGACTAAGGGACTTAAGATGGAATGTTATCCTGAATTGTCTGACCAGGTCTAAGGTAATTTCACGTCTTTAGAGTGGTGGTTTCCAACCTGTAGGTCATGATTTCTTTGGCCACTGAACAACCCTTTCATGGGGTCGCCTAAGACCACTGGAAAAATACATAATGATTCATAAAAGTGGCAAAACTACAGTTATGAAGAAGCAAAAGTAATAATTTTATGGTTGGGGGTCACCATGACATGAGGAACTGTGTTAAAGGGCCTCAGCATTAGGAAGGTTGCGAACCACTGCCTTACAGGCAGAATGCAAGAGAGTCCAAAGGAAGAGGTGAGAAAGAGGAAACATGGCTCATAGTGGTGTCAAGGAACATGGGAAGATTCTAGAACCTGGACAATGTGAGGAAACTGAGTCTCCCCTAGCACCTCCAAAGGATTGCAGTCCTGATGATCCTCTTTAGAACTCTAACCTTCCAGAACTACACAACAGTCCATCTGGGACATGTTCAGCCAATACATTTTAATGATTTGTTACCAAGCAAGAACTAAACACATAGCTCTCAGCGCACACTTAAATCCAGTCCATTAGCCAGTTCTATGTAAGGTAGTGCCTAAACTGGAAGCCAGGAAAACTGTGTGAAATCAGGTGAACAGGGAAGGTGTAAACCCAGAAACAACCATGATGACCTTCAGGAAGAGGCCATAAGAAACTCCAGCACACTCCCACCATTGGTGTATGCATTAAGGTTTAAAAATGGGTTTCTAACCAGGTCTGCATGATTCACGTGTAACCATGGCCCCTGTATGCTCTTTGGGGGAGCTTGACAGGTAGAGTCTGAATCTAGTGAGAGAGAGAAAGCCAAGATGACAGTTGGTGTTAGTCACCAAGCCCCGTGACACTCTTAGCATCCTTTCTTATCTTCCCACAGAAGTCCTTCCTCCTCCTCTGCCTGCTATGGGCTCTTGTTGAACCTCTGAGCTGCTTTCCTCCTCCAGCAAAAGCTCATCCTTCAGGCAAATCAGACAAATCTGTACACTAGAAATGTCCAGCGAGCAACGTGTGTGTCTCTATAAGGCATCTGCTCTTCAACAAAGACCATGGGGAGACTGCAGGCTTCCCAGGCCAGAAGGAACTCAAGGTCTACATCATTTGCACCCCTCATCCCTACCATTCCAGGCCTGGTATTGACCATGAACCAGAACTTATCACACCTCTAAACAATTGACGAAGCTCTAGGAACCTTACTGCAAATAAGGTAGAGTAAAGGTGACTGCCCCATTAATATCACACCAGCTTTAAAACCAACAGCCTTACGAATCTTCCTCATTCTCCGTGCAACTGACAACATGGGGACACAAGAGTCACATGACTCAGGACGTGGCACTGCCACAGAAGACTAAGTCATAGGAAATAAGGGTTTAGAGTTTCACTTAGACTGATCAGGGTCCAAATCTCTAAATTACCTTGTAGCTTTGATGAATATCCACAGAGCCTTTGGCTGCTTAGACTTCGGGGCACCAATTACTCAGACAGTCAAGCTTGCTCCCTACACTCACACAGAAAATGTTTCGGAATTTTGAGAAGCCCCACTCAAGTCCAAAGTTAAAAGCTGAGGTCAGTGGGGGCTTCGGTGAGGTGTGTGGGCCTCATTAAACTCCGTGGAAAAGGTTATGATTATGACGCTGAGCTGTTAGAAAGGAGTGAATCTGAAGGAAGATACAGGCCTCACTGCTTCACGAAGTAGTCCATCATCAGTTGTTAACATAACGAAAGCTATCTCTCTATGGTATCACGACTTCAAACAATCAATCTTTTAATTCAGTCTTCTACTCACTATTAATTTCCTATTACTGCCCCAACTAATTACCAGATGTGTGCCTGTTTTCTATAAGTCACATTTATTATCTGGCCATTCTGCAGGGCATAGCGTGAAATGGAGCTTCATGGGCTAAGCCCTGAGGCATGACAGGACTTGGCTCCTTGTAGAAATTGTGAGAAAGCAAGCTTTCCTTTCCCTTCCCCTTTCTAGTCTCTAGGGCTGTCCCAAACTCCTTACGTAGGAGTTCTGTTTCATGGCCATTCACTTCGAATCACTCTAACTCAGACTTTTCCATCTTCTTCACCCCAGGGAGAAGCAGGTCCGTCTCCCCATGTCCTAGTCAGCTGACAGCAAGCTCCGTTCCGTCTGCCGACTGTTCCCCTCACTGCCACTCAGCCATATGGTCAAAGGTTCCAGAGACTACAGGAAGACGCTGGGGGACACTACACTGATGACTGTAAAGACTTAACAAATTCCATAAGTGCCTACTTCTACTGTGAGATTTTATAGGGACGTTGAAGGTAAGCTGTTTTGACACAATCCTTATTCCCCCAACACAACAACGCAGGCAATGATAACAGCTCGCATTGTTGAACAATTTCTATACTCTGGACTCACATCAAAACAAATCCTGTGGTTTAACCCATTTAGCCATATATTCACCTTAGGAATTCAGTAATTTTTACTGGCATTTTATAGAACAGAAAACAGTACAAAGAGACTAATCCCTGTGTAGGCCATGTGACTACTTCTCTGGCAGAATCATAGGGTTAAACATGGGGGCTCAAACCCTGGAAAACGGCACTGAGCCTGCATTAATGTATTCTTTAACACAAAGCCCCAGAAATGCATTAACTAGTAAAAAGAAAGTATAGAAGTTAGGAATACTTTCAAGCTAAAAGAAAGGCTAAAGAAAATGAAAATTAAGAAATGTTGAGAAAACCAGGGCTGTATGATAGACACATGAAAACAGTTCGGTGGAAATAATCCATGAAAAGTTCACTGTCACCACTGCTCCTTTAAAGTAATGTCTGCCATAAACATAGCTGAAGTTTTCATGAGAAGTATAAATAATAGTACAGAGAAAAGCCTGCAAAATTTAATGGCATCCTGCATTCCGTGAGCACTCAACAGCTCTAAGATATGTGCCTGCACACAGAGGGGATACACCATCAGCTCAGATGGGAAGGATGGCCTCCACCAGACCTCATCACTGCAAAAAGAGATGCCACTGTTCCGAGGCAGAGATAAACAGCAGCTTCAGCTCCAAAGCTACAAGGATGAAATGAACCTTATGGAGATGTAAGAATGACTGCTTCCTAAACATGGTAATTACATCTGTTAGGAGCTCCATAGGAGAGGGAAGAGGGGGTAGAGAGAGAAGGAGCCGGGGAAGGAGGGAGGGGAGAAGGGAGGGAGAAAATCCTTTTCTTACAGACAGAAGGGGCAATGGTTCTGGGAGTTGGGCTCCTTAGCTATTAGGAGGAAAATGAATCTATCTGACAGACAAGAGTGCACACTGGTCATGAAACTAGAGAAAAGGTTACAGAAATCAAAAGGATTTTTGTTTTCCTTCAGTAGAATTGACAGGAAGACTGGTAAGAAACGTGAAATTCCTGTTTTAAAGTCCCTTTTCACTCAAACCCTGGTTGTAAAAATGACAGCAAGTTCCTGAATCTATTGTTGCCTAGTGATGTCCTTGCAAAATGCCCCAGGTTTACAGATCAGATGATGAACTTCCTCACCGGCCTCTCTCAACTGCAGCCAGAGGTCCTGTGTCCTCTCTCAACTGCAGCCAGGGGTCTCAGCATCCAGACGCCCTTTCTGCTCCTCACACAATCAGCAGGATCCCAGGCTTCAGAGCATAGGGTGGGTGTGAGGACAGCGGGTGCTCCCGGCCACGCCATGTGTGCCGTGGTTTAGGCTTCACGAGATGGATGATTTCCCAGCGCTATTAGTAATAACTATAAAGACTTAAAGTGCAGTAACCTAAAGACAGCGCCTCAGGGGGGTGACCTGTCCATGAGGGACGGTGATTGTGTCTGATGATGAAGGCGAGCAGACCTGCAAAGCATGCTTTACGTCACTGGAAGGGAGACATTAGGATGCCATCCATACACACGCCAGCCATAAACCAACATGCTAGCCGTAGTACTGGGAATACGATTTCATCCCAAAGGAGGCAGCTAAAGGCCAGAAGATGAGAGCATTCACCTCCGCCCCCAAGATAGATAGTGCCTGTGTCTCTTATTCTCATGTTGTCTCTGCTGTGCTATCTTTGTTCTCTGCTGAGAATAAAAGTGGTTATTTATATATGTTCCTTTGTTTCTTTTACTTAATATTTTCATTAGTGGCTTAAAAATCACTGTAACCGAAATGGTGATGACAAAGAAGCAAGAAGAGATTAATTTTGAGGTGTAGAATCCAAAATCAGAGTGGATTTGAGCCAACTAAAAGCCTTAACTCAGGAGCAACCAACAGGACAGTGCAGACCAAGGAGATGGCCTAGCTGTGCAGCAGATAGCATGGAACACTCACCCCTCCAAACCCACGCACCTTCACCAGTGCTGGGCTTTGTTGATTTAACCCTACTGTCTTTCACTTCCATTGCTAACCCATAACTTGTCTGTTCTAACTACAGAATCCAGTACTGAGAATCAAAGCCTCAAAGTACCTCTGACTGTTTGGGGGCGCGGGGGGGAGGGGGTGCAGTGTGGTGGTGGGGGATGTATGTAATATGTTTGTGTGTAGTGTGTGTGTGGTGTGTATGTATGAGAGTGTGTGTGTGTGTGTGTGTGTGTGTGTGTGGTGACTGAGATGTGTGTGAAGTGTGGTAGAAGGGGTATGTGTGGCATGTATGTGGTATGTGTGTATCTGTATGTGAAATGTGTATGATGTGTGTGGTATAGGGGGGTATGAGTGTGCTGTTTGGGGTTTGTGTGTGTGTGTGTGTGTGTATGCATGCATGCAGTCAACTTCGAGCTGAAATTAAGCAACAGATACATAATGTAGGGCAGAACATTTTCCCCGGAGAAGCCCAGTAGCAGGCCTGACACATGCAAGGGAGCTTATGTGACCCTCCACAGCCCTCCTGCCAGGCGCATCACTGCACTCAGCAGAGAGCAGAGCTGGAGTAAGGATTACCAGTTTCTGGTTTCCATCATAAAACAAACTTTCTGTCCCCTGTCTGCAGAGTGAGCCCAATGAAAGCAGCAGCTTGCGACTGCAGCAGAATGAGTATACCAAAGATATTTACAGGCCTCGTATCACAAACGATGTTCTGAGACGCAAACTGATGACTCTCCACTTCCGTTCATTTCACACAGGTCAATATCAACAACCTATAATATCCAGTGCTAAGAGCGAATAAGTAAATGCCATTATGGGCAATGAAAAAGGCGTTGGCGTTAAATCACATAAAAAAAAAAATACTTCAAGGGGCTGGCTGGATGGCTTAGTGTTAAGAGCACACACAGCTGGTGCAGAAGACCTGGCACACATATCAGACACCTCAAAGCTGCCTGTAACTCAGCTCCAGGGGAGCAGGAAACTGTCGTATGGACCCCCAGAATACTTGCACTCAAGTGCATGTATGACCTCCAGACATATGCACATATATTTTTAAATAGTAAAAACACAAGTCTAAAAGAAAAATGTTATACCTTTTTAAATTCAGGATTTAGAGGTGTTAACAAGGACAGATACTTCCTGTGTGGGGGTAAAGGGATGCCCATGGGGACTCTTGATAGGTTTTGAATGTAAAGAGAATTTCCACTGAGCAGCTGTGATAATGAGAGAACTGAAGTTTACAAGGAAGAGAGATTGGCTTTATATCCTATTACAAAAATAGAGAGAGAAAGAAGATAAAATATCCAATCCTAGAAATATCTTTTAAATAGAGAAAACACTTTTTCTGAGGCAACAGAAATACAAGCATTCAAGAAAACGGACAAATGATTAGATCCTACGAGCAAGCTGGCAAATGTTTTCTGCAGGGTCAGGGACCGGCTTCAGGCTTTGGGGGTGTATGTCCCCATTCCTGTGCTCAGCTCTGCTAGTGCTGTTAGAAAGCAGCTCTGCTCACATGAGTGGGCCTGGCTGGGATCTGAGAGCACTGTTTACAGTAGATGGCAGGTTGGGCTTGGCCTGTGTGCCAGCATTTTCCCAAGCCTCATCTAAGTTTCCTTCCTTCCAGCAATACAGTCAGAATTTATGAAATATAACAGTAGTACCTGCTAACAGTCCAACCACATGAACAGGACCATCATACCCTACCCTGCCTGCGTGATATGTCAATGGTGGGGTGTGCTCTGTCAATCTAGAGTTTGGGAACATAATTAATGATTCATCATTCATCTGGATAATACATCAATGGTACTTTTTTCCCTTTTTTTTTTTTTAGCAAAACAGAGAAATGTTTACATATGTTTATGGCTGTAATATCCAGACTTTGTAATTCAAGTGTATAATATTACAATCTGGTGCACTTGGCAGCACAGACCATATGCTGCATCTCCTCGTCTTGCCTGCCAGTAGGAAGTACTCTTAGATAAGGTGAAGATGTGTGGGGTGATAGTGTCCCTGCCCTTTCTCCAGCTACCATTCTTTTATCTAAACCATCTTCATCTTACTCCACTCCTGCACAGAAGACTGACCCAGCACCCCAGGACCAGGGAGGTAAGGAATGGACAGCAGATGGTCACACTAGGTGAGGGAGACAGAGCCAGGCAAACCACATCTCAGGGAGTGCTGGGGGTTAAAGCCGGAAATTATCTCCATCCTGGAGTCCATGGGCCAAAAGGGGAGTGCAAGCCACTGTGCTGGGGAAGGAGTGGGGGCAGGAGGAAGAGTGGGTGGCGGGAAGTGTGAGTCCCGGAAGGAGGTGGGTGGCAGTGCCAGAGGCGAGTTGTTGGCACCCTGCCCTGGGGCTGGTGGGTGGACTGGCCGACTTGAAACCCAGGTCAGGGCAGAAGCAACCCCCCTTTATCAGTGTGCCCGAAGCCAAATCCTCCTGGACTTTGATCATGTCAGACATTTCCCAGTTTAAAAAAAAAAAAAAAGGCAGTTGGTTTCTTAAATACAAATGAGTAAAACCCATAAATACTATTGATCTGATTAATTTCAACATGTAACATACTCACAAATACATGTACTACCTATTCACACACATATAAATAAGCGTATGTACATGTACATATACAGTCATCCTGCAGAATCCATGAGAGATTCTGTGGATATTAAAATCTCTGTATGCTCAAGTTCCTTATACAAATGGGCATACTGTTTTAATATAGCTTGTACATATCTGTCAGATACTTTAAATCATCTCATTTACCTACGATATCGAATGCAATACAAATTCTATGCAAATAAGCTCTTGTGCTCTGTTTCATAGGAAATAAGAATGAGAAAAGGTCTATGCATACATTGAGAACAGGTGCAATTTTTTTCGGAATATTTAAAAATCTACCGTTGGTTGATTCTGCAGGTGCATGGATACGGGAAGGGGGGGGTGTATGGGCATGCACACCTCTGTGTATGTGTTCATGGAGTATGCATGTGTGTGGTGTGTGTTTTAAGGCACTCTTTCTATGCATTTGGGACAATAACTTCCAGATGCCATACTTTTCAGTGACATAAAGCAGAAGGCGTCTGTCTAACTTGGAATCTTTTGTACAGCAGTATGCTTAATAGATACTAGTACATGAAAGCTCTGCAGCCTACACTTAGCAATGGAATACTTGGTATTAAATGAGGAAAGAGGGGTGGTCTTCATGTCACTTACAGTTATTTCTCATGCAGGTGACCCACGTCAGAAGCCCTGGGTCTATTTTTGATGAAAGGGGGGAAAGAAAAGCAGTTGTAGGCAAGTGACCCTGAGTAAAACCAAAGTGACCTCTGTCTTCAGGATCCGTCAGAATCAGGACTCAGTTTCCTGTCTGAGCTGTTTCCATGGAGATGGGCTATCTCAGGTGCAAATCAAGGATTGCAGGCTGACTCCTCCGCAGGTCTAGCTAGGCTAGAAGCTGCAAACCCAGGCAGCCTGAGTGAGGGAAAAGCAGGCCCCAAAAGTCAAGAGTGACTTCCTCTGAGAAGGAGAGGCAAAGGTGAACAGCAGGCCAAGCCATCAGGCACAGACAGACAGACAGACAGACACACACACACACACACACACACACACACACACTGCTATGGAATGAAGGATAAAAGTGGAGTCCAAGCCGGGCGTGGTGGCGCACGCCTTTAATCCCAGCACTTGGGAGGCAGAGGCAGGCGGATTTCTGAGTTCGAGGCCAGCCTGGTCTACAAAGTGAGTGCCAGGACAGCCAGGGCTACACAAAGAAACCCTGTCTCGAAAAACCAAAAAAAAAAAAAAAAAAAAAGTGGAGTCCATATGACCCACAGCAGAGAGGAGGTTACTGAGGTAGGAAGGCAACTGCTAGTCAGAAAGATATAAAAAAATTGGAAAATGAATAATTTGAGTTGGGTTACACAGTGAACCTGTGCCCAATCTAAGCCACACAGCTGAGAGAGAGAGAGAGAGAGAGAGAGAGAGAGAGAGAGAGAGAGAGAGAGAGAGAGAGAGAGAGGGAGAGAGGGAGAGAGGGAGAGAGAGAGAGAGAGAGAGAGAGAGAGAGAGGGAGAGAGAGAGAGAGAGAGAGAATGTAAAGCAAGGCCCTTGCAGTACTCAGAGTAGAAGTCCTGCTGCACATTAATGCGTACTCTAAGAAAAGGGATGAGGCTATGCAAGGTTCAAGAGAGAGACTCAGAAACCTCCTTCCTCCCAGGAAATACTATTTTTAGTTTTAAAACCCCATTCAATGAGCTGCAGTTCAGGTGACTAAAGGATCAAAAGACTCCTCACCAGCTTCCTACCTCTCACCTTGCAGGGCCTGCCTATCCCCAGGCTCACCCAGCACACTGGCCTCTTCCAAGTTTCCCAACCTTCCAAATACTTCAGTTCGTTTTCTTCCCCGTTTGTAATGGGAGATTTTCGAGAGAGATTTGTAAAATGTTAAATTTCCTTTCATTTTTCAAAGCTTTGGAATGATACCAGCATTGGATCAAGAAAAGACAGCTCATTGTTCCCTGTTTTTTCTTTTTCCCTCACGGAAAATTTATGTCTCAAAAAGATTTTTTTTTTAAAGAAAAATGATTTAATACGGCTTCTCGCTAGCCCAGAATCCTGCTATAAATTTAAAATTCATCCTCATACAATGTTAATTATAAGATAAGTAATCTGTCTTGTCCATTTAATTCTATCCTATTTATCTTCTCAAGTGGAATGGCGCACGGCAAACATCATTTAGGGGATTTTATTAATAAAGACCTAATCCCACAGCCTGTCGGACGTGGCTCAGAATAACATTTTAACCACAGGAAAGTTCAGTGAATATGACACCCTATCAATGGCCAGAACTGCCCCCCCTCCTGTGAGGTAGTAAGTCACCTTGAGGGGGTGGGGGTTAGCGGTAGACCCTGTTACTTGGCTGGAGAGACCAGCCCCTGTCCTCTGTCCTCTGGATGTGCAACAGGGTTGGACAGCTTTGCTTGGCTGCTGGACGAGATGGCACACACCATAGAAAACCAGGAGGTTAGGAAAGGAAGACACGTTAAAGCACAGGAAAGGTGTAGAGAGGCCAACTGCTTTGCCAAGGCAGTCAGGGTACAGGGTTGCTCAAGGTAGCTTCGTGGGCTGATCTGGGAACTTTAACCACATTGTATAATTTTGTTTATCTTTGCCTAACCCTCAAGAAAGTATGAGCCCCAAGCAAATACTTCCCAATAAAGTTTGCCTACTGGACAGCTAGCCTTCTCCCCTCCCCCCAGCCCCCCACATCCAAGTTTAGTAACATACGTTCTGGCCATAATTTCTGCAACCTCCCCTTATGTATTTATAAGTTTTGAGATAAGGTCTTGCAAAGGAGCACATGCTGGCCTTCAAATGGAGGGCCTCCAAGTGTCAGCCCCCCAGAGCTGGAATACACACTCACATCACTTGTTGCCCAGGCCATCCTGATTTAGACAAATTTCTGTGGCACCTGTGATGGCACTCAGGAAAGACGTCTGCTGTTAATCTCTAAGGCCTTTGAAAAACCACTGAGGTTCCTGGATTTTGCAAATTCTCCTGCAATCTTGCCACGACTGAAAATGGAGGTGTCAACTGGAACAGGCTGCAAATAGCCAACACAGGGGATCAGTATCTCACATCTTTCCAAAACGCAAATAAATCCCGAATGGAATACATGTTTTGCTCATTATGAATCATTCTCTCCATCCCTCTCTACTGAAGCCAAGAAGAGAAGTGGATTTAGAAGCTGCCTTGCTGGCTCTGCTCACAGCACAGCATATGACCATAAGATCATTCCTGTGCTTTCTCTTGTGAGAACATTCGACAAGCACTATACCACCTCTAAGACCATTCTAAATGCCAAGCAAAAGCGCTTTATCAACTCTGATTGCCACCTGAGCTACTTGTTCTGGAGCACTTCGATTGTTCTTTACAATACCATTCTGTAAGAGCCAGAGAGGGAATAATTTCTATGTTTTTGCAGACACTTTACACTGAGACAAAAGCCCATGACTAGAGTCATGCAGTTAGCAAGAGAGAAACGACCCGTGAGCCCTGAGATATATTTTGTACTCTATGGTTTCTTTTTAAACAATGTAGGGCGCTTTAGAAATAAATCATTTGTGCATTCTATTCAAAGTAGAAATTATTTGTAAGCTGAAGGTTTTATGTCTGCATGTTTTAGATGCTGGGATGAAACTCGGAGCCTTTCATGTTCTATGCAATTATGCTACCGCTGAGTTCCATTCTTGGCCTAATTTATTCATCTCATAACTTACAGATTCAGTTAAATTTTAATAGTATCTGACCACAGGCAAATATCCTCTCAGTTACATTTGGTGTGTTCACTGGAATGTCAATGAATCATAAATTGTTTCATAATTTTTTATAATTGGGAACATTACATTAATGGACAACATTCTGACTTGCTTCTGTTTGGCAAGTGGCCTTCAGACGGGCTGACCATGCAACAGCTTTGGAGCTTGTGTGCCTTGCCCCACTGTTCTGTTCTTCAGTTTAGTCAAATGCAATTGATTTTCCTCCGATGAAAAACTTCTCTCATCTCTCTCTCTCTCTCTCTTCCTCCTTTCTCTCTCTTCCTCTTTCTCTCCCTCTCCCTTTCTTTCTTTTGTGTGTGCATGTGTGTAGGTGTGCATGTGTGCATGTGTATAGGTGTGCATATGCATGCTCACATGCAAGGGTGTGGGTGTGTATATGTTTGTGCATGTTTGTGTGTGTGTCTGTGTATATCTGTGCCTATGTTTGTTACTGGAGACAGAACCCATAGCCCAGTGAATGAAGCCCATTTACAACTGAGCTATTAATACAACCCACAGGCCTTCCTCCTCCTCCTCCTTTTGTGTCTTGGTGTCTCTGAGGCACTTAGGGTAAGCCTAAACTTCCAGGTAAGCAATTCAGCCTGCCCTGCACTCTCTGTCTCCCCTTTCAGCCTCTTGTACAGCTGAGGTAACAGGCCTGTGCCAGCAGGCCAAGTTATTGAAATAAAAAAGACTTGAATTTTACTGCCAGGATGGTTAAAGACAGCCAAGATAAAATCATTTTCATACTTTTAAGATACTAAGAAATAGGTCATGTACATGGGGTTGGTATGTCATAAGACAAACCTTCGGATGGATCAACTAAATAAAACCCCTTTAGCAAATTCTGGCAGTATTCTATAAAACTGAACGTGTGTACAACCTGGTCTAGCAATTCCATACAAGAATAATAATAGCAGCACATTTTGAATACTAATCTCAAATTGCAAACAACCCAACAGTCTAAAGACTAAAGAGATAAATAGAGATAAATGTGTAGAAATTAGAATGTCCTACAGCACAATGTGAGAATGAATCTCAAAGACAGCATGCATGAAAGAATATAGTGACAAAAGTGTTAAGGATTTGCCACTTTTTCATGTATGTCAAATTCTGTAGCTCAATACATTGATCTAATATAGAATATGAATTGTGACTAATGGGGGTGGGGTAGGGTGGGAGGGGCCAGTAATTAGATAACAGTTTTCAGAAAGTAAGACTGAAGCAGTGGGAGGTGAAGGACTCTGACCATGGAGAATTCCAACCAAGGGAAGAGAGAAGCATCACCAGTAGGATCAGGAGCGTGATTCTGTCGGTCTGCTTCACTTCAGCCATTTGCAGATAGTGATGTTATTTGCATTTTCTTGGAGGACTCGACCATCTCTCTATTTGTTGTTTGGCAATTGTGATATTCTCTTCTCTGACGGCCTGTTCAAGAATAATGCTGAATCTCACCCCAATTTTAAATGGGCTGAGTGTAGTTTACCTAGTGTTTTTATAGAATATATATAGTCTAGATACAAGCCACTTTTTCTGATACACATCTGTACCAATTACTTCTAGACTCATTTCTTTGACCTATTCATGTACCCTTAGCCAATAGGGCACCATCTTAAGGACTGTCACTCTTTAGTTAGTCTTGGTAGCCAGAATATACATTCTCTTTAAATTGTTTTTTTTTTAAAGATTTGTTTATTTTCTTAGATTAGTACACTATAGCTGTCTTCAGACACACCAGAAGAGAGCATCGGATCCCTTTACAGATGGTTGTGAGCCACCATATGTTTGCTGGGAATGAACTCAGGACCTCTGGAAGAGCAGTCAGTGCTCTTAACCACTGAGCCATCTCTCCAGCCTGTCCTTAAATTTTTAATAATGCTTCATTAGTCATAGGTCTTTGCATTTCTATTTAGATTTTGGAGAAATTTTATAATTTCTAACTAAAGAAACTGGCTTAGGTTGGAACTGCTATCAAAACTCTAAGTTGCATTGGAGAAAACTATCATCTTCACAATTCTGTCTATCGTTGATAATATATGACCCATTTAATATCATTGAACTCCATTTGCTTTCAACATTTGCTTTTAGGTTCAGAGGATATATTTGGTGGTAATTTTACTTTGGAAAACCTTCAGTTAATTCATATAAAGAGTTAAGAAATGGTTAATTCATATATAGACTTAAGGAATGGTTAATTCATATAATGACTTAAGGAATGGTTAATTCATATAATGAGTTAAGTAATGGTTCATTGACATTACGAGTTAAGGAATATTTCATTTTCACTGTTCTCTAGAAGTGTGTGGGTTAAGACTGCAATGAAGTTTCTTCCTTAAAGATCTGAGATAATTTATTACTAAAGCAGTATGTGTTTGGGATTTTAGAGAAGTTATTTACTTGTTTTTCTAATTAAAATTAGATATGAGATTGTTATGATCCGTACTTTCTTCAGGCATAGTTTTGTAAGTGATGCCTTTAGAGAAATGAGCTGCTTTCTCTAAGTTGTCCAGTTTATGAACGTGAAACTTTAACAATTTAGCACTGTCTCAGCATCTGTGTTACCTGTAGTAGTGACTCCCTGATGCTCTGGGATGTCCCTAACTTGTGTTTTCTCTTGTATGTTCCTTGACTGGAGTACTATGTCTTCACCAACCACAGTCCGTTTTCCAGAAGCCACATCCAATCTGCCTATCTCTCCCACCTTGATTTCTGATGAGTCTTGCAGCCCTGCTCCCTGCTCTGCAGCTGCCTCATGACCTGGCCAGCACTCCAGCAGCACTAGCCTCAGACTTGGGAGAGTCTAAGATTTCTAAGATTTGTTAGATCTGGAATGTGGCCACAGCTATTGTGCTTTCACAAGCCAGGACTCAGGGTTTAATTTACTGATTATTTTCTGGTTTCCTGAGTTGCAATTCCATGAAAATGTCAACGTTTTTGCTACTGCATACATTGAAAGTGTGGATTTCCCAGAGTGTGGTTCCAGCTCAGCCTTTGTACACACTGCATCTTTATTAGCTCGTCTGCTCCTCGTGAAACACTCTGCTGTTGAACAGAAATCTCTCCACTTTTATGCAGCATGCTTAATTTTTAAGTATTTGGAAATTTCTTAGTAATCTTTCTACTACTTAGCCTTAATTCAATTTTATGCTGACCAGAGCATAGATAATGATTCCAATCTTTTGATATTTACCCAGGCATACTTTCTGGCCAAAATATATTCAATTTTGTTAAATGTCCCACAAGCACTTAAAATGACTCACCCACTTTTAAAAGACTCAGTGGTTGGACGTATTACTCTGTATTTCTCAATTAGGTCAGTCAGTTAAGCATATGTTTCAATTTTTTTATTCATACTTCTGTTTTGTGAGGTGTGTGTGTGTGTGTGTGTGTGTGTGTGTGTAAGATGTATGCACATGTACACATGTGTGAGTATGTACGCCCATGCAGAGGCCATAGGACATTGAATGTCTTCCTCTGTCATTCTCCACATTTGTTTCTGAAACAGGGTCTCTCAGTGAATTTGAAGCTCACTGTTTTGGCTACAGAGTTCCCAGTCTCCTAACAGCTATGCCCACTTGTTCCCAGTCTCCTAATGGCTATGCCCACGTTACTTACTGAGCAGCCTCAGCGTGAGGACTGGGAATGGGGGTGGGGCGGGGGGAATGCCACAATCCCAAATGAAACGAAAATCTCCCAGGGTCCGTCAGAATTTACAGTTAGTTCCAATAAACTGTTTTCCTTGAGCTGTCTTTTGAATGCAAGACGAAAGAGTTACAACTCCAGCTAACTCCACCTTTGTTAATATCTGAACTCTATAAGGGAAATTCCATCTTTTAAACAAAGTTAACAGCTTCTCATTACATACCCAACCCAGCAGTATGATAAGCCATTTAGGCTGCCCCAATTAAACTGCTTTCCTGGTCTCCAGGAAGAGACTTCCTGTGCTCAGAGGCCTTCCTCCCCACTCAGCTAAATCCAGCCTTCCAGCCTGGTGCCCAGAGATGGCACTGAGATGGCACATTATCATACACATATCTTTTATTTAGGCACCCTCTGAAGCAGGCACACACTCAAAAGGAAATTACTTATTTGCTCCCAGCAACTAAAGGATGAACCAGAATTAAAAACAGTAATCCCAAAGGACTTTGGGACTTTAAACACATCCTGTAACCTACCTCCTAACTAAATATTTATACTCAAATAACAAAACATTGTTGGGACCCTTTCATCTGGAAGATTAAACTTCTACTTTAAATTAGAGATGTGATATATCACAAATCTCAAGGCTGCTTCAGACATCACTGGAGCCAAGGGTGTGTGTGTACCCTTGGCCTTCCCGGTCTACTGAAATTAACAGAGGTCACAATTTAAGGTCCATTTTCCATGTATATGAAGGGCTATAGAGAGCATATGAGTAGTTTCCAGATAGGCAGGGCTCTCTGGGAAGGAATGCCCTGTGCGCACACTGCTAGTTAAAAATATGCTGAGTCCTCTGCAGTTCCTGTGCTGGGGGAAAAGCCGAGCACTAGGTCAGATAACTACTGTGGTTCGCTCTTTGCAAGGCACAGCCAGAGATGATATAAAAATAATTACATGCACAAACCAAATTTTCCAAACTGCTTATTCAGTTTCTAGGTCAGTATAGCTGGACAAATCCTCTGGAAGTTAAGGTTTGTAGCTGACCATGAATGGTTAGTTTGCATGTATTTCTTCTTCTTCTATTTAAACATGATACTTAGTCCTCATTCTCTGGAGACCTTAACTCCTAATAAGGGCAGATAAGTGAAAGGACATCAGAGCCGTGCCCCCGCAGAATTTGAACACCAGCTTCATTACTATATAACTAAGACTTGAGGCTTCACACACAACCTGATACTGAATGGCTTGGGACTCAGTCTATCACAACCCAGGCAGCAGAATGTATTAGTCTCGTGAGTAAAACCAGCTCTACAGAACACAGTGATTTCCCTTCTCTCCAGTTTAACCAGTTCTTGATCGTTTGTAATTTTTAAGGGTATTAATTTTCCTTTATAGAAGGGAACCTTATCCATAAGTCAGTCTTAGTGGGTGCTGGCCTATATTACCAATCTCCGAAATGTGAAGCACCGCCTATCCTAAACCAACACACACTTCATCCTTGCTCACCGAAAAGTTCACTGCTGGGGAAGAAGGGAGCCAAAGCACACTGTAAGCACAGACGGGGATGTGGAGAAAATGTTGCCAGAGATAAATGAAGAGATAGCAAACAACCAACCAAATGTGATTTCATAACCGATCTAAAGAATTCCACCACGAGACAAGAGATGGTTTTAGGAGACATGGTCAGTGGGTTTAAAAATGAATGCATGTCAGGGGGGAGGGGAGGGGGAGCGGCCCCTTGGCGGGCTGCCAAGCTCATCAATTATCTCACTCCTGGTGGGATTTCCACCCACCCCTGTGTACACCACCGATTTCCCAATCCTAATTGTCTTTTCCTTTCTCTCAGATATACTTCAGAGTCTCTGTGTCTCTGGAAATTAATCACTATTTGAGAGATTAATTGGAATTTTAAGGTTATTAATTGTAATTTCCTCTTCATCTGGCTTTTAAAAAAAATTTTTTTAAAGAATCTACAAGGACTCCTGTATCAGCCAAAATGTATATTAGAGAGGAGAAGGAGAATCCTCCTACCCTCTGGGTTGTTTGACTGGACCTTGTCAGTTACTACACATAGAGAATTATTAGACTTAGTTATAACCCTCACCTGAGAATTTAAGAAGAAACAGTTTACATGATAAAATTGTATATAACTATCAAAATGTCTAACAATACCATTTCCACTCTCAACTGCCTTGAATTCAAAGTAAATCATTTAAAGAAGAGGAATCAATTATTTAAGAGCCAAAGAAAGATAGTACCTAAAACCTTTCCCATAGACTATAGTTATTTGAAGTTTTATTTCCTTTGGAAGTGGAATCCTCGGCGGGATGCCATAAAGATGGATGTATACACACACAAAGCACGGAGCTCTGCACCCAAGCAAAGTGCTCTGGAACGGCATGGCAACAAGGATTTTAAAACTTGCTCATTTTAGCCGGGCGGTGGTGGCGCACGTCTTTAATCTCAGCACTCAGGAGGCAGAGGCAGGCGGATTTCTGAGTTCGAGGTCAGCCTGGTCTACAGAGTGAGTTCCAGGGCAGCCAGGGCTACACAGAGAAACCCTGTCTCGAAAAAAAAAAAAAAAAAAAAACAAAACCAAAACAACAAACATACAAAAAAGCCAAACTTGCTCATTTTATTATCCTGTGTGTTTGAGTATTGTGCCCACATGTATAAATGTGCGCCACACGTGCTCCTGGTGTCCTCCAAGGTCAGAAAAGTGTGTCAGATTCCCTGGAACTGGAGTTACCAACAGTTATGAGACTCCAAGTGGGTGGTGGGAATTGAGCCTGGGTCCTCTCCAAGAGCAACAAGTGTACTTAACCTCTGAGCCAACTCTCAAGCCCAGCAATAAGTATTTTTAATCATAAGTAAATGTCTCAAGACACAATGTAAACACTGGATTGTAACTTGGAGGAAGGAAAAACCTTGGGAGTCAGATTTAGAGGTACATACTGATTTTAACAAAGCATTCTTTATGGCAGGGAACTTTAGGCATGGGTCCAGTCTAAAAGAGACCCTTAATTCAGACATCTAGGATGTGTCTCCCAACTGTGACATTTCCAGAAGCCCAGACAATGATCAAGTGTGAGTATCCTACCTAACTAGAATTAAGTACCTCTGCCAGAGAAAGTGAAGGAGTCAGCCAGCTTCCGCTTGTAGCCTGTGTGTCCTGAAACTAGAGGCCACACCTGTGCCATTTTGTGTCCAAGTCTCTAGGTAAAATGCCTGCTGGTGTCCATGAGAGGATGTGGAAGCCACAGATGCCGCAGAAACTGGGGCAAACTCGGAACCATCAATGGATCACAACTGTTGGTAATGTCCAAAGCTCTGGGTGGGGGGGGGGGGTGGAAGCCCACTATCACCCCCATGCTTTCGGTGGTGAACTTTTTCAGTGAAGTTAATATCATCATGCATTCATTCTTTCTCTTAAAAAAAAATTTTTTTAAGAGCTCACGATGTAGTAGTCTTTCTTCTAGTAGCTGTGAACCTAGGTCCCTTCCTTCACAGAGAGAAAGTCAACTGGAAACACTCTGACTAAGGAGTTACAAGTGAGCTGCTGCAGATTTCTTTTGTCCCTAGAGTCCAGCAAGGCTGGTACTAACTGCTTTCTCAATGTATATGCAAGAGAAAAAATGAAAAAGAATAGGAAAGAAAAGTTGGGGTATGAAAGATCCAGCCCTTGCCACCTTCCTGATAATTTTTATAGATGAAATATTTGAGAAATTAATATGGGATGGGAAATGGTAAATTACCATGTAGCATACACTTTATGGTAGGAGGATTCGTTTATCTCTCTCTGAAATTATGACTACTAACTATACACAGATGTAACCATGCTGTTAGCAGTGTAACCCTATCAAACTAGTCTGCCCAAGCCTTTGTGATGAACGGGACGGTTACAAGGTAAGTATGCCTGCGTGATGGAAAGGGGAGATCATGGAATAGAAAAGAATTCTCTAAGAGCTGGGATGAACATGGAAGCTCCTGTCGTAGGCAAAGCCAACTGAGGAAGCCTCCCCATCCTAGGAGAGATGAGGTTTCCTAGAAACGCCAGCTAAGGTTGCAGCATCCGCCCAAAAGGAAGTGGTAGGCCAGGAGGCCAAGGGAGAGGTTCCTCCAACAGGACAGGAAGCAAAGCATTAACAAAAATCTGAGGACATCTGGGTGCCAGGAAACATGTTAAGTCACTGGGCATTATAAAGGTGAATAAGATCAGCACTTGCCCACTTACTCAAGAGCCATAGGACAGGAAGCTGTATCTGAGCGTAATTGAAAGCACAAAGGGGGGCAGGAGTGAACTGATGTATTTGGGGGTGAGAAGGGAAAGCATTTATCCTTCAAGGAAGCATTGAGAAACCCTACAGCAGAGAGGAGAAAACACAACCGCAGCTTCCCTCCACAAAGGTCACCTGGTTCTCACGACAGACAAACGAATGAAGAGCCTGCTGGTCAGACCTCTTGTGAGTGTGCACACAGGTTACAATAACAATTCTAAGCGTGCATTCTCTTCTCTCTTCTCTTTCCCTTCCTCCCTCCCTCCAGCACTAAAGCTGAGCGTCTTTATGTTAGAATATGTGAAAATGTTCCACACAAAAAAAAGTTGCTTAAAATATGAACTGGTAACAAAAGCCCACTAAATATGTATGGAAAAAAAAAGAAAACTTTAAATGACAACCCAATAAAATAATGTTATTTAGTGAAATAAATTTAGAGTTTAACTATAAACAAAAGTGCTTTGAAAACACGATTATATGATGCCACATGTCCCACATCCACGCTGTAAGCAAGCAAACGACATCTCCATGATGTTGGGGCCCACAGTCAATTTGTGATGTTTCTAAAATGCCAGCCACCACCCTGAAGCAGACTATGGCATAAAATTTGGGGCCTTGAACTAATTTTCTTTAGTACTTTGAGAATGCTGAACAATGAGTTTTGATCATATTCACTATCCCCCACCCCAACCCTTCCCAGGTGTACCCCTGTACCCCCCATTACTTCCATGTTTTTTTGTCCTTTATCCCCAACCAAGGTCAGTTTGTACTGCCTAGATGGTCTTGGATGTATGTTCTTCCACTGCATGCCTTACCAGGGACTACACTCTTAGAGAAAACTCATCCTTCCTTTCCCAGCAGCTAACAGCTAGTTTTTAAATGAATGAATACTAATACAATAGAAAAATCAATAGCTGAACATTTTGTGCTATAAAAGCATTTTCATGGGTGTGGACACTCATGATGTGTTGTTAGGCTGTGAAAGCATAAGACCTAACATGACAAGAGTCATACTCGTCATAGAAACCAAATTCCTACGGGCCCAGACGAGACCAGCTATGACTTGTCTCCATCCTGCTTACTCCCATTACCCTGCACTCCAGACCACTGGCGATGTTTCTGTTCCTGCAACGCTTCAGGTGCACTCTCCCGTGAGCATCAGTGCCCGATACTCCAAATCTGGTATAGCTCTTCCTCCACAGTGTGCACTATGGTCCCTTCATTTTCAAATGTCACCTCCTCAGAAAAGACTCGCCCAACCACATGTTTCAAAATTCAGAGCCCCCGCCTCTTGCCTTCCCTATTCACCTCTCTGATTTACCCCCACCCCATGGAAGTTACCATCTTGTAATTATGTATTTTATATGTAGCATAATTATATAGTGATGCATACACACCCTAGGCTGCCTCCTCTGTTTACTCTCTGCCTTTAAATCTCCAGGAGGTCCAGAACTTTCTCCTGTTTTCATCCTCAGAAGTATATTCTCCAATACCTAGAGCACTCTATGCATTTGTGCCCATGAATGTGTCCTGGACTGTGGTGTAAAATATACTTGTCGGTATAGGTCACATAGGCTTGTACGACGGTGTCTTGGAGCACACTTGAGGTGGCTCTGAGACGCTTGACATGAAGGATCAGAAGTGCCTGTAGCATACACACTCACGCGCCCCTCATGTCTCTCGAGTGGGTGTTCCCCAGGGAAACTGCTGTCTGAAGCATGGGGGCGGGTTGGCTGCGAGTGGAAACAGCACTGCTCCCTTGAGCAGCCACCCCAGCAGCACAAATTGGCAAGAGGAAGTATGCAGTCAGAAAAATCATAAAAATTTCAAGACCTTCTCAGACAATCTGGCCTGACCTAATCACTTCACCAACGAGCTTCTAAGCTACAAAGTGGTACTGTCATTTGCCCCAGGGTACGTAAAAAGTAAATTCTGAGCTGAAGCTAGTGGAGACCTCAGTCATGTGACTCTCCACCTAGAGATGTTCACTCAGCCTGGCCTGCTCTAAAAATGAGGAACAGGGACGGCGCCCCCGCAAGCATTCTGCCTGTCCTCTTTGCTTTAAAAGTCACCTGAAAGCCTTTGTGCAGCTAGGTGCCAATCACCTCTTCCAGGAGAGGCCCAGCAGTTTTGCAGGAATCTCTATTTTAAAAACAAAGAGCTGCTAATGATCACCGTTTCTCATAAATGAAAGCCAAAAAAAAAAAAAAAAAAAAATCCTTGCCATAGCAACCGGGGAGGTTGACTCATCTACTATTATCCCGTGACGTTCTAATAATACAGTCCGTGTATATCAGGCCCAGGGTGCTAGTCTGTCAAGAATCAAAACTTTTAACCCCCACAGTCCCATTTTTCACTAGAAGTAAAGAGGTCTGATCATGTTCTCCATCCATGGGCCTATATTTTCCAGAGCCATGTGCTAAGTGATGTACCACAAAGCATTAACAAGAAAACATAGCTCAGTGGAGTGTATAGATCTGTACAGAATAATCAGGCAGGAACATTAACACCAAGTGCATGGCTGGACCTGCTTGTTCCTCAGCTAAGCAATGACAAGCTCTCTCTTCTGACCCTGAGAGGTCATTAGAATCTGTCTCTGAGATGTCTCTCAAAGTCTTCCTGGTCCCTACTTTCTTAACAGAACCTTCTTCTGTCTGGCCCTTCGGAAGATGCTGGCCAATTCTTATCCCAGAAAGATGTTTTGACTGAATGAAGAGCATCCTGGAAATCCTGCTTCCTTGTCTAAATGGGTTTACAGCCAAGCATGAGACAACACTGTAGCTGATTAGGAAAGGGAACATCTGTTGTAGGTAACAATGCTTGTGGAGTTTTTTTTTTTTTTTCATAGAGCCGGGGGTGGGAGTCTAGACATGATTCCAAGACTGCTGTCATCCTGACACCAGAGAAAGAGGCTAAAGAAAAAGCTCACCCACGAGGAAGAGATGAATTAGAGAGAAGCTGGCACAATGGGAGGTCACAGTGCACAGAACTGCATGCTATTGGAGGTGCAGTGTTCTATCCCGTATGGTAGACTCTTGCACCCTGGCCAGGAAGAAGGGTGTTGTTTTCCTGAGATGAGTTTGGGCCATGAGTGAACACCAGGTCCCAGGATTCTTTTGTTAGAGAGAACTCAGCCTGTGGCTTAGGGAGGAGGAGGAGGACCTATGGGGTGAGGTGTCAAGGCAGCTGCAGAGACCAGTACAGAGCACTGCACTTTGTCACATGTATGCTGCTGTCCTGGGGGATTCAGAGATGGCAGCCAGATTGCACCCTGAGAAAAACACAGAACAGCTCCATCTATCCCATGCTCGCATCCGTTTCTGGATGACAGGAACACACTCCCGTGAGACCTTAAGAGAAGAACCGACAAAGATGTTCAAGTCCAGCTCCAGACAGTGTCATTGACACCTCCATCAGCTCCAAGGCACAGCTGTCGCTCTGACCAACTGACAGTGTCCACAGCAAAGGCAAGAGGAGCGCTTCCCTGCGAGCACTACTGGAAAGCAGCAGGCGTCTGAGAAATGCTCACTAATTGGAGTCAGTGCAATAAATTGTGTGACTCCAGAAAGGCTTCTGTTTGTGCTGATTCATATTTTAGATGTGACTGGATCAAACAGTTTCCTTGGCTTGTTCAGGATAAAAGCCAACACTCTCAGAACATCCAAGAAAGCTATTCCTCTGCAACATTTTACTCTTTCTAAGAAAACTATTTATGGTGCGATACTGTGATCTTGCACGATCAAAGGGTGCCGGCCCTTTGACGAGAAATAACAGAAGAGGCAGCTGAAGACATCCCTAGGAACATCTGCACAGACAAGATATCTTAGGGATGTCTATACAGACAGCCGTCTTGTGAGAGCGGGGGCAGCAGGTGCACAGCTGTATTAGTAACCAGGCTATCAACTGGCACAGGGGGACACACAGCTCTGGTGACCTGGGTTTAGAAAGCTGGGAAAATCTAATTAACTAATCATGAAAAAACATGTTAATTGCTTGTCCAACAGTGGGGAAAGACCTGCTGGTCTCCTCATTCTTTAGTGGGAGGGAGAATACCCTTGTCATTAGGGGACACAAGAAGAGGAGGAAGGCATTTGTCCAATGGAGGCTGAGGGACCAGGCTCCATGGCCCAGTCTCAGGAGGTGAGCAACTGGCTAGAGAGTAAAAATGAATGTGGAAATAAATGGGGTATAAAGCCTCAGACTGGCTTGTAACTTGAAATTTCAGCTACTCAAGAGACTGAGGCAGGATTGCAAACTCATGATGAGTCTGGACAACTTGGTGAGACATAATCTCAAAAGCTAAAAAATAATCAGTGGTGTTCTCAACAACACAAGGAAGCGAGGGAGGAGAGGAGGAGGGAGGGAGGGAGGGAGGGAGAGGGAGGGAGGGAGGGAGGGAGGGAGGGAGGGAGGGAGGGAGGGAAGGAAGGAAGGAAGGAAGGAAGGAAGGAAGGAAGGAAGGAAGGAAGGAAGGAAGGAAGGAAGGAAGGAAGGGCACCATTGTGAGACATGTAAATAATCAGTGGTGTGGGATTAAATTGTCTCCTACATGGTTACTAACATGTCCAGAATAGATCTGTTCTGTGGATATTTTTTAATATGGGCTTACCTTGTGAACATTTTCCCATCTTTTTGTTGTTGTTCTGATTTAGGTTTGTTATTGTTTTGTCTGTTTGTTTGTTTGTTTTTTTTTTTTGAGACCGGATCTTCTTTGTAGACCAGGCTGATATTGAACTCCCAAAGATGCACCAGGCTGTGCCTCCCAAGAGCTGGGATTAAAGGAATGTACCACAATGGCTGGCCCTCTTTTTTATTATCCTAATTTTCTGGCATTTAAAAAGTGATAGCTTTAATGGGACACAATTAACAGATACTACACAATTCATCTGCTAAAAAAATGTAAGATGTAAAGACTTTCCCCGGTATTCTCAGACATCTGAAACCATTACCACAGTCAAATTTAAATACTTCCAGTGTCTCAAAAGGCAACTTCTGTCTATTGGCAGGGACTCACTTTCCGCCCCAATGTTCAGGATCAAGGGATCTACTTCTGAGTCTATGATTTTCTCTCCAGAATGTCTTATATCAGTGGCATCAAAGTCTTCTGTGAATGGCTTCGTTCACTTACCACGTTTCTCAGACTCATCAGGCAGCATGTAAATGACATCGCTGTATTTACATTTCCTAAGTGTCCACGAGTCACTGCTACAATGGGCTTGTGAACTGCAAATCAAGTTATGAAGTCCTGGTGCAGAAAAGATGGTTTGATGTTGTTGGGAGTCTGCAGGACAAAGTACTGCTTTGTATATGACTAGTTACATTTGTATATTATGAATTTAAAGGAAACTAATTTTCTGAAAACCACTGAAGCAAGCATGCGCCCATGCAAAGGAGAGCTAGTCCCTTAGAAAGCTGGCACGTGGGCACCCCTGTGACAGACTGCCTGACATATAAATATGCATGCTCCTCACATCTAGTTACCGAGTTCCTGTAAGGCAGACACTACTCAAAACTTCAGTTTTAGTGCTCAAAAAAACAAACACAAACATTCAGAGTTGTGAATTTTATCAGGAGGGGCCAGAAGAAGTCAGAGAAAGGAGGGAGAATCCTGGGAAGACTGAGGAGAGACAGTGCTTCTAAGTTGTGTGGTGACTTCCTGGCCATTGTATTATACACTTTACACCATGCAGGGCTACTGGAAAATGCTTTCACGGGTAAACAGTTCTCTAGGGACAATTGCTTGGCTTTACGAGGCTATGAAAGTGATGTAAGTTCAGTAGACAATACTTCAAACTTTGATATTTTCTCTGTGAGGAAGATAGTCTCCATCAATGTTGGGCATCAAGCAACAACCTCTCATCAGCCATGGAGGCAGGCAGGCAGCAGCAGCAGCAGCAGCAGCCATGTGATCACAGATGGAGTCAGGACATCATCTCAGCCATGTGATCACAGGATGGAACCCTGCAGAAACCAGAACTACTGTATGCTGTGCTGCTAAACTCTGGCACTTAGGTAGGTTAAATGTATCCCATGTGTGGTAATGACAATGGACCTTATAGGCTCTTAGGACTGGCACTATTATTAGGAGGTGTGGCCTCGTTGGAGGAAGTGTGTCACTAGGGGTGGACTTTGAAGTTTCAAAAGCTCAACAAAGGCCCAGTGTCATTCCTTTTCCTGCTGCCTGCTGAACCAGCTGTAGAACTCTGGGCTCCTGGGCCCCTTCTCCAGGACCATGTCTGCCTGCATGTTGACAAGCTTCCTGCCATGGTGACAATGGACTGAACCTCTGAGCTATAAGTCAGCCCCCATTAAATGTTTTCCTTTATAGGCGCGGCCTTGGCTGTGGTGTCTCTTCACAGCAATAGAAATCCTAACCAAGACTTCATGCTTTCACAATTTACAGTATTTTACATTTGCAATGTGCTTATTTGGATGCAACTCATCTTTAATTGAGGAAAATCTGCACTGCACATTATATAGAAGTTAATTTATAAAGGCGGGGGTCAGTCTTCTAGGTAGGAAAGGATAAACAGTGGCAACCCTTAGAACTCCCTTAGAACTATCTAAGCTAATTTAAAATGGCGTTGGCAATGCTGGGCGCACACTGGCTGACTTGGTTCTGTTACGTGCCAAAAACCTGACAGCCTGTTGAAGAAGAGCTGGTCCATGCGTTAAGAAAAGGTGTGCACAGATAGCAACCAGATCCTGAGCTGATGGCCCCCTTTGTCCTGGAAGAGAACCTACAAAGCCTCTCTCTAGCACGAGAAGATATTGAATTTTTTCCCATGAATTTTCAAGTTTCTTTCAAAGACACTCACAGATTCGGTTCTCCCAGTCTTAGCAGCCCATTTTACAGACAAGACACTGGAAGCAAGGGCAGTCCAGGTTAACAGAGCCCACTGCTACTAATAAAATCTTATCAACAGTGTGAGATTCAAATGCACTCGCATTTGTTCTCAAACTCCAAAAACTGGATGTTAGAAACAAGGTTCAGAGGGTTCACTGTAAAGCCTGGGAAAGAAGAGCTATCGGCTGCGTGGGTAACAAACGGATGGGATTCATTACTGTGAAGACATGTAGCTTAAACTCCAGATGGAGTCAGACACATCTCCAGGAGCCTCTGAGTGACAGATTTACACTCCGCTGTTCATGAAAGGGAGATGCTACAGGGCATCTCCTCCCAGAAAGGCTGCTGTGTGCATTTTTACAAAACACTCTGCCAGTACAGTGCAATGCAAAGCTAAATACAGACTAGTCATCAGCAGGTTCCTTAAGGCAAGTGGCACTCACACTTCATCAGGCCTTACATGGGTGCTTGTCTAGCTAGCACTTGCTAGGATTGTTCCCAGCCATAATCTGATGTTAATTATTCAG
This sequence comes from Mus caroli, assembly GCF_978045245.1. Lineage (NCBI taxonomy): Eukaryota > Metazoa > Chordata > Mammalia > Rodentia > Muridae > Mus > Mus caroli. The sequence goes on from NW_028227262.1 coordinate 94,943,496, forward strand.
CAGACTTTACAAAGTCCCTGTCTGTTGATTTCCTCCACTGCCCCCCTCCCCCCGGAAGAATTTACATTTGAGGGGAAACAGGCATGTTAGCTTAGTTTGGCTGTGACAAACCAGCACAGGCCCCTTGTGTGGCCAAAGTTCAGCCCTAGGGCATAGTAATGCCAGTCATAGGAAATGAACTTCCTCAGTTGCTGAGTAGCTTCAACTTTAGACATTGATCACGAGGGAGGAGGCAGAAAGGGCAATGGATATAAGCCAAGAAGGACGCCAACTAGGAGCTCACAAGTCGAAGGGCACATGCTTGTGGGAGCCACTACACTGCCCTCTGCGTACGCAAACCAGCAAATAAGAAACCCGCTTTAATGTTTCCAGTGCTATCTGTGGGGGCAAGCACTGTAAAGCAAAATGGCTAATTTTTCTACAATAAAGTGAATTTGAATGAGCAACTTAAATCAATATTAGGCAGTGGTATTATGTGTATTAATATCTACATATCATTAGCATAATCCCAAGTGAATTTTTTCATTACTAAAAGTAATGCTAGGCTTGCCTTTTCATTTCCTTTGGTATTAACTTATATGCAATATAAATTTGGTTAGAAATAACTTTTGTTTGAAAGCTGGTCTACTTCCATTCTCTGTGTAGACATGAACAGACACACAGATTTTGTGTGTGTGTGTGTGTGTGTGTGTGTGTGTGTGTTCACATATACAGATTGACAGCAGGATGCTTCAGTTCAGAGACTATCAGAGGAGTGTTTTGCACACAGGCAGAGAGAGAGAGGCCCCTTGGCTTTTCAATCTCTCTTATAACTTCAGAACACTGCAGACTTTCTTTGAAAGGGTTACCCAAAATCAACACCTAGATGTGTAAAATCTGGAATTCAGTGACTCTAAAACAAAACAATAGAAAAAGCCAAACCCTTCTACACAAGCATCTAATGAGTGCCCCAGTCTTCTCTCTGTATGGCACTGCAATTCAAAACCTATGTACGGACTCAAGAATAACTAATGATACCTTTAAGTCTGGGGCTCAAATCAGGACCTCAGAATATGAGCTCAGTTGTCTTAATGGCAGACGGTCATTTCTGGAGAGCACGCAGTGGGAGACACTGGGTGTGCTTCAGCAGGCTGTGCTTGGCACTCTCTGTGGCAAAGGCTAGAGCAGGCTTGCTCACAGGAGCCACCCAGACCAGTTCTGTCTGCTGCAGAGATATTGCGAGCCACGTATGCAATATTAAATGCACTAGGAGTCATGCTAATAGTTTAAAATCAAGTGAATTTAATTTTAAAGTACATTTTATTATCTATTATAATTTCAACATATATTTAGTATTTTTAAAGGATAATATAATTTTCATTTGTTTTTGTTATACTGTTTTTAGACACGTGTTGGTCAGTTTTATGTTAACATGACACAAGCTAGAGTCATTTGTTAATTGAGAATTTGTTCCTCATTTGTTAAGAGGAATTCTCAGTTGAGAAAATGCCTCTGTAAGATTGGCCCACAGAAGCCTTCAAGACACAACAGGATCAACTCACATATGAGCTCACAGAGACTGTGTCAGCATGCACAAGTCCTAGGTCCCGGATGGTCCTGGATCCCACTCCCAACCAAGAAGCTATCTGCAACTGACACTGGCAAAGGGAAAACCGTTTTCTCCAATGGAGTGTCACTGAGAGCATCAACCACAGTGCAGGGCAGGTCCAGCGCTTGTAGTGGCTGGCCAACACAAAATGAACTTCCATGATGGTTTTGTGAACGCTTTTGTTTCGTTTTGCTTTGCTTTGGCACATTTCAACTTAATTGGTATTTGTTTTGATTTTTGATTTTGTGAGTGTGTTTGGTTGTTTCTGTTTCTTGGGTTTATGTTTATTTTGTTTTGTGCAAATATAAAGTAGAGTGGGTAGGGTGGCTGGGAGGAGCTGGAATGTGGGAGGGGCAATGATCTAAATATATTGTATCAAAGAAAGTGTTGTCACTTTAAAAAAATAAAATAAAATAAAAAGATAGGCCCGTGAAGCAAGCTTGCAAGGGATTTTCTTGACTAGGGACTGACTAGAGAGGAGGGGATCTCGAGGAGGGGATCTTGGTTGTATAAGAAAGCAGGCTGAGCACGCTGTAAGGAACAAGCCAATAAGTAGGCGGCACTTTCTTCCATGGCTTCCGCATCAATCAGTTCCTGCCCCCAGGTTTCCACCTTATGTTCCTGCCCCGACATCCCTCACTCATAGTGACCTGAAAGTTGTAAAATGAAATAAACCTTTTACTCCCCAGGATGCTTTTAGTCATCAATAATTCAGAGACTGGCCATAATTCAATGAGCCCTTAGCCACGTGCATTTCCATATTGATCAGGGCAAATCGAGGTCTGAGAAGGAGACTCTTCAGGGTAAACCTGCAACTCCTACATGCTGCAAGAGATTGACTCCTGAAGCCATGTCCTTCCTTCCTACTTTTTATCCTAACATGATCTCTTGGGTTTATCCTTTAGAAATAAAACCTTTTCAAGGAAAAGGCCTTTACATTGCTAGCATGGCACCGTCTGAAACAATAAGGAAGCTCTGGGTGTCATTTCCTTGAAACAGTACAGTGAAACTATAAAGGTCAATTATGGGTACCACGAAACCATAGAACTGAGCCTCCAACAAGAAGAGAATTGCGTAAGGTCACCTCCCCAGTGAGTCTGTGAATCACAGAGCCGAGAGCCAGGGTATGAAATCATGTCGGCAAAGAACGGGATATGAACATCACAGTCTTCAGGTTATTGGTTTCAGAATCCAGTGGTCTTTCTGACAGTGATTGACACTTAAAAGACACTGTTCACCTCTCCACTTCTGTTGTACCTGAAGGTGATAACAGCCGTTTAAGGGGGAAACCTGCCTTTTCTGAAGAACTCTCACGTTCCTGTATCTTATCTGCAGGCATTTCTTCCAAATGATGGGAACTTAACATTCCAAAACAAAATGGGCTTTTTAAAACATACTCAATTCATTTGCCTGGCTGTGCCAGTGTGCCTGATGCAGAAGGAGAATGGTTCTAGGCAAATAGTTTGTTGATAACATGACTGGGATATGCAGTCAGTAACCATATTCCACATAGTCACAATTTTTCTATTTTCTTGATTCGTTAGAAGAGATACAACCAAGAGACCTAGACATTTGTAGACATAGGCATTTTTTTCTTGGAGGCTGAAATTAATGCTCATGATGGAATTTTTTTTTTCCAAAAAAAAAAAAAAAAAAATCAAGTTACCAGTAAGGAAACAACAGACTCTTTTTGGTAAGAAACTTAAATCAACTTCAGGATTAAAAGGAGATGAGATCACAGAAATTTTAATTATTCTGTCCATCATCATTCTTTAACCGTCCATCATCATTCTTTAGCCATCGCTCCACAGGTCCTCTCAAAGTTATGAAGAAACTTCTCTTTTTAAAAGTCAGTTGGCGGGGCTGGCGAGATGGCTCAGTGGGTAAAAGCACCCGACTGCTCTTCCAAAGGTCCAGAGTTCAAATCCCAGCAACCACATGGTGGCTCACAACCATCCGTAACGAGATCTGGCGCCCTCTTCTGGAGTGTCTGAAGACAGCTACAGTGTACTTACATATAATAAATAAATAAATAAATCTTAAAAAAAAAAAAGTCAGTTGGCAAAATTAACTAGAAAACCTAAACCATAACCATAATGCCATGATGGCATAAGATGGAGTTCTCTGTCCTTGGCTGGTTCCCTTTCTTCCTTGGTCCTCTGTCTTAGAACTATGTCATCCAAAAGGATTTCTCCCCACAATGTGTGGTCCTACTTAGTGGCCGTTGGAGGAGTGTGCTTCTGAGCATTCGGATGTTCTAGAGGAGATGAGGAACTGAATTCTTTCAAATGTAAAAAGAAGTAGCCACCCTTGGCTAACGGCCACTCTAGTTAAAGCAGCTCTGTACAGAGCTGTAGCAGGTTGGACTCACTCAAGTCTTGGTGTCTCCAGGATATGCAAAGCCCATGTAAAACACAAAGGACTGACTGCACGCCTTCCTTTTTGAAGTCCCACATAATTGAGCAGAACATTATCCATGACAGACAGAAAAAAAAGAAAAGTCTTCAATAAATTCTCTACTACTCTTTGGCTTGAGCCAGGAAAAATAGAGAGCTGGTGTGTGTGTATGGAAATTAGGACTCTGGAGAACAGTCAGCCCCATTGTGACCTCGATGAGTGGCACTGGACAGATAGTCCTGAGTTCTCTGGACCTGGACCTTGACCTTCACGGGTACCAAAGGTCAGAATCTGCTAAACAAATGCCAAGCTCTGCTGTACTCCAACCCTGCTCAGCCTAGCTCATGTTTGTTCGTGGACAAAGGAGGATTACACACTGGTTGTTTTAAATTAATAATTTATGTCACTGATACTACATTGCAAAACGGGTGAGGCTGGGTGACTGACAGGCCTACCTGTTGAAACGAGCCAATGTTGTGTGTGTCTAAATCATACCAGGTGACTAAATCCATAGGACAGCGCCCACTATGCAGTGTGACTACATGTGAGGAAGAAAGCTGGTTATTTGTATAAGGAGCTGGTGGCAACTCTCACTGAGTCCCTAGCAAGAAGTACTCTGATATGTCAATGGTCACATCCTAGGCCATCAACCTCAGACCCCACCTCACCCTGATCTTCCCACCCCTTCCATCCCTTGGGGACAGTACCAGAAGTCCCCAGCATTGTTGACTGCCTGTAAGTCTAGTACAGTCTTAACAGAGGCTGGCTCTCTCTTGCCATGGCCTAGTTGAAGAAGGAAGGAAGCACACAACTGTGTTCTGCTCCACCCATCATGCACTGAGGCATAGGTGTGCACACTGATGCAAATCCATGTGAAAGACAGAAAGACAGAAAGACAGAAAGACCATGGAAGATGCCAGGGAACTTAGATAATGTTGAAGGCAAGGTAAACCAAATGTGGGATTTGTGGGAGGAAGGAAGGAAGGAAGGAAGGAAGGAAGGAAGGAAGGAAGGAAGGAAGGAAGGAAGGAAGGAAGGAAGACAGGCAGAGAAGGAAGGAAAGAATCAGAATGCATATGGGAGCCATATTAGAAGCTAGGAAATGCAAACTCCTCAAAGTGATGGGTGACTCTTATCAATCATTTGCCAACCTGATGCTAGAACTGCTTCTTCTTTCTTTGTACATATCTTGGCAGGAATGCTGATCTCTTGGCAGGAAATTCTTTCCCCAAGCATGCCAGTACAACACTGTGCATCTCTTCCAACCAAATGTCCGGTTGTTGTTACCACTGTGTAGAAACAATAAGAGACCCTGCTGAGCAGCAGATGGTCCTCAATAGAGGCTTACACCGAGCCCAGGCCCCAGGTAGCAGTTAAGAGTACACCTTGTCCATATGCAGGCTGGCCTTTGAAAATACCTGATGTTTCCATCCCTCAAAAGTCCAATGAAGGGCAGAGTCACCTACATGATTCAGGGGGCTAGGTGGGGGGAGGGGTACCTGGGCAAAACACATAAGTCACTGTGGCCCCTGTTATATACTAGGAAGCTGTGTCCTCCTGGCTGTTTTCTGCTGCCATGACAAAATACTCTTGAGATCCTTAAGAGCGGCATGATTTATTTCCGAGGCTTCAACCCGTGGCCAGGTTTTGGGTCTGCTGTGGAGCAGAGCCTCATGGCAGGGAACAGGTGGCTAAGGAGAACTGTTCATCTCCTGGTGGGTAGAGGGGAAAGAGACAGTCCTCAACTCAGAGGCCCTGTCTCCCAAAAAGTCCAACAGTCTCCTAGCATAGTCAGGGCTGGTGGCCAGCCAGTCCACCAACCTGTGCCCTTTGGTCTTAAGATTAAATCCATAGCAAATATATTTGTTTAAGAAGATTGTCCTATTGGGCTCATCTGAGTAAGTACACATGGGCAGCGGTGGTATTTAAGTTCATTCAGATGTGAAGAGGCCGCCAGGAAAGCAGACAGACTTCATAGGAGAGAGTGCTTTCTCCCTCGGCATTAATCTTAATTTTGCAACGTTTTAACAGCAATTTTTTAACTCCAATTTCTTTGTGCATGTGATTTAAAATAAAACAGACAACCAGCCCTTCCTGCTAACATCAATGATTGGGATGCTTAGTTTCCAACTGCAGAAGTTAAGTCTGGTTCTCCCAGCTCCATACTCCCAGAAATAAGACTCAGGCTCAAAAATATATTTACAAATACCTTGGCCATATAACTAGGCTTTTTTTTCCCCCTGACCAGATCATAACTTAAAATAACCCACTTATTTAATCTACATTCTGCCACATGGCTCAGGCACCTGTGCTCAGGTACCTTAATGTATCCACCTCCTCACATCTTCCTGGGTGAATCTTTCCTGCCTCACTCTCTCCCAGAACTCTTTCTACCTAGATGATGTCCCACCTTCTATTCTATCCTCTCCTATAGGCCATAAGCTTTTTAATTGATAGGTGATGCATCCATACAATACACAAGATAGCCTCTCTACAACCAGTAGCTATCATTTGAAAGCAAAGCAATGTCTTCTTCATGTAACTGAATATTCCAGAAGAAAAGGTTGGGTCCAAAGCCCCAAAAGGTTTCTCCGTATGCAGGTTTGTCCCTGTCATGGTTCCCTGGTAGAAGCTAGATCCATGCAGCTCCTAACCACACACTTGTTAGTGGTTCCCAGAATTCCCAAAGTCCAGGTATTCCCTCTGCATCTAGGAATGTAAGGCTTTCTGTGTATGTCACTGGGCACGCCCTCCCAAAAACAAATGAGAAACATTCCTGCTTCTAGGGTCAACACCAGTGTGAAAGCAGAACACAATGTGCCCTGAAGAATCCACAACAATAAATACCTCAATACATTCAAGAATAGTATTTCATTTTTTAAGATTTATTTATTTATTATATGTAAGTACGTTGTAGCTGTCTTCAGACACTCCAGAAGAGGGAGTCAGATCTCGTTACGGATGGTTGTGAGCCACCATGTGGTTGCTGGGATTTGAACTCCGGGCCTTCAGAAGAGAAGTCGGGGGCTCTTACCCACTGAGTCATCTCACCAGCCCCCAAGAACAGTATTTCAATTAAGGTTAAGCTACTGTACACCAGGCTGATCTTCACCTTTTTCCTGTTGTAAAAATGGCCAACTTCGTTTTAATAATCTTATATGCTTATGTTTTCAAAATGTTAAATTCTTATACAGGGGTCTCTTTAATATTTAATATTCTAACTTGTTCATTTACTAGAAAATATCTCATTTGTTTACTACATTGTATTAGCAGTGTTTTTTTTTTCCTTGATTGTGATATTATCCATTTGGCAATCACATTACTAGTATGCAAAAAATTCTTATTTTAATTATAAAAGCAAATATGAACCATGATTATTAAGAAAACTTTTTCAAATCAGCCACTTTATTTCTGGATATAATCAAGTACACCTGGGTATATTAAAATCTTTTTTAAATTAGATATTCTATTTATTTAAATTTCAAATGTTATCCCCTCTCCTAGTTTCCCCTCCAAAAATCCCCTACCCTCTTTCCCCTTCCCTTGCTCCCCAACCCACCCACTCCCGCTTCCTGGCCCTGGCATTCCCCTATACTGGGGCATAGAACCTTCACAGGACCAAGGGCCTCTCCTCCCATTGATGACCAACTAGGCCATCCTCTGCTACGTATGCAGCTATAGTTAAAATCTTAAAAGATACTGATTTCTGTGTGCTGGTGGAGGATTTAAAATAATAAAAGGAAACAAACCTTCTTTGAACCCTCCATAAGACAGTTCTGAAGAGTTCTCAGCAAATGTATTTTTAAGTTAATGTTAAGCTGATGACTTTGTTATGTGACAGTTGGTAACAGGCACAAGGACACACTTGGGTGATGTAGTTAAACAATAGTGGGGAAGATTATTCAAGTCAGAAAACCTTGAGCTTATGATGAGTGAATTACCAGTTTCCCTCCATGTGAACAACAGCAAACTGTTCCCTGAGACTGAGTTAGAGCATAATGGGACCCTGCAGAAGCCGGCTGTTCCTTTACTAGTGCCCCAATGACCAAGTTCATCCTTGATTCCAGGATCATTTCATCACAGCCTCCGGGAAGTGTCCCACTCAACAGGAGAAAGGATCAATGCCCCAAGAAAAGCAAGGGAGAGAAAGTTACAGACTTATCCATCTCCAGGCTGGATCTCAGTTCTCAGTCATCCTGAAATGCTTTTCTCTGCCTGCATTCTACAAAGCTTCTAACTATCCATCAATGCCCAACACTTGTGTCAACTCCACTGGCCACTCCAGACTGAAGCAATCACGTCCTTGACCTGCACAGCCCTCTACAGAATGTATTGTATCACTGTAGGACACGGGCTATGAGATGCTGCCTATGTCTCCTGCTACTTCTCAGGGAGACTCTTGAGTTATCTTTTCAATGCAAGCACTCAGAGCTATGTCTGAAACACAGAATGTGCTCAATAAATGCTTCTTTAATGGAGCTCACACTCAAAATTAAATTCAGCGTATGTATTGGCTGGTATTATATCAACTTGACACAAGCTAGGGTCATCAGAGAGGAAGGAGCCTTGGTTGAGGAAATGCCTCCATGAGATCCAGCTATAAGGCATTTTCTCAATTAGTGATCAATAGGGGAAGGCCTGGCCCATTGTGGGTCATGCCATCCCTAGGCTGGTAGTCCTGGGTTCTATAAGAAAGCCAGCTGAGCAAGCCATAGGGGGCTAGGCAGCAAGTGGCACCCCTCTGAGGTCTTTGCATCACATCTGCTCCTGCCTCCAGGTTCCTGCCCTGTTTGAGTTTCTGTTCTAACTCTTTTGATGATAAGCAGCAATCTGTAAGTGTAAGCTAAATAATTTCTTCCTCTCCAACTTGCTTTTTGGTCATAGTGTTTCCTTGCAGCAATAGAGACCCTAAGATAGCATATGAAGGAAGAAAGAGATGTTATGTGCACTGGGCGCTGAGTTTATTTCAGCACCTAAGGTTGAAGCCACTGAGCAACTTCATTTCAAAGAAGTTCCCTCAAAGAAGATTATCTATCTGTTTGCAACAAGCATTTTTAAAAGGTGTGTGTGTGTGTGTGTGTATGTGTGTGTGTATATGTGTGTGTGTATGTGTGTGTGTGTGTGTGTGTGTGTGTGTGTAGGTGTACCTATTGAGGTCAGAAGAGGGCACGCATCCATCCCATGGGGCTGGAGTTCCAGGTTGTTGTAACTCCTTTCGATGTACCAAAGGTACTGGGGACTGAACTCAGGTCCTCGGGGAAGAACAGCAGTCTCTCTTAACCACTGAGCCATCTCTCCTCTACATCAAGCACTCTTACGAATTAGACCCTGTGCCCAAAACTCAGCATACTGATTTAATGGGGAAATTGAAGCCAGGAAAAATTTAAGTAACCCACCCACCTCAAGATGCCTCACTGGTCAGCAGTGGAGCCAGAATTCAAATACAATGATCTCAGAAGCTTAAAGCTACAAAGAAAGCTAGAATTATCTTCCTTGCTAAGCCTTGAAGCCCAAGCCTGGCCCACAGTTGGCCCTTCCGCATGGTGACTAATGGGTTCACAGAGTGCCCTACTTTCTCAGACTCTGGCCTTTGCCTGAGAGAACCCAGCTGCTCTGAGAAGCAGGCTCTATTCTTTGCTGCTCAACACCTCTCACAGGTGTGAATTGCTTGTGTCCTCTGAATTATTCATTACCCACACAATGGTAAGTGTGCTTTTAAAAAAGAACTATGATTCCATATTTTGCAAGACAAAGTGTCTGATGAATTGGGGAAGTAAGCTATATAAGCCCACGGGTCAGGTTGATTTACATGAAATAGTAAATAGATTCACGTCCACTCTTGGCATCTCAGATTTCATGCAATTTCCCACAGTTTCCAACAGGATTAAAAACAGCGGTCCATAAAACGGGAGAGAAAGCCATTGTAAGCATGCCTCCCCTATCTGCAAAACAATTACCACCCTCTACAGCTTATCCTGGCATCTTGGAGCAGCAGTGTCCTCCCAGGGCTGAGTTAGGATTTGTCATCGGGCTTCTTAAGCTGTATCAAGATCCAGAATTTCCGATGCCACAGCATCTGTGATCCACGCCTCCAGTGGATCCTGAGATGATGCTGTCTCCTCGCCTTCCTCAGTTGGCCCCGTTGCTACCTTTACCCCCCCCCCTCAGTCCATCAAACAGGCAGGCTTTGGAGAGGGAGAAACATGTGCTAATAGGAAGCCAACATCTCTGCATCTTAAATGCAATGTTAGTCAACCAAAATGAATTGAAACGCAGCAGCAGTGGTTTGAGGGTACTAAAAATAAGCCTTAGCATTTGCTGAGTTCTCAGAATTAAAACCACAGGCGGTCAACTTGTTGCTGTTCTTAATAAGAGCTGACTGCTCTGCCCACCAGTCCCTACTGCCAGCCGCTTAAACTGCCGGACACCTAACAATGCTGTTTTTATTAGTTGGCAGCAGTCATTAAAGGAAATGTCATTTCCCTGGGACTAAACCTGGAAAAAAAAATAGCATGTAGCTTTGAAGAGAACACCTAGACTGGTCACAGTCACCCTGTGTCTACGATCTGATTAGCTACACATCCATAGCTATGGTTCCTTTTATGCCTGCCTTGCTGCCAGTGCTGCATCTCTTCTCCACTCCGGATTTATTTTTTGGAGAATAAATAAAAAGAACTCAACAGTGGACACCATACAGTAGTAACACACTGAGCATTCCCACCAGGACTTGAAGACTGTTGTCTTGGACCCTTGAGTTCTGTATACCATGCCAAATGTCTTACCAGCCATCCCTTCAGGGTTTCTTATTAAAGTTTTCAGTGACCAAAGGGGTAGTAGAACTGTAGCTAATGCATCATTCTGATGAGAAACCTGTCATGTTCAGAAACCAGAGGGGCTGCCTCCATTGATTCTTGTGCATTCACATTCATTATCATTTTTTTCTGTTCAATTAGACCTGCTGATCAACCATAGAAAAGCTTGAATGCCCTTCTTTCACCCAGCCACATTTAACACTGAAAAAAAAAAAAATGGAAGCCTTGAAAGTAAAATTACAGCCCCCACCGCCCCCCTCCCGCGCGCACACACATGCTCTCTGTGTCTGTCTCACAGTCAGTCTCTCTGTCTCTGTCTGTCCCTTCACACACACACACACACACACAGTAAACATCCCAGGAGTCAGAGGCTGGGCTCGACCTCCATTCCACTATCCCACTTCAGTCTGACAAGCAAGACACATTTTCGTCCTGGCTGCTCTCTCAAACCCATACCCCAAGCGAGTGTCTCCAAGGAGCTAATTTCTGAAACAAACAAAGAAATCCGAGTCTGCAAGGAGCTGGGGTTTGCACCCTTCTTTGGCTCTGAGTATCCAGGGTTTCAGGCACCAAGGCAGACAGGTCCCGAGCCCAGCTGTGCCCTCAGCTTCCCTGCGCCTTCTGCCCCTGTTCCAGCTGTGCAGAAAGTGCAAGGCTGCTGGCAGCTACTGCTCGCCAGGAGCCCCAGACTCCTGGTCCACACGCCTAGGACACCACCGAGTCCTACCTCTACACTGTCACCGCTCAGACGAAGAGGTGCTGACCACCTTAACAAGTGTCCCAGGGACGCTCGTGTCCCGCGCCACGCTCTCCTAGAGCGGGAGGGACGGCCACAGGTAGACTCTCCATCCCAAACGGGCGCCCGCGCGCTGAAACTCACCAGAGGACACGGAGGAGCCGGACAGACTAGAGTTGCTGGATGCTGCCATCTCGGCGCCGCGCGTCACCGCTCTCTCAGTCCTGGTGCGGGCGGCGTCGCCGTTGCCCTCGGCCGGCTGCTCGCAGCCCGCGCGGCCCCCAGCCCATGGCAAAGTCCTGGGGACGCGCGGGAAGCACCGGCCTCCGGACTCTGCTTGCACTTCCTGCTCCGCCAGATGACGCGCTGCCGCCGCCGCTATTTATTCGTGCTCGCCGTCCCTCTCGGCGCCTGGGCGCACTCCGCTGCGGGCGTCGAGGTGGCAGGGGCACAGCGAGGCCAAGGCGGCCAGCCAGGAGGATGGGACCACCTCTCTCGGCGTCCCCGCTGTCCCCGCCGCGGGCCCGCTCCCTGCGCGCGACTGGAACCTGGGCGCCCTTCGGCTCCCCGCACTGACTCTAGGGATCCAGCCTCTCCCGTCGCCGCACTTCGAGCGGCCCGGGCAAAGGCGGGGGAGACAGATAGACAGCGACCTCCCCCTTCTCCCTCCTCCCCAACTCGGCTAGCGCGCGCACACAAAGGAAGGAGAGGAACGCCGGCGCTCCGGGCTGAATCCGCTCGGCCGGCTTGACAGCTCCTGCAACCCTGGCTGCAGGGGGAGGCTGCGGACCAAGGGGTGGAGACCATCAGGACTCGGAGCCTGCCCCGAGGTGTTGGGCACGCCGCCAGGGACGCGAGGCGGGCCGGGCAGCAGTGTACAGTGCTGCTTCCCGAGTTAGAAGGGGATGGAGGGGTCGTAGGAGGAAGGTGGTGGGACTGGCAGCAAGCTCTAGGTTTGGAGCAGCCACACAGCTAGGGGGAGGGGGTGCGAGGGGTGAGGGTACTTCCAGAAGGAGAAGACAAGGTCTCTAAGGATTACGTGCGGGTCAGGAGCAGGCCAGGATGCCACCAAGGCTGGGAAGCGCCCTTCCCATCACCCTTTAATTTGTCCTTTGTTGGTCAGGAACCGAAGGTCCCTGCCCTGCCACAAGAAGCATCTCCTAAAGCAGAGAGAGCTGATCTAGCTACACTTGTACCCCAGACACTGGCAGGGACAGTGCCCCCAAAGTCCACTATGCTTCTGAGACCGGTGTTAAAAGAAATAGAGACATCCCAAAGGTGGCATCGGTCTTACACAAAGAAAGTGGTTCTCTGCCCCTTGGTAGGATCTTCACAAAAGACTAAGACTCTGCAGCAGGTGCAACTGAATCCTTTAAGGATAAGGAATTGCCTAGGTGTATGGGAGAAAGGGACTGGAGCCGGTGTGTGCCATCCTCCTGTATTTAAACCTAAATTAATTTTACTGGAAGGAAATGTCATGCAGATATATATTTTTTAAAATCCGTTTCACGCTCCCAGCAGGGTAATCGCTTCTTTCATTCCTAAAGCTACAGAAAAACTGTGAAATTTGAACAGAAATTGTTAGATCAAAGGGAAAAAGCAAACATTAAAGGAATGAAAGTACTCTCATTATAGAGCAAAACGGAAAGTGTTCTCATTGGGAGCGGCACGATTTTGAAAAACATGGCTAAAAAGGACATAGTCCATTTGAAAATGATCAGGAGTGACTCTGGAACAGCAGCGAGGTCCTGGGGGCCTCCACATCGAAAGAGGACCTCATGTACAGTGAATAATAAATGTTAAAGGATCATGATATGCACTCATGTCGCATTTTCTACTTGATTTAAAGTATATTTTATATCCCCACCACCACCCGGGATGCCATCCCAGTGTGACTGCCCAACAAGTGCCCCACCCATTTTTGTTTGTTGATTAGTTTAAAGGGGTGGGATGGGGTGAAAGCCTGTGGGCCACTTCAGCTACACTGAGCATTTTCTTCCTGGACTCCATTTACAGGGCTCTTAAGACAGATCTGCCTAGGTCAACTAGACTCAGGTACTGCCAAGTCTCCCTATCCCAGGCACTTTTGGAGGGCAGTGCGACCTTGAGGTGACCTCATCTGGAGCCTTATAGGGACATATACTCACCCAGCATGATCTTGAGCACTCTATGAGAGTGAAACTTCTTGGACACCCAGAGTTCAAGACATGACAGGGCATTGGTTGTCTGACTAGTAATTTACAAAGCCCTCTGGAGCTTTAGATGGCAGACATGGCTATGTCACTGGACAGGATCATTACGACCTGGGCATTGAAGAAGACCAGCATCTCGCTTCAAACTAGGAAATCAGCAAATACCTTATAGTTCTGTTTCTCCATTTCTACTACTGATAATATGGAGTCTTTTTAAGCATGAGAAAGATACTGGTTGTGAAGCCATATTATGCCACGCCTAAAGACCGTATTCCAGAAGAGGTTGTAAATCGTTTAGCCAAAAGATAGAATCAATTGTTTGAACAATATTTTTCTTCTCTCCTAGAGATGGCCAATTGTGACTTATTTACTGGGAAAATGTTTCATTTGTGGCCCAAACTTACTTTCTTTTCTTTTCTTTTCTTTTCTTTTCTTTTTTTTTTTTTTTTGTAATGTCCCAAATTGAGCAGTAAGTGATGGGCTTCATTATTTATGGTAAATTGCACAGAATGTCTGGTTCTATTTGTGCAGATTATATTTGCCTTCACAGAACTTTAGCAACAAAAGCAAAAGTGTGTGGGCTGGAGAGGTGGCTCGCCATTAAGAACACCTGTTGTTCTTGAAGAGGACCTGGGTTGAGGTGCCAGCACCCACATGGTGGCTTACAACCATCATTAACTCCAGCTCTAGGTGATCCAATACCCTCTTCTGAACTCTGTGGGTACCAGGAACCCAGGTGGCATGCATATGTGGAGGTTAGAATAGGAATGACCCATATAGACTCATGTGCTTGGATGCTTGGCCATAAGGAGTAGCACTATTAGGAGGTATGGTCTTATTGGAGGAGATGTGGCCTTGTTAGAGGAAGTATATCACTGTAGAGGTGGGCTTAAGGTGTCCTATGCTCAAACTCCATTGATGTAGAATCCAGTCCCCTCCTTGCTGCCTGCAGATCAAGATGCAGAACTCTCAGCTACTCCAGCACTTTGTCTGCCTGCATGCCACCATGTTCCCTGCCATGACAATAATGGATTAAACCTCTGAAACTGTAATCCAGCCCCAACTAAATGTTTTCCTTTATAAGAGTTGCCTTGGTCATGGTGTCTTTACAGCGATGAAACCCTAACTAAGACAAACATGCAGGCAGAACATATAGGTAAAATAATAAATTAAATATGTTTAAAAGCAAAGTATGGCCTGATGACTGTCTTCATTACTCCAAATCGTTGAAGGGATGGACAGCTTCTCACTGGGAAGGCACCACCACCACCAGGTAAAAACAGTGCAATACAAAAGTAGAAGAGAGTGCTTCCGTGAGGCCCGGCTTGTGATAGGAGGTTGATGGTAAGCTGTTTGGAAGGGCAAATATAAAGCACCAGTCTCTGGACTGACAACTGACATCGCTCGCTGGGACTGCTGACAGTTCATCAGCAGAGAAGACATAGCCGCTCATGGCCAAGAAACCCTTTCTCCAATTCAAAGGCCAAGGGCCTTGAGTCTCCCTACCAGATGTTCCAGACCTAAAGTAACAAGCAGGACCTGACACAATGTGTCAGTAGGTCCAACAACCATGGGTGGTGGGACTTCTCATATAGTTCCCCAAGTGAAATGATAAAACCTTCATTGTGCATTCAATTCACTCTGAATGGCATTACACAAGTCTGTATCAGCTGAGACTTGTTAAAATCTAAGGTAATCTGGTACAATTTTCTTAAATATTCCATCCACCTGCCTCCAAATGATAAAGGATCTTTGGAAAAAAGGAGAGTTTGTCAATAATGGGCTCTGACATAGACTTTAAAATTGCCATTTTGCTTTGACTTAGCACTCACCTACTTTCTTTTTGTATTTTTATATTTATTTGATGTGTATTCACACGTGTATTTGTATATGCACATGTTTACATGTATTTGCATGCATATGTGTCTATATGTTTATATGTAAGTTCATATGTGCACACATGTGTTTATATATGTACACATGTGTTTATATGTATATATATATATGTTTGTGTGTATGTGTGTGTATCCACATGAGGACAACTTACAGGAGTCAGATTTCCTCCATCTCTTATGTGGCTTCAGGAATTGAACTCAGACCCAAGTCCTCAGGCTTGAGGGCAAATGTCCTAACTTACTAAGCCATCTTGCCAGCCCCTAACTATAATTTTAGTGTCGATTTCATCACCAAATTGGAAATTCATGAAGCAAGCTGCCCTGCAGCCTAGGTAACTGGGGATGTCAAACCCAGGCAGCTGATCGGGCCCTACCTTCCCAACCTTCCACTTCCCCTTTCTAACTGTGTTTCCTGTTGTCTCCTTCTCAGCTGTGACCTTTTCTCTTTGTGTCCTGTGTACCTAGGAGCCATCAACAGTAGTCTCTGTCCAGGTCCTTCCTGTTGGCCAGTGGAACTGTGGTCAAAGTTCACCAGAAGGCACTTTGCCCAGAGAACCTTCTCCTTTCCCAGCCAGCTCTTCCATGGAATCCTCCCACGCGGCTGTACTCCCTACCAACAGATTTCAGTTCTGTGGTGTCTTAATGGTATGGCTGGGTGTGATAACATTTTTTCTCTCCCTCATCATTAAAAGTTTCTCGGAGGGGGTGGGGAAAGGGTGGGGAATGTTACTTGTCAAGCCTTTGTGTAATTTACCATGTCATGCACACAGTAGGCCATCAAGAGATATCTTCTGAATACATGAGCAAAGAATTGAATGGTTTTCCTCCTGGGGGCTGTGATCACGATTGATGAACAACACCTCTGGGGCACAAAGGCAGTGGACAGGTATGTGAGAACGCTCTGGCTTTGAAGAAGACCAACTGAAATGGCAAAAGCAAAAGAGTCACATGTTTACAGCCTGGGCCCTGTCTCTCCATCAACCGGGACTGTTGTAACTCCTGTTATTTATTGCTTTCAGGATACTCTTACATTACTATAATCTGTTATTTTATTTTAGCGTTCCTTTGAAGCTTGAAGGCAGGCAGAACATACCACAGAGTGGATGTACTGGGCCCGCAGGGCTGCCCTCAGCACTCCTTTCTGGTGTTTCTCCGAGAAGGTCCTTTCCTTTCCTTGTGCTAAACACAGAATGAAATATTCCTTACTTGCAAGATTAATCCAGTGGTCTGCATCCACGGGAGAATTGTGGGGCTGTTTGTCAAGCAGCTTTAAATATTTTATGGCAAATTACTCTGGCCTGAAAAGTGGCCCCTTTGCTGTCAATTCTTCCTCATCAAAATCATTGCTGGGAGAACTGGTTCTCTTTGTAGTTCAAGCCCTGTTTCTTATACAAGATGCCTAACCCTGCTAGAAAGCACTGGCTCGTCTCTGAGAACACGGGGTAAACTAGAGGCAGATGCTGATAGCCTGCGGTGGCCTTAGAAGGCACAGTGAGAACCCAGCTGGCTTCCAGGCAAGGTAGCTGCCCAACCAGGAAACAAAGGGGAGTCCACACCTGGGGTGCAGACAAAGAGAGGCCGGCTGCAAACCCGATTGCCACTGCAAATCGCCAGCTGCTGGAGACCCCTAGTGGAGATCCGAACACTGCAGGCACAGATGTTCCTGGAACGTGGTGCTGAGCCATGGAGGCAATGCCTCCAGCACACACACACACACACACACACACACACACACACACACACACACATGCATGCACACGAGCACACACATGCATTCATTAGCTACACTCAAACGAAGGACAGACTTCATTGGCACATGGCACATTGCAGCTTTGTTTCCTAGCATTTAAGATTATTAAACTCTTTCTGCCCTCATTGTCCTCAGAAAAATATGAGGTAAAGGTAAATAAAGAAAGCTCCAAGGCTGCGAATGCAGACAGACTGAGTTTGGTTTTTGTGTCTTAGGACGGTATCTCTTCTCTGCTAACTGCTAATCTATTCATGCATTATGTAATCCATTCAGAAAAGTTTATCAAGCAGTCACTGTGTGCATCAGTGTATACCAGACCCATGGAATAAAGATATAAGGAAAACCATATCCTTGCCTTGGGACCCCACAGTACCCACTGGAACCCTCATACATCAACTGGGACCTGTTTAAACTGCAGAGTGAAGTCCTCTGTTGGAAATCACAGGTGTTATCCATGTCAGTGACAAATGCCTTTTCAGGTGGAAAGTTGGCTTTTTTTATTGTTTGACACAACCTCTAAAATCAAGTGTCAAAAGCTATTTTCTAGATAATGGGCATTTTCTCAGCCACAGTTTGGGCTTATCGGCCTAGGGGATCAAGTAAATAAATAGTATGCCAACACAGATATGCGTCACACAGTGATATTTCTATTGGTTACAGGCTACATACATGTAGAGATCTCATAGGGACAATAATGGGACCAGCCCACATATGATTATGATGGCCATTGTAACTGTCATGAGAGAGTGACACAACCAGCTACCTTTCCTAATCATGTTACTAGGAAAAATCTCACTAGTGAGACAGAAATACAATTCCTGCAGTTATGTGGAGTACTCCTGATATTGACCAGAGTGAACATGTTACTGCTCTCTGGATTTGCTGTATTATAAATTTTAACATGGTTTCAAGGAGTATTCTCTCATTAAAACACAAAGCTTCATGTTAAATGGTGTGCTCTGGTATTGAGCCAGCAGCCTTGGGATCATTGGGTCTCTTGATGTAATGAAGAGACACTGGTAGGGACTGACCTCCCCACCTGGATGGAGCAAGCACAGGAGCACAAGCAGAGACATTCCCTCAGCAACAGTGGCGCAGTTCTCAGAACGCATCTCATCAATAAGTGATGACTGTCCTACGAGCATTCTTGGCCCTCACCCACAGAAAAATCAGAATCAATATTTTCACTTCTTTTCCCATGATAGCAATAGATTCAACAGAGGAACAATTGTTTTCTAAGGAAGTGAATCCACACTGGAGGAGAGCCAACAGCCAGGACCTGAGCCCATCTCAGTCTTCTCGACGAGTCGTGGACCATTTGAAAACAAAGCCTAACTAAGCAAGTGATTCTAGAGAGGTTGACTATGTATCCTGGGAGCCTGACACACCTGTGTTAGTTTGTCATTTGAGCAAGTTCCTTAGGCTCGGTTTCTTGGTCTTTGAAGTGGGTTTGGTTCTGAATCCTAGATTACAGAGTATGTGGTGACTGAAGGAAACAAGAGCTCTCTCTGATGCACAGAAGCCTGCTGGGGAGCTCTGGCCTTGTTTGTGCCTTAAGGCAAGTGTGCCAGGCCTTCACTTACTCTCTCAGAAGAGTGTGGAAGGATTGTGGTTTGTGGCAAAAGTAATTTTCATCCATTTCAACTATGTCACCCATGTAGTGGGGGTAGTAAAACCTATAATCCAGGCCTGGGATTTGGAGATAAATCCGAGTTCAGATCCTAATTGAGCTATATCCCCTCTGATAACCTTGGACAAGGACTTAACCTTTCCAATTCACAGTCTCCTTCTTGTCAATGGGAGCCAGTAATCTGCCTCATCTTTATGTAAATGAGCCTATGACTGCCAAGCACCTCAGTACTCAATGGCGCTGGTGCAGCAGGTGCTTTGTGACAGTAGCTCCTGGGCAGAGAACAGGAACTGCTGGGCAAGGCAGTGAATAAGAACCTCTAAGAGTGAGGAGAAGAATCTTGAAGGCACAAGTTCTCTCTCCAGACTCCCACTAAACAACTGGGGTGCTTTCCCACCACCCATCCTCCTCTAGGAAGAACTTAGTTCCTAGACACTGATAATACAAAGCCCCACACATTCACTGTACACCAGGGGCCTGCTCAGAATGTCAGCACATTGTCACACACTTGTGACAGTCCTAAATTAAGACTTACTGTCTACATTTTCCAGTAGGAAAACTAAGGCCAGAAGGATCATAATGTCTTAATCAAAATGCACAAGCACTCCAACCACAGGAGTATAATACCTTTTCTTTTTTTTTTGGTCAAAATATCTAAGAGGGAGACAATATAAATAATTTCTCAAGGTCACATTTATCTAACTGAAGCCCGCTTTGGCTGCCTCTGCAGAACACACAGAGGAAAGTTACCTTCCAGTTTGTTTGAAGTTTCTGCTCTTAAGTAAATATTTTCCTGTTTGAGCCTTCACTGGGGTGAGACTCGAAGGCTTTAAAAGATGGTTTATGTACTTTAAATATTTCTTTCTTTTTTATCTGAACCTAGTGTTGACTCAAATGCTAGCCTTAGGGGCAGACAAGGCTCTCTGAGAGCTAAAGATGTATGCTCTACACTACGGGGCTCAGGCAGGGACAGACATGAAATCAGGGATGTGAAGATGCTAGTTACAAAAATGAAGGCATTTCAAAGATCCCAGGGGCACTCCCTAGTCAGGAAACCTGCCACCCACCATGTGGGTACCTGATCCCCATCATTGAAGCTTTCCTTCCTAGTCTGCAACATACCATGGACTCTTGGGTATGATTTAGTCACTTGGTATGAGTGGGACTCAGGCATTGAGTAAACGAGATTTTTTACTTAAACGTGCCTATTTCCCACCCACACTGCTGAATTTAATTCTAGGTAGAGAGAGGGTCAATACATAGGAGAGGGTCATGTAGCTTCTGAAGAGTTAAGGGTTTCAAATGACTTCCATACAGCAAGTCCGGGCAGGTCCCACCCCGCATTTCTAAGAAGACCCAAGGGTATCAAGCAATTGCATCTTGTTAGGGTCTTCGGCTTATGGTTTGCAACTCTGAGGATTTATCAAAATCATCCAATATAAGACCACACCCTGGAATAATCAAGGCAGGATCTACAGGAGAACCACATAGATTACTATTGAAAAGCTAAGCAAAAGCTCCCAGCTCAGTACTATTGCTGTAAGGACTGCTGGTAGGACTGGAGGACTTAGCCAACAATTTTTTTTTTTTTTTTTTTTTTTTATTATATGTAAGTACACTGTAGCTGTCTTCAGACACCCCAGAAGAGGGCGCCAGATCTCATTACGGATGGTTGTTAGCCACCATGTGGTTGCTGGGACTTGAACTCTGGACCTTTGGAAGAGCAGTCGGGTGCTCTTACCCACTGAGCCATCTCACCAGCCCCGTAGCCAACAAATTATATTTGGAAAGAAACTGGCTGCAAATGGTGATTCAGCCACATCTACCTACCTCGTCTGAAAGAAAAGGCACGGCGTCACATTCACCCACAGACATCGAGTAGAAAAATAGAATGCAATATTAGAACACACATTTTCCAATCAACAGAGTGGATTGGAAATTCTTCCCCAGGTTTTAGTTGATGCTGTGATTTTTGAAATGTATGCCTGGGTGAATAAGCATAAACAATATGCACTTACTTTAGGGCCACTCCCTCGGGGCAGGCAGCTGCCATCCAGGCAGATGTTTCCCTGCAAATCCACTCTATCATTTCTCAATCAGAAAGAAGATTAGAAATGGGATTTTCAACTCATATGGGGTTGAAGGGTAATGTTTATTCCAGAGGAATACTTTACACCACAGCTAGAAAAAATTGCTTTGGGGAAAAACACCTTCAACTTCTGATGTGCTCTGAATATATGAAAATGAAAATTTTGAATGGAAAGAGATGGTATCACAGCTGAGCCAGCCCACCACAGACATCCAGTTGTGTGGAGGGAGCTCTGAAGAAAAGTATGTTTGCTGACTCTTAAGGCCCAAAGATTTTTAGCAGCCTCAGTATGAACTGCTATTTGCCAGGAATAAAATGGAAAAGGTGCCAGTTATGTAAACCAGAAATGTTTATAATAGGTAACTCGTTGTTATGTAACAGTTTCCTCCAAGATTGAAACATTCTACCCTGCTGGGGAAGCTGTTCAAGCAGGAAAATAAACAACTCAAAATAGCTTCAGGAAGTTCCTGAAACTGATCAAATCCACTGGGCTCCTCCCTGCCAGAATAAGCAATAAACACTGAGAGTCTCTCAAGTAGACTCACTCAGAAAAGTCAAGCTACAAAGAAGACTCCACTAATCCAAAGCGCAAAGAAGCAGAATAAGGCCAAGTTGCCCAGGAGTTTTAGACCAGAGTCACTTGGGAAGGATACTCTCCAGCTGAGCTGCTTGTTGGTTGAGTAGTGTACTCCATCCAGGCTTCCCAGCATTTGTGAGCTCTGACCCATGCTAGAGCAGACCCTGGTAACATAGCTATTCCTTTTTTTTTTTTCAGTCATTTCTGCACCTGTAAGTAACCCCTTACCCATATTCTTGTAAGTAACACCAATAAATTCATTGATTCACCACGTTGGGCTTTGTTGGTTCTCCTCTTCTGTATCTGAGGTGAGTAGATGCACGTGTTGTCTCTCCTCAGGAAGCGTTTTGTCACACCACACTCACATCTTATAGGTTATTTATGTCGACTTGATAAGGCCCTTGGTAATCACAGCCGTGGTCAAGTATAATTCTGTGTTTTATGGGATTGTTTCCAGATAAGACTAATGTTTAAGTCAGCAGACTGAATAAAGCAGGAGCCCCTCTCTGATGTGGTGAGTCCCTTATGGTCAGCCTGAAGAGAACAAAAATGCTGTCTTCCCTTCAGGAATGAGAGAGAATTCTTCCTAGCACTTTCAGACTGGTTGCCATTAAGGTCTCTTCTGCCTGCAGATGTGAACAGAAAGACTTAATGCTTCCAGGGGCTGGAGTCTGCTGGCCTTCTGCCTGGAGTCAGACATTCATTCACCTGGATCTCCAACAGAAGGACTTTCTCATCCTATAATCTTCAATTACTTAGAAGAAATCTCTCCTTTCACTCCACATACACACTAATATCATACATACATACATAATATATATACATATATATATACATCCATACATATTCCTATCTACATGCATGCCCCTGTTGGCTTTCTGTTGCTGTGACAAAACAGCATGACCAAATCCAATTTGTGGAGGAAAAGCCTACACCTCTCCATCACAGTCTACCACTAAGAGAAGCCAAGGAGTCCAGAAGTAAAGCAGAAAAGAAAGAGGCACACTGCTCACGTGCTCACTCAGCCTGCTTCCTTATACAACCCAGGACCACTTGCCCAAGGATGGCACTGGCCCATGGTACTGGACTAGGTAATCTCACATTCTCATTAAAAAAAAAAAAAGCCCCACAGACTTGTCCACAAGCAGGAGGCATTTTACCAATTAAGGATTCCTTTCCCCAGACGACCATAATTTGTGTCAAACTGATAAAAAAAAAAAAAAAAAAAAAAAAAAAAACTAACCAACACAATTAACCTCTTGTCATCTTGGCACACAAAACCATGATCTTTTCTTTTTCGTTGTCCCCAAGAGATTATGTTAATAGCAACATCACCATCTAAGACATACTATGTGGTCCTCCCTTCTCCCTGGGGGCTCTTAGCCACCAGCCCACAAGGACAAAAGGGGGCAGAGTCAACAGGGTTTGGTCCGCCTGGAAGTACAGCAGAAATGGCTACCAGGAACAGCTTCAGAGAGGCAGGGCAACTTTAACTGGTGTGATCAAGGGCTGTATAGTTTTTGGGGAAATGGATAGGAATTTCTGGAGTTGGGTAATTTATGACTGGCTACAGCTGAGGGTACCTCATTTGCATAGAGAAGCATTCCAGAAATTCCAGGTGCTTGCTCAGGAGGTTCTTATCAGGAGAAAGAAAGCTGATCCTGTAATCTCACCCAGGCTACAGGACATTCCACAGGTAGAGGTTCCAGGCTCCCCAGACAAGGTCAGAGAAGGAAGAGCACTACTTGTAAAGAAAGGGAGTCCCCCATTTTCCACCAAGCTCAGCTGCTAGGACAAATGGTAGACAGCAACCTTAGTTAGCAGGACCCAACAATACTTTGAAGTCCCATAGTATTTAAATATTCCAACACTTTAAACCCTCTTAAAAATCCAAAGTCTTTTTAACTATGGGTACTTGTAAAATGAAATCATAACAAACAAAACCTAGGTTGAATATTTTCTTACTCCAAGAGAAAAGAACAGGTGCATTAGAAACAATTGGAGCAGACTGTGGTGGTTAGAATTTGTTTAACACCCATAGACTCATGTGTTTGAATGCTTGGCCCATAGAGAGTGGTAGCATTAGGAGGTGTGGGCTTGCTGGAGTAAGTGTGGCCTTATTAGAGGAACTGTGTCTTTGTGCAGGTGGGTTTTCAGATCTCTGATGCTCCAGTCCCCTCTTTGCTGCATTCTGACCAAGATATAGATCTCTCAGCTCCTTCTCCAGCACCATGTCTACCTGGATCCTGCCATGCTTCCCACCATGATGATAATAGACTAAGCCTCTGGAACTAAGCCAACCCCAGTTGTCCTTTATAAGAGTTGCTGAGGTCATGATGTCTCTTCATAGCAATACAACCCAAACTAAGACAGAGTAAAACCAAACCCCCAACAGTGAAAATAACTCAGTGTCCAATGCTTATGACTCATTCACAATCTTCTGGGCTCCAAAGAGCAGTGCCATTTTCTGTCTCTGCCATCTGTAGCACATCTGATTTGTCTTGTTGGCTCAGATCATCTCAATTCTACACCACCTGGTGTCCTGGTCACATATTTCTGGCACCTCCAATTTTCAGGGGTCTCCACTGCAATTGAGGCTGCCTCTCCTGGAACCGAATGTGGAATTTTTTTTTTCTCTTTTCCCTCTAATCCTGCAGCTTTCAAGATACCAAAACCAGCACCACCAGTGAGACGCTTTCACATTACCAAGTTCAACTTCCAGCTTGAGATTCAGCCGTGGCCCACTCTGGAACCAAGTGTTCATGTGCAGATTCTGAGGAAATACTTCACAGAAGATTTCAACTCAGTGATGCTGGTCTCTTGTCAATCAATGCACATTTTCCATCTCTAGCAAACCAGTATCGGTTCTTTCAATGAAGCAAAGGTTTTATGTCCACATATTCTTAATTAACACTCTAGAATAAGCAGCCACAATGAGTTTTGCTTCCCTCTGAAACTTTACAAAGCAGACATCGGTTGTCTGCACTGCTCTCAGCCTTCTCCTCCAGGTTCTCACAGCAGCTTCTTAATCCCTGAGCTTTTCCAGCCCAAAGCTCCAAGGTCCCACAAACTATATGCACAGGCAGTAACACCAATAGTCAACCATCCTGGTACCAACTGTCGTCCTAGTTTGGTTTCTGTTGCTATGGTAAAACGCCATGACCAAAAGCAATATCAGGAGATAGTATTTGGTTTACACATGAACATTGCTGAGGGATGGATCTCAGGCGGGAACCTAGAGGCGGGAACTAAAGCAGAAACCATGGCAGAATGCTGCTTACTGGCTGGTTTCTCATGGCTCACTCTGCTTTGTTGCTGTTTTTACAAAACCCAGGACCACCTGCTTGGGAGTGGCAGCATCTCCCAGTAGGCTGGGCCCTACTGCATCTATTAAGGCAATGCCCCCTACAGGTTTGCCTATAGGCAAAAAAATCACACACACACACACACACACAATTATATTGTATTAGTTTCTTCTTACATCCTTGTTACCAAATACTGGATAACAATAATATAGGGAGATGTGTATGTTGGCTCCTGGCTTTAAGGAGTATAAACTGTCACTTCTGAGAGGCATGCTGGAATTTGTGATGGCAGGGCACCAGCCAGGGCTCCTCACAGCTTAGTGAGTGGATCAATATGCAGAAAGCATGGAGCCAGAACAAGAGTGTAAAGTTCAAAAGCCAACACCTAGCAGCTTACATCCTCGAGCTAATCCCCAAATTCTCAAGGCTAAATCACCTCCCCAAACAGCCTCACCAGCTAGGCACCAAGTGTTCAAACACATGCCCTTGGGAGAGCATAGGCATATTTCACATTCAGGCCTGGACACAGATATATATCCTTCACATGTATTTTCTCATCATTTGTCTCCTATTCTACCTCTCTCAGATCTCTAATTGGTGTATTGATGTCTCCTTTCTCCTCCTCTTCCTCTTCTTCTTCTTTTTCTCCTCCTCCTTCTCCTCCTCCTCCTCCTTCTTCTTCTTCTGTATTCTTCCACATTTCTAATTTTTCATTAATGAGAACGTATAATTACTGATTTTTTTTAAATGTGATTAAAGGTTTATCATGGTCAACAGAGTGGATTCTGTCCTTCTATCATGATGCCTGTGCTTCACAACAATACTTCTCTATAAACAGAGACCTAAGGGGCTGTTCCTAGTGATTCCTGGGCAGCCCTCCCTTCAACTGCTGATTCAGGGGTTGCTAGTGTTGGTGAGGGCCTGCATTCTTCACAAGTTGGTGGGTGATGCTCTGGCTTCAAGTCCCCAAGCCTTGTTGGGAGCATCAAGGCCTTGGATCACTAGAATATTGATTGAAGCCCCTTACTGGGAGCTGCCACTTAACCTCTCTGCACATTCACCATCAGTTCAGCGCTTTAATAAACCCTGCAAAGCTTCGAGGTTATCTTCCTACCTGGCTCTCTCTCACTCAACCGAAAGAACCTGCAGGGCAGTGATGGCATGTTGTGGCTTTCGTATCTCTCTCCATTATTCCGGGAACCTTCCCTATAATAGAATTTCAGTAATGTTTATCAAATGCAACTGTTTATCTTTGTTCTGGTTAGCCAAGCCATTTAAAGGCAGCAGGCTGCCCTGATTTTCCACACTGCAGGGCAGAAGAAGCAGGATTAACACAATGGGATGCCTGTCTGATAGTCTCTTCTGCCCTGCCCAGTGAATTTAATTTTCTATAAGCCTAAATGTAATTCTCCTTGGGAGTTATAGTCAATAGCCAGAATGCTTCAGACCCCCTTGTAACGTTAGAGCTCTGTCTGCTGAACGTTTTCAATCTCGAAGGACACCGAGTTTACTCAATTTGTCTTTCTAGACATGTGAATATATGCAATTGTGTAGACTAAATGTCTTAATGCTAAACTCATCTTTCTCAGTTTCGATCCTGATTGTGATTTAGACAAAAGTACCCTAGGGTTAGAAATAGGTAATACTGACTATATTCATCAACTACTTGAACATGATAACGTGGCAGGATTTATGAAAAAGAATGAGGAATGTTACAACTTTATACATTTTCATTTTCAACTCTGGCTCTCTATTCCCCTTCCACTACATCCTTTTACGTCCCTGTTGCCTCTCCTCATTTCTTCATGTTCTTCCTGATCTTATTTTATTATTGACTGACAGTATCCCACCATGTGAGCCTTTCTCTTCCCTCTCAGTTTTCAGGCTCTGCCACTACCTTCTCTAAGGTGGAACATCTCACCACCATCTCATAATAGAAACTCAGTTCATTTGCATATCAATTTACGTGTTTTCATTGATAGGGAGAAGACCAAGTATTTCATACTGGAAGCATTAAAATAAACACGAGCAAGGAAAAGGCATTTACGATTGTCTTTATATTATTCTTCTCATAAAGTAATTCAAGTCTCTGTGCATTTTAGAGTTTATATAGATATCTTTTTTTTAATCAGCCATATTTCCCTCACCATTGGCCAGTGACATCATTCTCCCCACTGTGGGGATCTGCAACTCAGCACGGGGGTTTCTGAAGTCTACATTTTGTTGGAACATTCACAGGGATAAAACCATGTTGGGACCTCATCACAGTGTCTTTATCAAGGTTAATAATTATTAGTATCTGATTATTTATTTAATATTTCTAAATTGTCTGATTTTCTAATGAGTAAGTTTTTACTCTTTTAGGTTGGGGATAATAATGAAGCCGCTTTTGCTTCAGAGTAGACTTGTGTATTCCCTTGTATTGTTCATCTCTGAATATGATTTTTAATGGGGTTATAGCTATACTGTATGAAGATATCCTTTACTACTCCTCTGTTGAGTGAAATATACAATGCTAACAACTTTTGGTTTTATAAAATACGCTGTGATAAAATTCTCACACATCAGTCTGCATGAGGCTCATTCTGGTGGGCGTGGTTGCTGTGAACTAAAGAAGTCAGTGCCAGGCTCCAGCTGCACAGAGCTACAGGGCCCCCATGGGCAGTGGTTTCTTTGAAAAATGATATTCCCAGGAGGCCACACTCAAACTGCCCAGGACATAGGCTACAAAGATATCTACTGTCCTTCATAAAATGTCTACATTGCCTTCTGAAAAAAATCTCCATTTACATTCAGTCTGAGACTTACTACGTATGTATCAAAACTAACAATTAAGATATACTTTAAATTCAGATTTATTAGCCACCATGGTATCTAACTGGTGTATTAATTTAGATGCTTTATTACTCATGATACAAAAGTTGTTTCAATTACTTATTTATATTTCTAGTCAAAATAATTAGAGTCAGCATAACTACAGCAGGAATTGTTCATGTGGGACCTTATTCTTCCTGATGACACTGTTATTATATTTTACTTCACTTTGAGGCAGTGTCTTATATAGCACCGTCTAGCCTGGAACTTGCCATTTAGACCTAGCTGGCCTCCATCTTACAGAGATCCTCTTGCATCCTGAGTGCTGGGATTCAAGGTGCTCCCTGTCATGGTTGGTCTAATCTGTCATTTTAAATATAAGTCTAAGAAGTATGTGGGAGTTATAGATCATGCCTTGTAAAGAACACCAAATATTAGGGCCAAGATTTGAGCCCAGAACTACATCTAGAGTCTGAGCTCCTAATCACTCACAGTTCCACACTTTAATTGGAGTGTCAATGTTCTTATTGGTTTACAACAACTCTTTATATACCGGCAACTATAGCAGTCTCTGACTGGCCAACATTTTAGCAAAGATATCTCTTATTTTGACTCATTATTTATTTGCTTTAGAAATCTAAGTCTTTCTTCTATCAGTTTACTTGAATTGCTTTTACAGCCATGCAGTTAGCTCATTTGAAAGATTTCAAGCTGGGTGGTGGTGGCACACACCTTTAATCCCAGTACTTAGGAGGCAGGCAGATTTCTGAGTTCAAGGCCAGCCTGGTCTACAGAGTGAGTTCCGGGACAGCCAGGGCTAACAGAGAAACCCTGTCTGGATTAAAAAAAAAAAAAGTCAAATTCATTCATGATAGTTTTAAAAGTTTACCATGAAATATTTTATCTTCAGATGGAAAGATAACCTTGGGAAGCAGACTGCCTTGGGAATAGTAAGAATGGAAGCACAGAGAAGTGCCTGCGTGGCTCTGTGAAGGCAAATTACATCATCAGTGGGACTTCGGCTGAGAGAAAATAAATTGAGAAAGTAATATAAATACCGGCAGACCCATTGCATAATTAACATTGTGAATTATTTTAATGCTTTCAAGATAAGAGAGGCATTAGATCAATTTTGTAATTCCTAAAATTAATTTCCCACCTGGTGGAAGAGTCAAAGGAGACCTCTCAGGGGTTGTTTCATTCAGATCTCCTACTTCTCTCCAATTACCTTGGGGGACCTAGGCATAAGATGCAAGCTTTCAGACCAGCAAGTGCCTCCACCCACTGAGCCATCATACCAGCACCCAAACTAGTTCTTAACAGTGCTTTGTGTTTGCAGGACACAGAGCAGCCTGTAAAGATTTCAGAACTGGAGAAATAAATACGTGGTTGTTGTTGATGGGTCCCTACCTAGGAGAGTACTTCTTTATTCACCAGAAAACTTAACATTTCATAACAAATAACTGCTAAGAAGACAGGATAAGCTACAATGTCTGTCCTGTGGTTGCTGCTAAACAACAACAACAACAACAAACTACTGCCACCACCAGAACGAAAGGCTTAGAGGAAGTATCCGAGATTTTGCTTCCACTCTGTGACGATTCTGAGCTGAGGCTAGTTCTTTAGTTCTTCAGCATGCAAGGGGTGCTAAGTCGTTCCTGTTCCCTAAAACCCCGAGTTGCTGCTGTGCTTCCCGGAAATCCTTCTGGACTCAGTTGTGAGGTGGGGGTGGGGCTGGCACTTGGCAAGAAGGAAAATAGCAAAGGGAACATAATAGCAAAGAGAACGCACTCCCTTAAGAATTGGGGTTGGCAGGGTCTGGCTATTCAGGATGGTAATAATGGAACTCTCTGAAGACCTAGAACCTTCTAAGGAGTCCTCTCAGATGGCAATGCCACCTAACACAGCTGAGCCTCCTGGCGACAGGTAAATAAGTATTGCTACCCAACGGATCCTCCAAGTACACAGCCCACGAGTCAAAGATCCTCTCTTATTTTAACACAGTAGAAAATCAGGTCGTCAGCAGACCACTGAGTAATGCCCGGGATTGTGGAGCTTCCTGCCCACTGCTGTGGACGCTTCATTCTTTGCCACAATCACTGTTTTCCTGATGGCTCTCCACCAATATAATCTGCTTATCAGGTCAATAAAATATAGTCAATATCTTTTCATCTCCGGGATTTTATGCGGTTATTTGAAAGCCCGAAAGTATGAGTTGCAGCACGACATCATGGTGGTTGCCATGCTATCAGCTCACAGGCGTTGTTCCATTTCATGATGATCCGTGGGAACATTGCCGCGTGCTGCCCATCATTTATCAGAATGTTCTGATTGAGCTACCACTCTGGAAGTACCACCCTTTGCTTCATCAGCAGTGTCTCTGGAGATAAATGACCCATCGACTGCACTGGGTAGCTGTTCTGTCACTTGTGACAGCCAGTGTCATCTGGGATGGGAACCTCATGGAGGGCTTGCCTCCATCAGATTGGCTCGTACATAGGGCTATAGAGTTATTTCCTTAGTTAATGAATGATGTGGGAGGGTCCAGCCCCTTTGGGCAAGGCCACCACTGGACAGATAGTCCCGAGTTACAAACTAAAGTAGGTGGAGTAAGCCACGGGAAGCAAGGCAGTGAGTAATTCTCCCATTGTCTCGGCTTCAGTTCCTGCCCTGGCTTCCCTCAGTGATGGACTTTAATCTGTAAACCAAACAAACCTTTTCCTCCTCCCAGGCTGGCTGTGGTCAGAACAGGGGAGCAAGACCAGGGCAGCTACTGAGGATGCGCCTGAGCTCAAGACCTCATCGCCAGGCAGCAGCTTCCGGGCGGGCGGGCGGGCGGGCGGGTGGGCGGGCGATGCTGGTGAGGCTTTTTAACTCTGGGTCCTGCTTAGCGTCAGAGAACCACCTCTGCTTAGCTTCAGAGAACCACCTTTACTTTCACTAAGTTCAGATATGCACGTAGCAGGAAGTGCTTTAAATACTGCCACAGTCAGCAGGTCTAGGTGAACTGTGGGGTGGAGAAAAAGCTTTGCCAGCTAGCAAGCTAGTTAAATGGCCAGAAATAGAAGTTGGCAGTGTTTTGTAATGTTGAAATTGTGATGGTTTGCCTCTTAAATATTATTAATATTAATGATTCTTGAAATTCCTGATGAGATAGTTCTGTAAGTCAAAACCAATGGTTAATATGAAATTAGTAGTTTAAAAATGGCGTCCATTGATGTAAAAGATTGATTTTTTTTTTTAAATACTAAGCTTTACTTAAACACTCTTGAACAGAGTCTAGAAGTTCAATTTATCTGAAGGGTGTTAATATGAATAATTTAAAACTCATTTTCCAACTGCAAGGGAAAAGAAACTGATTCTAGCAATTTCCTGAATTCGATAGCTTGGAGGTAGGGTTTAGAAGAAAAACAAACAAACAAAAAAACCACCAAAAGGCCAGTGATAACTGGATGGCTGCATAATGACAGGAAAGACAAATATGTCATTGTGAGAGCATACTAAGGCAAACTTCAG
The DNA here is from genome assembly GCF_978045245.1 of Mus caroli. Classification (NCBI taxonomy): domain Eukaryota; kingdom Metazoa; phylum Chordata; class Mammalia; order Rodentia; family Muridae; genus Mus; species Mus caroli. The sequence continues at coordinate 94,974,797 of NW_028227262.1, forward strand.
ACACTATGATGGCTAGTCCCAGTTGTCAACTTGACTATATCTAGTATGAGGTATAATCCAGAAATGGAGGACACACCTGTGAGCCAGATCTTGAGGCTGGAAGACACAGGCTTTTGATCCAGATCATGAGGCAAAGTAGCATGGAAAGCTTAGAGCCAGATAAGGTGATGCTCACCTTTAATCCCAGGAGACAGAGGCTAGCAAATCTCTGAGTTCATGGCCAGCCTGGCACAGAGAAAATTCCAAGAATAGCTGAGGTCCAGGTGTGGTGGTATACACCTTTAATCCGAACCTTACCTTCTGTTACATAAGGACAACAGAAGAAGGAAGGCCCACTCTTCTCTGACTGTTTGCACGGACTTGCCAGCACATCTGCTGGAGCCTACTTCTTCAGGATTCCAGCTTATACAGAAGACCAGCTGAAACACTTGGCCTCTTTGGACTGAGCAACTACTAGATTCTTGGACTTCCTATTCACAGTGGCCCATTTGTTGGGTTAGTTAGACAGCAGACTGCAAGTCATTTTCAATAATTTCCCTAAGTATATAGAGACATTCCATAGGTTCTGTGACTCTAGAGAACCCTGCCTAATACAAACTCTATACAGCTAAGAGTCAGCCTAGGATTACCAACCTAGAGATTCATAGCCCACAAAGTCTTTTAGTTAGGTGCAACCAAGACAGGTTTGCCAGGATCCTCACAAGCATGATACTGTTTTGACCTTGGTGGGCTGGGGCCTGGAGTGGAGGGGACATTGAGTTTAGGCAGTCCACAATAAGAAGCCCTATAGAAGGCGAATGATTTTAAACAGTTTCCCAGATAAAATCCAAGTCGTTCCTGGTTTGTTTAGATAACCAAGCAATTCAGGCGTATAATAGGGTTCAGCTGCCTCCTTCCTCTGTATCTCATGAGTTCTCCACCTCCTGTTTGCAATACCCAAGTGGAACACTCTGTTGAGGGGCTCATCTTTCTAGCCACAGCTACATTGCCCTTTGCAATCAGAGATCTAGGAACTGGAAGCTACTCTTCAAGGCGGGTCGCTTTGTAGGGAGTAGGTGTGCAGGTGTGTTGGAAGGCTTCTGTTTCAACCCTCCATACCTTTCAAAGAGATAAGATTGGATAAAGTCACATAGATTGGATAGATAAGCAGTTAGTATTGACAAAATGCAATTGCATCATTTAGATGCACACTGGTAGTTCCTTAATTATGTCACAAATCTGAGTTAAGCCTGAAATAAATGTCAGAGTAATGCATCTCCTGGCAGATATTTAGTATATGGGGTTTGGATTACATAGCGTCCCTAAGGCTTTAGACTTTATCTTCTTGGTTCAGCTATGTAAGAAATGTCTGGCACTCACTTTTGTACACAGAAGATCCTTAGTGGGTTGGGTTTTTTGTTTGTTTGTTTTGGTGTTGTTACTTTTGTTTTTGTAGATTAGGGTTGGATTGAGGAAGATTCTTGATAGGACAGTTCCCCTCTGGGATTGCTACTGCCTTAGCTTATTTGGAGAGTGATGCCTTTCCTTTGACGAGCTCACTGTGATGGTGGCTAACTTGTAACGCATAGCATGTCCGTCCGTAGCCACAGAGTGCCACCACACCCCATTAGCAGTGTTTCTCTGCAGTCCTGTAAACTGCTTTGGCCAGCTAGAGGGCTTTTGTTGTTTGGAGAGTTCTTTGGGACGCGTGTCTTAGGAAACCAACCAGCTGGTGCTAGAACCCAGAAGAAGGGAGACATCTGGAAGGAGTGGTGGGGACCATGCAGCTAAGAGTCTGGACTGGATACAGGACCAGCTGGTTCCCACCACAGCACACTTCATCTTGGTTGACACACCTCATGAACAGCCAGGAAGAGGATTGGATGTATCTGTCAGAGAAATGGATCCATGGAGTCTCCGCCCAGCCCAGTCCCCTTCATTAGGATTAAATATCCCAGAAAGTCACTCAGAAGTATTCCATAGAGTTGAGAAATGAAATTACTAGAAGATATGCGTCTGCCACACAACGGTTGGCTTCCCTTCAAAGTACTTGGTCCGTGGACACGCATAAACCTTGGCTTTTCTTCAAATATGCATTCCAGTGAACAAAATCATATTAGTGTGAGGACAGGTACACTTCAGCCCCCAGTGAGCAACTGAGAAAATACGAAAGATGCAGAAATAAGCCAACACACACAGCATCCAAAGTTAATAAAGGAGAGTCTTCACGATCAAGTAGAACAATTTTTCTTCCTGGTAATTATAAAAGAAATGATAAAGGGACATCTCTACTTATCTCTAGTGTTGTCGTGGTCACTGAGGCAGGGGAGAAAGATGCCAGCTAGAAGACAAGGAGGAGCGAGGCGAGTATCACCAACAATCGATTGTTGAGCGTAAGGTGGACAGGAAACTCACTGGAACCAGGGTCAGGAATTCAAAGAAGCCCTCCTCACCCCTTGGGATTCCTTGAATTCCACTCTAGAAAATGGGCTTCTGTGGATTCTTCAAGGTCAGACATAAAGATCAAAAGGACTCACAACTCTTGGTCCCTCCTGACAGCCCCAGTATGGGGGCAGGAAGAGTTTCAGACAGCAAAGGATCAAGTGTGGTCAGAAGGAAGGAAGGAACTTTCCTGGGTCAAATGTGTCAAGTAAGCCTTGAGGACAAAGCCAGCTGCACATGGTGATAGGATACAGAGAGCCAGAACCAGCCCAAGGTCCCCAGTGGCCTCCTTAATTTTCTATTTTGTTATAGATGAAAGATATCAGAACAATAAGATAGTTGCATTTATTTAATAAACAAAACATTGTATGTATAGACATATGCATACACATATACATATGCTTTTTGTTTTATAGTATAGGACACAAAACATCGTATAACATGCATTGTTTAAGATAACAATTAAAATGAAAATGCCATGGTTACATTCTGTAAGACAAAATACTTGATACATGAAGAAGTGGCTCAATTGGGTGATCCATTCAAGAACTCTACAGGAAGAGTGCTTGCTCACCCTTGGTTCTTTTACGATGCTAATGGCATGGTAGTGCATTTATCCACAGGACACTACACACTCTGAGCTATGTGCTTTTCAAAGGACAGTGCTGAACACACAATGCATAGATTTAACTAAAAAGTCTAGAAAGGAAGACAGCTGAAATTTGTCAAACAGCAAAAACATTCCAAATTTTATTCAGCATGAGACAAGTTTGTTCTGACAACCATCAGAGCATCCTATAAAACAATCAAGCCGTAAGCTCCTTCCCTCACACTGTCCTGACTATCACTAGGGCTGCCCTTGTTTCAGACAAGGCACAGGGAAACAGTTCAAACCTTTTAGGAGCTTAAAGCTCACATTAGACATTGGTGAACACATGTAAACACACACACACACACACACACATACATAAGTATAGAACACATTTATTAGTAAATAACTTAGAAACATGAGTATATTATGAGTATGTTAAACTATGTTACTTCCATGATTTCTTAACATAAAAGAGAGTGTCATCTGTCACCAGCTTAGCAGAGACACAGGCTCTCTCTCCCTGGGAGCCAACAGTTCAGACTGAAGGAAAGAGCTTTTACTGAGTCTTTGTATGCTAGGGGAGATAGTAAAACACCTGCCTGTCTGAGCGGCTGCTCCATTAAGGGTGAAGGTAAGAGAGAGAATTGTGGGTAAGCGTTGGCTCTTTTCTCTTTGGTTAAACCTCTGGAAACACCTTAAGATACAACCAGCACTGTTATCTCCCAAATGATTCTAAATCCAGTCACGTGATCAGAGCTCTTTGTCTACTTTTTCCGGTTTCTGGTGGTTTGAATGAGAATGGCCCCTGAAAACTCAAAGATTTGAATGCTTGGTTTCTAGGGAGTGGCATTTTTTGAAAGGATTAGGAGATACACCTTACTTAGAGGGAGGGTATCACTAGGGCTGGGCTTTGAGGTATTTGTTTGTTTGTTTGTTTGTTTTTTGGTGTTTCAAGACAGGGTTTCTCTGTATAGCCCTGGATGTCCTGGAACTCACTTTGTAGACTAGGCTGGCCTTGAACTCAGAAATCCGTCTGCCTCTGCCTCCCGAGTGCTGGGATTAAAGTCCTGTGCCACCACGCCCAGCAGCTTTGAGGTTTTAAAAAGCACATTCTCCTCCAGTGTCCCTCCCTTTCTGCTGCCTATGGACCTGGATACAGAACTCTCAACTATTTCTAAAGCTCTATGTATGTAGGTCTCTGTACTACCATGCTTCTTGCCATGATGATAATGGACTAAATCTATAAGCCTGCCCTAATTAAATGCTTTCTTTTTTAAGAGCTGCTATGACCATAGTGTTTCTTCACTGAAACAGAACACCAACTAAGACACATGTCTAAAGTATTCTTTTTAAATTTTTTAAATTTATTTTTATTCTTTGATAGTTTCATGCATTCCTATAATGAGTTCTAATAATTTTCACCTCTCTCACCCACTTCTTTTCCCTCTGGAACCCTCCTTTTCTAACAAGCCTTCCTTTTATTTTTGTGAATGTGACCTTTCAGGATGTGAGTTTAGCTATAGTGCTTGCATGAACATGGTCAGGAGGCCATTTACTGGAGAACGTCAGGACAACTTTTCGGTGGCCACATCACTGAAGAAAAAAGCACCCCCTTCTCCAGCAATAGGTACCTTCCAATAGATCTTTAGGAAAAGGGGGTGGGGGGACTTATGAACCAACTCCCTTGCCCGTTATGAAATGTTATTGGGTCCAAGCTTGTAAACACAACTGCAGTGAGTCCAAATGTATTAATGATGCCTTAGTGTGGTATATATCTCTATTCTCCTAGCCCCTCTTTCGGGATGTCTCCTGAGTGGATGATACAGATGTCCCATTTAACCCCATCTCTCCACCTGTTCTCTGCACTTTAAATAGTTGTGAGTCTCTGCATCAGCCCATTCCCACAACAACAGGAAGCCTCTTTGATAAAGGCTGAGAGCAGCACTAACCCTTGGATTTAAGCATGAATATTTAGAAGGCAGTTTGTCAACATCTCCATTTAACAAAACAAACCCACTACCACAGCCTATAGCCTCTCATGTACGCAATTTTCTAAGAAAGTGTAGTTTATGATCCAGAAGTATAAGGAAAACCATACATTGTATAAAGAAATTTGAAACAAAGTAATCAACAAAATGAGAATCTAATATGTCTCTTCTTTTAGAGAAAGCCAAAGGAGTCATTTTTCAATTTAAAAACAGGCTAAGTAACAAAGATAAAACAAAGGCCATGAAAATATCAAAACATGCTAAGCCTTATTAATATACAGAAATGAGGTATTCAACACATGGTGATACACTACTTTATACCAATATCAAAAAAATCTTACTTCCTACCGAATACCCTCTCTAGGTCACCCCTAAGGTCCTGATCACTAAGCTTTTCATATTCCCAGGTCATTCAGCAGAATGTAGAAGGCCTCCTTGTCAGAGGAAAAAGGGCCATGGCATATTCACGTTATTAAGCAATTGCTCTAACTTGGTGTTGGCCATACTCATTGGTCAATACAAATCACATAAACCCATGATGGACCAAAAAGTGCAATTCTTTTTTCCATATGTGATTGGTGGAGGGTGTGGGAGCAAGTGGACATGTTTCCCCACCAAATTGTCAAAATTCTATAGTCTGAAAGCCATTATCAGTACAGAAGTAGAAACAAAAACACTTGTACACTGCTGGCTGGAGAGGAGATCTGTACAGTGTTTTAGAAAACAAGCTAAACCTTTATGTAGTAAAGGTTCCTAAAGTCTTCAAGACAAAAGACTTATATACATATGTACCAAGGGTCCACGAAGGAAGAGAATACAGAAAGACTGTAAGAGCTAGAGGTTTGGGGGAACCAGAGTGAAGCTTCTGGACAGGACAGAACCACTGCACTTCACTCACAGCCGTGGTCATCCACACAAAAGCTGCCCAAGGTCGAGCCAGTCAGTGGAGTTGGGAGGAGCTCACGAGTCCCACCTCTAACAGAGGCCATAGTCAGTTTTCCTTAGGGTATGGTCCCTGGTCGACTATGCTCCTGTGGATGGTCAGGCACTAAGGAACAAATTGGCAGCACAAATCACTCCCAAGTGCTTGTTTAAACAAACAAACAAACAAACAAACAAACATGTAAGTCTCTCTTCTCATCAAAGGTGCTTCTTTGTGCAATGTATGGAAGCAATGATAGAGACACCACAACTGGTCTAAGTGCAGAGACTAAGTAGCCATGGGGTGACCAGCCTCAATAGCTATACCTACAACACAACCCCTACAAAGGTTCAAGGAACATTGCAACAGAGTGGTTGGAAAGGTTGTCAATTTAGAGGACCAGGGTACCTGGTACAAAATAGTATCTTCTGGACATGGCAAGAAAGCTGTACTTATGACATCTTAGCAGTGTGCTTGCCTCAACAAGATCTGTACAATGACAACACCAGTCAACACACCAATATGAACAGGGGAAATGTCACGAGACCCTACCCCTAGATGAAGAGGCAATTAATGGCTACTGAGGGAGGGAGAATCAGTCTTTATCAGGGATGAGCTTCCTGACAGGTTGTCTAACCCCAACTGGTCAGCCATAAACACGAGTACATAAATAACATTAAACTGACTCAATGGATTGTGCAGGAGTGTGGGTGTGTGTGTGTGTGTGTGTGTGTGTGTGAGAGAGAGAGAGAGAGAGAGAGAGAGAGAGAGAGAGAGAGAGAGAGATTACACATGCAAAACAGAAGAAATGGAAGAGCAATACTCATATTCTAATAAAAAACCAATCCAAAAAAACAGAACAAAACATGACACAGACCACAGAATTAGCTGTTAAGAGCATTATAAAAACTATTATAAATATACTCCATACGTTCAATAAAGTAGAGGAAACAGAAGGAGACCAAAACCAAACAATGTCATCGAGATAAATATCTTGTTAGTGGAGATCAAGAAGAGCATAAGACCTTAAAATGGAGGCGGGGCAGTGCAGACATAAAGGGCCAGCAATAGAACTGTTAGGAGATTTGTGCATGGATGTTTCAAAGTACAAAGAAACATAAACAACTTTTGTCAATATAATGGCAAGTTAGATCAAATGAACAAAGTGTCTGTATGTACTTTTAATCTGGTTTATATCTGCATCACTGAGGGGGAGGAATAACCCTTCACTGAGGTTGAAAACAGTTGATTTTGTTCCTCCTAACTGCAATAGCTTCTCCTATCTTGTTAATCATAGGCAGAAAGATAGTTTAGGCAGGAAACAGGAGATAAGGCCAAAGGGAGCTTAAGATAACATCTCACAAGACAGCCAGCCAAAGCATCTCTATAGAAAATAAGTTCACCGAGTTAGAAAGAGGATGATAGAATTTTAAAAAGTAAGAAAAACTCAAGGACAGAGGAAAGCTGAAGGAAATGAAAGCTTTCCTCGTGTTATCTCAAGATTGACATATTTATAAACACAATTCCAGTTCCTCAGCAAAGGCTACTGATCTGCTATCAACTGACTAAGTGACACCATCATTTGAATGTGATGAAGAAGTCAGATGGCAGAATGGTTTCAGAGTGGATTTGCTGGCTTTAAAAATTCTCTTTAAGAACTCTGGTTCCATCTCTGCTATCTTCCTATCTATGAGCTTTTCCTCTTGGGTGTCCACCAGATGGCTACCACAACAGCAGGCATCCCATAATACCTCCAAATTAGGAATCTGGGTGTTAGAGGATGTCAGGATTGTTGTATCTCTGTACCTTTTCAGAATCGAAACATCTCTCCCAAGTACCCTATTTGGCTCTTAATCGTAGCCAAAGGGGAAAGAGGCTGTCCTTTACTAACTAGGTTCAAACATGGATCAACTCCTGGGTTTGGTTGTTGCCCAAACTAGCATAACATACCAAATAGGAAGAATAAGGGTAAAGAATATGCTAGTGACCTTGTCAGTCATTCAGAGGAGCCAAAGGTTCCAAGGAAAGATTATGGGGTAAATAAAATTACTTTATAGTCCCACATATCTTCAAAATATACAGTCCAGCTGTGACTGCCACCACTAAATGCCACCACACTTCACACACTGCTGGTGCTCAATAGAGATTTTTGGAAAACAAATGTTAGATGGTAGCCAACCAAGTAATATTGAAATACTCAGAGCCATACAGATGGGCTGCAGATTTGGCTCAGTCAACAGGGAGCCTGTGGAGCACTGGGTTCCTAGCAAGGCCCTGGGTTCAATCTCCACCACAGATCAGACATGACAGAGTGGTACCTGTGTGCTATCCCAGCACTTGAAAGGTAGAAGCAGGAAGATCAGAAGTTTAAGACCATCATTAGCTACATAGCAAGTTCAAGGCCAGCCCAGGATACATGAGCCCTGTGTAAAACAAAATGTGTTGAATTAAATGGCTGGCCTCGTCAGACCGACTACAGCAGTGAATCTCAACTTTCCTAATGTAGTGACCCTTTAATTCAGTTTCTCAAGTTGTGGAGACCCCCAATCATAGAATTATTTTTGTTGTTGCTTCATAACCGTAATTTTGTTATTGTTATGAATTGTAATGTAAGTAGTTTTGGAGGCACAGGTTTGCCAAAGGGTCCGAGACCCACAGGTTGAGAACTGCTGGTCTACAGGCACATGCTTCTCCTCCTGCCAGGTGACATAATGATGAAGCTGGCTGAGTGTCACCAGCTGATGAAGGCTGAGGTAGCCACACGTGTGAAGAGAGATGCCTGTGTCCAGCCTGCTGGGATCAGACTAACTGACACAACGGTCCCACAGGAACTAGAATTTCCTCCGGCGTCTCAGGCAGCCATAGGAAGAACTTGTCTCCCAAGAAAAGCGGTCACACAGTTCTGACATCTTGTGGGACCACCTTTCAGAGAGATGGGAGCCCAGACCATGCTGAATGGGATGATAAATTGACCAGGGTTTCTCAGCAAGACATACCTCATGCCCCACATTTCAACTTAAACCTCAGATGAGCACTCTTAAGATAGACCCAAGGAAGTCACTAGAACTCTTTGTTCTTCTCAGTATGGCCACACAGACTTCATCTCCTTTCTCTGCTATTCACTATTTCTTCTCTCTATTGAGAACAGTGCTCAAGCCCAGCTTGTAAGGGTCACCTGGGCCTGTGGCTCTGACCTGAATAACTCTGGTCACAGGAAGAGTGTGCCTAATGACTCATTATTTCCCCACACACCTACCAACCCAGACAGTTTTCTAGCCCCACCATCCTAAACATACTATGAGAAGCACTAGCAGTCACCATCAGGACCATGTTCAGACTGTGGCATTGGTGGGTCCACAACCTGCGCTCCACTTCTAACCAGCTGCAAACACCATCCGACCTTTTCTGCACTCATTTTCCTTCTCTGTCCAAATGGAAGGAACTGGGTGATGCCTAGAGTCATTCTTGGGTACAGGATTAACACGAAGACTCTCGGGGCAGGAGTCTGCGATGCTTTTCCACTGGGCTGGACAGGCAAGCTGTGCTCTGTTGCCCACCAGGAAAACGAGGCTAGGCGTTCTGAAGAGCCACGTAATGACTTAATGGGCTTTAAAACGGGCAGCTGGGTTTTAATTTTCTCTTACAGCAGATTCCCTGGGGTGAAGTGTACTTTACAGGGGATAATAAGCACACAGGATATTTCAATTGCCGCAGGATATCTTATTTGGGAATCAGGTTTAATTCGCATTCCCCTACTAGGTTTTACTATCAGAATAAAAGAAAAAGCCCCCAAAGGAATGTTTATAGAGAGCTAAATCTGTTGGAATGTCAAAAGTATCTAAGAGTTAAGCGTCTGTAAATATTGTAAAGGGGTGAAATCAAATCCTACTGAACAGCAACACTTTTGTATTAAACTGTTAACAATGTGGTCAAGTCTACTGAGCCAAACTTTAAAGAAAGTTGAGGTAAAGACCTGGGATGCGCCTAAGTGGTGGAGCACTTACCTAGCATGCATAAGGCCTAGGTTCAACAAGGCAGTGCGTAGATTTCCCACTGAAGCACACAATTAATATCGTATGTGTGGTGGCGTTGGCTTGTAATCCTGGCAACCCGGAAGCAGGGGTAGAAAGGATCAGAAGTTCAAGGCTGCTTTCAGTTACATAGAAAGTTTGAAGCCATCTCTCTCACCAACTTCTTGTCTCCAAAAAAAGCAATGTACTATTTGTGTGAGGTAGGTCATGCGGATCACGCTGAAGAGGCCCTGGTAAACGTTAGTAAGAACCAGGCGGCACAGATGAAATGTTCTTACCTGAATTTTGAGCATCCGGCTCCCCGCACTCCGGCGCAGGCATCGCAGCTCTTGCTCGCTGTAGCTGTTTTTATTTGAATAGCAGATGTTTTGGTCACAGTGTCTTAGTTAATCTTCTTAGTAGCCCTGAAACATAAGAGTTGTTTTCTCTGAGATACAACGACAGGAAAAGGGGACCCAAGAATTAAGTGTGTGCTGCAAAACTGTTTTCTTCCAAATGCCGGGGAAGAAAGCCAGATCTGGAACGCAGCCCCCCACCATTCACTCTGCTTTAGAGAACTCAATTCTAAGGAGCTTCCCGCTTCCCCCCTGCCCTTCTCACAGCAGTTTCTGGTACAGATGACGGGGACAGAAAAGCATGAGCTCATTGTGTCGTGGTCTCATCTCCTTGGCCCTATGCTGCCTTCATCTCTAGGCTAAATCATAAAGTCTCCATTTCTGGCTCTTTTTTTTTTTTATACCATTTTTCAAAAGACATCTCTTTGGGAGTGGAATTGCAAATAAAAACATGATTTCAGTCAGAAAGAGGAAAAGCGGAAAAGATTGCTCTTACATTAGCACATGCCATTTCTAATCATCTATGTAGAAGGGTCCTTTTAACACCTCCTAAGTGCCTCTTCAAGACCTCAGTGACATGAGATAGCTACTGACTAATTTGTTCTGGCAGAAAAATGAACTCACTGTTACTGAAAATATGTTTTCTCTCACCAGGTCCTATTCAGGTCACTGAGTGGCTTTTCATTGGTAGAGGAAGTGGATATTTAGCGACAATGAAACATTATGGAGAGGAGGGGAAAAGCCTCTTGCTGGCTGTGGCATTTGCAGAAATGCAAATCTCAGTCAATTTCTAGAAGAGGCCATTGCAACACTTCCCATTTCCGCAGTTGCGCATCCAGATGATTTTTTTTTTTTTAAGCAAAATGAATGAAGAGCCCGTGAAACAGACAGACGGAGCAAACAACCGTGAAAAGCCAACTTGAAGCAGCTTCTTCAGCTTAGTGACTGAGAAAATGCCATCTTTCTCCAGAGATGCTTTGACTATAGAGAAACAACGGGTTTTCTGTTAGCATACGTGTAGCTCCCTAACACAGCAGGGGCTGGCTAAGGACACAGCACCCACAGAGGTCAGTGGGTGTGGCAGGGTTAGACAGGGGCGCATCTCGTTTATTCCCTTTCCTTCTCTCACAGAGATGTGCGGACCTGTCACGTAAGCTAAGTGTGTGCTTAGCATATGGTATGGGAGAAAAGAAAGCTCTTCATTATTCTTTTGGAAATAAAGAAGGGTAGCCTTCAGTAGCCAGAGAACCTTTTACTTCCTGCAATTTGGCAGCCCAGCCAGGATGGATGCTGGCTTTCTTTCTATAGATGAGATTACACCCTGCTGGCTTCACAACGGGGACAGAGAGGACCAATGTGTGAAAATGAAGATCTCAAAGGGTTACTCGTGTTCTGGTGTTTGTTAGATGTCCTTTCTTTAGCTAAAATGAGACATCTTGGTGAGCCTGCCCAGCAACCTTAGGACTTCCATGCTGATCATTTCCTGGACAGATTTCCAGACTGGAACGATGGACAGTTTTAATAAAGAAGTCTGACTTCTTGGGTGCTGTTATTGTCTATGCAGAGTAGGAATATCTGGGTATTTGCCACGAATGCCTGCATATATGATGGGAGACAGCAGTAGTCACTCTCACACTAATGGTCAAGACTGCAACACAGGGACGTGGGAAAGCCCGGTTGATCGAGTTCTTGGTGTGGATGCATGAAGAACCGAGGGAGCACGCACGGACCAAAGCTAACAGCTGGCTGTAGAGGCATGCATTTCTAATCCCAGACCTGAGGGGGCAGAGATGGACATCTCTGAGGCCCATTGGCTGGTCTGGTTAGCTCACTTGGCAAGTTTCTGGGCAGTGAGGGACCCCACCTCAGAAAACTAAGGTAGACAGCGCCTGAGAAACTGAGGAAAGTTACAGGAGTCTGTCTTCTGGCCTCCACAAAGGAGTGAGTACATACATACATACAACACACATAAAGTAATACAGCAAATGTATATTTAGTTTATAGACTTTAAAAATAAACTTTACTATAAAAACTTGAAAATAAATTACGTAAACTCCCAAAAAGAAAAAAAAATCCAGAGTTGCTCCCATTAATGACCTCAATTAGAGGTGACTGTATTAAAGTATCTTCAGATGATGCAGGGAAAACTTCAACCCAAATGAGGTGTGAGCAGTGACTTAGCAAGCGCTCCATCTTTAGATCAATTTTAGCCTTCCTTTTTCTTTCCCTCCCAAAGGTGGACTTTGTGGAGACTGTAGACTTGGAGATGACTGGGTGATACAGTGTCTCAGATTTACAATTTGTAATTAGACTGTGGCCTTCCCGTGGGTCCTGGAACTGTAAGCAGCAAGCTCAAGCTACAAACCCTTCATCATGAGGATGCGTTCTTGACAGTTTTGGAACATGGAGCACGGTGCTGAGACACGATTGCTCTGTGAGAGATTAGCAAGGAAGGCCACTTGCCACAGGAGGACTTTGAAATGAGATGAAGGGCTAGGCCTCTCAGGAATGGGGAGAGAGAGCTTGATATCAAAAGAGGAGACATGCTGAGGCTTGCAGACAGCCTCTTTGGGTGACGCCTTGCACACAGTAGCCATTCTTCTCTGTCCCATCATGCTTTGTTGTTATAGTCATTGGTTTCCCTAGGGTTAAGGTGTGTGAGGGCATAAAGATTGATTGCAAATGTGAGGGTTGGTTTTTTTTTTAATTAACAATCACTGAGCAAGGGTCTGGTGGGCTCCACAGGAAAACCTTGCCTAGCATACTATTGTGATTTTTTTTTTTTTTTTGAGGCAGGAACAATCGAGCACCTACTCACCTTATAAAAGACATCAATGGCAGAAACAAAGAGTAGATCCCAGGCAAACTTAGCTTAGTGTCCCAGTAAGTTTATCTAGGGTTACTCACAGGAGCATGGGTGGCTGACCCACTGAAGAAAATGCCTCCCTTTCCCAAGCAACCATTAACTGTGTTTCTATCCTTGGGAAGGAATGGGACCTTGCGAGTGATACCCAGTTTCTTAGCAACAGTGAACTGCCTATAAATCCTTGGGGGAGGAAAATGGCCTTGTTAGTTTGGTAACGAGGCCTGAAATCCATTAAGTTAAGGAGCGAGCAAAGGAATGGGAAGCCCTTCTCCTGTATCTTTCCATTGGGATGCTCCTCCAGGCAGAGTATAGAAATCGCTGGTGTGGTCCTTGCTATACACTGAATGAGCATCCTTACCATCCACAGAATGAGCACTCTCAGATGCTGCTGAAATCCCTGATGGGTTTATCCATTCTTGATACCTGTGCTGTTACTGTAATGCTCAGTAGTATGTACTCAGAAAAGCCCTCTACACGCCTCCCCGAGTGTAACAGTCAGAATAGCCTAGGTTATTACACAGTAACAAACAGGACATAGACATTGCTAGTAGCACACATGGGTAAAAGACTATTTTCTTTCTTGAGTCTTAGGACAAGCATACAAAAGGAAGCCTGACGTGCAAGAGAAGACTAAAGCTTAGAGAGGTGAATTAACCCAGCCAAGGTCATGTGGCTGGCAAGTGCCTTCATTGGCATTCAGTTCTCTATTAGCTTACTCCTAAGGCCATGTCCTTAATCAGACACTGACCTGCGCATCTGAGCAGGTTCACAGTCACACAGTGTGTACCTTGCAGAGGTGATAAGAATCTATGAGGATGTTGCAGGAGCCATAAGCCCACCTGAACACCATTGCTGTGGCTATTTTTCTTGGTTTCACCCAGGGCTAGCTCTATTCTCCTTAGTGGCCAGATCTATATTAATCCTATAATTCATCCTTAAACCTCCAACATCTTGTTTCCCAGCTTTCTCCATAGCCAGGGGGAAGCTGCAAATGTGCCTGTTGTGAAAAAGCCTTAGCATCTGCTGCCAAAGGGCACTAAACCATCGGGATCATCAGCGAGTATAGACTCCCTTGTAAAAGTCAGAGACTGATCTGGACATTGTTTTCCTACATAAACCAGGCATAAGGAGGCGAGCCACCCAGGGAAAAGATGATCAAACTGTGAGTAGAAGCACTCACTACAGATTATTACCATGTAATTATCCACAACTTCCTGTGCGTGTGCAGCCTGAGGCTAGTCTTACAGAGTAGCCCTGCCTTAGAAAGTATTCGGAGACTGAAGAACTTCAGTGAGCTTTCAGGCATCTGCCAGTGTCTCATGGCGAGGTTATTGCCACCTGTGCCTGTCTCTCATGTAACAAACTCTTCAGTTTAGGTACAGAACAGCTGGGCCAGGGGATTTCAGCTGGATCTCCTCGCCTACCTCCTTTTAAAAATAGCATGCTTAAAAATAATTAAATTTCATTTTTGCAAGTGGAAGTTTTGATGTACCTAGGTAGATGTTTGTTTGTTTGTTTGTTTGTTTGTTTGGGGTTTGTGGATTTCTCACACATGGTCCGCCTATGACTTAGACTGTCCTTGAAGCTGTGAGCCTCTTGCCTTTCATCCCAAGTGCTAGGATCACAGGTGTGCACCACCGCATCTGGCTTCTGATTTATCAAGCAAAACCAGGTCTATGTGGTGTGTGCAGGGTATGGCATTTCTTTTGTGTGCACCTCTAGACTGTTGTTCATGCTGCGAGATGATCCATCAAAGATTGGTAATAATACTGAAAGGATCAAGGTAAGCAGCCTTGACAAGTCTAAGGAGAGGCCCAGACAGCCCCAGAGGGGTGTGGCTGTCTACAAGGTTAATCAGCTTGTGTTGATCCCAGCTCCACATTTATCTTGGTGGCAGTGCCTCTTGTGCACATTGAAGATATTTATCTTGGTGGCAGTGCCTCTTGTGAACATTGAAGATGTTGCGTGAACCATAAAACTTACTGCAAAGGAGGTCCTCTTGTGCTCATTCTACCTTAACATTTATCTTGCTGGTGGCAGCTACAAGCATGAAAGCCAGCCTGGAAGTTGGGATTGTGTTTACCTGCTCCAGATGTGTGTAAACAAGCTACTCGATACAGCTCCTTGATTGGAGTAGATGGGGCACTGCAGAGCACCAGCTCAAGGGCAGTGAGGGGCAAGCCTTCCAGGGGAGTCCAGACACCATTATGATATATGGAGAGAGCAGAAAGACCTGCAATCATACAACCAGCATCTTACAGACTTCCTGACCCTCAGTGTTGTATAAGTACTGCTTATATGATCATATATGATATATATGATCTTTAAACCCATGCAAGGTAGCATCTATGGATGAGAAAGCTAAGATTAAGTTGTTTGACTGAGTCACCAAATAGCAGATTCTAGATACGAACCCTGGCCTGACCCATGCTATGATCTGACAAGGAAAACTCGGGTTCAGAGACTGCAAGAGACCAGGAAACTGATGATCAACCAGTCACCCTAAACATTTTCATCTTTGTCCTCAGAAATTCCAGGCAGAGACGAATAGGATACCCTGATTGCCTGTACGTCTGTCTTCTTTTAAGTACGTGTCCAAAGGACCAGCCAAAGGCATCACATGCATCCGTGGATTCCCCACTTTTAGTCACATAGTTGATTCTTTAACTACTAAGTTCATTGTTGTTATGGGCACGTGGGGACAAATGTTTTGGAATTACTACTATGGAAGACTTTAGAAAGGTTTTCCAGTGATACAAGAAAAAGCTACTGAATACTGTGGAGGAGGAATCCGTTTGTCTCTATGGAAAAGCCAACATTAAAATCTTCCCTCTCCACATTTTTGCCAACTGTACTTACACAGCTGGCTGGAGGCCCACCCAAAGGTGACCTTCTCCACAGCAGTCTGGTTTCCAGACACAATTACTCAGGAGATTCAGCAGGTGTGTCTCTCCAGAAACAACAGTCCACCAGAGAACGACTGCTGAGAGACTGGGCATTATCAATAGGAATATAGACTCAATTCTTTGTGCCTGTGTCACAGGTAGCCCTCTCCAGATCTCTTCAAGATATCTAAATCTATAAGCTGTATTTTGTTCCCCAAAATGGCTTTGGTGAGGTAAAGAGAGTCTCCAAAATTTATAACTACCCAGAACCCCCGATAGGACCTTATATGCTAAATAAGGTATTTGTAGTTACAATGGGTAAAGATGAAGTTGCACTGGAATAGTATAAGACCTGGATGCAATGGCCAGTGTCCTAAAGCAAACAGGAGAGGTATGCAGAGACATGCAAAGAGAGGCAACTACAGAAGCAGAGATTCCTGCCCAGGGAGAGAGGCTGGGAAAAGAGAGAGCCCAGGCTTTGTAAGGCAGTGGAAGAGGCAGAAGGCGTCTCTTTCAGACACTCTCCCTCAGGGAACTGGATGCTTTACTACTGTTTCCAGCTGCTAGCTGGTGACATTTCTTATGGCATCTGCAGAGCACTGATGCCCACCCGTATTTTCACTGCAGTTTCCCTACCCAGCACAGGCACCTCCCTGGCCCGTCTCTGTCAGCAGAGTTGTCCTCTCCAAGTGTGGACAAACCTCTCACCACTCTGTGTCTTGGAAGCTCTGCTTTCCAGGTCTTTTATGTGAGAACAGTTCTTAATGACCGAACCACCTGGAAACCTCGCAATGACCAAATGCTGGAAAATAGCTGAATATATCATCATCACACATTCACAATCATGCAGCTGTTAAAACTGTGGTTTTGAACTAGCAATGTGTGGAGAGAATTGGTGTATAATAAGACAGAACAAGCAACTCCATGTAATATGATTCACACACACATATACACACACATACACACACACACATAAAAACACACATATACACACATATGGACAAAACTTCATAATTCAGGCTATTTCTGAGAAGTTATAATGTGAATGTTTATCTAACCTTTTTTATATATTCCACATTTCTATAAATAATTATGTTGTGTTCATAACAAGCCAAAAAAAAGTTATCTTATTCAGATATCCAGGAGTCCTTCATTATTGCAGCTTCCAGGCTACCTTGCACTGTGACTCACTTGTCCCCTGGAATTGTCCCAATCCAGAGCCCTAGACTCTATAAATGCTCTACCTTTCCTGCCAAATTTGAAGATGAGATTAAAATGAAAGAGATGACATAGTTATGTTAGAGCATGCATGCGGGCATCATGAAGAACCAGATACCCTGAGTAGCTTCTAGAAGACTGAAGAGGCTGAGGCAGATTCTTCCTGGGATCTCTAGAAGAAACACAGCTATTCTAACAACCAAGCCATTCTGACTTCTGACCTCAGGAATATAAAAGAATATATCTGTGTCATTTTGAGACACTAACTTAGCAACCATTTGTAGCAGCTGCCAAAAACCAGTAAAAAAAGACCAACACTTGCACACAAAGAGCTTACAATGTGATTTACTCTAGCTTTTCTTTCCTATCATTGTGAGCTGAATTGTGTCCCAAGAGAAGTGTGTGCTGATGTCTAGTCTCCAGGGCCTCAGAAAGAGTCATTCAACAGTAGAGTTTTTGCTGAAGCAATCCGTTAAAATGGGCTCATTTTATGACTCGTCTTTCTAAGAAGGGAAGACCAAGATGCAGAGACAGATACACACAGAGAGAGAGGATACTGTGAAGAGACAGGCAGAAGTTTCTGCAAAGATGAGAGAGATCTGAACGAGGTCAGCATAAGCTGGGGCCACCAGAATCTGGAAACAGCGACGGAGGTTCTTCCCCTGCTGGTGTCAAAGAGAACAGGACTTTGCTGATCTTTTAATAGAGAAATGTAGGGACAAAAATGTAGCGGAGAGTGAAGGAAGGCCGTCCAGTGACCAGCCCAACTTGGGATCCATCCCATGGGCAGGCACCAAACCTGATACGATTACTGGTGCCATCTCCCCCTCCCAATGCTCTTCATGACCCACTGCCCAGTTTCATGTCACCTCTGATGACATTCATTTTCTTCAGAAAGTCCCTTGTTCTCTGCATTCTGGTAGCAGCAGGCGCTTCATTAGTCCCAATTAGAGAACAAATCATATCTGTATCAAAAGAGCAATATTTGTGTTTCCTTCACCTTTGCTTTTAACTGAATTGCAAATCCCTTAGAGACTATTAGGGAAAACCATTTCTTTCCTCACTTTTAAAAAATGTTTAGCATAGACATACAACATACTAAAATATAGTCAAATATAGCACGTCTTGAACATAGTTTTAAGTAGAGGTTTCAGTACTAAATTCAGAAGTCTGAACCCTACAAACTGACAAAACTGTCTGGAAGCTTAAATATTTTAAAAACACATTCTAATACAGGTTCTTTAACCCTTATTAAACCTCCCTTCTAGCCCATCACCCATCAGAGGTAGAGGGGACAAAAAGGTTAGTAGGGCAAAGGGCCTGTATAAAATTAGTTCTTTGGGGGTAATTCTGATCTTTGTTGTCAGGATATCAGCAGTTCAGTCCACTAGTAAGTCAGCAAACACGAATCAGCAGCAGCAGTCCTGTCTAGGAGACAAACACCACACCTGAATCAACAGAGGCAGATGATTTGCGTGAGTCCACAGAATTGTCAAGAAGCTACATGCATATCATGAGAAGTTCTTTGGTATGTTTTATCTCTACGAAGTCATGGCAAACAAGATCAGCAATGTAGTAAAAGGTGAACCAATCAGAGCCTAGTCATCGGAGACTAGCAAAGCAGGGCAAGGCGAACCAATGCTTCTTCACACTGTCTGTAGGGTTATATTTATTTTCTCTAAACATCACACATCCCCTCATGTGTCTGCCCTTAGCAAAACATCGTATGATCTGAGTCTCCATGGAAACCAGAAATTCCTGCTTTGATTATCACTGGAAATTTTCTTTCTTTTTGTCACTTTACATTTTTTGGTAATGGTTTGAATTGAAATGGCTCCCATGGGCGATAGGCATTATTAGGAGGTGCAGCCTCAGAGTAGACATGTCCTATTAGAGGAAGTATGTCACTGGAGGTGGGCTTTGAGGTTTCAGAGACTCTGCCAGGCCCAGTGTAACTTTCTACTCCTGCCGCCTATTGGTGAAGATGTAGAACTCTCAGCTACATCTCCAGCACTATGCCTGCTTCCACAGCACCTTGCTTCCTGCCATGATGACAATGAAGTAAACCTCTGAACTGCAAACTAACCCCAATTAAATGTTTTCCTATATAAAAGGTGCATGGTCATGGTGTCTCTTCACAACAATAGAAACCCTAACTCAGACAGTCACTGAGTTTTAATTACAGTTATTCATCACTTCATCTTGGCAGCACATTCTGAGAACTGTCATCAAGCTATTTTGCCACTGTGCAAATGCCACAGAATATACTTGCAAAAAGTTAGGTGGTCCAGCCTACTGCATACTCAGGCTTATGATACAGCCTAGGCTATAATTTGTGGTTCCTGAGCTAAAACCTACATTGAACATTATTATATGGAATAGTGTGGGCAATTCTACTATGCTAAACATATGGGGCATTAAACACATCCAAATACTGAAAATATAGAGCAAACATAGCATATAAAAATAAAATATGCTATGTCACTGCAAGCATTTACCATGAGTAGTCCATGAGTTGGGATTGTGGTGCAGTGGAAGACCTGGGCCATTTCTGCACACATTACTACTTTATAATTGTGATCTAATTATACTTTTTTACATTATGGTATTAGTTGAATGTAACTACTTATGAATTTTAACTTTTAAAATCTATTTTTTGTAAGAGCATTGTATAAAATGAAAATTTGCATCTGTGAAAACTAATTCCTTGGGCACCATTATTTTATAAGCTTTTCTTTGTGTTTATAATATTTTCTTTTCCAGTTCCTTATAATAAAAACCAAGACATGTGGGTTAGGGATATAATTCAGCAAATTGGGTAGAATATTTGCCTAGCAGGCACCAAGCCTGAGTCTGATTCCCAGCACCATATAAAACTGGGCATGTTGCTCCACTACCCCAGCAATCCTAGTGCTCAGCAGGAGTGCAAGAGCATCCGAAGGGAAAGGCTGTCCTCAGATGTATAGCAAGTTAGCAAGCTCAAGGCCAGCCTGGGGTGGGGAGAGAGAGAGAGAGAGAGAGAGAGAGAGAGAGAGAGAGAGAGAGAGAGAGAGAGAGAGAGAGAGAGAGAGACTAGTACAACCTGCCATCTTGCATGCTAGAGAGGCAGAGAACAGCACAGTTACCCAGTAAAAGAATCTAGACACGCCACCCAGGGTTATAAGCCTAGAATCTTCCTGGAGAGTCAGGAAGAAATGAGGTATAGACTCAGCAGGTTGCCATGTAGACACAGAACATGCTGCCTTCTTCTGGCTTCTATGGCTCTCAACTCCCTGAATGGTGCTGCCCTTATTCAGAGACATGCTTTCTCTCCCCTATGTGGCTGTCCTATGTGGCAGTACTTCCTGGATGTGTGCTCACAGACCCTCATAGGTATGGTTCATTGCTCTTAGACATTTGTTAATCTGCTCATGCTTTCAACCAAGACCAATGACTATAGCTCGGCATGAAGGGTGGTATTTGGAGGAGAAAGCACTGCTTTGTTACTGGCATGCAGACCACCAAGAGGATGATGTGCAACTCTAGTATTAACTGTGCACATCTGGAAAAGTCGTCTATTTTCCAAAGAGTATCACTGTCTTAGCAGCAGGACAGTTAAGCAGGATGCCCAGTATTAGGAGCTGTGTTCTCCATGCCTTCTCTTCCTCCTGTGTGCCACAGGCCATGTCATCACAATTGTCATTTGTCATCTCCTGCTGCTTATGTTTCTTCTGCTGTTTCTCTTCCTGCCCCCACCTTCCTTTTTGAGACAGAGTCTCACTATCTATATATCCATGCCTGGTCTGGAACTTGAGATATATCTATATATAGATATATAGATATATAGATATAGATATTACAAGAACTAGGCTTAAAGAATGCTACCAGGCTCAGTTCACATGTACTTCTCAAGGGCTCAGGAATCCTTATTGTGCACAAAGGTCTTAAATCTATAACCTTGTCACTGGCCCAAATTTGATAGTTTTTCTGTCTATGAGATCCTTGGACTCTGGCATTGAGTTATCCACTTTATGAATGAAAGTTCTTTCAGACATATTTGTCCAGGATAGAAAATTTTTATTTTATGCAAGACCTGCTCTGGAAATTGATTTCTTCTATGACCAAGACTGCCCTCAAATTCTCAAAAGACTCACCACTCATTTTCACATGATGAAAAATGTCTTGAATTATTTAAACCACCTAGATATTAACATTACTGTTGGGTCCACCATTCTTTCCATTTTGCAGACAGTGTTTTTGCTTTGTCCATAATTCTTGGTGTATGCCATTATACCTCCTATGAGCATTTGACAGTTTGTGTACCTGTGAGTGTATGTGTGTGTGCTTGTACCTGCATGTGTACCAACATGTGTACATGAGTTTGTACCTGAATGAATATACATATGCACATATGTACGTGTGTGTGTGTATGTGTGTGTGCACCCTAGTGTGCAGGTCAGAGCTTTATTTATTTATTTATTTTTTGAGACAGGTTCTCTCATTGAAGCTGGAATTCAACACCAGCACTGTGCATGCAGAGGGTCCAACACAGGCCCTTGTGCTTGCTCAGCACTGACCCCTCACTCCCAACCCCCCTTTTCAGTCTTTTTACCCCCAACAACACGGATCCTTTAACGATGTCTGTTACTTTGTTCTTTGGGACTGCAGCAGTGGAAGGATAGAACACAGCTAACAGCGATAAGCGACCAACTCTGTTATTTCAGCTTTGTAGTTCTTGATCACTTTTCATTTTATTTTTAGGCTAAATGAGCCTCTTCCTGGTAACATTATCAGGGAAGCAACAGTGAGTAAAACATAAAATAGATTGGAGGGAAAATGACGCAATCAAGGGTTGCAGTGACCCTGGCATGTGTGAAGTTGATACCAGCAAAGCTTACCATACTATTCAAGAATCAAAATGTTCTCTAGCTGAATGAGTGCACTCTGAAATAATTACATTGTGTGATATATTTAAACCATAAGCCAATGCCATAAAGCAGTAACGTCAGTATGAGGTACTGTGAATTGCACATAATTATAGGCACTGTCCTTCTTACTGGCAGTGCAATAGGATTGTTTACCCCAAATCATCACCCTTATAATGTGCTTTTCTGTGACACTATCATGTCACTAGAGGATGTGCGTTTTTTTCAGCTACATTATGATTTTATGAGACTATTGGATGAAACACTATTATATACCACATGACCATATCTTAATAAATATTATTATCGTTTAGTTTTCTTTTAGCAAACGTATGCTAACACAGAGGAAAATGCAGAGGAATTTTAATTCAACAACACGACTACTCTCGTTGGAATACAGACATGCCTTAGTCCTAGGACACAGAGACAAGCAGATCTCTAAGTTCAAAGCCAGCCTGGTAAAGAACAACTTTTAGGTAAACAAAAGCTTAGGCACAGGCGAAGCGGCACACACCTTTGATCCCAGCACTTAGGAGACAGATGATGCAGATTTCTGGGTTCCAGTCAGTCAGTTTGCTTGAGTCAGAGGCACTGCCGTGGACTGAACTTCATGGCAGTCAGCTCGTGGAGTTCGGGGGCAGTTTTTACAAGGACAGTTTTACAGAGACAGGTTGCAGACAGAACAAGCTAGACACAGATGAAGAAAGACAAGGCAGAGAAGGAGAAGGAGCCAGAAGATTAGAACAGATTGTCAGAGTTAGTTTGAGGCCAAGCAGAGTAATTCAGTGGGAGGCTGAGAGGAGTCAGACTGAATCAGTCAACCTGCAGAGGAGTTTGAGCCAGAACAGCTGAGCTGAACAAACCAGCCAGAGTTCGGAAGAAACGGGAAAGGGTGAGTTTATTCAGCAGTAAGCCCTCTAGATGACAATTGCATCAAATGAATAAAGGCTTCTTTTCAGGAACAGAAATTTCCCAATAAAAACCATGTTTTACTCAACATTGACAAAACTAAATGGTTGTGAAATGCCTTTAAACTTTCAAATGTTGCAATACTCATCTCTCCTAAAATAAACTGTAGTAGGGTTTTTGGTGCAACATGATTGTAAATATGAATGCTTATGTGTGATCCAGTCTGTGTTTACTACAAGATTCAGTTTGGCTTTCGTTTTCAGCTTCATTTTGGTCAAAGGCATATATTGGCTAGCAGCTTTCTTTGTGTTTAACTCAAGAGGCCCTTGCCCAAGGCTGCACAGTAGAAACCTCTCTGCCTTGGCCCTTGACTGTGGTACAGGTAGGTACCAATACAGGTAGGAGTCTATGGAAATGCACCATTGAACACCATGCCCTTAAGCCCACTGTTCCTCAGTCCAGGGTTGTAAATTCCTCCTACAAAAGCCACAAGACCTGTTTTTAGGATCCACATGCAAGCAGACAAATTGTATCTAGATGTATCTACCCCCAGGGATAGACAATGTTGCTTCTTGCTACTATGTTCCTAAACCCAAGATGTGGCTATTGCCCGCTGCTTCAGTGTTGCTGGTCTGAGCTTCAACCTATGGTCTAGAGATTTTTTCTGTAGAGAGAGGTAGCTGCAGAGCATGGATAGGAAAGCACCTTTCCAGGTTTCCATATTGAAATGCAGAACCTGAATTTCAAACCTGGCCTTTTGTATAATGATACACCCTAATGAGGATATCAAGATAGGAAGGCAGAACCTACAGCATCCAATGGCTTCTTAACTTGGCAGTGTCTACCCACCTGGGCATTTGAGTATGGACTTGCATTTTTAAGCTCACCGTGGGCCCTATAAACATTCAAGGCACTGAATATAGTTTTAAAGAATCACTTTTCTTCCACTAGCAAATTTTTCTCTGTGAAGAGTTAAGTGGATAGGAAATACCTCCATGCATAATGTATGACAGGAAACGAAGTCTGCAGTCTGGAGACTCTACAATCTGCACCAGGGTTTTCTTCTAGCCTGCACGATGACACAAC
Organism: Mus caroli; assembly: GCF_978045245.1. Lineage (NCBI taxonomy): Eukaryota > Metazoa > Chordata > Mammalia > Rodentia > Muridae > Mus > Mus caroli. The sequence continues at coordinate 94,998,954 of NW_028227262.1, forward strand.
AGGGAGGCACTCTGGAAAAACTAAGATTCAGTGACATTAAGCAATTTGTTCCAGGCCACAAAACTAGAGCTTCAGTTAGCTTTAGTTGCACAATAAACTGCCTTAAATTGAAAGTGACTTAAAATAGCAGTGATTGATTTTTTTTTTCTTGCCTGGAGGGTTGGGCTGGGCTGCAACGCTGCCAGTCCTCTGGCTGGGTGGGCAGCAGAGGTCAGCTAGAGGCAGGGCTGGGAGGGAAGGTTCCCAGTGCTTCTCACGTGTGTCCAGTTTGGTGCTGCAAGGGCTGAGAATGAATCTCTCCCCCAGTACTGTCTTTGCTGCCGACCACTGTGCATCCTTGCCATTTTTAATCTAGCCTCTTCCTTCTGCCCTTTGGCTCGCTGCCCACCACCTGATGACTTTTAATGGTATACACTCAAATCACTTACTGGCAATGTTACCTTGAGTGGTTACTTAACCTGAGTCTCAGTTTCCCATGTACAGAATGAGGATATAGCACAGATCACATCAGGGTGTTCCGTAGTGTTTCCAGCAGCAATACAAGAGTGTTTGGCTCCAGGTTGGCACTTGATTACTATTAAAATGATTGCCTAATCTGTATGTTACCTGTGTGCGCATATGACCTCGGGACTGACCACCTGTTATTGGATAAAAAATTGTATTTATATATTTAGGAATGTATATGCATATATACATATAAATGCATATATATACATATATGTGAGGATCGGGTGTGGCAGCAGTCCCAAGATGGCGCCCGGGACTGCAGCTAAGTCTTATGACTTGCACCTGACTTCCTCATACACCTGAAAATAAGCCACAACCATCGTGAGAGCTGCGCAGGTGCACCATGTTACTGGCGAATCCATGTTTGGTGGAGACATGCCCCTGCCGCCCTGATTAGCTGAAGCTGTGTGCCTGGTGAGGTGACGTGGCCTGCCATGAGTGGATGGGGGTTGAGAGTATATAAGAGTGAGAGGCCCGGGTTAGAGAGAGAGATAAAGTGGAAGGATAAAGTTGAAGTGAGAGAGATGAAGACTGAAGTTTGCTGAATAAACTGCTGTTAGAAGGACTGGTGGTCGTGTCGTTCTTGCTGGTCGAGAGCAGACGTGACACATATATATGCTTATCATCTATATCTATCTATCTATCTATCTATAGAGAGAACATGCATGCAAATGGAACAACAATTAAAAAATAAGATGCCATGCATTTGAGTGGGAGGGGTCGAAGAGAGGAAAGGGAAAATTATATGATTATATTTTATAATTAGAAAAACAATCATAAAAATGATTGCACTGTAGGATCAAGGAATGTATGTTGATTGTCAGGCAGAGGGAATGAACCACTGTTCGTTTTTCAGGCGACCCCTGAGCTTGCAAGTATTGGAGTGGGGAAGTAGTTTCACATTATGGCATTAGAATTCTAAGACAACAGCTCTGGGAAGGTGGAAGAGAAAACAAAACAAGCAAGAAGCGCATCCCATCATGACACTGCAGGTGCTTTTTCTCTCTTATGGAACCTTCAGGAAAACTGAGTGTCACCCTTAGGCAAGGGCCAGGCCAGTCTCTGTTCCAGCTTCCGCCATGAAGTTTCTCTATTAGTTTTTAAGATTCCATCTTGGAGTTCCTTGGTCCTTGCTTCTCCCCACATGGAAAGTGCTCCAGTGCTCCTAGTCTTCAGGACCTAGGTGGGGACATATCTTTGACCCATAGGTCTGAGTTAGAGGAGTCTGAGAAGCACTTAAGAGGTGGCTTTTGAGGATGTGCTCTGGACTGGCAGTTTTACTCCCTCCATACTGCTGAGCCCCACTGGGTCAGACCAGCTTGAGTCTGTGCACAGTGAGCAGGAAATGCTGTGTGCCTACATCTTTCCTGCAGCTGTGCCAGTCCCTGGGATCGATCCCTCAGGAGAGAAAAGCCTAGGGATTCAGGTAGGGGGGCCCGGGCTTTCAAGCTGGAATGGGGATGTTCTGGGTGCCAAGTCAGCTGCAGCTCCAGAAAGTCCCTGACACAGCTGGAGTCTCTTCTAAGCTAGGAGGCATTTGAGTCTAGGCCAGGAGCCTTAGAGTCCCCCATTCTCTCTGGGCCAAGGGCTTCAAGCACAGGGTCCTCCCTTCACCTGGGTCTCTGAAGGACCGTTTGGTTTTGTGGGTGCTGGAGAGCAAGGGAGACAAAAAGAGCCTTGGGACACTTTCCTTACGGAAGGGGAAGCAAACACACCCGGCCACCTGTTAATGTTTGTAAAATGTGGGGTCAGGAGGGAACCAGAGCAGCCTGACAAGTGATCTCTTCTTGGTCCCGTGGTGTCACTGAGCTTTGAGGAGGCTATATGGGGGTTGGGTGGGGGAGTCATAAGTGTGGATTTCAATCCCAGGCCTGGCCTCTGCTCTTAGCCGGTGACTTTGGGTAAATTGTTGAAGCTCTCCAAGCCTGTCTCCCAGACGGTGGTAATGGACATGCTTTCTTTTAAATACAGAAATGGAAATAACTCTAGGACATGCTGACCCAGCCCAGAGTGTGGCTTTCACTGAGAGGTAATTTTCCTTATGACTTATGATTGATGTTGAAGTGACTGGTGGGGCAGTGTCCATAATGCTTCCAACTCTGTCTGTGTTGATTGTAGTCCCCTGTGTGCGTGCTCTGTCCTTCTACTTCCTCCAAAGCCACCAGAGCATCTGGGGAAAGTCCCTGAGCCCTACTGCTTCCAGAACCCACCATTGGTGACATTAGAAAGAATATTATTCTTTGAAAGCAGTAAGGCCTTCCCCTTCTGTGTAAATATGTAGCTTTGTTTGATTGCTTATTGGTTTGTTTGTTTTGGTGTGAGATAAATAAGAACAGAGGTGTGTTGCCTGTAATTTTAACACACTTTCTCCTTTGCCCAGGACTGAGGCCCATGCTCCCTGCTTAGCTCAGGATCAATAGCAGCCTGGGAAAGCTGGGAGCTGCTGTCTGAATTTCTCCAGCCTCCTCTCCACTTTTCTTTTGTTCCCCCCAGCTAGCTTCGCCAAGCAGCCATCACATCACTGACCTGGCTTCTATCTCTACCCATCTTTGTTCTGTGGAATGAAAAACACAAGACAGCTTTATTATTTTAGAATTTGCCTGCGAGCACAATTGATGGGCACAGAATCTCCTGCCCTAATCAGCTATCAGCTAGTTCCCACCAACCTCCTGGGCTGTGGAGGCTGCAGGCCCTAGGTGTCCTGAGGCCTATCTTCTTGTTCCAGTGCATGGCTCTAAAAGCCCCTTCTCTTCCCTGCATCTCTCTTTCCTTCTCCTGGGACCTGGAAGTTCCACCTGTCCCTTCCTTCCAGCAATTGGCTCCAGGCCTTCTTTATTGACACCATCAAAAACTAATTTGGGAATCAGCACCTCCCCCTACAGAGGTTTAAGAAAAAAAATTTAAAGTCCAACATGGACAAATTGTATTAATTGGAAAAATACCCTTTAAGAGAATTGCTCAAAATGCAAATTGGAACACTTGCAGGCATTGGAGGGGAGGCAATATGCTGACTTGTGTTGACATCTGAAGTCTGTGCAGTGGCAGAGACATTTTAGTGGACTGGATCTTGTCAGTGTGTACTCCAGGCCAGCATGGGCACAGTGGAACCCTCCCTAATGTGATGCCAGCATGCTTAGCAGGAAGCGTATCCATTCGTTTCTTTTTATATGTGGGGCATAATAAAATAAATCCATGCATAGACTCATGTATAGAGGGATTCTAGCAGTCTCATTTCACAGCCTAAGAAATAAATGAGATTCGAATAACTCAAGAGAATGCAAGGAATCTTGCTGACTTTCTACCAGTTCGTTCTCCAGCAAAAAAATCTAAACAAGCAGCAGATAGCATGACCAGATATTTTTAAACAAATTTGTCTTTGGGGGAAACATATGCAATTTAGAGGAAAACCCACCCAGAAACTCACACAGCAAGACAGTGAGAAAAGCCACCACTATTGCCCAACAGCAGAAGATTATGACTTCTTATTGGCATCAAGTACGCAGCGTAAGCAAAAGTAGCTAATAATTCTTTAAAGAAAGCATGACTCATTTAAAGGAGGTGTACCAGTCAGCTGGCAATGTTGTCACACAATGAATCTGGCCTCCCTTACAGTGTTAGCATTTTGGCTCACAGTTTCAGTGACTTGAGTCTGCAGGAGGCTGACAATATTGTTTTGGACCCAAGGCAGGACAGGATTTCATTCATGGTGGTGGTGAGAACACAGTGGGACAGGACTGCTTATGGGCAGGAAGGAGAGAGTAAATAGACAGGAGAAAAGAGAGGAAGGGATGGGGAAGGAAGAGAAAGGACCGAGGAGACAGGACAGAAAGAGATCGAAACATATGACAAGAAATATCCCCCAATGGCACACCTTTCCTTCAACTAGACATTACTTATAAAGATTTGTCACCTCCAGACAATGTCATCATATTAAGAATTCGTCAATGTGACAGGACCTCCAGTGAAGAAATGAAGATACCAACTCACCTATAGAACTTTTGACCGAAAATTGATCCTGTCTAAAAGGAATTCAGAGACAAAGATAGAACAGAGACTGAAGGAATGGCCAACTAGTGACCGGTTCATTTTGAGGCCCATCCCATGGGCAGACACCAGTCCCTCGAATTATTAATGATGCTATGTTGTGTTTGCAGAGAGGAGCCCAGCATAGCAGCCCTCTGAGAAGCTCTACCTAGCAGCTGACTGAGACAGATGCAGATACCCACAGACAAACATTGGATGGAGGTCAGGGACCCCTGTGGAAAAGTTAGGTAGGGGTGGGATTGAAGGTCCTCAATGAGATGGCAACCCCACAGGAAGACCAACAGTGCAAACTAACTTGGACCTCTGGGAGTTCCCAGGGACTGAGCCACCAACCAAAGAGCATATACATAAGAGCATACATGATCAGGTCCAAGGCCTTCCAGCACAGATGTAGCAGAGAGCTGCCTTGTCTGGCCTTAGTGAGAGAACTAATTCTGCAGAGACTTGATGCCCTAGGGTATGGGGATACCAGGGAGAAGAGACTGCCCTCTCATAGGTGAAGGGGAGAGGAATGGGGGAAGAACTCTGAGAAGGGAGACCAGGAGGAGGGCAGCATTTGAGATGTAAGCAAGTAAGCAAGCAAACAAATAAGGAATCCATCAACGAATCTATCCAATGATTAATTAAGAGAGCTCCCATGATCCACTCACCTCTTCCTGATTGGACCCAGCAGCTCGGGACCAAACCTTCAACATAAGAGCCTTTTTTTTTTTTTTTCAGATAGTCCATTTTTAAAGCTCTACAGAGTAAGCATGGCTACTGAGGTCAACATTCCTAATGGTTTTATTATGTGGGGTTTCATATAGTGAATTAAGAATGTTTGAAAGAAGTCCCAAAGGAACGTTTTCATATAGAGAAAGATGCTTCTAGTGCAACAACTCCTTAGTATTCACACTAAAAGTAGGGCTTGGCATGTTAGTAGTAGAACACTTGCACAGCACGTCCAAGACTCAGGCTATGACCCCAGCACTGGTCCCTCGGATCTATGTGGATTTGGGTGAAATCTTAAACTGCTCAGGAAGCAAAGAACTATATTTTGGAATGTTAAAACCAGGAACAGAGTTTAACCTTTTATGCTCTGTTTTCAAGTTCAAAGATTTAGGTAGCAATGACTCAGATTCAAGGGACTATGATCAGCGACTTTTTGGATGAAACTGGGACTCCTAAGCATGGCTGGAGAAAAACAGGCACTGATATTGCTCTCCCCAGGAGACACTGCAGTGCACTTTAAACAGAAAAACACATTTGTCTTTTATTGCACTGACTCAGAACAAGATGAGGTTTAGTAATGGGAGAGAAGCAACTAAGTCATCAGATATGTTAGTTCCAAAACTCTTAGCAATTTGTCTTTGAATACAGCTGGGGCTTTTCCCTCAACCTGTGGTCTGATCTTGGATACAAGTCATCTTTACATGGCACAGGCTTGCTTGCTGCTACAGATATTGGATTAGAGCTTTTGGGGCTACCTTCTTCTTTATTGAAGCTTCACATTCAATCATTCATCCATCTGTCAGAAAGCTCTCTTGACATATCCTGAATGGTTCTTTATGAAGGTTACCCACAGCCTTCAGGATTAATCCTCTCATTTATCCATTAAATCAAGTAATATTTAATATTTAATTTTCTAATGTCTGAGTATAAAAATGTTCAAACATTGATAAAATGTTTAAGTAAGAAAGCATCCATTTTGCGGTCCCTCAGCTGCTCTGGGGATTCCCCCACTATTTGCTTCAAGTCATGCTTTCCAAAGGTGTAGAGATGAAAACGAAAAGAAAAAAATTAACAAAACACGTAGTTAAGTCAGGGAAGGGGGAAGCTTTTGATTTAGCCTGGAGCAAAAAGTTTGTGACAAGGTGTCTTAGGATTTACTGCTATGAACAGACACCATGACCAAGGCAAGTCTTATAAAGGACAACATTTAATTGGGGCTGGCTTACAGGTTAAGAGGTTCAGTCCATTATCATCAAGGCGGGGATTAGAGCAGCACTAGTCAGGCATGGTACAGGAGGAGCTGAGAGTTCTACATCTTCATCTGAAGGCTGCTAGCAGAATACTGACTTCCAGGCAGCTAGGATGATGGTCTTATGCCCTCACCCAGTGACTCACCTACTTCAACAAGGCCATACCTCCTAATAGTGCCATTCCCTGAGCCAAGCACATATAAACCATCACAAGGGGTCACTTGACTTTGGTCAGGAAAGTTATTTTGGAGTCACATTTGAAGGACACTGAATTTCATGCCTGAATTGTTTGTGTCACACAGTCGCTTGCAGTCATGAGTCCTTAAAGGAGTTTTTGGAAAGAAAATGCCTTGTTTTTGGTAGTTCATTCTGACATCAAGGTGGGATGCACCGCAGTGGAGAGGAACTGAAGCCAGAGAGATAGGGTCAGAAGCTTTGCAAATGTCCTGGGCAAATAAGTGCTGTACTGTACTGTACTGTACTGTACTGTGGATAGTCTGGATTCCACAGAGGAAGAAGGGATGGTAGGATTTGGTGATTGATTTACCATGAAGATTCTTGGCCTTAGAGCCCAGGATCTGCAGTCATAGCACAGTGTCATTGAGACCGAGAGTCTCTGGTTGTCAGGAACTGTTTGGTGAGCGATGATTGGGAATAGGGCTAGTATCCTGAAATTGCCACGGTGGTAAGACTACACAAATGAAAACTGGCAGCCAGCATTCAAGGGACGCCGGAGAATGAGTGCACAGAGGGAGAGAAGAAGGACAAGGCCTTGGGGGAAATGCACTGACTTCTTAGATCAAAGCACAGCACAAAGTTCATTATGGCTGACCCAGAGACTGTTCTGTCAGAGTTACAGCACAATTCCTTCAAGGACTCACAGCGGATGCTTTCTAGACTCCTCCGTGCTAGGGCAGTGGGTGAGGCTCAGGGAGCTTAGGCCTCCTTTCACAAAGCAATGCCTGCTCTATCTGGAACCACTGTAGCCTAAAGATGGCGGCTGTTTTCCAAACTCAAACTCTGGTGTGACCCTCCATCAGACGTATGGACAGCAACTCTTTATCTACATAGTAAGCAAGTGAAGCCCCTGAACCTGCTTTATGCTTTAGCAAAATCTTTTGTTTGTTTGTTTCTGTTTTGTTTGGTTGTTTTTGCCAAGGGCTTGTTGTTAGAAGTAGAAGAGGAGGGCAGGTACTGTTTTGATTTCTCTCTTTCGTACTCTTTAAAGGCTTCTAGATGTATACATGTGCCCATATGCCTTAGTGCAATGAAAGACAGAGTGAGTGTCCACAGGATGTGAGCACTCTGTTTGAAAGAACATGGTTTTTATTTATTTATTTATTTATTTTTGATTTTTAATATTTTTATTACATATTTTCCTCAATTACATTTCCAATGCTATCCCAAAAGTCCCCCATAGCGCCCCCCACTTCCCTACCCATCCATTCCCATTCTTTTGGCCCTGGCATTCCCCTATATTGGGGCATATAAAGTTTGCAAGTCCAATGGGCCTCTCTTTCCATTGATGGCCGACTAGGCCATCTTTCGATACATATGCAGCTAGAGACAAGAGCTCCTGGGTTCTGGTTAGTACATCATGTTGTTCCAACAATAGGGTTGCAGATCCCTTTAGCTCCTTGGGTACTTTCTCTAGCTTCTCCATTGGGAGCCCTGTGATACATCCAATAGCTGACTGTGAGCATCCACTTCTGTGTTTGCTAGGCCCCGGCATCGTCTCACAAGAGACAGCTATATTTGGGTCCTTTCAGCAAAATCTTGCTAGTGTATGCAACGGTGTCAGCGTTTAGAAGCTGATTATGGGATGGATCCCTGGATATGGCAGTCTCTAAATGGTCCATCCTTTCATCACAGCTACGAACTTTGTCTCTGTAACTCCTTCCCTGGGTGTTTTGTTTCCAATTCTAAGAAGGTGCACAGTGTCCACACTTTGGTCTTCATTCTTCTTGAGTTTCATGCGTTTAGCAAATTGTATCTTATATCTTGGGTATCCTAAGTTTTGGGCTAATATCCACTTATCAGTGAATACATATTGTGTGAGTTCTTTTGTGATTGTGTTACTTCACTCAAGATGATGCCCTCCAGGTCCATCCATTTGGCTAGGAATTTCATAAATTCATTCTTTTTAATAGCTGAGTAGTACTCCATTGTGTAAATGTACCATAATTTCTGTATCCATTCCTCTGTTGAGGGACATCTGGGTTCTTTCCAGCTTCTGGCTATTATAAATAGGGCTGCTATGAACATAGTGGAGCATGTGTCCTTTTTACCGGTTGGGACATCTTCTGGATATATGCCCAGGAGAGGTATTGCTGGATCCTCCGGTAGTACTATGTCCAATTTTCTGAGGAACCGCCAGACTGATTTCCAGAGTGGTTGTACAAGCTTGCAATCCCACCAACAATGGAGGAGTGTTCCTCTTTCTCCACATCCTCGCCAGCATCTGCTGTCACCTGAATTTTTGATCTTAGCCATTCTGACTGGTGTGAGGTGGAATCTCAGGGTTGTTTTGATTTGCATTTCCCTGATGATTAAGGATGTTGAACATTTTTTCAGGTGTTTCTCTGCCATTCGGTATTCCTCAGGTGAGAATTCTTTGTTCAGAAGAACATGGTTTTTAAATGGCGGAAGTCATGTTTGAAGTGGTGTGTATATGCTCTAAATCCCATTACCCAGGACAGCGAGGCATAGGGGCTCACATCTTGCTCCTGGAAGTTCTCTGCTAAGGCTGCGCCATCTTGGGAGGCTGAGGAGTCGTACGGTTCTTATTCCTGGGTAGGTGGCCCTCCTTTTGTGTGCTATTAGTTTACTTATCCTCCTGAACCTGGGCAGACGCCAATCCCTCTTCTAAACACCAGTCTCTGGAAGGGCTGTGGTCTCGAAGCTTCCCACTTCCCTTGGCTTAGCAGTTGCTGCCTTAATTCTTCTTGAGATCATATTGTCAACTCTGCTGGTTTCTCGTAAACATGAAATGGGGGGGCAACCTTTCTGCTGTTTCCATTGCTAAGGTTTGGCCTTTCCCTACCCTCTCCTTTGTATCCAAGGCCAGTGTTTACATTGCACCTGTCCTTTTTCTTCCTGTTCTGAGAGAGAGAGAGAGAGAGAGAGAGAGAGAGAGAGAGAGAGAGAGAGAGAGAGAGAATGTGCCCATAGCAAAATCAATCCTAGTCGTTTGGTAGCCACCTCTAACTTTGCTGAAGTTACAGGTAGCTTCCTGAACAGTGAGCAACAAGATTTACATTGCAAATGGGTTATGGTCCGTTGAGAACTTAATGAGGGTAGTATTTCTTTTCCTGGTCTCAGAGCTCGGCCCTCGAACCTCATTATAGTGCTCACTTACAGACCATCTGGAGTCATGGCTTCCCTGCACCTCGCCCCCTTTCTAGAATGTGTGCTCTTTGAGGACAGGAGCTATGTGTTTGTCATGTTACTCTTAAGCTTTGACAGAGTCTGACTCCATAGTCAAAGGCCACAGCATCGCTAAAGAACTGAAGGCTGTGCTAAGGTATTTTCATGGGAAAGTGTGGTGGGGCTTGAAGAGATGGAGCAAGGTGACTGCTTTGTGCTGAGGGGGAGTAGAAATGTTACAGGGACAGTCAAGGCTAGTAGGACAGACCCCAAGCTTCTGAGGTAAGTGGCAAGAAGTGTAGGAAGTTAATGAAGATGAACCTGCCTTTGAAGCTGCCTGGACCCTGTGATACGGGTTTCCCCCCCAGCAAGGGCAGGTGGCAGCTCCAGCTAATCCTGAAAATGAGAAACATCCCAGCCTGGGATTCTTGACAAATATTATCATCAACAGGCAGCAGACACCACTGAAAATCACTTGCTCTGTTTTCTCTCCCTTTCTGAGTATTGAGGAATTTACAGAATTAACCTGCTTTGGAGGGGAGTGGCTCTTTGTGCAGTCATCTGAACCAGCAATTAGCTGGGAGGCACTTATTGGGAATGTGTAGATGGGGTTTTGTTGTTGTGTAAATCCACACTCAAAGCTGTACTACAAGATAGTGTTTCCTGGGTAACCAGCCCCTCACTGATACACAGGGTAGAATGGTGATACGAGTTTGCCTCTTATCAATGAGAGAATTCCGAGCTGGGATGCAGGGACCCCGTACAGTTTTTCTAACCATTGCAATTTACCTACGGAGGAGCCAGCCAAAGTCCGGAGAGCAATGAATGTTCTGTGATCACCTCAACTCCCTGTCCCCTGGTAAGTCAGAGACTAGGAGTCTCCTCAGAGGCCCCTCCCCTTCCGCCGCTGTGATCTGTACATCACCCGGAAGGTTCTGCTTCTTTATCTTCCCATGGTTTCCAGTCGCCCTGACACCGCCCATGACTGCTTCCCTGCCCTGGCTAAAGTTCCCATCCTCCTTATTCTGCTGAAGTTGGCTTATGTGGCGAAAGCTGTCAACTTCAAGCCCATCCTGTCACCACGGTCTGCCTCAGTCATCAAAGCACCGAGTCCCGCAGCACCTCCTAACTGTTAGAGGCAGAGGCTGAGTCCTTAGGACGTCTTCTAAGACTCCACACAAGCCTTCCACTTCCGTGCATTCTGCCTTACTCTTTCTCCACCCTCTTGTCTCTGCACTGTCTCTTGACACCTGGCACATAGTTAAGTGGAATGGGCACCGTGGAGCCCCACATAGGAGAAGCAGGAGGCAGCGGGAAGACACGAGAACTAATGAAGAGTTTCTAGTACCGGGGCTTGGCAGACAGCACAGTGCGTTTCTAACCATGGCAGGAAATAAAGGAAGGAGAAGTGAGGGCCAAGGGTGATTAGGAGCTACTGTTCCTAATTACCACTGATGATTGTCACCATCACCTGCCTGTGTGTGGGGGAAAGCCCCCAATATTCTCTTCAAAACATCTTAGTCGTCTTCTCATGCTCCCCACCTTTCCCCTAACTCGGAGGCCTCCTCCTGCTTTCTCCTGTTCTCTCCCGCTGCATCTCTTTGTTGCCTAAGGGACCTTTTAGCTTCTTTGATTTTTTAAAGTTGTGATTTTTAGGATTTTTTTTTTTTTTAGCTAACCTACAAATAATGGGTTGCACTTGATGCTTTTGGGCATGTATATGGTATGCTGGACTCCTATTCACCCTCCTAGCACCCTCTCTGGTCTTCGGTCATCAGCCATCAGCCTCCTTCTTCCCCAGATTGACTATCTTCTGCTTTCCTGCTTATAGTCTTAGTCTACAAAGGGAGCAGTTAGCCTGTTGCTCACTGTACCTCCCAGGTGTCTTATTCTGAGACCCATGGACATGGTTACTAATTTCTTTTTCCTAAGTCAGTATCCGACATTTACTCTACTGCCTGAATGTGGCTCGTGGCCAAGGGTATGGCTTACCACAGTTACAGCCCCTGTCTTGTAGGTTCCATGTAATTCACTGAGTTAAAAATGGCCTGTTTCAATGGTTCCAAATCTAGTTTAGCATTCTGTTGTTTCCTGAATGCAGTGTCATATCTCTTTAAAGGTATTTATATACTATAATAAACATATAATAAACATTACATAATTTTTATATAGAATTACTCCACTCCATGAATTGTTGTTTCTGATGAAGGGTTAGTTAGATAATTTGTTTCATATACTGCCTTTTGGATTTTCTTCCAAGTTGATCCTTTCTGGTGGTACCTTGCAGACTCTGAGTGTAAGAAACTACATTATTACTTAGAAGCTCTGAGTACTGGGAGATCTGCATTTACTAAGTCAACAGGAGGAGTCCCAGACATGTGACCCGTGTCCCCCTCATGACGGCACACAAGTTCTTTCTCTAAGAAGACCTAGTCACTGTGGAAAGGAATCCTTCAGCCTCCCCTGTAGGGAGAAGGTGGATGTAACCTAGATGTCAATCAATCCCCACAATGTTGAGTACTCCCGCGCTGTGGAGAATATGGGTGTGCGGTTTCTCTTAGTTCTAGGCGGGTGCCTCTTCCACACTGTTTAGTGTCTAGTATATCGGTTAACCGTTCTCAAGAGGAGCAGACTCTCCCTGCTTTTGTTGACACCTACACCTACATCAGTGCCTAAGCTCTTGAGCACTTTGAGCCTTTGTGTAGTTCTGTAGTCTGAGGTAGCCTGTTTCTCACCGACACACTGCTCTCTCTCCTCCTTGGCCAACTGTTATTCCCCATCCCACATGCTTGAGCTACCTCGGTTACTGCTGCCTCTCTGTTCTCTAGCGCCAGAGTATCTGTGCCTTTAGAAAGAAGTCTTTACTCTCACTCCAGGGAGGTTCCTGTAGGAACACACATGGATGGACTCCACTCACTCTAACAGGCCTGGCTTCCATGTTGACATGTGGAGCTGAATTCCCCTGAGGGGACTTCAGGTGAGAAATTCAGCAGGCAGCTGGAGAGGTGAGTCAGAAGTGTCTGAGACTACATCAGCAGAAAGTTCGAGCTCGAGTGATGACCACCTGGGAGAGGGTGTGTGGGGTGAGATAACCATCTGATCAAGGGTGGGCTCCTGGGAACCCCAGGGGTGGAGGGAGCTGTGATGGAGGGAGCCATAGAAGCTCAGACTCAATGAGGTAACGGTTGGTAAAGCTATAGACGAGGTATTGTGAACAGTAGCAAACTCTGCTGGGAAGAATTTTTTTTTTTTTTAATTTGGAAATGAGTTCATTGGTGATTTTAGCAAGATAGTGTGGACAGAAGTCAGAACGCAGTGAGTAAGAAAACAGTGTTTGCTTTCAGAAACTGCTGACAGGGCAATACTGAGGGTGATTCAAAGGCTTAAGAACCTGACAAGCCAGTCTGTAAACTTTCTCCTCATCTTCATCTTGAATACCACCCAGACTCTTCAGCCTTAAAACTCTCAGTGAGGTCGACTTTGTGAAGGCCCCCCCCTTTTTTTTTTTTTTTTGGCTTGAACTTAGATATTGCTTCCCATGTTCCCATGCTGCTCAGACCTGACTTAAGAAATTAATCTCTTATTCCCCCTTTCCATGTCTTGCTGACCATTTTTCCTGTATATGCCTAAAGACAACTTGTTTTACTTTCTTTCTCTTGCTATGACTCCAGTAGGGTTTCCACTGCCTGTGCACTAACTTCCTAAGGCTCAGGTAGGGTCTCTCTCTCTCTCTTTCTCTCTCTCTTTCTCTCTCTCTCTCTCTCTCTCTCTCTCTCTCTCTCTCTCTCTCTCTCTCACACACACACACACACTCACACACACACACTGGAGACAACAAGGACTTGCTGCCAACCTGTTACTATGAGCATCTGGTGGGCCTTCTTACTGACCCCGAGGCTGCAGTACAAAGGTGGCTCTGGGGTCCCATCTGAAATCTCTAGGGAAGAGGCCCTACTTGCCTACTCCAGCATTGACTGCTTTACAGGACCTGATGATCCTTTAGCTTCTAGCTTCACTGTGTACTGCTCTGGTCCCCACTTGGTATGTGTCAGTATTCAGTATTCTCCCGGCAGGCCACTCTCTTTCCTGTATTTCCTCCTCTTCCTTCTAAAGATACAACTTTTGTGTTACAAATCCTACCCCAATCCACATCTTATCATAACCAATTATATCTCCGAAGCCATTTTTTTCCCTCCCAAACAAGGTCCTGTGTCAAGGTTGTGGAAGTTAGGGCTGCAATCTGTGTGTCTACATGTGTGATCATGCATAAGAAACAACTTAGTCTTTAAAGATTAAAGCAGTCACTCTGGGGGAAAGTCCTGTGGCTTGAGTGAGTCTTTCAGAAGTTCATGTGTTAGAAATAGAGTCCTGAAATGCATGTGAATGGTTTCTGGAAGCGTGGCCTCTGGGAGGAAATGGGTATCAGCTGAGGGCATGATAGTAGCGGTCCCTTTACAAGAAGAGAGACCCCTGCTGGTCTGCTTGCTCCGTCTCTCAGTGATGGCTTCTACTGTGTGATGATGCAGCAGGCCCACCCGATGCTGAGCAGATGTTGCCACCACATTCTTGGACTCTTCAGCAGAGCCATCAAATCAATCTGTTCTTTGCAGGTTCCTCAGCCCTGGATGTTTTTGCTGTAGTAACTGAAAATGGACTGAAACAGCTGTCCTCCATGTTTTTCTTTCCTGAAGCCACCACACCCTATTAACAGACGTAGGTGGACGCGCCTTCAAAATACAGCTGGCCGTTCGTTAATAGCTCTGCTGTAACTCCCTGGCACAACCTCTTCCGTCACTATCGAGCCACTATAGTCTCCTCTAATTAGAATACTGATTCTGTTCCTGTTATGCTATAGTCCATCCACGAGAGAACAGCTGGACTGATCATTTACACTGTGCTTCACCCTGTTGTTCTCTGACTTAAAACCCCATAGCAGTTTCTCACCGTTAACCCATATGCCTCCTCCGAGAGGCCCCACTCCTTTCTCCTGCTTCTTTCTGTGCTACCAACTTTGTTGCCCCTGTTCTCACCAATAGCCAAGCTTGTTTGCACTTCAGGGCCTTTGCACTTTTCTCAGGGCTGGCGATTCTCATTGCTTGGTCATTACCACAGAAATCTCCTCCCTGGCTGCAATTAGCCACATGCTTTCCTTCCTCAGGGTTCGGAGAGCAAGGCCCAGAGAGGACACAGATGTTCCCTAGAAAGGTTTGTTGAAGGAATAAAATCATAAAGTATGCTGCATAGCATTATTCATGCCCATCATACGAGATAAGATTTCCTTGGTCAAATACGGTTAACAGTCAACTTGTGGGCTTAAATTCCATATTTAAACAGAATTTCTCAGACACAGAGTCATTTGATTCTAGGAGATGGGTCATGTGGTATTTTTGGATTTACCTGAACAAGAGATAGACATGTTGGGAAGGGCTGGTACAGGGGCCATGGCATGGGCTTGGTATCCTAATTAGGACTGGCCTTTGAAGGGAAGACAAATATTCTCTCACCCATTGCCAGAGTCACAGCTGAGACTCTTAAAACAAAGGGAAAAAGAACTCACAAAAGAAAAGCATAACATTTCTATTTAGTGTAAGTTTTAAGTGACCCGGGAGCCTTCAGAAAGTGAAGGCCCAGGGGAAACTGCACTTTTAGACAAATAGGAGGAGTGGAGTGCTAGCCTACAGCAGCAAACGGTTCAGCAGGGATGCCCAGGATCGTCACTAGCCTCCTTCCTCCTGGGAAAGGCCAGGACCCTCTGGAAAGCGGGTCTTACAACCACCTTCAGAGGAGGAGAGACGCTATGCTTTCATGGCTGGGTCTTTAGAGGGGACGGTAGAAGGGTCAGTTTGCACTGTATGCTTAGATGTCATATTTGGGGGTGTCAGGCTCCCAGCTCTGCTCTCTGGAATCTGTGCTCAGTCATGGAAGATTTGTGTGAATCCAGGCAAGGAATTCTCCAAGAATTAGTTGCTCTGCTACGAAATAGGATGATCAATTACATTACCCAACTGACAAGGGTTAGAAACAAAAAAAAGATAAGACAATTATGGCAGTTTGTACATGAGGAGTGTTTATCAGTTGACTGCCTTCACTGCTATCAGGGCACAATGGCGCCTTTGATCATGAACGATATCTATTTCAAAGGACTTATAAACACTGGAGTCATGCTGACTTTATTTCCCATTCTGCCCTGGCCTCCCTCATTTCCTCCAGTGGAGTAAGAGTCCAAGGAGAAGCTGTACGGTCCAGCCTGTGATTGTACTATCGTCTCCTTTTCCTGACCCGGCTCACTCTTTACCTGACACACAGTCTGTGCCCGAGTCTTGCAAGTACAAGGATATGGTGGCAGAGATAACGACAGCTAAATTCATCAGAGAGATCAGTTGCAGAGTCTTGTGCCAGAACTAAAGTCTGTGAATGCGAGATAGGCGCACCAGGCCACTTCAGCCAAAGCCTTTCCTTCATCTTGGGGGAGTGTCCTGCTTCAAATGTCATTTTTAGAAATTGAAATGATATCTTAAGGAAATAAACAATGGAAATCTGGAAGTAATTTTTGCTTTCCTCATTTGCTTACATGGAAATCTTTTTATCAAAATGGCTACATTTAGAGTTTGGGCTGCTTTTTAATTCAAGGTTATACAATAGCCTTTATTATCAAATTCTCATGGTTCGTTTATGCTCATGGAACCCCACAAGGTACCCAGGTGTTTTCTAAACAGCAAAACCACTCATTTGTATTCTTTTAAATTACAGATTCCATGGAAGTGCTGCCACTGACTTGTTTTGTTCTTATTTTTCAAAATATTATATATCGTGTTGGGGACCTAAAGAGCAGTGAAAAATGGAAAGGTGTCCAAATGCCTATTTTAATCATGGTAGTAATGTTTATCACGTGAAACAGCATTCCTTTTGCTAGTGTAGTCCTATTGTACAATGGAGAACTGAGGAGGAAAGAGGAGACAGAACAAAACCTGAATGGCATGTGTGTGCCTCTGGTGTGTGCGTGTGTGTGTGTGTGTGTGTGTGTGTGTGTGTGTGTGTGTGTATGTGTTTTGTACCTCTAACTCACTAGTAAACACTTCCAAGTGGCCTCTTTGGGTTTCTTTTCTTGAGGCTTCTGGGCTGAGCATAACACTCTTGCTCCAATGTACAGAGAACAGCTGAGCCCACGTTCCTCTCCCGTCTCTTCTGCTGGCCACTTTGATGGGGATTGGAGGGGGAGATGATTGTGAGTAGTGTCCAGCACACTTTGTAGATAAAGAGGCAGAGAACTCTATAGCAATGGGCTCTGGGGGAGAGAGATCTGGTTTGTGATATTGCCGATTTCTATGGTACAGTACTGCTGACATAGCTCATGTCAAGCTCCCCAGAGCTATGGATCACACTTGGCAAATAATACTCCGAAGGAAGCCCTCATACAGACTGCCAACTGTTAAGTCTCAAATCATGGGGCACATGGCTGAGGCATCTATTTACCATGTCAAACTGGACCTGGCCATCAGGTTCTCCCAGCATTGCTCAGTCCCTGTTTCTTAGGAGGAATGGCTAGCCTAACCCATCTTCTACCCTAAACCTCCAGTCCAGGGGCTAGGCTGCCCTTCCTCCAGCTGCCAATCATTTTGATTACCTGGTCCCCCCATTTGTTCTTGTTTACTCTCATGGGTCTCCTGGCTGCTGTTCCTGGACTCCCTTCTCCCTCCCCCTTCCCCTCCTCTTCTCCTTATGTGGCCCAGCTTAGTCTGGTCATGTCCACCCTAGACTCTCCCAGATGTCCCTGCCTCTGACTGTGCTCCCTTTTATCTACAATAGATTTTCTCCTTCAGCATACCTGGGGCCAGTCATTTTATTTCTTTTTTTCATTTACTCACCAGACACATAAAAGTGTAGCATAACTGTAAACAGAAGTTAGCACTAAAATAACCAGGAACTGATAAGTTTGGGGGTTATTTTTTAAACTCGCTTTAAAATATAACTCATCTCATGGTAAATTCTTGCATTTGGGTTTTTAAAAATAGTATCTGTGTTAAAGAACTGTCTTCTAGGGTTCCCACAGATATAACTGGCAACTGTGTGTCACACTGAGTGAGACACAGAGAAGCTGCTATCTAACCAAGGTCCACTGATGTATTCTGGTGGCAGATCTTCCCCAGAAAGACCGACCTCTCCAGATTCCATCTATCTCTGTCTGTGTATTGTTCAACAATGGATCACTGAGACAGGCTAAAGACTGTGGTCCATTGAGACCAGAGTCAGAATATCTGAAGAATATCTGAATGATGGGGGCAGTGGAAATCAGATGAGAACAGGAACAATAAATATATCCTGGCTTCCAGTCTTGGCCCCACTATTCAATGATGGAGTCCTCCTGATCAAGTTGGTTCAGGTGTGTTTTTGTTTTTGTTAATTTGTTTTGTTTTTAACCCTTGAAGACATCTAAATTAGATCATATGAACACTTAATGTCTTCTGTAGTTCTACCTTGGCTCCTTCTCATTTATATCCATCAATGTCACACACGTTTGCTTAGTAATGCTTACATGTGTATTTGTCATAGATGCTAAGCAGAACCAGATACAAATACTATAAGGATGACTGGAGTCACCGTCCTCACTTTTATCCCAAGCCTCTAAGTTACCAAGGAAAACCCCACGTTGAGCCTCTGAAGTTCTGTGGCTGTAGATCGGGATACATCCCAATAGAATGTTCGAGAAAAAAGAACAAACAGAACCTTATTCCTAGGAAACGCCAGAGGTCATAACCAGGTAGCAATGAGGAATAAGGAACAAGCCCCCTGCTTTTTGTTGTGGCTATCAGCTGCTTTGTTTTGTTTGAAGGAAAATCAAAATATCAGAAAAAACTACTCTTGTATTTACTCTAAGATTAATTGTTGTTGGAAACTTAGAATTTTATATGAAGTATAAAGCAAGGAGGAAATAACTATATCCGCTCCAGGGGTTTACTCTTGTTTACCCAAAGCTTTGTCATCTTTTCCAAGTGCTTCCCTCAATCACTTTGGTTGTTGTCCGTCACGACTTTATTGAGTGGTAACTTATTCATCTGGCGTGCTGCTGTAGATGGGGTGTGTTGTGTTCTTATCCTGAAGGCCACGGAGTTGAAGAGCTTGGTTTAACATCATGGATGACACATGGGTTCCAATGGTAACTTAGTGGTGGTTTATTTAGTGGTGGTCGTTATCTGACACATACTGGTGAACTGCCTTGATGGTTTACTACTATGGCTGGAGCACACCTAGCGTTTGTGTTCCTGAGCACCAAGAGGATTCTCTTCCCCGAACCTGTTGCTATGATGGTTTAGACTGGAGCTTTCTATGTGCCCTTCATATTCATTCAAGTAGGAATGTGTGGTCAGTAGACATTTTTTCCCCTTTGCTTCTCTCTCTGTCTCTCCCCTTCTTCTTACATTCTGTGAGTCACAACTTCTGTGTAGTATAGGCTTATTCATTCAGAGAGAACTCAATGTTTAATAGATGAGAGATTTAGTTCAATTTCGGATCAGCAAAAGCAACACAGGTCTCTTTTTCCTTTTTCTTTTTTTTTTTTTAAGCCACACTCCTCCATTCATGCTAATGGTTTTTATTCCCCTTAGGAGAGATGACAGCTGAGCAGTTGTGGAATTCTGTTAAATGAGAACTGTGAAATGAAGTATAGTGTTGCCTTAATTCACTGGCGTGGAACACCGTGACTTTAGTACTTACTTGATTAAATGTTAATGAACTCTGCTAAATTGACCTAATTCTTACTTTTGTGTACTAAATTTATGTCAATTAAAGCAACTTGTTTCCACCTTTTTTTTTTTTTTTAAACATTGTTGCGTGAAGCTCTGCTCTCTGAGGCAGTGTTGTGACTATAGTGGTTGCTTAAATATTAATGGTGCCATTAAGGGGGCTGGAGGTTTGGTGCTGGAAGACAGGGAAACTAGACAGCAGGGTGGTTTCTTGTGTCTACTCAGGGGACCCTCTTCCTGGAAGAGACTCTTCTATTATTTTTTTTAACACTATGCTTTTTTTTCTGAATCAGTAGAATTGTTGATTTCAGCCATTCTTTGAAGATAGCTATGCTATTAAAGCCTTTTTGTAACAAATTCACATAATTAAAAACAATATCTTAACAGTGCCATAGTGGCCATTACCCTTGGGCCTCTTGAGAACTTAATTTCAATTTCTAAAATCATTTGCTTCTTTATTATAGTCAATAACAGGCAAAATCATTTTTAGCTGTGTACTGTATTTGAGTGGGTTTATTTACATTAAGCATGAGAATTCTATTAAGGATTAAGCAAGTTAATCCTGAGAGATATGACAAGGGTCATATATTCAATCAAATTATGATTATAAACCCTTACCTCAATGGGAAAATGTTGCTGAAAACCCTTTTAAATTTGCCACAACCAGTATTTTGTATTATGCTAAATTGGGTTGTGTTAAACATGTGGTAAATAGATTTGTACACATTTTGCATTTTTAAAATGTTCTAATGGTTTGACATTCTGAAGCACAGAAAATCAAAAGCAGGCATTGTGTTGGCATAATTGTATATTTCCCTTTATAATCAGAAACCTGAGTGAATGGGGTATTTATTCACTGAACAATATTTTGTTTAACATTTAGCTGCCGGGGTTGTAATTCACTGTCAGTGTACCTGCATAGCTGGTGCAAGGGCTCTGGGTTCCGTTCCCAGCTCTAAAATAAAGCCACTCCAACTAGAAGTTAAAACTAAGGCTAGCCATCATGCTTAAGTAGCAATGGTGTGGAGCCAGGGACTGCCAGGTGCAGCTGCTGTAATACCCTAGGCAGGGCTGGGTTTAAGGGGGAAAGGCATCTATCTGCCTCCGGTGGAAGATCTAAGATGGTCGGTTGCAAAAGCTCAGGAACCAGGAAGAACAGTGTTTTAATGCAGTATGTGAAAACTCCATGTAATGAAAAGAAAGCCTATGATTGAAGTAAATCAAGATTTTAAGTGAGAACAGCATCTGACAGCCCTTCCTAGAAGCTTTGTGTCTCTCCATATACCCTGCACCCCTGAAGGCATGCTTCATGTACCCCAACATGGGGGAGCAGGAAGAGATCAGATGCTGGGTTCTCTACTGTCATATCCTTGCATGAGACAACATCGTGAGTCTAGTTTTGTGACCTAACTTTGAAGTTAGTTATTGTTGCCTTTCTGGTGGAATTATTCAGGGATGCAAATCGGGTAAAAATACATGGAAAGTCCATGGAAAGGCCCATTGCAAACAGGACTTGTATCTGTGCAAAGCCTGGGTGGCAGCCCACATGACTTCAAGCCATCCTGATGACTTGCCTGGTGAAAATTCTCAGCGAACAATACATTTAAAGGTTGTTGCTCATTTTCTCATTTTTTCATCGCTCATTTAAAAAATGATTTACTTTTATTTTTAACTCTCTCTCTCTCTCTCTCTCTCTCTCTCTCTCTCTCTCTCTGTGTGTGTGTGTGTGTGTGTGTGCATTTGTCTGTGTGAGGTTATGTGCACTCATGGGTACTATTGTCAACAGAAGCCAGAAGAGGGGATCTGGACTTATAAGAGGTCGTGAGCCCCCAACACGGCACTGGGATGAAGTCTCTGGTCCTCTAGAAGAGTAGCAGGAGCCCTTGATGTCTAAACCATCTCTCTACCCTCTTCCACAGATACATCCTGTCTCACACTTGTAGCCCAGGATAGTGACATTTTTTTTTTAAGATTTATTTATTTATTTATTATATGTAAGTACACTGTAGCTGTCTTCAGACACTCCAGAAGAGGGCGCCAGATCTTGTTACGGATGGTTGTGAGCCACCATGTGGTTGCTGGGATTTGAACTCTGGACCTTTGGAAGAGCAGTCGGGTGCTCTTACCCACTGAGCCATCTCACCAGCCCGGATAGTGACAATTTATTATGTGGCCAGAGATGACCTTGAACTGCTGATTTTTTTGACCCCAACTTCCAACTACTAAGATTGCAGGCATACATGTGCTTTGGGGGCCTGATCCCTTCATTTGCCTGTCAGATGACAATGAGCCAAGGGACTTGGAAATAGTTAGAGGATCCTCCATCTCTTCTTTCTGTTTTGTTGTTGGATACAAGACTTGTAAGAGACAAAGTGATGTTAAACAAAACACAACACAACACAACACAACACAACACAAAACAAAACAAAACAAACCCAGCCAGCCAGCCAGCCAGCCAACCAACCAACCAACCCAATAGCTTATTTTAAATCCCCTGCAAAGGACACTGTATGCCCATGGTCTTCCCTTTGCTTAAACCACCTCTTGTATGTTTGGTGCTGGGGAATGGGGGTGGAGGGTGGGGATGTGGGATGGGATGGGCAGGTGGAGTGTTCTTTTTCTGTTGCTCCCATATGCCCAGGTCCCATCTCCTTTCATTCCCACCCACCTTGTCATCCTAGGTCATCTCCCCCTAAAATGCCCCCTAGATCCTCTGCCAGTCTGCAGTGATGGAATGGTCTCCCTCCCTCCCTCCCTCCCTCCCTCCCTCCCTCCCTCCCTCCCTCCCTCCCTCCCTCCCTCCCTCCCTCCGTGATCATTTTTAGAGCCCTGGTTGCTTCCAGGCTTTTCCTAATTCTCTATTGGTTTTCCTTTTCAGGCCATAATTTTAAATATAATCGTTGCTCTCTCAGTACATGGTGAATCCCTTGCAGAACCTTCCTCTAGGGGGCTGAGGTCAGGATCAACAGGGGTTGGGTTGGCCTTATTTATCTCCTGGTGACATCCACGGTGTTCAGCACAGTGCCTTTATACACAGTAGGAAAATTGTGTTTGTTTTCTTCTTTAAGCAAACAAACGGATTTGGTGCATGTAAAGGGACCAGGCAAAGACTGACTCCTGCCTCACGTATGGGCTGTTCCTGCTCTTGCCCCAGGCCAAGAAGAAATGGTTCGTGCCAAGTGGAAGGTGATTGTTTCACTGATCCTGTTTATGGTCAGCCCTGGTGATGGACTGTTTCACTCCGTATACCGAAGTATCCTTGTTTCCCAGTCCTTCAAGGGGAATGCAGGACAGCCTCTTTTTCTTAGCCCGTACATCAAAAACGGGAAGATCAAGGAGGGTAAGTGTTGCACAGGAAACTGCTACTACCTTTTAAAGTTCGTTTTATTTCATTTTACTGCTCTCTACTCCATGGTGTTTTAAAAGCTATCCTCTAGCACCCAAGATGAAAAATACACGCCAGCATTTTATTCAGTTGTTTTATTTCAAATACTGAGAAGATATCACTCAATGTCCTATATTATCTGAGTTGGAAACTAACATGAGATAGTTGGGGGAAAGAATATCTATGTGCTTAAGCATTTCTCACCATAAAACCAGTGAGTGTCGCAAAGCCGCTACAAACCTTGCACCTTGTACCTTTCACCTGTCATGAACTCATTCACACTTGTCAAGCAAGTAAGGAATGCTCAAGTGTGGAGACTGAGGTAGGAATTCCAAGGATCTGCCAGAATTCACAGGGATGTCAGTTGACAGATGTGGGCCCCATACTCACAGGGCTTCCCTCCACTCACTCTGCAGTGCCTCTCCCCTGGCATGTTACCACACCCACACCTAGGTTTCCTTGTTAGTAAGGTGGAGATTTAACAGCTTGCACAATTGGAAAGAACGTCAGGGAAATCTAGTGAGAAAGAAACTGAGAAAAACCCCTATATTTGTAAATTTATTCTAAAATCTTAGTATTTGCATAGGCTTCCTGAAGAGACCACCAGGGGGTTAATACCTGTCAGTTAATAGAAAGAAGTCACTTGTAGTCTTCTTAGACTAACGTGTATGGTCACCTCTGCTCTTACTGCATCTTGGTCCTTGGATAAGTCACTGTGGTCACAAAAACCCCTCATCTGTGGGAACTCAGTTGACCCCTGAGCTACAAATAGTACACAGCCTCTGGTGCTGAGGAACTGTTTGTACAATGAAGCAGAATACTGGGATGGTGGCCAGAAAGAGTCGAGGAAGGGTCTCAAAGAGGAGACAGACAATGAGTGTTTGTTGAAGGAAGGGGCGGGTGAGGTGGGATCTGAGGAGCCGCTGGCAGGGACCGGGTGGGAGAGCTGCAGAGGAGGGACTTGTCCAGGACCGAAGCCTTGCCTAGAGCAGCTGGAGGGTCAGATGGGATGGAGGATGGACGAGACCAAAAGTTTCAGGAAAGTGATGGGTTCAAAGATCAAAAGTAAGTCTCAACACTCTACAAGGACGTTTAAAACAAAGCAGTTTGCTCCTTGGAAGTGTCCTCATAGTCAAAAGGCCGTCACCCTTTCTGATTTCTTGATAATCAAGCGGTTTGAGTCCTGCCTTCATGGCTTCTCAGTGAAGTCTGCACAAGCTCTGAGGTTTTGCCAACTCTTTGCTGCAAGAAGGTGAAAAGCCTTCACTGTGTAATCCGAACACTTAAAAAAAAATGATTCACTTTCACTTTCTGCACAAGATTCACAGAAAGATGGCCACCTGGTCACATATAAAGATGTATTTGAGTCAGAAATACATCATCAGTACACCTGACTCCGCAGTACCAGTTTGCACTTGGTTCGGCTTCCTTAATAACTTGAGACTGATGCTCAGATTCGTCTCATTAATAAGTAAGAGGAAAAACATTTAATGTAGTTAAACAGAAAAGGTCACAGTATCCAAAGTCTTACCCAGCTTCATGCCAGGAAGTGGAGACTCAGACATCTTACAGGATTTACCCAAAGGGGAAGCAGGTCTCAGAGCAACCCGAAAAAAGAACATATAGTTACTGTCCCCATTGTGAAGATGAGAAAATCAAGGATCTAGGAAAATAAATATCTTGCCCAGAGCTGTAAAACCAGGAAGTGGCAGATCTGGGATTAGAACCTCTTGCCTGCCAGCCACACCACGAACAGCTGTGCCACATAACCATCTCCTGATTCGAAGCTATAGGTAAGAAACCAATGGCCCAAGAGGGTCTGTGTGCACATTGAATAAGGGAGGCAGCTAAGCAAACACATTAAGTCAGAGATGCCATGATGTGTCTGTGCCCTGCATGTGGCAGAACCAAGTGGGGAACACTGCAGAATTCCCACAAGCAACGAGTTATCCTGTCCTGCCCCTTGCTGCTTGTCTGGCCTTCCACCGTCATCATGCGCACACACAGAAGTGTGTGTTCTTTCATGCTTTGGTAGCAAGCCCGGCAGATCTGCATCTTATGAGTGGCAGCATTGGCGACACTGACTGATATGTAACTTCTATTGCTAAAGTGGTGTTTCACACTCAGAATCTCTGGATGGGATTTGAGCGGTAGATCCAGAAACTGGCACATCTGGGGACTCAGATGCTGCCCGACAACATAATTAAGGATCATTTTATTCATCCGCTTTCCTGAAAGTTCAGGGAGCTATGGACAGATGGTCAGCTCCCTCTTTAAATCCCTGCTGTTAATGGGATCAGTCAAAGCTGCAGGAATGGGAGCCTTAACATCGCAACAGAACATTGTCGAGATAAACAGTAGTTCAAAGAAAGACAAGGGGAATTTTTAATTTTTTAATGCCCAATTAGCTAGCTTAATTTTACATAATTGTAATTGCATGTTTGTTTTCTCTGAGGCTAAAATAGATCCTTACGTTCTGGAATAAAATGAATGCAAAACTTTAGCATCTTTACAAACATCATGTTTTTGCAAATTCTAAAGGATACTTTGGTATTGGGTTCTAATTTGTTGCTTGTGGAATGGAATTGTGCTGTCTACACTGGGGGTGGATCTATGTATACCACAGTTGGCTGGTTGACTCCTTCTCTGGCTACACTCCAACTGTTCTCAGAGTGTTAATGTCACAAATCCTGGCGACAGCAGTAAACAGAGGAGAAGGAAGTGAGTTGGTTTCAAAGAAACCTTTTTCCTTTTCTTCCTTCACGGTTTTAAAACATTTGTATTGTGTGTCACAGTGACAGGAAGATTAAAAACTGCGTGCGGAAGCCTGTTTTTCATACTCCATTAACAGATGAGTCTGTTGGATGAAAGGCACATCCAAGCATATTTAAAATTCATGTTACTTGTTATCTTACTGTGAGTTGGTGGATGGGATGAAATGGGGCAAAACCACTCTTCCACTGAATAGAAGAGGAGTCTTCAAGATTTGTTAAGACAGTGACAAGGTCTGTCTTCCAGAGGGGTTTGTAGAAACACTAATTCTGGTGCAGTGTCAGTGGCCGCCCATACATTTATTCATTCATCTGCCCATTCATTATTATTCATTCATTAAAGAGTATTTGTGTAGTGTCTTAAGTATGTGAACCTAAATTATGCTATGTCCCAAGGGTTCAGAGATTAAGCAAGACAAATTCCCTGCCTTCCTACAGCTTCAGCTGGAGGAGAAAAGGGGCAGGACATGTTTAAGTACAAGTTAGTAGAGATGTAACTTAGGCATTCCCAGGAGGGAGGGACAAGTGAGCAGGCAAATCCATCTAAAGCCAGCCTGCAGACCCTGTGCTGCTCAGGTCTCAGAGACAGATTGATCCAATCGTCTCTTGCCCATAGTCCATCCCCCGCAGCTCCTGTCTATTACCCACTTTCTCTTTTTCTCGGTGTACTTTGACTTCTCTCATTCTTCTCTGTCTTCTGCCCTGAATCCCGTGTCGCCCGGGACCTCTGGTTTGTAACTCACTCATTCCAGACTCAGTTTTAATTCTTGGTCATTCTTTTTGGGGAATGAATGTTTGTCTGATGTTGAGAGGATGGTTAATAGACTTGCTTAAGGTATCTCTTCAGCATTTTAATGGATTTCCCACCTTGGCATGTGATCTTTCATTGCTTTGAGGGTAGAAGAGGGAGAAATGATAGGTGGAGGGAAGAATTATGATAGCTGAGGCAAGACCAGTGTCTTAGTCAGTGTTAACACTGACTGCTGTCACAAGACACCATGGCCATGGAAACTCTTGTAAGAGAAAGCATTTCATTGGGGCCTGATTAAAGTTTCAGAGGCTCTTAGATCATTATTATCATGGATGGAGCATGAAGGCGTGTGTTCCTGAAGGCAGGCATGGTGCTGGAGAAATAGTTGAGAGTTATAACCTGATGGGGGAGGTGGGGATGGAAACCTCAAAGCCCACCCCAGTGACACACTTCATTTAGCAAGGCCACACCTCCCAGTCCTTCCCAAATAGTGCCTGGAGACTAAGCATTCAAATACGTGAGCCTATGTGGACCATTCTTATTCAAACCACTGTTGTCAGAGAACATTGTATTTCTTTTTTCTCTTTTGCTTTTTCTCATTACAGCCCTTTCCCTTTTCTCCCTTGTTACTTCTGTTGCTGCAACTGATTCACACAAACCAAGCAGCTTATAAACAATGACAGGTTATTTAGCTTGAAGTTCTGAAGGCAGAAGAGTCCAAGGTCAGAAGCCAGATCTGGTGATGTCATCCTGAATATGGTCACTTCATAGAGCCCTGGACCAGCCCAGGCCATCATAGCAAGACAGGAGGTCCTAACTTGTGGTTCTTCTCTTCTGATACAGCCATAGCCCTATTGGATTAGGGCCCCACCCTTGATGGTTGCATTAACATTCATCGCCCACCAAAGCTTGGTTCTCAAATACTAAATTTTTGATACCTCAGATTGAGGACTCAGTTCCCAAAATGAGTTTTGGTGGGGACATTCAGACATAAGTAAGAGAGACAAGTGCCCCTGGAGATTGAGTGGGGGCTCTAGTTAAGCAATTCTGCCTGGGACAATTTGGGAGAGCCCAAACTGGGCAAAGCTTCCAGACAACTGTGCTTCCTTCAGGGATAACTTTGCACAGGCTAACGAGACCCACCTCCTGTAGACTGACACCTTTGTTTATGTTAGGTTCCCTCCTAGGCACTTTCATGAGCACTTTTTGTTGTTCTTCCCCAGAAAGCGTGTAGTTGGGTAATCAGTGTGTGCATTTTGTACAAGAAGAAAGACAGTCTTGGAGATGAAGTAAGTGACTTCATCAGGGATTATAAGCCAGGTCTGTCCGACAAAAGCAGGCTAATCCCGCTGGACCCTCAGACCACTTCCCATTGAGACCTATCTTTTGTGTCACCACTGTCTCCTCCCGCAGCTGCTGCCTCATCTCAATCAAAACAGGACATTTACAGACAGCAGTAGCTATGTGCAAGGCAGACTCTTTGTCTTTTCCTTTTCTTTCCTCGTGTGTATGTATCATGTGTATGGATGAGCCTTAGCGTGAAGTCCAGAGGACAATGCTGGTGTTATGCTCAGTGATAGTATCCATTTCCTTTGCAACAGGGTCTCTGATCAGTCTGAAACACACTGATTTGGCTAGACAGCCGGGCCAGGAAGCCCCTGGGCTCCTCCTACCTCTGCTTCCTCAGCACTGAGATTGCAAGCACCCATCACATACGCCGACTCTTTATGTGGGTCCCTGGGATCCAAGTCAGGTCCTTATGCTTGCCAGGCAACTGATGGAGCGATATCCTGAGCCCCTAAGCTGGCTTCTCTTGACAGGCATGTACATGATGACTCCGTGGTCCTGCAGACCCATAAGGGATGTGCCTGTCTTAGTTGAGAAACCGCAGCACAGAGGAGGCTGGCTGCTGCCTCCTAGGGTCACAAAGCTGGCCAGGCAGTTGTGCTGGGGGAAACAAGCAAAGAGGTCAGAAGTGCACCTCCTAGGAAAGGCATGCCTGTTTCCAAAACAGAGCTTAGGGCTTCAACGCTGTGGTATGTGGGAGAAAGGTCCTGGATTTAACATTACTTCCTGTGTGTTTGACTAGTCTTACTATGGTAGATTTCTAGGGTTTTTTTTTTTCTTTCTTTTTTTTTTTCTGTCACTAATGTGGCTGGCTGCCAGGTAGGGCAGAGATGCCCACCACAGTATCATTAGTTGGTGGCATGTTGACCTCTCAAACCGTCTCCTGTTTAATTTGTCTCAGAGTGATATACCATTCTGGAGTGATTCTTCCCTCAAGGACACTTCTCTTCCTCCCAGCCTCCCTTCTGCTCCTGCCCATATGCTCTAATGCCCTCTACTGGTTCCCTTTCTGCCCTGTTCCTCATTGCTTCTCTTTCACTTCTTGTTCGCTATACCTAGGACTCAGCGGATCTTCCAATAGCAGGCAGTCAGGAACAGCCTGGTGACCTGGCTGTGGCTCCTGGGGAGGGGTTGAGGTGCCTCAGTTCTTCTTCAATGCTGGGAACCTTGGGCAAATTACCCAACCTTTCTTTGTTTTTCTGGTGTCATGGGCTTGCAATTCTTAGCTTCCATCAGCATCAGCTCATCTGAGGCTTTCACTCATGACTGAGCCATGCCCTCTGTCTCATTTCCTGTCCCCTTTGCTGGAATAAGGGCCTCTCCCTCCCACAACGTCCCTGTTCTACTTGGCACCCTGCATAACCAAGAGGTCACTCAGGCTTGATGCCTGCCTTTAGCCATTTGGAACCCCTCAGGCCCAATCCTTAAGAGACCAGTAGACTTCGTGCCCCTATTAAAAGGTGGGGCCCATAGGCTGCCCCGAGAGTCCCAGCTGCTTAGTCTGTTTCCCTGTACCTTGTGGGTGCATCTGCCATTCAGTGGGCGAAGTGGAAACACCCGTGATACTAACGTGATATCAACAAGAAAACCACAAAGACTTGGATCCTGACCCCTTTCACCTTCCCTTGACCTTGGCCTCACTGTAAATAGGAAGTCTGGGAGCCGCTGGAGGGGGCTGGGACCTGTGTTCTGAGTACCCCTCATGTCGGCCCCCTCTTAGCTTCTCATCTTGGCCTGATGCCTGCAAAGGTCTCTCCCAGCCTAGGCAGGCTCATAGAACATGTTCTCTAGTCCTTCCCTGTATTTTCTCTCCCCTCACCAGGGCAAAGGAAGAGCATGGTCAGTCCGTTCCCTGGAATGAATGACAAGAGTTATGCCGGCTACATCACGGTGAACCAGACTTACAACAGCAACCTCTTTTTCTGGTTCTTTCCGGCTCAGGTAGGTGTCCAAGGCCTGCAGCGGAAAGCAGGGAGCAGCTTACCCCAGATGGAGTGTGAATACTAGCTCACAGACCCCTGGGTTTTGTTGTTATTTGTTTTCGGGTGTGTTCCTGTGCATGCACACTTGTGCGTGGGTACATGTGCACATGCGTGGGTGCAAGTGTGAGCCCTGACTCTATTCTTTGAGACAGGGTCTCTCACTGAACCCAGTAAGCAGGCTGTCCACCAGCCCCAGGGATCTGTTTGCCTCTGTCCCTGAAAGGCTGAGGTTACAAGTCCATCTTTTTATGTGGGTCCTGAGGATCCAAATGTGGGCCCTCACGACCTCATGACAAGCACGTTCCTCACTGATCCATATCCCCAGTCCTGTTCGCTTTCCTTGTTTAAAGTTAACATACAGGTTAAATACTAGGATAACATTGACGTAGTAACAGATTTCATTATGGAATTTCTATACACAATTTGTTTTGGCTGATTCTCCTGCATTTCTTCGTCCCCTCTGCCCTTGGTTATGTACCCTTCTGCCCCAGTTGTCTTTTTAGGCCATATAATCTATTACCCTCCATCCCTTTCCTCAAACTTCTATTTCCTGAAAGGCTTAAGAATCCTTGAAGAAAACATTATTTTTTAAAAAATAAAATAAACAAATATTTATGGAGACTCTAACTTAGCCTCACCCCCTCCTTATAGTGACATCTCCCCTTATAGTAACACAGCAACCTTCTTTTTGTTACAGTCTTCCGTTTATCTTTCCATTGCTATCTTATTTAAATAATATTTGGGACAGGGCAGGCATTGGAGAGAGTCCGAGGAAGGTAAAGAGCTAACAGGTCACAGTTCACTTGTGACCTTTCAGGGGCCTTCTCAGTTTCCACCTGGGAGACAGAGGATAGACTCTTTTCAGACTCCCCAGTGAGGTTTAGCTCATTCCCACGTTACACAGTTCTTTGTGAACAAGACACATTAAGGTTGAAGGTACCTTTGGGGGGGCCCGGGGGCAGATGCTGAGGCACTGAAACACATTAAAGCCCACCGCAGAGCTGCTTTCGAGTCTTATCTGCCAAATTGGATTTGCTTTAGAAGCTGGAGAAAGCAAAGCGAGGCCTATCTCTGCGGAGGTTGGTATTCATATTTGCATATGATCTGCATACAACAGTGTTGCATATTTAATAACTTGGTAAATTGCTTCAGCCAGTGTCTCTCTGTGAACTTGAATAGCTTTTTACTGGGACTGTCCTGCTGTGTTCTCTTGACTTGCTTCTCTTTCCTAACCGCATGACTTCTGATCATAGTTCACCTCATAGCAGTCTGTCTTTTGGAGAGTGGGGGTAGGCAGTGGTTTTGGTTGGGTCTTTGGACCCTCACTGTCTCTGGTAGGCTTTCCTGGACTCTAGAGGGGTTCTTGTTTCTTTGTTCGTGTGCCTGTTAGGTAAGTGAGGAGCCCAGAGTTTAGGGGAGAGGCTTGTGTTGAGGATGAGGACAGATGGGGAGAAGTGGCTATGTTCAAGGTCAGCACTTGGGCATGAGAACAGTCTTTCTCCTGAGATGCCTGCCATTGAGAGAGTCCAGCTGGCAGGGAGATTGAGGTGTGCTTCCCCCCACCCCCACCCCCCGCCACCATGAGGAGCCCAGCTGGCCTGAGCCCAGCAGGATGAAGGATGCTAACAACAGCCCAGATGTTGCAAGGCCACTTGACCTACA
Organism: Mus caroli; assembly: GCF_978045245.1. Taxonomy (NCBI): domain Eukaryota; kingdom Metazoa; phylum Chordata; class Mammalia; order Rodentia; family Muridae; genus Mus; species Mus caroli. Next base: position 95,030,470 of record NW_028227262.1, read on the forward strand.
TGAGACCTAAAACTATGACATCATTTCACTACACAGAGGCTTGCCTTGTGTTTCTGTCCTGCACTTGTTTTAGAGCTCAGCTTTATCTGTGCATCCTTATCAGCTCTAAAGGCTTCCGAGGGTACCTAGCAGGACTCTGCCTTGCTTCTTGCTGGCTTTTCCTGTGTGTTTCTCCCCTCCACACCTTGTCCTCTCGTTTCTTTATTTGCTCCTCAAACCCCAAGTTTCTTTGAGGTTTTCATGCATGACTTAGGAAACACACACACACACACACACACACACACACACATATGTATATTGAAGTTTTGTTTTGTTTTGAGATGGGGTCTTGCTATGTAGTCCAGGCTACCCGTGAATTAGTGGTGATTTTCCTGCCACAACCTCCCCAGTGTACCACCACACCTGGATATTTAGCAAATTTGAATCCACACACACAAGTCATACAGCTTTATTGGCTACCATGTGATATTTTGATACATCTGTACACTGTGAGATGTTCGTATATCAGTGCGGTGTTCAAATGTAGGTGTGCGTGTTTATCTCTTACAAGGAGTTATTTCTTTGTGCTGGAAATGTTCAAAAAAATTTCTATCATTTTTGGAATGCATAGTGCATTATTGTTATCTCCAGACATGATGCTGTGCAGACACCTGGAACTTCTTTCCTATTATACCGTAGTACCCATGGAGATAAATTTGAGGATTAAACCTTGTCCCAGTCTTCCCTCCCCCTTCCTTTGTTCAGGATACTGCTCTGTCCCACAGTGGTCCCATCTTCATCAGAAAGAAGTGCACATAGCAGACAACCCAGGTGGGGGCAGGCGTCTGCAGGGTGTGGGTGAACATGGGGGTCAGCTGTCCCAAGCCTCCTTGGCATTTCACACAGGTCTGGGGGGGGCGGTCAGCCTTCCTCTCATCTCCCCTTTCTCTATGACCCCCCACCTCCACCCCAGCTGATGAATGGAGCTTCAGTCTCTCCTTTCTCTTCTACTTTGTCTAACCTGGCTTTGTACCAAGAAGTTCTTCATTGATGTCTGAATGTTGCATCTTTAGCAATTATTTAGATTTGGGAAACCAGTAATTAGTAATGAGAAAAGATTAGACCCAAACAATAGAAAGAAAGGAGGTTTTTCTTTTCTTCTGTTTCTACCTGGCAGGCCTGGTCTAGCTTACCTTTGTCTGTTGGACTACAAAAGGGGGTGCAGTTTCCTTAGCTCCATGGCTTTGAGGTTGGTCTATTGGCTTGATAGTTTCCCCTCCTGAATTAACTGAGAACATAGCAGGTCACCCACGAACCGAGCAACGGTCCTTCCGATTAAGTTCTGTAGCCATAAATACATCCTAAGATGGTTCCAGAAGTCCTGCCCATGTGCCGTCTCAGATCAAACGTCTTATGCGTAGGACTCTGTGGGAAGTGCATGTAAGCTGAGAAGGCAGAGTTTATGAAAAGGCCCACGGTGTGGGCAGGTGTAGCAGGGAAAGACTGGGTACCAATTCACAGGCACAACCAGGTGTCTAAGGCTAAGGCTTCCAGCTAGGAAATAAAAAAAAACATGGTGGGGCAGATACAGCACCCCAGGAGAAGCAGCTGTCAACCATGAGGAATGTCCCTTTCATTTGGTAGAAATATGAGTTCCTTGCCTGTCCCAGGGAAGCAGCTGACATTGTCATCAGGGGAAAAATGACTCCCTTTTAAAAATGAGGGTAGCGAAAATAGCGATCCAGGAAGGATGCTGCACTCAGAGCATCCTCTGAGTCATTTTCTGTATGCTGTTTCTCAAATTAGTTTTGTTTTCCTGTTATTTCTGCGAGATTCCCCTGTTATTGTCTACAAATCAGTGCATAATGAATTCCAGAAGTCAAAAAATCAGTGTGCAGTGGAAATACTGTAGGGGAAGCAGCATGCTCTGTGCCTGGGCTGGGGGCTGGGCAGCACACTGTACTCAACAGAAGCACACACCTCTGGCGGCGGCTGCTAGGAGCTGTGTGCCAAAGCCCCTTGATCCTTTGCCTGAACCAGAATTTAATGCTTAATTTTGGGGCTGGACATCTCTGCTTTTGACCACTGTGTGTCACATCCCTAGAAAAGTAATCTTAGAAGGTCCTGGGGTATAGAGGTTGGAAGTGGGGCCTCTTGAATTAGTCGAGCTTGTATGCATGTGATGTGGCCAGCCATCACTTACCCACATTTCCTAACAGCATCAAATATCTGCCGTCTCAGTTCACAGTGAGACTCAGGACACCGCCTGACCTGGGTATCAAGACGAACGAGGCTATGGAGCCTGCTGATTAGAGGAATCCAGACTCACAATAAACACCGCCTTTATTGTTATGTCCTTGTGACTATTATTGCCATTATCTCTTTGGTGACACCAGTTGCCACCGATACTGACCCAAATGAATTATGGTTTGTGGGCTTTAAAGAAAATAGAGGGAAATTGCAAATCAGAAGGCCCCAGTCACCAGGCAAGAATGTGGATTAATTGCTACTGGATAAGGAAAGTACTAAGTGAAATTGGGATTTGTCACACTTCAGGAGATAAAGAGGCGTCTGAAGCTGCCTTCATTGGCAAGAGATAGCCAGGTTTTGACCTTATCTTGTAGGAACACCAGTAATTTGAAGTGTTCAGAGTTAGTCCAGCCTCTTTCCTGAGGTCCACCCGGTGTTCTTCTGGCAGAGACAAGGCATGACTCCTGGTGTGTTTGTTTGTTTGTTTTGCTGGGGGTGGGGCAAGTGCTTATAAAGGAGCTGGAGACTGTGACATCTGTGAGGTTAGTCTGGGACCAGCCTATGAAGAGATGCTCACTCAGGAACCTGCAGGTTGGACCTTCCAAAGTCAGATAGCAGGAAAAGGAAGGTGACAGAGGGTTAGGCTACCAAGAACTTGGAGCTCAGCCATCAGAGAATAGCAAAGGTTGGCTCTAATACTCTTGGTCTAGGTTGGTGTTTTCTGGTAGTGGAGACAGATGTTCTAAACTGTCCTGAGAATCCACTGGACAGCTTGTCTTGGGAGTGGAGGTGGAATCAGAGGCTCCCGATCTGTGGCCTGTAGCCCCTCCTCAGAGGATGCGAACTTCCTCAGTAGCAGAGTATGTGTGGAAGAGAAGAGAGGATCCAGACTTTGTTGCTCATTAGAACCAGCTGGAAGCTTCAGAAGAGCGACTGCTGCTTCCTCTCCGGCCCCCACTCATCCAGGTTCCAGAGGTCAAAGCAGCATTTCTAATGCGCTCCACATCTATCCTGGTACAGCCTGTCAGAGGTCTTGAACTTAGGGGGAAAAAACCCCGGAGGTCAAGCTACAGGGACTGTTCCAGGTCTGCAATTCTTAGTTGTTTAACTTGGAGCCGGGCATTTATTCTCCCTGGGGTTTGGGGTTTCATTAAAGTAAGGACTGTCAACCTAGTTGATGTCTAGGTATGTGTCTTAGTTCTATAAGAGACTTTCAACTAGAGCTATCCTGCCAGACATCACCCTGTCTCTGACCCACAGACAGCACAAGAGATGCTATGTTATCTTAATAAAAACAAAAACAAAAACAAAAAAACAAAAAAAAAACCCAGTAAGGTTTGGGTGGTGAAGGCCTTGTTCCCTTGGGGTGAGCTATGGTATTTTGTGACAGTTGGCATCTACTTACTAAATCATGGGATGGAGATCTAGGCAGTAATGATTACTGCATGAGTTGGGCACAAGTGGGCATCCTTGCTTGTTTGGCATCTCTGGTCTAATTTACCATGACCCACAATAACAGCTTTAAACATTTTTGCTATTGGGTGGCTATGTCAGTAGAGGGCGCTGGAGGGACACCAGGGCCCAAAGCTGCCTTTTTCTGTTCCTTGTTCTGTGTTTTGCTGCTCAGTTCAGGGACACTCTTATTTGTTCACTCAGACCACCAAGATCCTCTGCCTAGGTGACCATCCAGCTGCAGTCAGCTTACAGCCAGGAAACCCAGGGAACTTAGTCACCAAAGGTTTGATCCTAGGCCTTCTTCAAGGAGGTCTGGAGCAAACCTTAGGGAGTTCACACTCCTCTTTATGGGACTGACTCTCAGTGTAGGCACTCAATATAGGACACTCTAGACCAGTGTCCTCTTTACACACCTATGGAGAAATCTCCATTGTGTGTGTTTTTTTGTTTGTTCGTTTGTTTTTGTTTTTGTTTGTTTGTTTGTTTGTTTTGGTTTCTCTGTGTGGCCTTGGCTGTCCTGAAACTCACTTTGTAGACCAGGCTGGCCTCGAACTCAGAAATCCGCCTGCCTCTGCCTCCCAAGTGCTGGGATTAAAGGCGTGCGCCACCACACCCGGCTTGTGTGTGCTTTTTGTACAGTCTTCCCTGTTCTCTGGAAGACACAGGAAGCTTACGGGCATGTTGATCTCGGGTCAGCTAGCTGGCCTTCTGTCCAGTTCTCCTCAATGTTGTCTGAGTCTCCTATGGCTATAGTAGATATGCATCTTGGAGCAGGCTTACACACCAGTGTTTCTGGCTTAACAAAGTAGCTGGTTAATCATGCAGGAAAATGATTCTGTGGCTCCTGTCTTATGCTTGGGTCCTGAGTGATATCACCACTCATTCTTTCTCTCAGTAACAGTCTGCCACAAGGAACCGAGAATGTTCTAAAAAGATCTCAGGAACTGGAGCAGCCAGCGTGACACTGACTCTTATTCTTGGCATGTCAGTATGCTTTTCTTCCTCAGGCACTTGACCAACTTGGTCAAACCATAGTTTCCAGGCTTCCTTGGCCTTAGTTATAGAACCAACAAGGATTCACTGGTGTGTGCCTAAAGGTCTAGTGTGATTGGCCAAGTTCCTATCAGGTGATCTTCCTTGATCCACTCAGCCAAGGATCATGTGATATAATATGGCCAATGGGCCTTTGCTATGATGAATGTAGGGCCCAGTTCTGTGAAAGGCATGTGGGTCAAAGGATTTCTCAAATTATATTTATTGCAAGTGGCTACAGAGCTACTGGGTCAGCGTCTTCATTGATGTTCTTGAGGCACCAAGGATCTGAAATAGCAAAACCATATGAAACAAAACAAAGTGGCCACAAATTGTAAGTTATAGACCGTTCTATTAACACGTATATTAGGACTCTGTAGAAAATTTTGTGTGTCCAATTGTCCATTGGGGAAATTAAAATTCTACACAAAGACGGAAGTTATTAACTTTTCCAGTCATCTTTCATCTTAGCTAGACTCAGAAATGAGACCAGACTCCCTCATTCACACTGCCTCTCACATTCCTTCTAAGCTATAGCTTTCTTGCCTGGGGCTCTAAGAAGCCTTCGCTGTCTCCTGGGATGTTTAGGGAAGAGCCTGGTGAGGAGTCTACGGGCTTGAGGCTGCCTCTTGATGAGGAGATAAGTCAACGCTTGATAAGAGCTCAGAGGAGGTTGGGGATGATCTAAGAGGACAGGGGGAGACAACTGAAAAAGTTAATTTTCCCTATGAATGATCACAGTTTAAAGACAGTTTAATGTTGTCAACAGGAAGCGCTGCGAGCCACCTTCCCTGGGAACACACGGCTGTCGTAAGCAAGCTGTTCACATGTGTTGGGACTATGTGTGTAGAATTAAAATGGTTCTGCCAAGCTACTCAATGATTCTGGTTACAAAACTAATTGCTTGAAATAAAAATCCGTTTCCTTGATCAACATGGCATGGCAGCGGAAGCATCGTAGGCACATGTGCGGCAGGGTGGGGGTCCACTCAGATGCACCGAGGGGGGATTTTAAGACTTTACCTTGGGTACTAATGACTTCACTTGAAGAGAGAACATGTTACGTAGAGCAAGCAAGCCTCCAGTCGTTGCATTTAGAACTACAGAGAAGGTGTCACTGACTTACCACAGCACACTTGCCACTTTAAGCCTTGAAGTCTGGCAGTGGTTGGCTGTTGCATCCTCTTATCTAGAGTGGTGTTTCTTAGTGGAAGGGAAGAAAGGGTTGGCTAGAAAAATGTATGCAGATTGGGTTCTGGCCAAAATACTGCCCCGACACGTGGTAAGCTGTTTAATTCCCAAGAGCCACATCAATAGAATTGTCTATGTAAAATACAACTACTAGTTAGATTGTTTTGTTTTACTGTATTCTTTTTCTCCATTTATTTATTTATTTATTCATTCATTCATTCATTCATTTTACGTCCTGATCACTGCCCTCCCTTCTGGTCCCCCCTCCCCTTATAGCCCCTCCTCCATCTCCCCTCCTCTTCTCCTCTGAGCGAGTGGAGGCCCCTCCCCGTAGGGATCCCCCCTCCCCCATCCTGGCATATCAAGTTTCTGCAGGGTGACCTCTCCCATTAAAGCCAGACAAGGTAGCCCAGCTAGAAGAACATATCCCACATACAGGCAATAGCTTTTGTTATAGTCCCTGCTCCAGTTGTTCAGGACCCACATGAAGACTGACCTGCACATCTGCTACATATATGCAAGGGGTCTGGGTCCAGCCCGTGCATGTTCTTTGGTTGGTGGTTCAGTCTCTGAGAGCCCCCAAGGGTCCAAGTTAGTTGACTCTGTTGGTTGTCCCTTGGAGTTCCTATCCTCTTCAGGGCCCTTAATCACTGGTCAGATTTTTGTTGGCTTGACACAAAATAAACACCTGGGAAGAGGGAATGTCAATTGGAGAGTTACATCTATCAGATTGGACTGTGGAGTATTTTCTTGATTAGTGATGTATGTGGGCAGGCGATCTTTGGAGGTATAAGAAAGCAGGCTGAGCAAGCCAATAAGCCATATTCCTCTGTGGCCATGGATTTGGTTCCTTCCTTGAGTGTTTGCCCCAGTTTCCTTTAATGATGGATTATAACATGTAAGATGAAATAAGAGCTTTCCCACCCCAGTTGTTTTTGGTCATGGTGTTTATAACAGCAATGAAAAGCAAACTAGAACAACCATGTTGATCGAAAGAACGGAAATCATTGTCTTTAGTCCCTGCTCCTAACATACTGACTCTCCATTTCAGCAACGTGTTGACGTGCAAATAGAAATCATGTCTACTGTGTCTTGTTATCTATCTCTGGCTGTAAAACTGGGGTCTGGTCTGGCTGGAGATACCTTTAAAAAGTCTACAGTCTGCATAGCTGACACTTGGAAGGTGACAGGCCACGTCAGGACCAGTTTAGATTTCAGGAAATTTGCTTCTATGAAGGCACACAATCGTTTTCTTTGTCCATCATCGACAGTAAGTAGTGGGATGTGCTGGTGTAGACAGTCTCACAAACAGAAGAGAAGAAGTGCCTGCTTGGGGCTGGCTGTTCATCCATCATGCAGGAAACACTGAGGAAAGAGTAGCCACCAGGGGTCACCAGAGGAATTGAGAGGCCAGTGGATAAACGGGGTCTAGTTCTTTTCCTTTCCCCTTACTTTCCCTCCCCCACTTTCTCCCTCCCCTCCCTCCCCTTTCTCCTCCCTCCAGAGTCTTGATTGGGTCTTTCTGTGTAGCCCAGGCAGTCACACTTCTGTCTTCACTTTCCTAGCAGCGGGGATTGCAGGCCGCCACGGTTGTCTGTGCACCAGGACAGGGCTCAGCCGCTTGGGCTCCACCCACTCGCAGGCCATCTGCTGTTGCTCTCCGTGTATCTCACAAGTCCAGAACTCCTCTGCTCCTTCGCATTTCATCGCGTCTTCCTTCTTTCAGTAGCTCTCGACATGTTTATACTCAGGCCCCTGACTCATTCATAAACTGTTTCTTTTCTTCATCTTCAAACAGGTAACTCTTTTCCCGGGGCGATTATCCATCTAAGCCATACATCCCAAGCTTGAATAGCCACCTCAAAAGCCCTGTCTTTGAGTCCTCAATCGCGTGCTCCTCTGCCCACCTGCCCATATATGTAGCTACACTTAGCTGTCTTCCCACTCATCAAAAACCCAACCTGAACTGACACTTTAAAAAAGGTAACACCAGACGCTGCCTGAATGAAGTGTTGTGACTGTACCTGCTGCTCATATAAATAACAACCTGTGTTTCCAGGCAGAGGGCACGGAGACACAGCGAAAGTAAGGCATGGATCAAGGACAGGCAGATATAAAACAGCTAGTCAGAACTCCAGTCCTGGCAGTGTGGCTCCCATAGCCACACTCTTTACAGAGTACTTTTTTTTTTTTTTTCCTGACTGTGAGTAGGAGCTAACCCACAGCTTGGGAGAGCAGACAGTGTGTGCTATTAGATGAATTTACACACTGTGCTCGATGCATGCGGCACGGTGGTGATGTGACTCACTGCTGTGGAGAGACACCCCACAACCTGAGGTCCAGTGACCACAGAAACAGCAAGGTCTTATCACTGTGCTGTGTCTACAGAGTATGTAATGTCCATAAGTGGAGCACGTGTGTAGAGAAGAGTCCTCAGACATCTCCATGACTAAGGTTAAGAAGTTAGACTTGGGACGGCAGGGGGTATCTTTAAAAATCCTTAATCCAGAGTCTATACCCCAGAGCCGAGAGATGGTGGGTCTGAATGTACCCACTATCAAACCTGAGGACCTGACGGCCCCCTGAGCTCCATGGCAGGATAGAACCAGCTCCCAAAACTTGTTTATTAATGCTCACAGGTGTGTGGTGCCAATTAATAAACAAATAAGCAAAAAAAAAATGGAATGAGATTTCAAAAGAAGTACTCTGCAATATAAAACGTATTGATGAAGAAAATTACTTTAAAGCTTTGAGATGGGAGACTTAAATGTCTTGAATCGTAGCTAAAGTAAGATTAATATTTTCAAAAGTCTGAATTCCATCCTACCTACCACTAATTAGCAGAAGTTCCTTATTTCAGTGGCCCCCACGTTTGCAGGGAGGTTTTGTTCATCATGTCCTTGTGCATTTCTCCTCTTTCCTTGGAGAAGGGCCTCACCTCACAAGTGAGACCTGGGTATGTCATGGATTATCTATAAGAATGTTATGCCGTTCGTGTGGGCCATAGCAAGTATTGTCTATCCTGGTTATGATGTCATGATTCGTCATGACATGCTATGGCTGACTCTTGGGTACATAGCATTAAATAGCACCTTCATATTGCAGCACCTGGTTCAGGTATGGCATCAGCGCATAGGCTGCTCGACTCATTGAAAGAGAAAGACACATGGTAGGGGTTGAGCTCTCTTTAAAACCAGGTGCTTCAAGGGCCGCTGCGCAACAAGGAGGCAGGTTAGCTGAGGTTGGAAGTCTGCTAGCATCCCAGGAATGCAGGGTGCTGTGCTTCATGGCCTCATGAGAACCCTGTTTGGCACATTGCTGTTTGACTTGTCCTGTAGTGTGGCCTCTTAGGACCAGGCTATTTTTTCTGAGTGTCTAGAGATAACCTTAACCCTGCCAGGTCACAGGAAGGTGAGGGAGAAGAGAGTATTGGAGATTAGTTGCCTAGGAGACTAAAAAAGCAGGCTCCCTATCATCTAGCAGGTCTCTAGCTGTTTCTTTGCTTATAAGAAACATTCGTTCGGGGAAAGCTGAGAGTGCCATCCTACTCGACACAGGGGTCAAGGGGTGGGATAAGGGGATTACAACTCCTGTGGCTTTAGTCAAGGCAAAGTCATTTGAAAAGAGATTATCCACATTATTTTAATCTACGACCAAGCTTGAGGGCTACTGGTCCACTGCAGTATATGACCCTAGAAAGGTTCTGAGGATTGGGTATTCTGAAGTCAGAACCCCAGCACCCCATACTTCCAAGAGGCTGGGAAGGTGGGGATGACTTCCTTCCTATTCTCCTTGTTTTCCTACCCCTTGTTATATGGAGTTTGATTTCAGTACTGGGTGAATGAAAGTATAGGGGGCTGGGGGTCCTGGTGAGTGACAGAGGTTCTGGGGAGAGGTTTTACTCATGTGGATAGGCAAAGCACACAGTGGCTCCAGGAAGGGCAGGCCAGGTGGACAGCATCACTCCACACAGATTTTCATCCTAGCGTTCAGGAAGGCTTGTATTGCTGCCATGGAGAGGGGTTTGGGGGCTTGGGGGTGGAGGAAGCTCAGGCTGGAGGAAGCAGAGGGCCAGGTCACCACAGCTACTTAGTAGTGAAGTAGAGCCAGAGCCTCCTGGTTCTAGGCCTCCCTCACAGCAGCTCTGAAACACCTCTCTCAGGTTGGGGTTTTCTGCTTTGACTTGACAGAGAAGGCCCCTCTCCCCGACACTGAATTTGTTCGTGGCGTGTCCATATTTGAGGCAGGACAATAAAGGAATGAAAAATAGACCAGGGATCATAGGGGCCAAAGGATTTAAACAAACAAACAAACAAACAAGCCACCAAGCTGAGCAGTCTCCTATTCTTCTATATGTAGATGATTTGAACACAGATCCCCTCTAGGTTCTTAACCTCCACCCTTCACGTGGGTGGCTACCATTTGCAGAACACAGCCACTCTACAGATTTTATGGAGAGTGTTCCCACTTCACCTCCAGTCCATACTGTAAACAATGGTGCCAGTTGCCTGTTTTACAGGAAAGTAAAGTCCACATGGCTTTGTGGATGTCTTACCCAGAGTCACCCATTTGGGGACGAGCAAAGCCTGGGCTTGAGCCTGGAGAGTTTGGAGCAGGTGTTCATCACTCACCCATAAGACTGAGCTGACAACTGAGTGGCTACAGGTCCGTGGACCGAAAGCCCAACCTCACTGTGGCTTCAGCACTTTCTGCCCACCCCACACCCCGTTATTATAGCCAATTATGTTTATTGTATCTGAATGTTCCAGGGCATTTGCTATGCCATTTAATGTCTTGACATTTGGGAGTGGGTTTGGAGCTAGCCCCTCATGGCAACGCTATTCTACAGACCACAACTGTTCCCAAGAACACTTCCAGAAAAGGCCCAGACATATGAGGGAATCAGACCTTAGGTCAGACAGGAAAGTCATACCCCTTAGGGATCTTCCTCCAGATTCCTGATAGCAGCTCCCAGTGATGGTCTCATAAGTTAATCTAGCCTCCCAGTACAGCTTCCTCACAATGCTCTGACAGGAGGAGTCCAGCTAACCTGGACTTTGGCGATGCCTGCTATTTGTGTGAGGCACTGAGGCAACTAGGAAACGGCAGGGGCTATTTGGTCCTTGGAGGATAGACCATGCAGATGGCACGATGCTGTCACGTTCACAGAAAGACACCAGCATTTGGGGCACATGTAAATCCCAAATAGTAAAAGGATTTATAGTAGAGTGGAGCCCTGAGGGCCAGAAGCATTCTAGAATGTTGCCGAGGATCTGGAAGACAGAGGCTTCATGCATTTGAGTGTACCCTGCAACCTTGGAGCAGTTTTGCTCACTGGCTTCTCTGTTCCCTCCAGATGCAGCCTGAGGATGCCCCAGTAGTCCTCTGGCTTCAGGGTGGACCTGGAGGTTCATCCATGTTTGGACTCTTTGTAGAACACGGGCCTTATATTATCACAAGTAACATGACCGGTAAGCGATGGTTGGACTGCTTTTCTCATGAGTCTTCTTCCACCCAGTATCTGCTCTAAAACTAACTTAGAATAAACACAAGAACCACTAGGAGTAGCAGAATGGTTCCAGATCATAGAAACCCAACTTTGTAGCACTGTCTGTCCAGAAGGAGGAGCCCCAGGATGAGTGTCCTGCCTAGCTTGCTCTCTCCTGAGAATGTGGGTGAAAGAGTCTAAGCTGTTTTCTGCAAGCCGACTGCTGACTCAAGCATTCTTGACTTACAAAAACAGTTGGTATTTATTACTATTTGGGTGAGCCTTCTTGCACGGGCTTAATAATGGTGGAATTATAACCCCCATTATCCACGGGAATAGAAATGTTTTATGACTCTGTCACTTCAATGAGCTGATGCCTTGAGAGCAGGATGCAGTGGGTGAGGTTGAAGTGGAGGAAGGGCTGGAGCAAGAGCCTCTGGCTGTGTCTCAGGGCAGACTCTATTCTTGTCTCTTTGGTCAGATAGTTTGCTTTTCCTGGGCCAGCATTCAAAGTGTGAACGAGTTTGTGACTCAATGTAAAAGCCTTTGGGCCAGCTTTGGTAGGGTTGTTCTCTTCAGCGTTGGGGAGGAGGAAGAGAGTCCAAGAGGATGGGTATAGGATGCCCTGCACCTAGGT